>NC_092818.1:135184212-135836712 GCF_023375885.2 Dermacentor andersoni
CTAATACAAAATTTCTCGAAAGAAGGTTTAGCCTGCAACATTGTACTTTATTTGTTTGCAAGCATGTTAGACCTTGGGTCAATTACGGGGGCGGACAAAAATCTTGCACACAAATTCAGAGCCAGTCCACTCTGTGAAGGTGGATTGCCAGCGGAGCTGTATATATGGTGATAAATATGTTGATAATAAATATGCTGATTGAAAATAAAAGATACATACCACAATGAATTTCCTCTATTTACGATTTCTTTTGTTTTATTACATTGTATACTCAATGCTTTTTTTCTTTTTTAGCCTTCCTTTATTTGCTTTTTTGGATTAATTATTTAGTTACCAAGGGGACTATCGCTATATGATCGCTATGATATACGGCCAGTGGTTCTGTGGCGACACAGGAAAGGTTCTTGCCCAATGTGAGATCTACACACGACCGATGACGCGTCGTGGGTACACTGATGTTTGTGTCACATTGAATGCCGAACCTTTCCAAGAGATACGCCGCTAACCACTTTCCGTCTGGCCGAGACACGTCTATGTTGAAATCACCCACAATTACGATTGGTGCGGAGTCGGTAGGGGTGATCTAACCAAATGACCATGCGCATGGCGTTTGCGGCACGATCTTCGTCCGTATTACGTGCCGCCCGCCGTCGCCGCGCACGTTCCCGCTTCTGTACAGGACGGTGTTCTTCGTACGCGGGCTGTTCTTCCGCAGTCCTCACCGAACGGGGCGTATACCCATTGCACGGGTGCAAGGCAACCCAGATAAGGTTACGTAGTTTGCCTGTAGAGCCTGTGACGTCAAACAACAATCAATACTAAACAGTGTCTATTCCGGTTTTACTTCTTTTATTGCGATACTATTTATCACCAAACGTTTTCACACTTCTCGCGATAAAATGCAGCTGGGGCATGTCCGGCGATACGCTTTTGCTTTATGCTTTATCTGAATTAGCTCTGGAGTGGCCGCCATTCTTTTTGCCGACGCACACAAACCGCCTGAACCTAGCGTATAACAGCTTCGGTGTAATATTTGGGGAAATCATATTTCGGACATTTGCTGAAAAGCTTCGTCTGGGAACGTCTGCGCATCGAGTTTATGTCCCCTTAGAACATAGTTCGCGAGATATGCGCGGTATATCGTGTCTACAGGAAGGGCGATAGGAAACAGCGAACCGACCAGTCTAAATGAGGAGCAAACTTTAGTCATTTGTACTAAGCTTCTGTACAATTCGTGCCGATAATACTTTGCCTGTCGAGCTTCCGAATACTTCACCGACTGCTTTCCCAAGAATGCGTTTTGCCTACTACGGCGTGCACGCGAAACAGACAGAAGGCGGGGGTGCCGGTGTGTCTTTCCAAATCAAGAGGCGGTTCGCTGGCGCGCTCATCTACCATCCGGGTCACGTCAGCCGGGCCATTTATTGGGCCGGCGTTGTTACGACGTCACGCCCTGCAGGCCTCGCTCAGGCTGGCTCGTCCTTTGGCTCACGCATTCCCGCTGCCGTCGTGCTCATCAGCTTCCCTTGTCTTCTTTCGTCGCGACAACTGATGGCGATCCTTTTATTCGGTGCAGCGGGAGAGATGCGCCCCATCATCGAGATGGGGCCCGACAGTGCGCTACGATATCTCGGTGTAAGCGCAATGAAAACAGGATTACGGTGCTCAGAAAACGCACGTATGCGCTAACGCAAGTTTCATCTAGCCCTCGGGATTTTCGCAGCAAACGAGAGAGGCGCACATGCTCTGTAGCTTTGATACGGTGGCATCGTGTTTGTACTTTATTTTTTTTTGCTCTGGTAAACGCGTCACGTGTTCAACGAGACAAATTTCGCTTTTTGTTCTCGTACGTCTCTCCTCTGCTTTGCGCTCACGCTTCGCTCACATTCATGCATTAACTTCTGTTGCTTCGCGAATGAGCGTCGTCGTCACTGTGGAATCGGTACCTCAGTGGAATTTACGTGCAGTGCACGCGTGATGAGTAGACTAGACAAGAGCGCACGGAGAACGTGAGCCTTCCTTCGCAGTATATAGGCGTAGGCTGCAGCTCACGACTAACCCTTTTTTGCAAGAAGCACTGTGCCTGCCTACTGAAGGTTCAAAATTATAGAGTAAAGTGCAAAAAGGGCGTGTTAACGTAGCGCGAGCTTTCCATCTGAGTCTCCTGGTAAAACAAACCTTAGGAGGCACTAAAGACACTCTATAAATAGATATCGCAATCAAGGATCAAAGTGAGCGACATGGCTGTGCTTCACTGTGGGAAGCACAACCATGTTCATGAGAAGCAACCACGTTCCACAACCATGTTCATGAGAAGCACACAGCTCGAGAAGCTGTGTGCTTCTCGAGCTGCATCTGTCGGGAGGTAGTGCATTTTATACTTCATTCTATTGCCGTGGTTCACCTTCCAATATTGCGGATTATTTCTTCTTAAACTTGGTACTCGTCAACTAATAGTTTTAAGAACTGATATGTCAATACGAAAGCCACAAGTTTTTATGCACGCGTCGGAAGGTAGGAGAAGGACTTCCGGACAAAATGACGAAGCCACGTACATCTACTCCCCTGAGAAGGATCCTCCGTTGCTGTTCTTCCTTCGTTTTTTTTTTTCTAGATGTCGATAATATACAGGTGTGTGCATTCAGATCAGCCATGCCACCGACATACGCCGACGCCGTCACGTCTTTCGCTCCGAAGACGCTCCCTTGTAGCACGCTCTGCTAAACACTTACGACAATGCATGCTGTAACGAAGCTGCGACATCTACGTGCCCCGCCTACATATCGCGCCGCGACTGACCGTCGTATTTGACAGCTGTGTTGCTGCTGTGCGCATTGAGAAGGCGTTACGTGAATAGGCTGCTGCAAATGTTGCAACGCGCAGGGAGATGTACGCTTGTGTGTTCACGGAAGCAAGACAACGTGTCTAGATGCAGTGCGGTTGGCTCTTTACTCAGTCTTCTCGTGTCCGTGCTCTTCTTGTTTTGTTCTTTTCTGTTATTCTGTCTCATTCGCGGGCAAAGGGCAGCGACCTCGACCCAGTGTAGTTTCTAGTTTTTGCCTCGGGAGACTCTACGATTTGATCTTGTTTGTTTCTCTTTAAGCAGGACGATAGAACATGGCTGTTCGTGTTAACTGGTACTGGTTATAGCAATACTTAATACTTATACATTCTCGTTACCGATTACTCTCATTCATGGAGAAGGAGAGCAAGGGAATGAAAATAAAAATAAAAAAGGAAGCCTACTTTTTCGTTCGCTCTCTATCTCTTAATCTGCGCTCACGTAAAGACTTTGCCGTAGGTTTCTAATCCACGTCGCAAACGCGAAGTGGTGCCTGTAGCATGGACAGGAAGTGCTCCGAACCACTGTAGGTCAAAGAGCACCGTTGCTAAAATTCTGGGACATTAGAGAAACAAAAATTATATCCTTGTCCATGTACAAAGCACTCAAGAGCACGCGGTCCGCGGCGGATGTGTTTTTACTTTCTCTTTAAAAGATTTGTCAAATTGAACGGGAAGCCACTCATCGTCTTGGCCTTTTGGTGTGATAATTAAGAGTGTCAGTTAAGGCCTTACTTTGAGCTGCACTCTGAAGGTCATTTTTTCCCTCTCGTGCTACGAATGAAGAGTCTAGCAGAACGAGTCGTTGTTACCAGTTTGGAAAAATAATACTGTCGCGCCTATCGGCGCTTAGTTCACCCACCTCGCCATCAAAAAGTGTTACCTTGTGCTCAGCTAACACACCTGGTATATACTGAAGTCGTGCGTAAATATCAGTGAAAACAGCCAGCGACAAGTACTGCGAACCGTAGCTGTTAGAATGTTGCTTATATTCGACAGAAAATATAATGGCACACATTGTGCTTCGAAGTTTTTTTACGCGTGAAAATCCTCGTATTCACGCGTCTCATTTGTTTCTCATTTCTTTCTTTGTGACTGCTTGGCCTATAGAGAATGTGTGAATTAGGTCTACTCGGAACTTAAACGAATGGTGCCCTGAAGCACAACACAACAGGTAAAGATAACGAGAAATGGAGGGGGTGGGGTTGCGGAAGACCCAATAATGGAGCGCATACAGTCCCTGCATTTCAGTTCGGTTTCTCAACGCCTATTCACCGCTTGCAGGTTAAGAAATGAACAAGCAACTAAAGTTGCGAATTCAGTTTCTGGCAATTTGGTCCCGAAAGTACTAGCTAGGGTAATAGCCCATTAAACATTTTCTGGTAGAAAAGAAACGTTACCATACGCTCGGAGGTTATTTTTTGGACCCCGAAGTGCATTTCTTTTTCTCTCGTGGTAGCTGACGCAGGACAACTAGGAGAATGTTTCATCACGTATTGGAGCAGTAGGTAAGAAACTTCGGGTGTGAAAGATTTTACAGATCATATCATAAGAAGCTGACAAACAAAGGCACCCAGGACAACAAAGGGGAAATTTCTTGTACTTAGTAAATGAATGAAATGATAAATTAATACAATGAAAGTCTATGAAAAAGCAAATTGCCGCCGGTAGGCAACGATCCCACTTTTCATTACGCGTGCGATGATCTATCAATTGTTCTAAAGCGACGCCGTTTTCCCTTCCATTTTCGGGGTTGTTGGTGTTTTGCTACGAGAATTAGCCCTGGAAGTTTTAGCCAGCGCCACAACTCACAAACCTTGGTGGCGAATGTGGAACATCCTTTCTACGGGAGGCGTCACGAGTACGTGATCTTTTTGGGCGAAGGCAATGGTCAATAAACCCACACATGCTACCTGAAGGCAGCAGTGTTCCGGTATTCGAGACCCTCATTAAGTAATGAACGATAAGAAAGGGGGTTAACTGAGGGGCCCGATTTTTTAATCATATCATAAGAAGCCAACAAACAAAGACACAAAGGACAACACAGGTGAAATTGCTTGTACTTAATAATTGAATTAAAGGAATGATAAATTAATGGAAATGAAAGTGGATGAAAATATTGGCGTTACGATACTCTGAGAAAAGGAGCAGTGGCCACTCGTAAAATTGCACCTACCTTATCTTAATATACATGAAAGGTACCTCGCAACAAGTTTTGCGAGAATTGTGTATTGTGCATTGCATGAAAGAACGTCTTCAAACAACTATTTTCCAACAAAAGGGGTATTTAATTTGGCTTCGCATGAGCTGACTTATCGGCAATCAAATGCGGCCCTTGTTATGCCTAGCAGCTTACCCTTGCTTGGTTCTTTTTCTGTACTCTACGCTGTGTTGCTGAACCAGCGCGTATATAAACGATGCCCGTCATACTAGGCACACGACTGTGCTAAGCATCGGCAACAGCGTAGTCGGCATGAAAGTGGTAACGTTATCCCTTACCAGATGGCCCCATCGCCTCATCAGTCACTGAATTAGCGGTGTTTATTCCTACTGGAAGCATGCACAATAACGATGTCTATCGACCAAATTCGACCAATAACCGTCACACCTATCAGTGCACACAGACAGGTAGGATGGGCACTGATGGGTAGATAGGCTGCGCAGATTTTTGAAAGTGGCAAAGCTTGTAGCTCCTTGATCAAAAATTCAGTGGCGATGTAGCGGTAAATGTGAGAGGAAATCCGCGAGCATTACGTCGCAGGTCTTTGAGGTCCTGGATCCATGATTTAAACCGCGTTCACCCCATTGCAAATTGTGGTCCAGGAGCTTGCTCGACATACGTCCTGCCTCTTCGAGGAGCGAAGGGCAATTGACGGTGATCCGGAGCCGAAAACCGTTAGTTTCAACAGAAGCTACACATTTAACACACATGCACCTTGTTATACTTTGGCACTCCTAATGCTAACGCACTAAAATTTTACACTCGGCGCAGCTTGTATAGGAGCAATATTTGGCTTAGATGCTCATAAGTACATTGAACATCAACATGTTCCTCAGCATGGTCATAACTAGAAACGAACATGTGCGTCGTAACCGGGTTCAAGAAATGTTACAGTACGTACCAAGCCTATTTCATGATTTTGTTTTATGTTATCTTGTGCTTTGTCGTGATTTTTCTGCTCTGTGATGATGGGCTAGGAGCGGTTCTTTGGCAGCCCCTTGGCGATAATGCACGCGGCAAGAATTAACATCAGTGTGCATTGATTCGCATGCTATTGTATAGATACACTGTTAGGTTGGAAAAATGTCCGACTATGTGGTAAGCCATTTTATTGGTTCAGAATGAAATACCTTCAGACGACGTTTAACGTAAGCACTAAATATCCCTGGGAAAATGCAACAACACTTGTTTAAAGGAAGCTTTAGCATTGGTGCCCAACCTGATTTCCAATTTCAAATACATGCATTAAGCGCAAAGCCTTTTAAGCGACAACCGCTAGATCGATTTGAATGAAGGCATTTGAGAGAAGTTATATATTAGGAACTCTAGGAAGGAGAGTTTTGATTCAGGGTATATAATTTTTTCATAAGAATTGCCGATAACCGATAAATTAAAAAGAAGAAGTTAGAAGCATGAAATTTATGAATCCGCCACACTGCACTAAAATCTAGTATCATAGTTCCGCAAATTGCATCTGTTGAGCATTCAAAGCGGCCAAATGAAATGTACAAGTTTACTCCTTACAGAAAAGTGTCACAATATATACAAGGGTTGTCCAGAAGTCCCACTCACAAGTTAGTGGAATATTTAAAATTCGTGCATGATGCATCAATTTTGTCAGCTTTAGGTGCATTATAGCTGCAGTTCACAGAGCTGTAGTATCGGTTTTTATTGCAGAGTTACCGAGTGGTAGACTTCATACTTGAGTTTCTTGAAAGGTTTGTAATTCTTTAGAATTACAAAAATATAATGGCTTATATTTAAAATCTATTTGATAAGGTTGCAAGATTTCACATTGCTGGTATAAATGAAACAAACGCGATCAAGAACGGTGCAGGGGTTGCCGAGGAAAACGATTTCTCCGATCCCAAGCGTACTCGGGAGCTAGCGTCGCCCGCGACCTTACAGACCGGGCCGCGTTTACATATGGTTTTGATTCTGCTGCATTGGAGAACCTACAGGGAGAGACGTTCATTGCATACAATGAAATTACAAAACATTACTACATGGAAAGGAGGGAGTTTCCACCCGCTCACTGTAGGCTAAACAGAGCACAAGCAGTTACACTTAGGCAATTACAAACACAGTCTTATTATTGACCTGCCCAAATAAAGGAATGGTATGACATTGCAGACGTGAATATTATATGCAAAGCATGAGAAAAGGAGATATGCACGCTTGAACATGTGCTCTGGGAGTGTGGGTCGCTTGGCCCTGGCATTTCCCGGAATCTGTTTTTAGGAATGATCAGATCTCCAAATCATATCCCTCAAGTCCTGGCTGTCCAGTACGCTCGTGATAGGGCTAGGAGACTTGACCTCCCGGTCCCAACATGGGACTAGGCAGGCAGGTGGCAACACTTTGTACAGGACCAGAATAAAGTTGTTCCTCCTCCTCCTCCTCGGGAGCCCTGCAGGGGCGTCTGCGTCAGCAGGCGTTTGGTGTCTTGCGACACCACGTACCCGAGCACACGAGGGTTGGAACCTCCCGCGTGTAGCCGTGCGCGGCTTAGCCGTGTCCGGGGAAAGGGGGATCCTGGGGGTTGAGCCGATGCCGGGTGTTCGGACCTTTAAGGCCCCCCGGCGGAGGCAACACACCTCTTTGGCCTCTGCCTCACGTAGACGGAACCCCCGGACTGACCCACCCGGGGGAAATCGGTAGTCGCCTCATCCTGTCTCTCTCTCCTCAAACCTTCGTCTTTATCTCTCACTTTATATCTTTCCTGTCTTCTTCTCTCTTCCATTTACGTCCTTTCTCCACGGCGGCAAGGGTTAACCTAGTGTGGATATCCTACCTTGGGTACACCATATTGGGTTATAGTGATGGCGTACGGCTATCGTCGTGCAGGCTTGTACACAAGCTCTGCCGCGTCCCCTGGTTAGGCTCCGTGGTGGGCTGTCGGCGCTGTTGCCGAAGATACACATTTTCATATGGCAGCGCAAGCCTCTGTTGTTTATGATCGGCGTCTGAAGAGATGCCGAGCCGAAGTACTATTCCAATTTTCCTTTCGAAGCAACGCTCCATCTTTCCCCAAGTACTATGTAGTCCACAGCGAAACCAACATGCCAGTAAGAAAGCTATCTCCATTCCTTGTAGCCAAACGCCTGAAAGATAAAATCGGACCGACATACAAAGCCTCCAAAATGTCTAGCGGGGACCTCCTCCTAGAACTGAATGATAAAGATCAAGCAGAGAAGCTCTCTGAACTTACTAGTATTGGCGACGCGACAGTGACAGTTTCAGCTCACCGAACACTTAATACAAGCAGGGGAGTAATATCTGAAGAAGTCTTTATTGGCTTAAGCGATGAGGAACTGCTGGAAGGTTTCCAGGAACAAGATGTTACTAAGGTACAAAGAATAGTAATCCGCAGAAACGACCAAGAAATCCCCACAAAGCATGTTATACTTACATTTGGAACAAGCGTAATACCTATTTACCTCGATTCAGGTTATGTTAAAGTCAATGTGAGACCATATATGCCGAACCCCAGACGATGTTTCAAGTGCCAAAGGTTTGGACATGCTTCACATGCATGCCGAGGACAAACAACTTGTGCTAAATGCAGCTCCAACGATCACCAATCTGAGAATCGCACCTCTTCACCATTTTGTGTTAACTGCAAAGGAGACCATCCAGCCTACTCGCGGTCTTGCCCATGCTGGAAAAAGGAAATCATTGCACTAACTGTAAAAGAAAAAAAAATCGATCTTTGAAGCCAGAAAGCGGTTATCGTATCTTCCGCGACGCAGTTATGCCGATGTGACGAAGGTGGGGGCATCGTCACAGAGGCCTGAGGGGTCCTGCGAGACCACGCACAGTGGTCCCGTAGTGACGCCTCCCGCCCCCTTGTGGAAGCAGCCAGTGCTGCTCCATCATCTTCGCAGTCCCTGCAGACACCGGTCCCGCAGAGCCCTAAAATCAAACGAACCCCAAGGCCCGAGACACGTGTCTCGGCGTCAAACTCTCGGTCCTCCAGCGCCTCAGAGAGAGCGATGGAGGTCGACACTAAATCCCCGGTGTCATTGACACCGAAGGACAAGCGCTCTCTCGAGCGCCGTAATAGGGACAAAATCCCAACTCAATATAAGAAAGCGATAACCTAAAGGTTATCGCTCATTTTTATTAGCCTTTTTAAATCCATGTCACCTAACACCTCACCTCTTAATTTTTCCGTAGTGCCATTTCTTATCTTTCAATTTTAAGATGGCTTTTATGATCCATTAGAACTGTAAAGGGCTTTTACCCAACTTAGGTGACATCAAAGACATGTTAAGTAACTTCTCTCCTGTGGCCCTGTGTTTACAGGAAACAAACCTAGGCGAAAAACACAAGAACTTTTTAAAAGGATTCACTGTTGTACGGCGCGACCGTACTCAGGCGAACCGGCTGTCAGGTGCCATTGTTCTGCCAGGTGGTATAGCAGCCAGAGAAGTTCCCATTAACACTCACATAGAAGCCGTTGCTGTCACCGTTTCAGCTCACAAAACCATCACCATTTGTTCAATGTACATTCCACCACATTCACATTTTACCCTAAGAGATCTAGAGATAATTTTAGACCAGCTACCTGAACCATTTTTAATAGGCGGTGATTTTAATTCACATAACACGTTATGGGGTAGTAAAACTACTGACACCAGGGGCCAAACACTTGAAGATTTTATTCTAACAAACGACATATGCCTTTTAAACACTGGTGCGGCAACTTACTATTGCCCAAGCGCAGGAGCTATGAGCTGCCTAGATCTGTCACTGTGCTCTCCATCCCTTTTTGGCGATTTTCAGTGAAGTATTATTGAGAACCCCTATGGTAGTGACCATATGCCTGCTATCATTAAAAGAACATCTCCTTTTCCTACCATCCCACTGAAAACTCCATCTAGCAGACTGGCCTCTCTTTACTGAAAAAGCCACTCTAGATAACATATCAGATGAGTTAACCATAGATGATATGAATGAGAAGAATACCGCCTGCATACTCGCTGCAGCAGAACAGACAATCCCACAATCCACTGGCTTCTTAAGAAAAAACCTGAAACCCTGGTGGACGAAGGAATGTACACAAACAGAAAAAACTACAAAACAAAGAGTGGGGTATCTTTCGGCGATACCCAACACAAGATAACCTACTCTCTTTCAAAAAAGCAAAAGCGAGAGCCAGGTACACACGCAGACAAGCCGGAAGACAGTCCTGGAAAAATTATGTCTCGTCTATAAATAGCTCAATAACATCCAAACGAATGTGTGATCAGGTTCGTAAGTTTAGAGGCGACTACGCTTCTTACACTATTCCCATACTATCACCTCCAGGCACGCAAACAAATATAGAAGAACAAGCAGACATATTAGTGCAACACTTCCATGATATATCAAGCTCGGTGAACTATTCAGCTGCATTTCTAAAACATAAGCAATTAGCAGAAAAACTAAAGCTTCTGACCACAGGAAGTTCAGAAAGACTGTAGAATGCCGATTTAACACTACCGGAAATAAATAGAGTACTCACAACTGACAAAAAAACAGCACCTGGTCCGGACAGAGTACATTACGCGATGCTCGCTCATCTATCTCCTAATGCAGTTGAAAGCTTGCTTCGTTTTTTTATTAAAATCTGGGAAATGGGAAAAATGCCGAAAGAGTGGAAGAAAGCCATTATTATCCCTTTCTTGAAAGCTGGAAAACCTCCCACAAGAGCAACCAGGTGTAGACCCATAACACTCACAAGTTGTCTTGCAATGTCCTATTAAGCCATCATCAACATAAGATTGAGATACGTCTTTCAAACGGAGAACATGCTAGATAACCATCAGTGTGGATACAAGAAAGGTTGCTCCACAACAGATCACCTAGTCCGGCTAGAAGACGAGATACGTGTGGCCTTTCTACACAAACAATATTGTATCATTGTTTTCTTTGATGTAGGAAAGGCGTATGACACAACATGGAGGTTTGGTATGTTAAGGGACTTAGCAGATATAGGAATCCGAGGTAGAATGCCCAAATGTCTAGCCGATTTCATGTCCGATCGAACATTCCAGGTGCGTTTAGGACCGGCGCTGTCACGTGTATTCATCCAGGAAAATGGTGTGCCACAAGGATGCGTATTAAGCACTACATTGTTTGTGGTGAAAATGAACTCGGTCAATAAGGTAATTGCATCCTCTCTAATGCATTCATTATATGTGGATGATCTACAAATTGCGTGTCGTGCATCCAACCTGACATCCTGCGAACGGCAAATTCAAATTACATTAAACAATCTAACACAGTGGGCGTCTGAAAACGGTTTTCGTTTCTCAAATGAAAAAACTATTAGTGTTGTCTTTACACAAAAAAGAGGCCTACAACCAAATCCCACCCTTAAGCTACAAGAAGCCACACTACCAGTAAAACAAGAACACAAGTTTCTGGGTGTTCTGTTCGATAAAAAGTTGAACTTCCTCGCTCACATAAAGAGCCTTAAAATAAAAGCGAACCATACACTTAACGTCCTCAAAGTCTTGTCCCAGAAGCGATGGGGCTCTGACCGTGAATGCCTGCTACGCATCTACCGTACTTTGGTGCGCAGCATATTAGATTATGGTAGCATGATATACGGTTCAGCCAGACAGTCTTACGTCCGTCGACTTGATCCAGTTCATAACCTTGGACTGCGACTGGCAAGTGGCGCTTACAGAACATCGCCTGTCCAGAGTTTGTATGTTGACTGTAATGAACCTCCTCTACAGCAGCGCAGAGTGCTACCAACTTTTTCTTACGTACTCAGAATTCAGTCCTCGCCACATCACATATGCTTCAACATTGTCACACAGTGTAACTCGCGCTTACACTATACAAACAAACCAAACATGATTAAGCCGCTTGTCCTAAGATATGGGGAATATATTCGGGATTATAACATTCCTCGCGAAGTCTTTCAGGTTGCGAGAAAACCACAGCATTTGCCCCCGTGGCACGATTTCGCGCCGTTATGTGATTGGACATTGACACATTTAAAGAAGAAAGACACCCCACACGAACACATTATACAAGAATTCCGCTTTCTACAGGAGAAATATCAAAATTACACGGAATTTTACACTGATGGCTCTAAAACAAAAGAACACGTGGGTGGGGGGGCCGTAACAGAACATTGGGAAAAAAGTATCCGTTTTCCACAGCACGCCTCTGTCTACATAGCTGAAACCTATGCATTATGGACTGTGGTTAAAAAAATCATCGCTGAAAAACACGACAACACAATCATATACACTGATTCATTAAGCACGCTGAAGGCTCTTCACATAAAATGCGAATGTGATCCCCTGATAGGGAATATCTTAAACATGATAACAATAAACAAATACGGCAGGTCAATTAGGTTTTGCTGGGTACCAAGCCATGTTGGTATACCGGGTAACGAAGCAGCGGATAGAAGCGCATCATTGGCAGCACACAAAGGCACAATAAACACAACACTTCCATATAAAGATAGTATCCGTGCCATTAGGAATGCCTTAACGTCAAAGTGGCAACACGAATGGGACCATTGTACAGAAAACAAGCTACATCTTATTAAACCTGTAATCGGCGAGTGGAAATCATGCAGTCACCAGCAACGGTTCTACGAGGTGATCTTATGTCGACTTCGAATTGGACACACACATTTGACGCACAATTTCCTCCTGCGAAAAGAAAACCCGCCAACCTGCGAAAAATGCCTTGAACCTCTTACAGTCATACACATCCTAATAACATGTCCACACATCGACACACTGAGACGGAGGTTGTTACACAGCCTATATAATTTGCACACTCCATTACACCCTGCCCTATTACTAGCAGATGACCCCCTAGTGCCATTTGCTAACCTGTTCGACTTTTTAGAAAAAACTGGTGATTTACATCAACTATAATGTAATACAGGTTTACTTACTCTAACGTTGCATTTCAGTTTGTCTTGTGTCTGGCGCAGCATGGCCTTAGTTGCCTTTGTGCCATTCATCATCATCATCATCAGCCTAGTTACGCCCACTGCAGGGCAATGGCCTCTCCCATACTTCTCCAACTACCCCGGTCATGTACTAATTGTGGCCATGTTGTCCCTGCAAACGTCTTAATGTCATCTGCCCACCTAACTTTCTGCCGCCCCCTGCTACGCTTCCCTTCTCTTGGAATCCAGTCCGTAGCTCTTAGTGACCATCGGTTATCTTCCCTCCTCATTACATGTCCGGCCCATGCCCATTTCTTTTTCTTGATTTCAACTAAGATGTCGTTTACCCGCGTTTGTTGCCTCACCCAATCTGCTCTTTTCTTATCCCTTAACGTTACACCCATCATTCTTCTTTCCATAGCTCGTTGCGTCGTTCTCAATTTCAGCAGAACCCTTTTCGTAAGCCTCCAGGTTTCTGCCCCATATGTGAGTGCTGGTAACACACAGCTGTTGTACACTTTCCTTTTGAGGGATAGTGGCAACCTACTGTTCATGATTTGAGAATGCCTGCCAAACGCACCCCAACCCATTCTTATTCTTCTGGTTATTTCAGTCTCATGATCCGGATCCGTGGTCAATACCTGCCCTAAGTAGATGTATTCCCTTACCACTTCCAGTGTTTCGCTACCTATCGTAAACTGCTGTTCTCTTCCGAGACTGTTAAACAGTACTTTAGTTTTCTGCAGATTAATTTTCAGACCCACCCTTCTGCTTTGCCTCTCCAGGTCAGTGAGCATGCATTGCAATTGGTCTCCTGAGTTACTAAGCAAGGCAATATCATCAGCGAATCGCAAGTTGCTAAGGTATTCTCCATCAACTTTTATCCCCAATTCTTCCCACTCCAGGGCTCTGAATACCTCCTGTAAACATGCTGTGAATAGCATTGGAGATATCGTATCTCCCTGTCTGACGCCTTTCTTTATAGGGATTTTGTTGCTTTCTTTGTGGAGGACTACGGTGGCTGTGGAGCCGCTATAGATATCTTCCAGTATTTTTACATATGGCTCATCTACACCCTGATTCCGTAATGCCTCCATGACTGCTGAGGTTTCGACTGAATCAAACGCTTTCTCGTAATCAATGAAAGCTATATATAAGGGTTGGTTATATTCTGCACATTTCTCTATCACTTGATTGATAGTGTGAATATGGTCTATTGTTGAGTAGCCTTTACGAAATCCTGCCTGGTCCTTTGGTTGACAGAAGTCTAAGGTGTTCCTGATTCTATTTGCGATTACCTTAGTAAATACTTTGTAGGCAACGGACAGTAAGCTGATCGGTCTATAATTTTTCAAGTCTTTGGCGTCCCCTTTCTTATGGATTAGGATTATGTTAGCGTTCTTCCAAGATTCCGGTACGCTCGAGGTTATGAGGCATTGCGTATACAGGGTGGCCAGTTTCTCTAGAACAATCTGACCACCATCCTTCAACAAATCTGCTGTTACCTGATCCTCCCCAGCTGCCTTCCCCCTTTGCATAGCTCCTAAGGCTTTCTTTACTTCTTCTGGCGTTACCTGTGGGATTTCGAATTCCTCTAGGCTATTCTCTCTTCCACTATCGTCGTGGGTGCCACTGGTACTGTATAAATCTCTATAGAACTCCTCAGCCACTTGAACTATCTCGTCCATATTAGTAACGATATTGCCGGCTTTGTCTCTTAACGCACACATCTGATTCTTGCCTATTCCTAGTTTCTTCTTCACTGTTTTTAGGCTTCCTCCGTTCCTGAGAGCCTGTTCAATTCTATCCATATTATAGTTCCTGATGTCCGCTGTCTTACGCTTGTTGATTAACTTAGAAAGTTCTGCCAGTTCTATTCTAGCTGTAGGATTAGAGGCTTTCATACATTGGCGTTTCTTGATCAGATCTTTCGTCTCCTGCGATAGCTTACTGGTTTCCTGTCTAACGGCGTTACCACCGACTTCTATTGCGCACTCCTTAATGATGACCATGAGATTGTCGTTCATTGCTTCAACACTAAGGTCCTCTTCCTGAGTTAAAGCCGAATACCTGTTCTGTAGTTTGATCCGGAATTCCTCTAGTTTCCCTCTTACCGCTAACTCATTGATTGGCTTCTTGTGTACCAGTTTCTTTCGTTCCCTCCTCAAGTCTAGGCTAATTCGAGTTCTTACCATCCTGTGGTCACTGCAGCGTACCTTGCCGAGCACGTCTACATCTTGAATGATGCCAGGGTTCGCGCAGAGTATGAAGTCGATTTCATTTCTAGTCTCACCATTCGGGCTCCTCCACGTCCACTTTCGGCTAACCCGCTTGCGGAAAAAGGTATTCATTATACGCATATTATTCGGTTCTGCAAACTCTACTAATAATTCTCCTCTGCTATTCCTAGAGCCTATGCCATATTCCCCCACTGACTTGTCTCCAGCCTGCTTCTTGCCTACCCTGGCATTGAAGTCGCCCATCAGTATAGTGTATTTTGTTTTGACTTTACCCATCGCCGATTCTACGTCTTCATAAAAGCTTTCGACTTCCTGGTCATCATGACTAGATGTAGGAGCGTAGACCTGTACAACCTTCATTTTGTACCTCTTATTAAGTTTCACAACAAGACATGCCACCCTCTCGTTAATGCTATAGAATTCCTGTATGTTACCAGCTATTTCCTTATTAATCAGGAATCCGACTCCTAGTTCTCGTCTCTCCGCTAAGCCCCGGTAACACAGTACATGCCCGCTTTTTAGCACTGTATATGCTTCTTTTGTCCTCCTAACCTCACTGAGCCCTATTATATCCCATTTACTACCCTCTAATTCCTCCAATAACACTGCTAGACTGGCCTCACTAGATAGCGTTCTAACGTTAAACGTTGCCAGGTTCAGATTCCAATGGCGGCCTGTCCGGAGCCAGGTATTCTTAGCACCCTCTGCAGCGTCACAGATCTGACCGCCGCCGTGGTCAGTTGCTTCGCGGCTGCTGGGGACTGAGGGCCGGGGTTCGATTGTTGTATTCATATTGGAGGTTGTGGCCAAGTACTGCACCAGGGTGGCCAATCCTGCTCTGGTGAGAGAGTGCGTTACCGGTTCTGGTCACCGGGATCAGGCCGCACTCCAGGCCTGTTTGTGCAATTTTCTCAACACACGTTTTTTTTTTTTTTGTATTTTCCGGTGGAGAATAGCGCGGCACCGGGATTTGAATCACGGTCCTCTTGCACTGGAGACGGATACCCTACCGTCCCCGTAGGAGTTAAATTAAAAATTAATTTATGGGGTTTTACGTGACAAAACCACTTTCTGATTATGCACGCCGTAGTGGAGGACTCCGAAAATTTCGACCACCTGGGGTTCTTTAACGTGCACCTAATTCTAAGTACACGGGTGTTTTCGCATTTCGCCCCCATCGATATGCGGCCGCCGTGGTCGGGGTCCGATCCCGCGACCTCGTGCTCAGCAGTCTAACACCATAACCACTGAGCAACCACGGCGGGTCCCGCAGGAGTTGTACGCCTCATTTAACCTACAGTGGTGCCCTACTTGGTCAGTCAAGGTGGACCAATCTGAGCTCGGTTATACCGCATGGATGGCACTCGGCTAGAGAACCTGGTATTTATGACCTGCACATGTGAGTGTGAGGCCATACATATTTGAAGATATATATCTTTCTTTTTTTTTTTTTAGGAGGGTTCCCGTACAGTGATAAAATAAAGGAAAAGACATTAAAAAAAAAGAAAAAAAGAAAGAAAAAGGGGCGGAAAAAAAAAGGAACATAACAGGTGATTTGAACTCGTGACCCTTCGATGTTGCCCGGAAAGATAGCTCAGTCGGTTGGTTCGTTAGGCCCCAGGCTACTTTCAAGCGCCACAGCTCCTGCTCCGAGCCTCACACTTACGTGGAAAGAGACTCATGTTGTTGGAAAAGCTTAACCAGGTGCGATGGCGGCACGCATAGCGTGGGAAGCTAGCCGCCAGAATAACTATACCAAGGACTGCTGCTGATGAGGGCGAAATACCTTCGTGTAATTATAATAACCCTAATAGGACTACTTTCGAAAAAAAAAAAAAGGGAACGGCCCAGAGGGCTATACTACGAGAGCTATGACTGATAGTTTTCTATATATATATATATATATATATATATATATATATATATATATATATATATATATTCATCTCATCTATGGGATCGCATGCGCGCGCTGTTTCTTTGTCTCTGCGTGTAGTACAGTTAAGAGAGCCAGTTTAAGGGCGGAGAAGATGAAAGAAGAGAAAAGCAAAAACTGCAGCGCCGTGGTTTTAAAGCGCACCCGTGGTAGAGAAACCATTAAACCCAAAATAACCAACCAACCAACCTCCTCGGGAGCTCCCAAGTTAAAGCTTCCTCTCAAATAAAAGTTTATATATATATATATATATATATATATATATATATATATATATATATATATATATATATATATATTTGGCGCACGAAACGCCCCTTTATCTATGCATTTGTGTTACATGATCTCTAAGTCATGAACCAGCCTGTTCGCTATCGGTCTGTGCTCGCGCTGGAGAATCTGGTGCGCTGGATATAACCTAAAACAAACAATATTCGAGCAGCCACGATATTATCTGACTGCACGCGAGTTTGTTAACGAAGAACCGGCGGCGGAGAACCGCACACAACTCGATTCACTCAGCACGCTCCAGCACAATTAGTTCACCCCAGCTTCTACTCGTTACTTAAGATATTCAACTTGCGGTGCTCCTGTTACAGCGAAAAAATAAAAAATAAAATAAAAATGAAAAGAAACTGAAATCCTTGCCACCAGGGAAATGAACTGGTGCCAAAACTGGATAGCAATTTGCCACGTGCGTGCAATATAATTAATAATTACGCGTAATCAAATTTCAGACGTCGGCTTGGCTAAGAAAGGCAAAGGAACAAGTAAGAGAAGTCTTTGCTTTCTTCTTTTTTCCTCAAAAAAAAAAAAAGAAAAGACCTTGCTTCGCCGAGCAGAGAGAGCGAAAAGAAAGAAAAACGTTGTATGAAAAGTGCTAGCAACTAGTGGAGGATATAAACAGTGGTTTCTTCAGTAGACAAAAGAGATCCGAAAGAAGCTAGTATTTGTCTAGACTCCGCAGGCTGCTTGCTACCTATCTTTTTCTGAAACCGTATTTATGTGTTGGTCACGCGGGTACTTTCCTCTGATGTCCGGGTTATCTTATTACCCGGAGGGGAAAAAATCACATCAACTGCACGTGCCGCTGTTAAGGGAGATCAGGCAGAGCGCTGCTCGAGAGGTGAGCGCCGTATTCTTGTCATTACGGTGGCTCGCACTGGGGAGCCACTTCGAAGCCTCTCGTCCATGTATGTTCCAGGAGAATAGCTGACGTTTACATGCAGCGAAGAAATTTATGAAATCGTACTAAAAAAGGAATTAGCTAGGCCAAGATAAGAAAAAGAAAAATCTTAGAACAGGCAGAATTGCAAAAAATATTTTTGAACGGATCTTAGGCAGGAAGAGGCTAGAATTTCTCCATTTATTGTACAGCTTTATTGGATTAGGGAGGAAGGGATATTACGAAAACGTAACTGGGCAGTTTGAGAAACAGCAGGAAACCGAATACTCCATTTTAATATAATGGGAAATAGGAGTTTTTGAAGGCGGAACTTTGTAAGTTTCCGTTAAAGACTTCTGATTGGGCTAAAATAAATATTGATTTTCTCGTGTTCCTTCAAAGCAAGTATGAATTGAGAAGTGCCGTTGCTAGGCGAACAATAGGGCGGAAGGTACCTGTCTGCCATTCATGGCTTCTGCCTTACTTAAATGTACTTCATAACCGTGCCCTGCTTTTCGTTATTCTTCAATATCAAGTGTGACTCTCTATTTATGGTCGGCGTATTATATATAGTTCATCGATTTATTGTGTCTTACAACAAGAACGAGGTAAATTCCTGTCAGGAGGATGTTCGCAAGAAACGCACCAAGCGTGCACAGTAAAAGAATTACCCCTTCCTTAACGATATTAGCTCTAGTGGAAGAATACTAAAGTCAGCCAAGGTTAGGTTCACGTGGCTTCATGTGGGAAACACGGCCACGTTTCAAAAGTATAGGAAATTTTGCATATTGAAATAAGTATGTTTACGACAGGTATGAGCACACCACAGATGACTTGAATTCATGAATGCAATTCCACGTGCAACTAAGCGATCGCAGGATTAATGTTGCAGATGTCGTTGCAGAGAAGGAACTCGATATAAGGAAAGCTTGCCACTCCCTATACACTGCTGACTGACGTTCGGGTGTAAGACGCGCGTTAGACGGGGACGGTGCAGTCAGCAGGCTTTCCTTTTCTCTATCAACCAGCATTTATTTTTCTCTCTCTCTCTCTCCTCATTGTGCATTGCATTCATATGGTTTTTTAATAAAGTTCTTCTCAATTATTGCAAAGTGAGTTGTCTCGGCCCTAAACCCCTCGTTGCCTCGTGCTCGTGATCATCGTGATCCAACTCGGACAGCCTTAATGAAAAGTAATCTACCTTTCTTTTCAGTCTTTTATGAAATATCTTAGTGGGTGCAGTGTGCTGAGGAGCGCGCACGCGTGATCACAATGCCAGGCGTTATATTGCGCTCGTTGGGCTTGCATTCGTGAGGACCTACTTAAGGCCGTCATCAAAGCTCAGGTGTCTCACAGCACCTGAGCTTGTTATAACGCTTTACATTACGCACGCCTGTGCTACCGTAAATGCATTTAAGCGTGTTTAACGACGGAGCATTACGTGCGAGCACTTCAAAGGCCAGTTAGTGGGCTTGTATCTCATTGAGCGTAGCTGACACGTGGCTGATTACTGTGCGCGCAGGTGTTTCTCTGCTTGACTGCAGCGAAATGTGATGCGGAGCCGGGTCATTACGCTGGCGCCCGTGCATGTCCACGAGTGCTTTTACGAGTCATTATTTCAGTACACTCTAAGATACAAATGGACAGCTGGCAACTATGTTATGTGGGAGTAACGGCCTCGTTCCGCACTTCACGTCGTATAGCTAGCAGCCACAATGTCGCAACATGTCTGGTGTAGCTGTTAAATCGAGCCACTGCTCTTAACAACGCGAAGAGAGAGGGAGAGAGAGAGAGAAACGAAGAGGGAAAGGTAGAGAGGTTTAACAAGTACGTGAGCGGCTGGCTTCCCTATACTTGGGGAGGGAGAAAAGGGAAGAAGAGATAAAGAGAGAAAAGAAAACGAGCAGTCAGTCATTCACAGTCACTTGCAGGGGAATCTCCACTGTCACAAGCGTTCATACAATCCAGTGTCCTTCAAGAAGCGCAGAAGAGCTTTTGTGGCCTTTTGCATGCAAGAAGGCATAGACTTTGGTCCAAGGATCTTTTCCTCTGAGAGCGCTCTATTATCTAGCAGGTTGAGTTTTCCTTCTAAAGTACGTCGTTGAGTGTCAAAGGATGGGCACTAACACAGAAGATGTTCTACAGTCTCATCGCACCCGCACAACTTGCACGCCACACTGATGCCCATTCTTATCAGGAATGAATAGGAATTTGTAAATGTGATGCCCAACCACATGTGACACAGTAAAATTGTTTCGCGACGGGAGAGTCCAGGTGGCAGGTGACGTCGCAAGTTAGGATCGATAGAATGAAAGCGTAAGTTGGTGAAACCCGGTGAATTCCATCGTAGAAGCGTGATCTGGCGAGCCAGGGATTAAAGTTGTCGAGCAGCATCAGTTCTTGCAAGTGGTATAGGGACCCGCGGATGGTTTTGGTGAGCCGAACGCACTGCTTCATATCACGTACGCCGCTGTCAGAGTTGCCGTTTTCTGTATTCTGTCGCACACTTGTGGCCTTGTCACACCTCTCAACCAGATGTAAATATCGTTAGCGTAGAGCGGGGCATTAGCAGTATGTGGTAGCGCTTCGGCAAGCCCCACTAGAACGATATTGAAAAGAGTGGGGCTCAACACTCATCTTGTGGGACAACCCGATTGGAGGCCCTACTTGTCGAGTCATCCTCTGTAAGGACAAATACAGATCTCCAGGAAAGATAGCTCCTAATCCACCTAAAGACGTGGCCTCCAAGTTCTGCAGCCTCAAGAGCTTGGAGAATCGCTTCGGGGGTTACGTTGCCGTAGGCACCTTTGACATCTAAGAAGTTTAAAGAACTCCAGGTGGCCTAAATTTTCGAAGCCCTTAGTCCATGCTCGGCAGCGAGATCAACAACACTCGTGCCTCGTTCATTTGTCCTGAGGCTTCGCCAGAATGGATGATGGGCGTTAAAGTCACCCATGATTATCGAAAGGCCTGGAGTTTTTGTGAGTAAGTCGTTTAGTCTCTGTCAATCAAGGCGACATGATGGGGATATGTAGGCGCCTATCAGTGTGAATGAAGCTTTCTTCTTTTTAACACGGATACACATGTAATGATTATCTTCCAGAGGTTGCACTATTTGGTGAACATACGTGACCTCCTTGCGGATATACACAACAGCTTGACTATGTTCAATGCATGATGAAGAAACAAATGAT
The DNA here is from genome assembly GCF_023375885.2 of Dermacentor andersoni. Classification (NCBI taxonomy): domain Eukaryota; kingdom Metazoa; phylum Arthropoda; class Arachnida; order Ixodida; family Ixodidae; genus Dermacentor; species Dermacentor andersoni. The sequence continues at coordinate 135,205,725 of NC_092818.1, forward strand.
TCGTAGCCCGAAAGTCGAATTGCTTTTGAAAAAAGAGGTTCACAACTTATGATACCGGGAAACTAGTTCTCAAAAACAAAGTGCCGACATTCTGACATCCGTGAGTGCAGACCTCAGGCGTTCCCTTAAAATATGGAATAGTACTTGCCTTCTTCTTTACCCGCCGTGGTTGCTCAGTGTCTATGGTGCTGGGCTGCTGAGCACGAGGTCGCGAGATCGAATCGCGGCCACGGCGGCCGCATTTCGATGGGGGCGAAATGCGAAAACACCCGTGTGCTTAGATTTAGGTGCACGTTAAAGAACTCCAGGTGGTCAAAATTTCCGGTGTCCTCCACTACGGAGTGCCTCATAACCAGAAAGCGGTTTTCGCGCGTAAAACCCCATAATTAATTTTTTTTGCTTTGCTTGTTCCCGGAATGGCCGCAGTGCGCGGTTGCGCAATGCAAGTCCCGGATTCCCTTGAACCCGTACTTGCGGGTCTACAGTAACAACATGGCTTGCCATCCACAACAGTGGGAAAGTGAGATGAGCACCGACAAGGTGCCACCTGCGCGCGTGCTGCTGCAGTGACGACTGCACGTGTCGTACTATGTCGTAAACGTTAATGAACAGATAGACACGGAATCGTATCAGTGTTGTGGAAAAGTAACGCTGTGAAGCAACGCATAAAGCATCGCACTTTATTTGCTGTGCACTGAGCTTGAACTCAACTGTTTGGAACTGTCAGTCGCGCTACGCAGAAGATTCTTGCAGCAACGTTTACAGCTTATAAAAACTATCCCGCTTACGCGTAGCGACGTGGGCCAAGGTTAGACGCTGATGAAACTGTCCATCGAGGTATCCATGTCTTAATGTTGTTTGTGACTTGATAGTTCATTTGTTTATATTACCTTGTTTGGTTATAGAGTGGAGATAAATGGAGCACCGAGTTACTTTCTTCCTCAATTTCTGCCCAACAACCGATTTATAACAACAGAGGGAAAGAAATAATTGTAAGCAAAAGTGGCGTACGAAACACACAATCACAAGAGAGCGTACGAGAAACGAGCGCTCGTTTTTTCGTACCATTCTTTTGATCGTGTTGATTTTGCGCGGCTTTGCGTTACAACTATGTGTAACTCACGAATATATCAAGAAAGTTTTACGAGGGAAAGAAGTGGCACGATCTCGCTTGCAATCTGACGTGCTACTTTAACGAAGCTTCCGTTTAGTAAAATTTTAAGTTTTCTTTTTAAATATAAATTCCAAAAGGTTTCAACCATCTAAGCCCCCATCATTCGGAATCCTCGTACGTTGGTTGTATCAAACATAGCCTGGGACACAATCTGCTACGGCTGAAATGTCGCTCCCGGGCGAGTGTTCTCGAAGCTGCGTAATCACCTCTTTGGAGGTGCTTGGGTGTCGGCTAAGGCAGTGCGTTCACCGAAACAAGGCGCACGAAATTCGTTTCGAAGCTGGCAAGAAAGAACGTGTGTGCAGCGATTTTGTTGTTTAACCTCCAGATTGCCGGATGTTAAGTTTTACGTTAACATCACGGCTATTGAACAGTGCCTCGCAAGGCAGTGAGTGCATTTAAGCGCTTGCCTGAAGTCTCCGGCAGGCTTGACGCGTATTGAATGCCCAGAGACCCATGGAAAGCACAGAGTATATGTAAGAAAATTTCGCCAGCTTTTCTCCCGAAGCGCGAAGCAATGAAAACGATAGCAAGGTTTTGCCATGGCAGCGCAGGAACGCGAGTACCGTCGTAGCCGTAGTGTAGCGTTGCGCGTGGTGCGACATGTTGCTGATGATGATAGTGATTTAATGGAGGAAATCACGCTTAATTCTGCTACCCTTGAAGGAGCACGGCGCGGCATCGTCGTCCAAGTCGGCGCGACACAACACGTAAGGTCACTGCTGCCGGGCAGAAGGAACGGCGCACCGGCAGTCACCAGGTGTCCCACAGCGCTGACGTGACAAGGAAATGAGCCAGTGGCGTTGTCGTCGCACTGCAATGGTAAACGAGATGACACCAGACAGCTTTAGTATAGCGTTAAGTGGCACAACGCTATACGCTAAAATATAGCGGGGCCACACTTCGCAAGTGCAGAACGCTATCGCAGCTTTGCGCGTTGCGTGCCTGCACTATTTTCGGAATTTCGCGGGAGACGCTAACGCTCGCAAAGCACGGAGGCTAAGAAATAGCGTTGGGAAACATGGGGGCACCCATGGCTCCCGCTTCATCGTGAATTCTCGTAATGGCTACGCACCCACTATCGTTGATCGCCAGTAACTATAGAAATGAGCTTTCAGTTCCTCTAAACTCAACTGAAACGCTAGTTATGAGCGCATAGCGCGTCCAATTTCTGAGATCGTTCGGCGATTCTGGCGTCCGTAAGCCTGACGAGACGCGTTCGCATGGCAACAACAGAATGGTTGCTAATCGATTGTCTTGGCTTGCATACGTTTGTCACGGGACACCAGACAGCGCCCTGTCTTTTAACGTAACGTCCCGCAAAGGTGCTTGCGTTTAACGTGCCAAAGGCGACAAACGCTATTATAAAACGGTCTACTAACAAAAAAATGCGGCGACGGCGGCCGCATTTCGATGGCGGCGAAATGCGAGAACACCCGTGGTGCTTAGATTTAGGTGCACTTTAAAGAACCCCAGGTGGTCGAAATTTCCGGAGTCCTTCACTACGGCGTGCCTCATAATCAGAAAGTGGTTTTGGCACGTAAAACCCAATAATTTTTTTTTTACTAACAAAAAATGCTGCTTTGACTACTCTTAACTAGATGGCGAGGCAATCAGCTTGAGAGCTTTGACTACTCGCGCCTAGACGGTGCGGTGAAGTTTTGCGCTTTGCGGCGCTTCGTTGTTTTACGTTATACTAAAACTCCATCGAATAGCGTCCCGCAATGGTTTAGCGTGCGGAACGCGCTAAAGCTGACGCAAGCATTTTACGCTGTACTAATGTTCTCTACCGACGGGAAACCTTCGGTGCTAGACAGTTTCCTGTTTACGTTTACTACCCGTTTCGCGGAGACCAATAGCAGCTCAGTATAGGACCGCTAATGTGCTTATATACCTTTTTCAACGAGAACGCCCTGGGCTTCGCCTAGTTCCTTCTAGGCTGGGCTAATTGCACGTTAACCCTCGCGCAAAAACATTGCCGAAGCTGCCGCGCGTGCCGGTGTACTCCCGTGGCAAAGCCAACCAAAGACCAAGGAAAAAGTTCTCGCTATACCCGATGAAAACGGGAATAAAAATTGATGGTTTCACCCGAAGGCGAAGCACTGAAAGCGATAGCATGGTGTTTAGCGTTGCACTCAAGGCGTCTCAGGAGGCTGGCGGGATGAGCGTGCCAGTAGCTTTGCAGGTGTCGTATGGCACACTAGACGGAATTAACGGAAAACACACAGACAGCGCTCGACGCCGTCGGCGCTCTGCGCGTTCCAGTTTGACCTTGGCTGAGCTTGAAGGTCCGATTTACGGAACCAGGCGGTTTCTGTGTTTGTACGTGGAGTAGCAGAGCTATCGCTCTAAAAGATCACATTAAGCAGTAGGCGCGAAACCAACACAGCGGTGAAGGGCTGGCGTCATTTGTTCTTAGAATGAAGTAGAGCGTCAGGAGAGGATATGAAATCATACGGAAGGCTACAGCCGAAAAACGTGCCGACTAATTATGCATCGACCTTGGCGACTGTGCGTGAAAAGTATTAACGAAAGCTGTTGCAGTGCCTTTAGCTTCCTCATTTCACTTTTTATAACGCCCTGCGCAAACTGAATAAGCAGCCATCCTTCTGATACAATTTTCTGCAATTGAATTTGCTTTCAGAAAACAATACATCGAAAGAAGAGTGGGTAAGTTTAATCTCGCAAGCTCTGAGAACTCAAGAAAAAAGAAAAAGAAGAGAACAGAGTTTATGCTTTCAATTTCCCCTTAATTAGAACCATGAATGGCTTTAGTTTCAAGGAATTCCCTTAACAGCAGCTTAGCTGCCTTTTTTGAAGCGCAGTGTAGATAATATTTTCTGGCAGGAAATATTTAAGAGTCACGCTTCTCGCATTTGGAAGTCTAATTTCCTGCCTGTAGTAATACGAAACAACACACCCAAGACAACGGAAAGAACTGCTCGCGATGCTAGCGCAAACCGCAACAGGAATCCTTTCTTTATAGAAGTTTGTTCCTATTTAAAACCTAACACGTATTTCGCAATAGCTTTCTTACTCTGAAATAATAACCTTATGCCTTCTGTGTGCTTTGTTCACATTCTTTTTAATTTCAACGTATTAGGCTAATGCTTCATGGAAGTTTTTATGGTGATGTCCGGAGAGAAAGATAGAGAGACAGTTATCAACTTTATTTACAAAGGGCTTTTTATCTGAGCCATCGGCTCTGGTACTATGTCGTCATACCATGCTTTGTTGTTACGAAATTCCGAGAATATGGTATATGTGTTCCACAAGGAGTCGCCAGAGCATACGGTGGCTGTGTTCATGGCAGGGGACCATACTTTCGAGACCTGTGTGTGATCTGCTGAGCAAGTACGGGGTAAGTTAAAGAAAGCCAAGCGAGTGAGTGAAAGAACTTGATTTGGTTCAGAGAAGAAGCAGGGGAGACTCCACGTCACCCGGCTAGTGCCACGTAGGGACCGCCGAACCGAGCTTGACGGCCCGATCGCGGGCCCTCTGGACGGCCTGGGTTTGGTCGTTGGGTTCGGGGTTGCCCAAGATCGCAGCCCACCCACTCTCGCTGAAGGAGGAACCGATGGCTTCACACTCCCACAACACATGATTCAATGTTGCCGTTAGTCCACAGGCAGGGCAGTCCGCACTGGGATACCTTTCAGGGTCTATTGCATGAAGAACCGCAAGGTTAGGATACGCACGGGCTTGTAAAAGTGGAAGGGTCACCGCCCGCGCCCTGCCTTATGCAGGGCGCGGGAGGGGGAATACCCGCCTTGATAGATCGATAGTAGTGTGTGGTGATCTCATTGAACGTGAGCAAGGGTTCCCCGCGGGGCAGGGGGACTGCGGAGACGGCGCGGTCAGTGAGTCCCCGCGCGCCCTCGTGCGTGTCCTCGTTAGGGTTAGAGGGAGAGCCCTCAGTTGACCCCAAATGAGCGGGAAACCAAGTGAGAGAATGCGAAGAGATACTTTTGGCGCTTTGGAGAATGCGTAGGGCCTGAGGGGAGACCATCCCGGTTTGGTAGGCCTTAATGGCTGTCTTGGAATCGCCATCTATTGCCTCTCTGCGGTGAAAATTAATTCGGAGTCCTGCACTATGGCGTGCCTCGTAATCATATCGTGGTTTTGTTACGTAAAACCCTGAACTTATATTTAATTTTACAGAGTAGGCTGTAGCAGAACTGCGTGCGGTCAGCAAGAACCACGTGAGCTTACAAAAGGTTGTTACTCATTTCATCGTGGCCTCGTGAGAGAGCAACACGACCATACGCTAACAAAACTGAAGCACTGGCCTGGGTTCCGGTTTAGCAGTTCGGGATTTCTGAGCTGGACATAGCAGGCGATGTGCATCGTTAACTGGTGTGATTTCGGATTCAGGAATTCTCCTCTTTCATTAGTACTGCCATAGTTCAAGAGTTTTCTTTTTTACGTACATCTTTGGATCTTCCCTTAGATGTTCCAGCATCAATCATGCGTCTGCTTTGAAGCCTTGTCATTAGGTCTCAGATTTTTTTAGCTGTTCTCGGACGAATAATTCAATGAACAAAGACAGTATTCTGTATGTTTAAAAACTTCCCCTTTTCATTCTACCTTACCTCGTCAAGGTCCAGCCACCATGCCCAATGTTATGCTGCGAACGAAGCGAAGCAGTAGTAAAACCAGAGATGCTAAAATATTGTTTTTTTTTTCAGAAAATTCACACTGCTACGAGTACAAAATAAAACATTAAGAAAAAATTTCTTCAGAGATTTCGTTCGTTAGTAACACACCGGTTACTCTGGGACGAACTCTAGAAATCAGTGCACTGAAATTGCCAAACCTTAATGAGTTGAGAGTAGCGCCTTGTCCTGTCGTCTTTCTTGTCTCTGTCGTTTTGCGCTAAACAAAGTATTCATGGAAACCTTAATGAACCGCGCACTCGGACAAAGACGAGACGCGGCTCGTGTGGCCCAGCAAACACGGTGGGCCAGATGTACACAACAACGCCAAGCTTGTGCAACTCACTCGCTCTATCATTTCTTGACGCACATGTTTGCCGCCCATGTTAAGGACAAGGACGGTAAACATTTGCTGCCGGGGACAATCAAGGGAGTGCGCGAAGGTTAACTTTATGAAGGCGCTCGCGCCTAGCAATGTTCAGTCTCGTGCGATTACTTTGTCTGTTCCTAATCTCAATCGGCGCCAAGTATTCGTAAACACGTTCATCATTATTATCATCGTCATCGTGTCGTCGTCGAGTCGTCGTTGTGGTCATCGACATCACCATCGCTAGAGGTGCGCGGATATTCGAAACTTTCGACTAACAAATCAAATACTGTCCTATTCGATTCGGTTTTCGAATCAAATAGGACAATATTTGAGTGACTATTAGGTTCTCCAATTGAATATTTATTATTCGAAAATACTAATGTATTTTTAATATTTTACGTAGTAGGCTGTGCACGATCAAACATGAAATTGCAACCTGAAATTGAATCGGCTATGCGGGAACTTCATCTCACCCACCGTGGACGTAATGTACGTACTTAGAGCAAGCTGCTTTGCTCAGGGTGTCGGACTTTTGCGGCTAAAGCCCGGTCAATCGCAATAACACTTTGTTTAGACATGACATTCGGCGGTAGGTATCGTTTCGTGTTATTTATAGATGCAGTACCTGTGTATTTTTAAAGGAATAAGCCTGAAGGAAGGAAGGAAAGAAACAGCGGAGAAGGAAAGGCAAGGAGGTTAACCAGTTTAGCTTAACCGGTTTGCTACCCTACACATGGGAGCTGGATGGGGGGATGAAAGATGGGGGAAGGGAGAGAGAGAGAAAGCACATAGCATAGCACACACGCATCGTCCTTTAGAGTCCATCACTCTGGCGTGGTACGTGATGTCACTGTCACAGCCCCTTGTCCAATCCCGTCTCTTTCAAAAACCGAAGTAGTCCCTTCGTCGCCTTCAGCTGGGATGTCTTCTGTCGGCGGCATGTGAAAATCGTATAGAGGGACGATGGTCTAGTATCAAGGTGCGCTAGAACGGATGCCAGGGACTGTCGCTGAACATTATATTCAGGACAGTCGCATAGAATGTGTTCCAGCGTCTCCTCGCAAAGACAGACATTGCAGAGAGCGTTGTCGGCCATTCCAATGCGAAATGAGTAAGATTTCGTGAAAGCCACCCCTAGCCATAAGCGATAAAGCAGAGTCACCTCTCTTCGGCGGAGTCCAGTTGGCATATAGAGATGCATCAAAGAGGGAAGGTGGTATTGACGGTTGCTCCGGTTGGTCTGGCTGTTTGGTGTACACCATAGAGAGAGCGTGATCTCCTGTGCAAACACTCGAAGTCTGCTAGCTACGTCGGACCGTGAAAGTGGTATGGCCTCTTTTTGTGCGTCTTCAAGAGCTGCCCGAGCGGTATTATCGGCGTCTTCGTTTCCTATGACGCCGCAGTGACTTGGCAGCCACTGAAACGTCAGGTGGTGCCCTTTCTCCTGTGATGTATGGATAGGCATCGAATATCGAATAAGAGCTGTTCGAATGGCCCACGACGCAGAGCTGATAGCACAGATTGTAGGGCTGCCTTTGAGTCGCTGAAGAGTGACCATTGTCGAGGTGGCTCCCGATTGACGAAACAAAGTGCAGCGCGAAGAGCAGCTAGTTCAGCAGATGTCGATGTTGTTGGGTGGTCAGTCCTAAAGCTGATGGTAATAGCTCTTGCTGGGACAACCACAGCACCGGACGAACACTGGATGTCTGTGGAACCATTAGTATAAATGTGTTCACTGTCCGCGTACCTCTCGTGCAGAAGAAGCAGAGACAGTTGTTTCAGCACAGGTGACGACAGTTCAGACTTTTTCCCAATTCCTCGTAGACTGAAATGGACTGTGGGGCTGATAAGACACCAAGGGGGTATCGATGGTTTAGATGCAGCGGTGAAGCCTGAGGGAAGTTTGTCGTTGTACTTGACGATAGCTTTAGAGAATGATGCTTGGTGCCTGTCTGAAGGTAGTGCTGCAAGGTGGTGATAGGGGGCACGTGCAAAATGTCTGATGTGCGTTCTCAGGGCTTCCACCGTAATGTGAGTTCGCATTGGATGGTCCTGAGAAATCGCAAGAGTTGCCTCTATAAGCCTGAATACGTTTCATTGCAACATACTGGTAGACAAACTTGAAAAGGACAGAAATTCATACTGGTTGGTACGACGTGAAGTAGCGTGGTTGTTTGGGCTAGTCGGTAATTCGTGATCAAAAATAACGTACGGCGCGAAGGACAAGGACTGCGAGAAACGACATACACAGCGCTGTAGGGTCGTCGCTCGCAGGGTCGTCTCTCGCAGTCCTTGTTATTTACAGTCCTTGTTAGTGTACGTTATTTTTGGTACGACATAGTGCAAGGCATTGCTTATTTATGTTTGGGAGCGTATTGTGATAGTCATTCTTATTTATATTATAAATATAAATATAAAGGTATGGGGCAGAGACTTGGAGATTGACAAAGAAGCTTGAGAACAGGTTAGGGACCGCGCAAAAAGCGATGGAACAGTGGAACATTAAGAGACAGAAAGAGAGCGGTTTGGATCAGAGAGCAAACGGGCATAGCCGATATTCTAATTGACATTAAGAGAAAAAAATGGAGCTGGGCAGGTCATGTAATGCGCAGGTTACGTTCTGACCCATTCTGACCCATTCTGACCATTAGGGTTACAGAATTGGTAACAAGAGAAGGGAAACGCAGACGAGGACGGAAGAAGGCTAGGTGGAGCGATGAAATTAGGAAATTCGTGGGTGCTAGTTGGAATCGGTTGGCGCAGGACAGGCGTTATTGGAGATCGCAAGGAGAGGCCTTCGTCCTGCAGTGGACATGAAATAGGCTGATGATGATGATGGTGATTAATACTTATACTTATTAAACAATATTCTATGTAAATATTATCCAATATTATCAAGCGATGAGCGTCCCAGAAGTGCCAAGTGTCCCGTATCACCGCAATAGAAACACAACATGTTAGTTAATAAAGAAGTAAGCCCTCAATGTACCTTCAACAGCCTGTTCTCGTCCCAGGTGTATGACTTGCAAACATCTTCAAAATGATGTAAATATTAACAGCACTGCAAGTTATTGTGCGCCTGAAACTAAATCTAGCCTTACCTGCACTACTATTAATGTTATTTACATGCTAGAATGTTTTCGCCGCAATGAAAAATACATTTCTGGTGAAAACGAGTTTAAAAGAAAGTATGGTGGAGAGAGAAAAAAAAAAAAAACTGCCCATAGGTCCTATAGTCCTATAGGTGTTCACAGAGTCTGGTGGATCGCAAAAACCATGCTAAAAATTGTGTCATAACAAGCTCGTGAAAACGTAATAAGCGCCATCGTAGCGCGGGAGACACAGGCAACACTGGTCCATGATCCACTTTCGTGTTATAGCTCCAGACGCTAACCCTGCGGTACATTTAGTGTTGTCATTAGGATGGTCCTTAGACTTGCAAAGGGACTGCAGCTGCCTGATCAAGTGTGCTTTGTCCTCTCGTACATGCAGCCACAGCGTGCACGACTGCAGCTGTTTCGCAAGGCGATCATGCCGCAATGCGTGGAGGTTGGCAACTGCGTATATAGTATCTGTTGGAGAGGAAACGCTACCTTTGAGCAGTGTACTATTGGGAATACCACACTCGTCATTAACATTAAGTAATGGCATTATCATTAGAGGGTGTGCTTAAGGGCTCTGTACTACACCTGTCTCTTATTCAACGCCCGTGGTTTGAAGCGCATGCGCAGAGTAATCATGGCGTCAATAATGCGGGCGCATCGTAGGTCCACGTTGGACTACTTGCGAAATTTTTCCCTCCCCGAGTGACTGATTGGTGTTTGTATGCTCGACAGTTGCTAGTTCATGGGCTTTGCTGTTTCTCTTGGGGCCTCGCGGAACTGTTACGCATGTTCACTGTGTATGGCGCTCCAGCATACCGTTAAATCTCGTATCTCTCTCTCGCTCTGTAAGAAATAACATGTGCAAAATCTGAGGGTTTCTTTTATTGGCCACGTCAGCAAAGGGGTGGAGGAATAGGTATATGTGCTTATGGAGCTGTACTTTTATCGGTCTATAGTGTCATCACAGTTAACGGTCTTATTTTTATTTCCAACCGGTTCCCCGACTGTCTCTGACGCTACCGACCACATGGTTTTGCCAAACTTCTTTATCGTGAAGGAGAAAACTCAGATTTTTTTCATCCATCAAGTATGCGCACTGAGTTGTTTTCCAGCCTCGGTCCAGGCGACTCGTAGAAGCGTGGTCTTGAGCATTTTTACCATCTTTTAAAACTATCAGTGGTCGGGCGTAACGCGCTTCCCCAACGACACTCTTAAACCTTACCTTGACGAACGCTCTTTGAACGACGAGCTTTGATCCAAATTCAGCGACGCCCACTGATAAGTATGCACAGAAGCCTTTGTGCTTTGGTAAGCATAACGAAAAGTAAGCCGCTTTTATATATTTAGGACTTGCCGGTGTGATTACTTTGCATATAACAATTCGAGCTGCGCCTATCGTACAAATAACCACAGTTGAAGTAGTCCTCATGAGAAAAATGTTTTCTCCTCTAGTGCATAAAAATGTGCATTTTATTCTACACAACCGAGATCAAACAACGTCTTAGCAACTGAAAAGCTTTGACATGTCATTGTTCTCGTTTGCAAGATAATGTTGGTTTTATACTTTGCAAACATTCCTAAGTTCTGATTCATGTTTGTTGGAAGAAAAAAACAAGCGCTATTGTTATGCTTGAAAAACTTCTCTGGTTTTCCACGTGAAATACTTTGGAATATATAGCACATACGAATGCGCTACAAGGAAAACCGAGGCTGATGCCAGACAGCGAAACAATTTTTGTTGCAGATAAGCAAGAGAGCGAAAGTGCAAGGGCGCTTTGCGTACGCTGAGAAGAAAGCAGATCGCAAGAGAAAATGACCGGCATTTCTTTGGGAACTACTCACAATGGCGGTAAAATGATAAAAATAAAATAAAATAAGAACGACATGCGCCAAACAGCTAGAGAAAGAAACAAAACAAACGAATAAACAAAATCGCGAGGAAAGAAACTGCGGGGAGTATGAAAGAACACTCAACTGCAGCTGCCACTTGCAAGCAGCGAACAGTTCTGAGCATGAAAATGTTCCGGGGAGGAAAGTGCACTCAACACATCACTTAGCAACCCGGTGTTGTTTACAACAAACCAGCACGGTGTCTGGGCCTCCATACCTCCTCGGCCGCCACAATTTGCATGTATGCTAAGTCACCCCGCGTTTGTTTCGCCGTGTTTTTGTCGTTGTTGTTCCCCTGAGTAGTTGCGGCGCATACCCACAGTGGGAGCTATCTCGGCTACGGCTGGAAACTTCGTCCATTTTCGTGTTTGCCCGATTGTGCTGCTGCTGTACAGCGAAGCAGTGGTTAACACTTGGGCCGAATTGAAAAAAAGAAGCTCTTAGTTATTCGAGCTGTTTCTCATCAATCTGTTGCGTTCGCAAATAAGGCTATTGCAATCTTTTACAGCGGAGCTGCTAGCCTCTAGTTGGTTTGCGTTCTTATGTCCACGTCCATCCGCAAAAATGTGGGCCGATCCCGGCAGCTGTGCAGGGCCAGCAGCCGTGGCTCGAACCCCCGAAAGGCAGAGGCTGCAATCATTTAGCAGAGTGAAGCGAACAGTGGATACATTCTTTTGGGATCATGAATACGACATGCAGAAAGGCATGCGTTTCAGTGAAGAACAAGCACAAAACAATCATCCGAATCACTTGATTGATAAGGCGCTCCTGATAACAATGCGAAACACATAGCGCTCCCCGCATACGTTTCCCGATAAAAATAAGTACTGTTGCGCAGGCTGCCACGCCAACAGCAGCTTGCGCCGTGAGGAGTGATGTCCCTAGCTTGTTGTATATAAAAGAACCCGCCTAGATTTCAATATTGATACAGCACCGCTATGGGCGGCGGCGTGTTGTTAAAATTACCATTGCTTCCATTACTATAAAGCAATAAAGCATTGGATAGCTCACTCAGCAGTTGTATATTGGTGGTTTTCAACAGCTTCGTTGGGCATCCATTTTCGCAGAGTCGGGATGGTGAGCCAACTTTTTTTAAAGTCTCGCAACATTTGTCATTATCTCGACCCGCGCAGGTCATGTTCATAAATTAAAATCAATACTTGCCGGGACTAACGCATATAAAAGTCTACCTTTAGTATTATCTATTCCAGAATGAAACTGTTTACCTTACAACTGTCTCGCTTACGGGACCCTAATCCTTTCAAGCAGCCCTCATAACCTTCTTAGAGTGTGTCAACGTGTCGTAATCTACACGCACCTGTATACTTACCTTAAAAGGGTTTTCGTGAGTATAGTGTTGCGTAACCTTTTTGCCGTACTATTTTATTCCTTCTGGTTAAGCTTTTTCTAGGTTCCTAAGCATTTTCTTCGATTGTATTCTTGCAAGTTTTGGGTTGCTGCGGACTAGTAGTCACCATGGCGTATGCCACGCGAACTGTATTGTATGTTTAGCAATGTAAACACACAATGAAAAAAAAAAGAACTGTCTGTGTTGTTGCCATGCAACCTGATATTGCATAATATCTAGTTATTTCTTCTGTTCCTTTTTTGTCTTGTCTGTCTTCAATTTTTATGCCATTTGTTTATCCTGTCTTAACCCTTTCTATATGATTTATATTGCTCACATTTCCTTTACGCTTGTTCTCTTTGCATTACCCCCCCCAAGTTTTGCCCTAACGGGGTACTCAAATAAATGAGTGAATGAATCAATGACCAAACGAATGAACGAATAAATAAATAAATAAATAAATATATAAATAAATAAATAAATAAATAAATAAATAAATAAATAAATAAAACAGACCGTCCGAGCTGTCTTGCAGCGATCTTTAAGAAAGGACGTACAGTTTGTAGAGTCCTACACAAATAAGACCAAGTAAATGCTATTCGGAATCCAGTTTAGACACCGACAGTAATTTCATACTCTTTGACTTTCAATAAGGTATTTAAAAACTATTTTCAAACTATTTAGTTGTTGTGATCTAGGTCAAGTTGTCATTTAGGAAGTTGTAGATAATTATAGAAGACGTCAAAGTGGGATGTTTCCAGAAAAATACACATCGCATCCTTTTTTCTTTTTTCTGTTCCTGCAAAAACAAAAATCCTGCGACATATAAGAAAAGAAGATCATGTGACTACGTGCCCGCGTGCACAGGATATCAGCACCATCAACGAGACTGTGCCTGTTTGATGGTGCCATGTTTTTCTTCAATATCCTGCAAAGAAAAAAAGAAAAGGCATGCACGGCATTGTTTTTGCGTCAAGTGACCACCAAAAGACTAAGAATTGTCTGAACGACTTTTGAAGAACAGATGTCGCCGAATAATCGATAGAAGAGCTTCATGTTTCAATGGAAATAGGAGGTAATGGTACGAAGTATTTAGAAAACTATACGATGTTTTGTTGCCTTAAACAATTTTGAAAAAAGTAGTAAGTAGGGTAGCACTGCTGATGTCATGGCGCTCTTCCCCAAGCGACAGCGTTCCCAGCGAAAATGTAGGCGCTTGTTAAAGCCATGTGCATAGTTTTCAGTTTATTAGCCGTCTTAAGTGTTTAGACTACTAAACAAAGACAGTATGGTGTGGTATGAAAAACTTTATTCAGGTTCTTCAGCTCGCGTTAGAAACAAAGATTGGATTGGAAAAATTTTATTATTAGAAACAAAGACAGTGAAATTATTTTTGAGTTTTTCTCGCGGAGAAAAGAAATTGTGTTGCAAACCGTTTATAACACGCTCTGTATTACCACAACGTCACAATATGTCGCCCACTACGCTGCTGTTCCGGTACGCACACACGGTAAAGTATAGACTCAGGTTAAGACATTCTACAACGTGAAAAATGGCGTAGAATAGGATTTGAATTCCACGAAATATGACGTCTTATTAGGTCGTTGTGGACTGCTAGCGTGCGTGTGCTCCCGCACACCACTGTTAGAAGAACTGTGTCTTTGTTCTGTTTTCTAGCGTTTTCCAGAACAGCGTTCGATGCTGGAATGGATCTGTTGAATAGTTTATACTTGGATGAGATTTGAAGGTTTATTGGCGAACATCGAGTCGGATAATGGGTGTGCGGTGCGGCATAGCGTGACAGGCGCAAGGATTAATCGCGGCAACTCTGAACAACCGACAGTACCAGACGTGCCGTTCGACAACGCCGAGCTGCGTAAGCGACCGAAAAGAGAGAGGCCATTGTTCCTATTTTCTCGAGAGAGCAGGGACAATTTTGGCTGCAACTCGTCCATGAAAGTACAGGATAAAAAAAAAGAGGTGCGAGCTTTCTTGCTACATAGACTTGCAATAGACATAGAGTGCACGCGCTCCCAGCAGAGAAACCGGCGAGTTTTCCTTCTGGCGTTTCTCTTGCGTTTAGCGCTTCGTTCTGCTAAAGCTAAACAATGCCGCGAAAGCTGGAAATGACGGCAGGCAATTAGGGGCTGGTTTTATAGGTCTATCCGCGGTGCAACAAATGCACACGAGTGGCAGAGGCCTATGGCTGAAGTCTCATTGGTCACCTCGCTCTTCCAACGCACAGGCGCCGGTCACTGACAAGCCCATTTTATTCGTAAACAGGCTTGTATTACCTCCCGTTTCCAGCTTTTCCAGCAGCCAACTGCTCTGGTGGGAAAGATAGAGAATGCGGAAGCAGTAAAAGGGCGGTAATATTCTGTTTACGCCCGAACTCCCGGCTGTACGACAAGATGGCGTACACGTACTCGGTTCGACGCGACTAACGTCCGCAGCCGACGCGCTTTCACTGACGGCAGAACAAACACCCATCGAGACAAAACTCTTCAGCCCAACCTTGTGGGCACACACACACAAACCTTCCCCGGTGGCGCTCCGGGAACGCTCTTGACAGCCCGTAAGGTCAGAGCTGTATGGGGTACCCGACGTGCACTCCGCGGATAGCACGGGCTCTTGTGTTGACTTCTACTCTTTCGAACGAGTCACTAACATCTGTCCAGTGGTTCCGTGGGGCGAGAACTCAGGTCTGCGAAAATGGGAGCACAAACATTGGGGCATAATTGAGCGCGGAACCATGGTCTTCACTTGTGCAGAGAGCGACACTTCGGCCAAGAAAGTGGGAGTGGGGATTGAAGGGGATCGGAGAGAAGGCACGGGGATGGAAGCTCGTTCGAGAAGGTTTCCGCTTGTATCAGCTCGAAAAGTTTGTGCTGTAGGGGAGCACTCCCACCCTTTCTTTGTTGGCTACGTCACACCTTGTTCTGCCTCGGCTGAACGGCAGTTATTTCTTGTTGATGTTCACATTCAAAGCTCAAGCGAGGACTCTGCGCTCGTATAGGTTTTGTCGCCGCTCCCTGATTGGCTCTATCTTCTTTAATTGCCCCAGTCCCGATGTTCTCGTTCTTCTCGCCCTGCAAGTGGTGCAACCGACGGTCACTGTGCCATTTATCGCGTTATTTGTTCTATAATTGCTGTCAATATTGAAAACGTTGCAACCTGCTTGCGGCGGAAAACGGTTTCTCTTGCTACACATGAACATGAAAACAATCGTGTCCTTGCATCTTTTAGTGGTGATCATACAGAATGAAGGAAGGAACGCTGCTCGTAGTAGTATGTGCGCTGTTGTGTTCAACTTCTGATCCCAGGCTACAGTGCAGCAAGATGCAGCTCGGTTCACTTCAATACCTTGTAATGGTTACTGAGGTGACCACAGAAAAAAAAAATTCTTGCTTCACTAACTGCACTACTATGTAGAACTGCTGACATTTCATATGAATCTGCTTTGGCAGTTTTAGACTTTTGCTGCACAAGTAAATCTTGTACTCACGTGGCCAAGAAGTCCTCACTCAATATCGGGTTTTGTGTTCCAAAGCTGCTAGGTTATCTGTTGAAGACCGCATAGTGAACGCCTTAGTATGAATTGTTACATTGGGTTCTTTCAAGCGGACCTGAATATAAGTAAATAAGCATGTTAGCATTACACCCACGCGGTGAATTTGGTAGAATGACACCACGTTCTCCTGCTTACCAATAAGACGCCATGCCGCTGTGCTCAATTAGGGAGTGACACAAGATATTTTGAAACCTCCTATTTGTTTTACTCTTTTCTATTGCTTTAAAGAAAAGCATAACATCAACCTCCTGTGTGAATGCCCATCATAAAAAAACGAGAGGCTTACCCTTTGGACAGCTTTAGGACACTTAGATGATGGGCCTGTTAAAGAATAGAAGATACTTGGGACAGTGAGCTCATGGGTCTGTGATGTGCAATGTCAACCTATATGACGGCTTGTGATGAATTGAACGATGAGCATTTCGTTACGCGTTCTGTCCGTGCGCCCTGTGAACTTCTCTTCTTTTCATATTTTATTCCCATTTCACCCCTTTCCCAGTGAAAGGTAGCAAACCGGGCTAAGCATAGTTTACCCCCCTGCCGTCCTTTTATCACTTCCCCCTCTCCTTAATATGAATGCCACACAGATGCTCCGAAGCAACTAATGGAGACAAGAGGTTCGCCAGATTCAAATCATCTGGGTCCCTGCACATTCCTCACACCCAGGAAATGAGGCTGCCCAGAATTATGCCCGAGGTTTCGTCAGCCGGGCGGTGGGAGGTCCCGACCTCGGTTCAGCGAGAGGTCGCATAGGGACGTTCCACGAAATTACTATGCACTACCGCGAATGTAGACAAAAATACCCCCCCCCCCCCCTCCACATAAATCACTGGATAAACTGCAATAGGTTACCTGCACACAGTTGCAGACTGGCTCATTTGCCAACCCTTGCAAGTGCTCACTAATATACCCGGGCTGCTTCTCAGTTAAATGCAAAAACTGGGACGCCCATAAGGCGTACCTGACACATATATTGAGCAAATGCCCCCGGCCTACAGCCTAGGGCGGAACTCCAACTTAATATCACTTCGGCGTGAGAGGTAGCGGGGTCCAGCTCGGATTCCGCGGCCCAGCTGCAGACCGTCAACTGGGCTTTGGAGATCGCGGAAAGCCAAGGGCTTACGCCACCTCCCGCCACCTGACAGAAGAAATAACCCAGTAATTCACATAATTCTAAGATCTCACGAAAATGAAATATTTTCCTCCTCCTCCTCCTTCTCCTGGGTTATTCCACGTTAATCAAGAGGAGAAATAATATTGTGAACCATTTTGACCAATTGTTCAAGCACTAATCACTAATGTTTATCAAGACAACTAAGGTCTAAAATAAGTGCGAACTTGTAATAAATAATCATTGAATATAAGAGCCGCCTGGCTGTTTCTTCGGCCTGTGATTACCTAGTGTTACGCGGGTCTCCCTTTTACATCCACTCCCATGAAAATATATTGTGTTCATTCCTAGCTCGAGTATGGTTGATGCCCAAGTCATTTTAATTAAATGAGGCAGCCTGCGATTCTTTGATGTAGTAAGCAAGGTGCATAACTAAATGTTTTATTACGATGGCAATTATATGGACACTCTAGGCAAATTGCTGTCATCATCGTCGCCGTCGCTATGATGTTCCGTATGAGTGCTTTGGTGTGCTAGGCAGATGCGCTGCTATTCAAAGGCTAAATTTGTGCTGACGAGGCTTTATACTCCTGACTGAATTATTCCTACAATTGCAGCATGCAAAGAACATTCCTGAAACATCTCATTCATAGCCTAGGTCTAGTGTTCTAAATTTTCTGACTGAGAATAATTGCAAAACAATATTAGGACTCACAATCTGATAGTCATTATCTTTCACTGGCGCCGACCGAAGTACTCTTTACGAGCAGCGAAGTGGTGCTGGCATAATACCATTTCAAGCCCTACAAGGCGTGCTAACGCTTTCAAGGTTGCCAGAAATTGGCGCGCTAAAAGTAGCTGAAATATGCCTGATGAGATTAGCCGATAGTATGCTCTTAGTGTGACAGCAATTACACGATGCACCACCAATAGTCTTTGTCGGGCCCACGACGGCATGAAGATTTTTGAGCAGGATATTAGCACACCAGAGTCGCGAATTGGGAAAATGGCGTCTGCGTTCCTTGAGACTGTTGACGAAGACGCGACACTTTAGCGAGAGTACAACAGCAGCCTGCCCTGCAGGTGTGCGGCAACTTAAGGTGTCCCTTCTAGAAGATACATGGAAAAATTTTACTCAGGCTTACACAGACGCCTATGTTCACCAGGGCAGTAGAAATGCTACGTACAAATGCTACGAAGCCGGCAGCTAGTGCACCCCGATGGACGCGCCACTGGTGGCGGCCTTGCGAAGTGCGCTCGGGAAAGGAGCCAGCCGCGCGCCGTAGTTGTCTGCGTCGTTGATCGTGCTTCTCCGTCTCATTCAGGTTTTCAGAGCAAAATAAGCAACACCCTCCGCATGTGTGAGGTGGCCAAAGCTTCAAGGAATGTCGAAGAAGAATTGTTGCACGGTGGGGTGCTCAAAATACGGGCAAAACGCGCCGGCGATATGGTTCTAATTATTCCCTGCAATGCCTCATCAGCGGTATAAACGGCAGCAATGAATCGCCGCCGTTCGACGGGAAATGTCTTGTTCTCATCCTTTCTCTTGTCGTGTCAGTGTTTTTTTCCACTCCATCATAATTAGACGGGAAGCGACGAAGTTCGTCTGCAGTGTAGCATGCGGTTTAAAAGCATTTCGCTAAAGTTGTGAATGCGGTTTGCCGCTTCCACCGTTTACTGCTTCTTGACCGCGTTGCGCTAGCTAGGCAGCACGACTGCACGAGTGCATCGTGTTGTAAGTTAAAGCTAATGAAGCTTGCAAGAACTGGAATTGTTGGTTTTACGCAGCCCGGTAAGTTCGCGCACCAGCGGTCACGCACTTCATGTCTTTGCATCTATATTATACGTGGCTTCGCGCATGTTAGACGGTCGCTAGTTGCTTCATGCAGAACTATTGATGATTTTTTTGAGGTGCGAAGTTTTCACCCTGCCTCGTTTGTAAAGTGTCTGGAACACGCCATGTCTTATCGGAATGATGCCAGGCAAGTGCTCCTTTACCAGCTTTATTCTTTTCACCCGCACGGCGGCCGCATTTCGATGGGGGCGAAATGCGAAAACACCCGTGTACTTAGATTTAGGTGCACGTTAAAGAACCCCAGGTGGTCAAAATTTCCGGAGTGTTCCACTACTGCGTGACTCATAATCAGAAAGTGGTTTCGGCACGTAGAACCTCATAATATAATTTTTTTTTTCTTTTCACCCGAGGGCATGTTAGATATTGTGGTTTCTTGGGAAATGTGTTAAGAAAATAAGTACTTCAGGGCGGGAGTCGCTAATAGTGGCTGCATATGATATTTCTGTGCCATTTTCGCTGAAAAGTTCACATCACGTTTGGGAAGTCATCACACCTCGGTGCTGTCTTAGCAGATTTACTTGTGGTATGTCAAGTGCGCGAGTGCCGTCCTGGGAGTGGGTCAGCCATGCGAAGACGACAACGATTGGTTGTCGTGGTTGCACGAGTGGTTGCACGAGCGCGCCGAAAAAATAACTCGAACAGCAACAAAGACAAGTGAGCAGTGAGAAAAAAAAAGAAGAAGCCGGGGAGACGTGGAAAATCGCGCGGCAGCCTAGCAGCAGCTCGCTTGGCCTACCTGGATTTTCGATGGTTCCTCGCCGTGTGACTCTGCCAACCGTTTCCCTGGAGAGGCCCCTTGGTGTCTTGGTGTATTCTCTCGGGGAGCGGCTGGATATCGGGCGGTGATTGACTTAGGCAAACCGGTCTGATGTTTGTTTCTTCTCCCGGCCAGGCAAGCACTGCCTGGTCGATTTCTCTTGCACCTCATGATTATCAGATTGAATTTAGCCCGCGCAGCGGACTGACCAACGTTCCTGTGTCACTGGTATTGTCCAACGGGGAGTCAATTCGAATGAAAAACTGAAAATGCATTCAGGAAGAACTATAGAAGGCGACGCCCCACTACCAACTGGTCACCGAAGTACGGCAGTTTGGTCGCGGTGACATTCTCTGCTGTTCGCCAGACCAGGCCTGCATCACTGACTTCCTCGAATGTACAGCATTTGCCTCACATCTGATGAGCTCCTTCACTCTTGCTCACTTAGCTTGCGTTAAATTACTAGTGCGTGGGGTCGACTCGAGCCTTTCCCCTTCAGAAATTTTAGACATCTTTTCTGTCGCCGGAGCCATGGCCGTATTTCGTTGCTCTCGCTTACTTGAGAACAAGAAGACACCCGCAGAATCAGTCATTGTTACCTTCCCTGGAACAGCTTGTCCGATAGAGATGAAGGCGTGACCACTCATTTACCGGGTTGAATCGCCATTTCCTCGCTCCCTTCAGTGTATTAGGTGTTGGCGCTACGGGCATAGCATTAAGGGGTGCTGATCAGTTCCTCGGTTTCGTAACTGCGGAGAAAGTCATGAATTAATAATAATAATAATAATACTTTATTGACACAGAAATTACGCCAGCACTAATACATAATAGGCCTGCCAAAGCCGCATTGGGCTTGAAGGGCAGAGCCGACAGACAGCGTTTAACACAGTGTAATATCGCAGATAACACAAGATATGCAGAAACATTGTTAGCACAGAAGAGAAACGGACACAGAAGAGAAACACAAACAGCAATGAGGAGGCAAAAATGAAAACAAACCACGTATCCCACGCTGAAAAGTAGCATAACCCTGCATTCTCAATACAGAGCAAGAAAACATACATCAGGCGTTTGTATATTACTTAAAAACCATCAATTATCCTATTGACAACAGCCAACAAAACACAATCGAAATAGAACCAAGAAAGAGACAGGAATATACATATGAGATATGCAGGGAGCAGGGCACTGAAACAAAACAAAAGTGCTCTTTTCACGCTCTATTCAGACACACCAGTAGGTGTCTAATGAAACAAATAATTTGATGTATTTGCTCCAGTACCATAAAATTATGTGGGGATTCAATATACAGGAAAGAACCAACCGTGTAATGGATTAGTGGTTAATTCGACGAAGAATTTGTTTTAATTTATACTTTGATTTCGCGCGAAAGGCACTTGCTGGTAGTTTATTGAGAGAGGAAGGGATGAAGTAATTACGAGTGCGCTGACCGTACTTGGTAGAGCAGCGAGGCACCCGAAAACGGTCTTTCGGCCGGAGACAACGAGCAGGAACATATTCGACCTTGTATTTGTGCGACCAGAAATGCCTCAGGATGGCCATTTCCGTTAGAAGGGCGTTAAAATCTGGCAACCTTAAGGCTTTGAAAAGGTCGATGCCGGTAGTTAAACCTAAATCATAACCAATAATTTTCAGAATAGATCGAAGGATAGAGTTGACTCTATTTTTCCATCGAATCGCGCAGTGACCGTACACCGTAATCCCATAGCGAAGCATAGCATAAACCAAAGCTTGTAAAATCATTTTAAGAACGGAAAGTGGCATGTAATATCTAATATTGTATAATGTACCTGAAACTGCACGCAATCTTGATCATATATGGGCCAGATGCGAGTTCCATGTGAAGTCACTGTCGAGGAAAACGCCGAGGTATTTCTCTGTTGAAACATATGGAACGGGTGAGCAGGTGCAGGGGGAGCAAGATGAAGAGCGTGCCAGTGATGGAAGGTTTAAACTGATTTTCTTCAAAGGATTATGAAAACATATAAGCTGTGTTTCCGAGACGTTTACTTTATTGACATTGTTAGTGAACCAGTTCGTAACGCTAGTCGTTGCATCTTGTAAAAGGGAGATTGCATCTGAAAAACGGGGAGCTTGAGACAAGATAACTGTGTCGTCTGCGTACTGAAATGTAAAAGTAGGGATAGCAGCGGCGAGGTAATTCACATATATATTGAAAAGAAGTGGACTTAATATAGATCCTTGAGGTACTCCGGCGTTTATTGAAGTTGTATTACTCCGGTACTGCAAAATGGAGACCAACTGCGTTCTATCCTCCAAAAAGTTAGAGAGTAACTTTAGGAAAGGCCCACGAAATCCCATCAAGTAAAGTTTATATACCAAAAGACTATGGCAAACACTGTCGAAAGCTTTGCTAACATCAATAAAAAGAGCACATACGACCTGGTTAGCATCAAAAGCTGAATTTATAATGTCTGAAATATCCTCAAGGAGAGCCTGTCTGCCTCTGCCTGGGACAAAACCATACTGCGTACTTGAAATAATGCTACCGGCATCGAGGTACTTCGACATGACTTGCAGC
Organism: Dermacentor andersoni; assembly: GCF_023375885.2. NCBI lineage: Eukaryota > Metazoa > Arthropoda > Arachnida > Ixodida > Ixodidae > Dermacentor > Dermacentor andersoni. Next base: position 135,228,123 of record NC_092818.1, read on the forward strand.
AGGTGTTTTTCTAATATTTGAGAGATACATGGCAGAATTGAAATTGGGCGATAATTTTCGTATCTATTTCGTGCACCACTCTTGAAGAGCGGTATGACTATGGCCTTTTTCATTTCTGTAGGTATAATACCACTGGTTAAAATGTGATTCATCTGTGATAACAGCACATACTTAACAGCATCGGAATTTCTGCGTAACTCGTCCACAGAAATGCCATCAACGCCCGTTGATTTACCAGCTTTTAACTTAAGAAGAATTGATCTGAGATCAAGTTCTGGTAGAGAAGGAAAGTGCGCAGATTTGTATACGCTGTTTCTTAAAGTACAGTGATCAGGGTGTGGTTTAGCAGTACCAGAAACGTGCGAGAATATGTGTTAAATTCATTTGAAACAGTTGCCCCGTCTGCAGAAAAATGGGACTCAAGTGGTAACGGGCCGGGGTGGCCCTTACACCGGCTGTTGTCTCAAGGTGGAACTGGTCGCATTTACCACTGGGTGCTACGTGTCCATACTGCTCCATTCCTGTGGTGGAATCAGATGCATACCACCTAATATGGACATGTACGGGTTTACAATAGGAACGCTCGCGTCTCCTACTGCAAGCCGGCCTCCGCTACAGTGTGACAACCAGCTATGACCGCTGCATACATGACAACAGATTCCACAAAACACTGCTTCAATTCATACACAACACAGGCCTCACAGCACACATATAATACACATATACGCTCCAAGAATTATGCCTTAAGGGCAAGCCTTTATCGCAATAAAAAAAAAAAGTGGTAACAGGTGGCCACCACGTTTGGATATACCTCTTAATTCATTAGCAAGAGACTACGTCTTTTTCACGTCCGAACGAGCTTCTTCGAATTTTTGGCGCATATGATTTCGCTTTGCTATCCGAATCATGGAATTCACTCGATTTCTACATGTTTTAAATTTCAGTAGTAGGCTCCGGACAATTTGGAGCCTGTTTAGCTTGGGCCCACATAAGGTCTTTTTCCTTAATTGTCACTAATATTTGTGGCGATAGCCATTTGTTCTCTTCGCGATCTAATCTGACTTTTACAAACCGGGTGCATTTGTTTCTCTAACTGTGGAAAATCTGAACAAAATGGTCGTATAAATCAGCTGGAGAGAGTGTATATAACATGGACTGCCAGTCATGTTTTGCGACGCATTCTTCAAAGAGCTTAGGATCAACAATGAAAATTTCCTTTTCCGTGCTATTGACTTTCGAAGGTTTGGAATTTTCTGCAAGACGACAACAGACGAAATAATGATCAGTGACCTTGGTTTCAACAACAGCTGCCTGCATCGCAAAAGTGGAGCACCAAACATTAATATGGTCAATGCAGGATTTAATCAACTTTCCACACAGAAATTCTTCACGCGTTTCTTGATGTATAATGCCTTCTAATCCCCATTTAGATAATAGATCGAAATAGTCGGCGACCGGTGGCAAAGTGGGGCGGAGGGTGTTGATGTTAATATCGCCTAGCACACAAACGTTCTCCTCAAGAGATAGGGATGATAGTGCTGTGTCAAGCTCTGATAAAAATAAGAGAACATTGCAACAAGGCGGCCGATACACAGTCAAAACAGCCAATGAAGTCTCAGATGAGCATATTCCCAGAGCAACAACTTCAGCTTGCGAAAAGGAAAGCGGTATTTCTGATACAGACCACTTGTCTTTCGCAAATACGGGCACGCCCCTTCCTTTACGCAACGTGCGACTGTATGAAAACAACTTATAACCTGGTATAGAATAAGAAGACATGGCGTCAGCAGGAACATTAATTTCTGTCAAAATAAAGACGTCACAGATAGACAGGAAAGGTGAAGTTAAAGCGCAAAAATGATTCCAGTGTTTACGGGTGCTGCGGATATTAACATGGGTGGCAGTGAAGGCATTACCAGTGTTAGCAATAAAAAAGTTATGAACTTCTGAGAAGTCATGAAGCAAGAGTGATCTAGCTAGATCCATATTTACACGAGTTTTTCGAGGTCAATTGAAGTATCAATGCGAACGAGAGGAGCACCTTCAACTTTTCTGGCCAGCACCCTTCCGTTGCGTGTCCAGATAAACTTGTAGTCCTTTTCCTTCCCTCTTAGGCGAGCCTGAAGAAATAAATCTCGGTTAGCGCATGTCAGATTGTCTTTGAAATATTGCCTAGGATTTGGAGCCATTCGATTAAAAACAAGGCTTAGACAACTGCGAAAATTGAGCCACTTTTGCTTGATCGCTACAGTTTGCGTTTGCACAGGAATAGCCGGGATGGAATCCTTGCGAGCTGGTAGCCTGTGTGCAACAGAAACATGTGAGGGCTGAAACTCTATATCAAGATTTTCCGACACTTGACCCAATACAGATATCAAGTCCTCGTTATGCTGAACGGGGAAACCATGTATCTCAAGATTACACCTTCTGGTGTAGTGCTCAAGGGCATTGATTTCAGTGGTCATGCTGTGGAGGGCTGCAGCCTGAGAAGAAGCTGTTGAAAGATTCTTCATCACAGGAAGAACGGTGTTGTCTCTGCAGGGGCTCTCACTCAGCTGACTATACTATGTGTTCTGAGAGAGCACAGGTACTAAAAATTTTCGAAATATTTAAACAAAAGAGAAGCCCAAGACGGGAAGCCCGTTCTATCATTCTGGAGTGATCGCGTGGGTATGCCGGTGCAGCCAATGGACTACCTCATGCAATTGACTCATCACTTCCTGATGTCATAGCTTCGGCAGTAGAGAGGGCATCGCAGAAGTCAATAGAAAATCTATTTGTGAGCCTATCGGAGTCATTAGCACAAATAATGCTGCACATCTTCCCTATAAATATCTGAATAGTATTCTGGAAGACCACCTTGCTCACCTGGATACAAAGACCGTTATAGCAAATGGTGCTTCCGTGAGTGAAGAAAAGGCAGACGTGGTCATTGTATCACCACATCTAGGTTAGTCTTTTTCGATTCGACTACCTGACTTCACACCTATCTTTCAGGCGGAACTATTGGCAATCGTCTTAGCTTTACGCAAATTACCGCCATATCTGTCATCAGCCATAATCTTAACTGATTGCCTGTCTGTCTGTTCTTCACTAATCACACCGAAATTGTCAGATTCATTACAAACTTTCTATTCTCTTCTCCCAAGACAATTACGACTCGTTCGTTTGGTGTGGGTACCAGGCCACATATCATCATCATCATCATCAGCCTGATTACGCCCACTGCAGGGCAAAGGCCTCTCCCATACTCCTCCAACTCCTCCATATGTCTAGCCTTAAACGAATATGCAGATACACTCGCAGTAGCCTCCCACGATGGTCCTATAATTCCCATTTTACCTTCTTCAGCTTTCATCACTGCGGTGTGAATCAGAAAATATATTACAGCAAATAAGTTCGCGCAATCTTCATTGGCAACATCTGATTTCCCGCATCTAAGTTTTTCTTGGAACAACAAATGGTGCTCCTTTAGAAAAATTCAAGTAACGATTACAAGAATGGGCCGAGTCCGCCCACAAAACTTTTACCTTCACAGGTACGGTCTCGCTATATCGCCATTGTGCCCATTATGCAGTAAGAGTGAATCTCTGGAACACTTCTTTTTGACCTGCTGCCGTTTTATTTTTCAACGGAATATATTTTTAGAAGAACCCTTCCAAAAGCATGGCTTGAATTTGACTTGTAACTCTTTTCTTTAGGGCTACCGTACTGGGTTACAGCCAGAGGATCGTTTGTGAAAACCTCTGCTTTTTTTCTCCGTGAGAAAATACAAAATGCATGTTAAAGTTGTAAATACTTACAAAGTTCACAAATGTTCACAAAGTTCAAAAATATCTAGATAATTGATTATTCATTCCTGTAACAGCAGGCAGTTTAGGTCCCATTTGCAAAAAAACTTATTTCAGTTCACCTTAATTTATTTTAAAAAATGCTAACAGTTACTTCACCGCCCCATTCATGGCCGGTCCCCCAGAGTGGATTGCATCATTGAACTAGGGAGAAAGAACAAGAAGAACAAAAACAAGCCTGCGTGGAAGAAGGAATTCGCTAGTGCTCCAGGCGCAGGAGCGAAATCGCCAGGCGTCAGGCCCATGCTTCGTGCCTTCTACTGGACCAGGGCGACCTTGCATGCGCGTCTCGCCACGTTCTCACGATCGCACACACGAAGATGGCGAGCGACATCGGGAAAATGAAGCCCATGCACCGGGAGCAGAGGTGATGCCATTGCACTTGGTGACCGGCGCCGTGCCAAGGCCACCTGACCATGTTCCCAACGTCGCAACCGGACTTAGTCCTGCACCAATGGATCCCGGTTGTTCGCCTGATGGTCACCAGGATTTTTCTTCAACACCTCTTCTACGTCAGAGGGCTGCCTCCATCGCCACCCCCAGTTCATCTCACTGCTCTACTGCAGACCATGAAACTGTAGACCTTTTCTGACTTTGACACTTTCTTTGGAGACTTAATTCCTTTTTGTGTGTGTGTGCGTGTTTGATTAGTTTGCAGAGTTTCTCTTTCTCTTTGTGATGGATGTTCCTTAATGAATGACTTGCAGTGTGGTAACGAACGTCTTCGTCACTTCACGCGCTGAGGCTGTGCTTCAGCAACGATTAATTAATTGAAAGGACCTCATCCCATTACCACGCCGAGTGGTTTGTTTGTCTCACAACGTAGTTCCTTTTTACATGTAAATTTTGTACTCAATTGAATTATTGCTTATGCTTACGCCGCCGAGGACTAAACCGGGCCTTGCCTCCAGCGCCCATCTACTTTGGCTGGCGCTCCTCTGCCTTTCAATATATCATACAGCGCCTCTCTCTAGTAACAATAGAAAAAAAAAAGCTACTAAAGGTTATTCAGGCTTTAGCTGTGTAAGTTTTCAAGCAGCTCCCTTAGTGAACTTAAAATTGCGAGAACTGCAGCGGGAACGGCAGTTCATCAGCGTATGCATCAGATTTGCATCGGCGTTACAGCGCTAACTCGCGCTCTTATTAACCCGTGCGTTTGGTGACTTCGTTGACTAGTAGCACGCGTTTCCATCAATAAATTCGCAAGTATTCTTGAGGCGATTTCGGCGGCACTCATTCGGCGATGTCACATGTATTCATCGGCAGAAAGATCACAACGACATGTGCAAACATTGCACCGTGCGGATTTGTTTGGGATACAAGTCTGCACTAACGGCGGTTGCTTATTATTGACATACAGAAGCAGCATTACGGCAAGGGCAGAATAAAAAAAACAATGATCGAGACATCGCATTACTCTACAAAACCTAGCGGCTGGTTAACATGAGCTCCACTTAGTGTAAATGGGGTTCATTGCATTTGTCTGCGGGACGCATCTGGCACGTACGTGGACCGGGTTGTCCCAAGCACCGGTAACGATGTTCATGCCCGTTGGTGTTCAAACCCCCACACCCCTTCTACCACGGGCACAGCTTCCCGCATGTGCATGCTCTCGCGCGCGTGAGATGACGGCGCACAACCTTCCCGCCTACCTCCCTTGCAAGCGCGAGAAGTCACTGCCGCATCAAACCATCGTACTTCTCGGCTTACCCTGGCAAGCTTGTGTTCACACCTACAGCATACGGCGCGCGGCCGCGATGTTATTGCACTTGAACTTTATGCACAACATTACGGCGACGCCGACGACGCCGACGCCGCCTGTACAGTCCGTATAATCGATGTCGCAATAAAATGGTCCGGCGATACGCAAGTCAACGCTCAATCGCCTCGGGGGCGGAACAATGGCTGTGCTTTGCCTTCCGCTGCTAGCACGGGCGTAGTGCGCGCGCACATTAAAGGCACACTAGCATTCCTGATGTGCTGCTGTGTGTACGTTCTGGTCTGAGCAGCAAACATCGAGCCAGCGTTATCTAGCGGTATCGTCGACAAATCGCACCGGGGCGCCCTAATGAGACGATGCGCCTATGATACGGCGCCCCGGTCGGTCTGTTTCGAGCACCATCGAAGTGCGAAGCCTACAACACCATTGGCCGTGCTCATCGTGCAAGCGTTTGGAGACGCCAGTGCGCCGCTCTTCCTGCCCCGCACCGGTTAGCTATGCGCGCTGCGTCGCGCCAGCATGTTGCATCCGCGTATTGCTGGAACACCGTCAGAAATGTAAAAGCGCAACGCTGAACTTTAATTCCTATCCCTCTCAATGGTTGGCCCTTCTGGCGCAGAAAGAACAACGCTTCAAGACTGGACACAAAGGAACCACACACACACACTGCGCTAACAGCTGCGTATTTATTATGTTGCTACCCACCGTGGTTGCTCAGTGGTTGTGGTGTTGGACTTCTGAGGTCGTGGGATCGAATCCCGGCCAAGGCGGCCGCATTTCGGTGGAGGCGAAAACACCCGTGTACTTAGATTTAGGTGCACGTTAAAGAACCCCAGGCGGTCAAAATTTCCGGAGTCCTCCAATACGGCGAGGCTCATAATCAGAAAGTGGCTTTGGCATGCACGTAAAACCCCATAATATAATTTAATTTTTATTATCTTGTTGAGCCTTTTATACGGAGCAATAAAGGCAATGTGAACAAGACGATGAAAAGAAAGCACATCTTGGTCAAAAGGGAAAGACCTCGCGCCCAGCGCATTCTTATTTCAATGCAGTTTTCAGAAGATTGAATTCTTCGACAACTGAAGAGATGGGACGCTGACGCAGTCAGTAGTTAAGCGGCTAATCTCAAAATCTTCCAAGGTTTCCCTGGTGTATTTATCAGAGTGTCTGTGCAATGCTTCACTCTGCGACAACATAGGCGTACGTCCGCATTGCCGACAATGCAAGGCAAGGTTTCCACTGATTGCAAGATTTTTTACGTTGTTATTATGCTCTCTCAGCCTATCGTTGAAACAACGGCCTGACTGGCCTAAATGTCGTTTTCCCCGTTTTAACGGCACCGAATACACTATCTCTTGCACACAGTCAATAGAACTGTTTTTGTGCTTGGTCACCCACACTAAAACACATCACATGGGAGTGCCCCAGGAGGCCTCCCCACATAGAGAGCCCCATATTACACCAACATCCACTAATGAGGAATATGCAGTGGGTGGCATGGCTTGCGTACGAGGGTCGAGAGTGCCAGGTGGCTCTTCTGGACCAAGCCCAGCGAGCCGCTCGTGCCAGTGGGGCCCTGGAATAGGGGCTCCAACCATCGTGCCTTACTTTATTTATATTCAACAATGTTTTTACTCACTCACTCACTGGTCATACATGCTCGCCGAGCACGCGTGTCGGAGTTGACCTTAGCCCATAGGCCAATTAACTTGCGCGGCGCACAAAAACCAACGCTGAGGCCCGCAGCCTGACCGATACCGTTAAGATTGTGTGATATCTGGTCAGGCACGTACCCAGGGGGAGGGGGGGCCCGGGGGGGCCCGGGCCCCCCCCCCCCCCGAAATCAAGTGGCATAACCCCCCCCCCCCCCTTCCCACCCACGCCACCACTCCTCACACATTCCTAAAGTGCCGCCAGATCAATGCTGAGACTTGGCAGCTAATCATCAGTCAGCATTATGCTGCCTTTTTCACTCCTTTTAGATGGCGGTAGTTATCGGCATCTCTTGTAATGTGAAGGACAGTTTTCTCATAGATTCCGCACCCGCGCGATTAACTCGAGACGCGTTCAGTTGTCACCATCTATTCAACCATCACGCGCATAGCTGTTGCTTTTGTTAGTTCAACCTTCTTTGTTTAGGCTGATCCTGGGACCAGGAGAGGGATGCGGCTGTTACTTAGCTGGTCTGTACTCTCATGGAACGAGTTGCGGCCGGAGAAAACGCCAATTGCGTTTAACTTGTTTCTTTGCTTCATTATTTCCTTGAGTTACGGCTCGCCGCGACGCTGGCAGATGCCCGGAACCATATACACGTGATATGGGTTAGATAAGGTCGGAAATAAGATAATGCGAAAGAGCGTCCATCATGAAACCCTGCAATAACCCTTAAACCCATAAGCAAGATGACTGTCGCCCGTTACCTCGTCTGTTTTTCCCTAAATGTATAGCACTTTTCGTACAAAATTGGCAACTGGAAACAAAAATCGCAAGGAGTTGAGAAATTAAGCAATCTACTAAGGGAGAGAGCCAAGGCAACAACCAAATTGCAAGGAAAAGCGAACAATAAAAAACTTAACCGTTGTTTATGAGAATATTTATGGATCAACATCTTTTTATTTAAAAAGGAAGTAGAGAAAACGCCGCCGGAAGTGTAGAATAACTACTTGTTTTGAATGACGCTTCTTCAGTTATCGGTCGAACCGCCTCACGTAGCCACTTCTCTGCTGTGCTTATGTGGGTGTTTTTCTAACCTTTTGCGGTGGGCGCAGTACGTCTAGAATCGCAGTGTCCTGCGCTCTACGCGGTTGTATGGGACTGGCGGCCGCACAGCGTTGCGCAATTCGCGGAACTGTCAAAACTGATCAACAAGGCGAAAATAACTGATATTCGAAGCTATAATATGAGAAAGACTGAAGAAGCCGTAAAAAATGAACGCAGCCTGAAATCAGTAAAAAAGAAACCTGGCATAGGACAAACCTTGATGTATGCACTAAAAGATAAGAAGGATAATATCATCATAATCTCGAAGATATAGTAAAAGCAGCGGAAAAATTCTAAGCTGACCTGTATACAGTACCCAGAGGAGTGACGATACCTCACTTAGAAACAGTAATGAACAGGATACAGAAACTCTCCTATAACTAGCGATGAGGTCAGAAGGGCCCTGCAAGACATGAAACGATGAAGAGCGAGAGGAGAAGGTGGAATAAAAGTCGATTTAATCAAAGATGGAGGAGACATAATGCTTGGAAAACTGGCGGCTCTTTATACGAAGTGTCTATCGACTGCAAGGGTCCCAGAAAACTGGAAGAATGCAGACATTATACTAATCCACAAAAAAGGAGACGTTAAAGAATTGAAAAATTATAGGACCATTAGCTTGCTCCCAGTATTATATAAAATATTTACCAAAATAATCTCCAATAGAATAAGGGCAACACTGGATTTTGTCAACCAAGTGAACAGGCTGACTTCAGGAAGAGATACATTACAATGGATCACATCCATGTCATCAATCAGGTTATCGCGAAATCCGCAGAGTACAATAAGCCTCTCTATGTGGCTTAGATAGATTACGAAAAGGCATTTGATTCAGTAGAGATACCAGCAGTCATAGAGGCACTACGTAATCCAGGAGTACAGAACGCTTACGTAAAAAGCTTGGAAACTATTGCTACATGCGTGTGGTATTTGTTTGTTTGAACGAGGCGCGTGGGCGTCATCACTCCAGAAAAGAGGAGGAAGAACGAACTGTGCTCGCGCTGTGAATCTAACCGGTCAGCACTGCAACCGTTGTTGTAAATATAATCTGTAAATAGTTTCTCGTCTTACTGACTCGTCCTTCGCGTAAGAATATCTACAGAGGTTCTACAGCTACCTTAATTCTACACAAGAAAAGCAGGGAGATACCTACAGAGAAAGGGGTCAGACAGGGAGACACAATTTCTCCAAAGCTATTCACTCAGTGGTTAGAATAATTCAAGCTATTAAACTGGGAAGGCTTAGGAGTAAAGATCGACGGCAAATAGCTCAGCAACCTTCGGTTTGTCGATGACATTGTTCTATTCAACAACAATGCAGATGAGTTACAACAAATGATTGGATACCTTAAAAGAGAGAGTGTAAGAGTGGGGATGAATATTAATATGCAGAAGATGAAGATAATGACAAATAGTCGGGCAAAGGAACAAGAGATCAGGATCGCCAGTCGGCCACTAGAGACTGTGAAGGAGTACGTTTACCTAGGCCAATTAATCAAAGGGATCCCTGATCATGAGAAGGAAATTCACAGAAGAATAAAAATAGGTTGGATCGCATACGGCAGACATTGCCAGCTCCTGACTGGAAGCTAACCATTATTATTGAAAAGTAAGGTGTGCAATCAGTGCATTTTGCCAGTGCTGACATATGGGGCAGAGACTAGAGAGCAAGTTAAGGACCGCGCAAAGAGCGATCGAACGAAGATTGCTAGGCATAACGTTAAGAGAGAGAAAGAGAGCGGTTTGGATCAGAGAGCGAACAGGTATAGATGATATTCTAATTGACATCAAGAAGAAAAAATGTAGCTGGGCCGGTCATGTAATGAGCCGGTTAGATAACCGTTGGACCATTAGGGTTACAGAATGGGTACCAAGAGAAGGAAAACGCAATCGGGGACGACAAAACACTAGGTAGCGCGATGAAATTAGGAAACTCGCGGGCGCTAGTTGGAATCGGTTGGCGCAGGACAGGGGTAATTACAGATCGCAGGGAGAGGCCGTCGTCCTGCAGTGGGCATAAAACAGGATGATTAATGATGATGATGATGATGATGATGATGATGATAGAGGTGGTGCCCCCCCCCCCCCCCCCCCCGAAAAAAAATCCTGGGTACGTGCCTGTATCTGGTGCATGTAAGGCAGCACAGCCACTTTCCTTTGTCCACCGCCATGTGTTGCCCCATTTCTGCTGGCGTCATTGCGTTTGTTTGGTTCTTCCTTTGTGTCCCTTCTTGAAGCGCTGTTATTTCTGGGATAATGAACCAACTAGCCCGTCAGTCAATTCTTGCAACCTTCTGGTAAAACTGGCAATTTTTACAGCGAAGCTCTTTATGCGGATCCTGTGCCGTGCTTGTCAGACCGTTAAAACGATCATCATCAGCAATGGCTCGAGCGTGGTCGGCTTCTTCCACTGCTGGCTACGTTGCCGCTCGTCATTCCAGCGTAGAATTTCACTTCTGTCGTCGTAATGGGGAGGACGCATTTACGGGCGTATATATGAGCCATTCATTTTCTTGCGTGACGGACAGATCTAATTTTGAAGCAATCTAAATTTGAAGAATCGCAAACCGCAATGCCGGGCAGATGCTGCTAACCACGCCACCGAGCAAACTCGAGACATGGAGCGCAAGCGGCAACGGCGCACTGCGGGCATACCGTCATCGACGTCGCTCTCTCCGTCGCAGCCGAACGTGTGTGTAACTTCATTAAGAAACACAAAAACGTCAATCGTCAAACCAATCGAAGGAATCGTCAAAACGATTGCAGTGCCCGCATCTCCAGCAGTGAGATTGCGCCCAATATACGGAGCTTTGGATTTGTGGTTCCGCGCATTCCACCCCATCTACAAGTATGGGAAGACCTCGGGGCGGAGCAACTTGCACACGAAAAAAAAAAAAAAAAACATGGCAACACAAACCTCACGCTCAAAAAAAAAATATTTGGAGAAACCCCCCCCCCCCCCTAAAAAAAAAAGAAGAAAAGAAAAAGGCACTCCTAAAGCATGCTCACCACGCGAAGCACGCAAAAACGAAAATGAGGTGAAAGAATGGTAAAAAAAAAAGATTTACAATGTAGACTGCTTGCGAAGTTTGACTTGCATGGTGTAGCACTCGGTGTAACTAACACAGCTTCGCTGTTCGACCATCTTCACGGACTGAAAGTGCGGTGATATTTTTTTTTTCTTTTTATGAATAAGTTAGGCTCCAACGTATTGTTTACTACTAGCATGAAGTTCTTATTGAGACACAGATGTTCGTTGAGATCTTGTTCACGCGTGTAAACTTGAACAATAATGTCTGTACTTGCGCGATAAAGTGCCAGCAAAGAAACATCGTAAAGGAGGCTCGCCTCTATAGAAGGCGCTGTGGATTATGCCACGTAAGATACACAGTCGCGAAAAAAATTTTGGAGAGCATGGCGTCTACAAAAAGAAAAGAAAGAAAAAGATCATGTTTTTTCTATAGCACAGCCGAGAAACATGGTATTGCTTGAGCACATTGCACTCGTCGACCAAGCTCACGTAGGCCATGCTATTTTATTTGTGCCAGCATGCCGAGGATCCGAATAAAAAAAGAATTCCCAGCCCCATCGTAGGCCAAATTATTTCTCGCGAGTGTACATGGCCGGTAGCTCCTGATAACAATCACTCCTGTTGGTGATTCCTCGGTGTGATGATGCAACCCAGTGTGGGGTATCGTACAGGAATTGAGTGGTCGTAGAGGTCATGAATATGTAAAGAAAAAGAAATTGTAGGAACATGAAAGGTAACCAAATAATCCGAAATCATGACACAAGAAAATTTTCTGTGTAATGTAAGCCTTGAATAATAATAAGTAAACAAACGTGGAACAAAGTACGTGGCGCTATAGGGCACGAATTTGTTTTCGTCGGTGCTGTGCGGCAACTTCGACCCGTAAGCAAAAATGCGGATAAGTTTTCTGAGCGCAAGGCGGATGCATCTTCCGTACCACGACGCTCGAGTGCTCTGCACACAAACAGACACCACAAGAGGATCGAGCTTCGGCGACTCTGCTACCTTAATGCACTTTTCCCTTTCATAGCAAGTGCCTTAATCTTAGTGTGCGCTCGCGGTGTTTACGCGAACGAAGAGGCAGTCTTCAAGAAGCTTATTTTGTCGCGGATGTGGCCGAAAATTATAACTTGTGCGGTTATAGGCGCTCGAAAACCACTGCTGCACAGGTTCACGTTTTGGTGGAGTCGAAAGAGGACACAACTATTTGATGGTCTCAACATTTTCTTTCTTCATTTTGTAGAACGGGAGGCTTTCAAATTCTTCGCTAGCTGATCAGAGTTCTTCGCTAATAAATAGCTGAAAGCTCTCCTAGGCATACAAGTCCCAAAACCTTTTCGAAGGTATAAAGAAGTCGCAGTTTCTCCCGAAAGACGAAGCATTGATTGCGATAGAAAATTAATGGACAGCTATACGAAGTAACAACGGTAGTTCTATCAGCCGTATAAACTTGTAAACATTCGCTAACTAAATTAACAAGCACGGTGTCACGTTCGAACACGCAAACATAAACACACCTCGCTCGATGACGGCGCCCACTCGCTGTCAGAACGCTGAAAGGACGAAGTGCAGAAGCAGCAGCGAGCCAAGTGACCTTCGTGCTGCCTCCCACTTCGACGCGAACTAAGCGGCGGAAAACACAACGCACACGAAGCTATCGGCATTCGGGGTACCGTCCCCGTCGCAGGTCGGTTTCAACTTAGGGCCCGCGCGTCTGTCCGCAACCCGTTCATACGCAGCAGCCGCCGGAGCCGAACGCTTATTGACTCTTATTCATCTAACAGACAACAGGTCGTACAGACAAGCAACTCTTATCCCGGCGTTATGCCTGTGGTGTGTGGAGTGTCTCAGGGCATTATTTTACGCCCATTCTTATTTAACATCTATCTTAATGACATTGAAAATATGAATTGCGAATTACGTTATATAAGCTGATGATACCAGTATATTATTTTCAGGGTATGATAACTTGAAATAACTTGTAATCACATATTGAAAACGCTAAAGGGAGGGTCAACAGCAAACGCGATGCCTATTAACCAAAATGAAACAAAAGGTGTTATGTTCCGACCAAGGGATAAAATAATTGCATCTCATCAAGACATAGTACTGAGCACTCGCGCTATTGAAATTGGTGAACATTTAGATGTCTGGACACAATTCTTTTCGGCTAATATGAGCCGCTATTTCCATGTAAGACATCTCCTGCGCAAATTTGCTTAGGTAACAGGTATAGCTTGTCGGCTTTGGTACTTGCTTCCAAAAGAAATCAAGCTTCTTCTCTACCACTCGCTTAATAGCTCTTGCCAGCTAGTATGGGCTACAACGACGGTCACTAATCTTAATGAAATGTACTTGGTTCAGAAAAAATGTATTAGACATATTTTCAATGCGCATATTGCGGCATCTATACCAGCGTTTCATTCTGCGGTTCAGGAATGTTTAAGGTACACTAGATATACAATTATGCATTAAGCAGGAAATGAGGACATAACAAATTTGCACACTTCAGCCAGCTTACGAGTTAGGCATGTAAAGTATATCTCATTCGTCATAGAGAACGCAACCGCAGATGTTTGGGCCTGTTGGTATACCACGGTAAATTATCTTGAATAGCCCAAATACGTGGTAAGAGTAAAATATGGAAGACAATCTGATTTTGGGGCTTGGTCCAGATTGTGTGAGTACTCCGTCAGTGCTTTTGACTGATAGAGAGGCTGACTTCCTAAAGAAGTGAATGGTTGCTGTCACATGATGTCATTGAAATGTATATTAGCCACTGTATTCACGAATCAGGTTTGTTGGAAGTTAGCGCTCTGTCTTCCCTTCTATTCTTCTCACGTACTTGCGCTATTCAAAATCCTTTGTCATGGAGTAATTGGGAGGCATACACAGTATATATGTATACGATTAAACTATAGAGAAGAGCGCCTGTCTTAGACTCTTCCCTCCCTTCTAAATCATTATGACCTTAACAACTCTGACTTGTTTAATTGTTCATATCAGGATATCCGCAATTTATATGCAGTGATGCATACCTATGAGATTTCGACTACTTAGCACGTGTTACTTTTACGCAGTTAGTCTCAGTGTCAAACGACACCCTTGTGTGAAATTCTTTTATTTAGTTGTGTTTAACTGTTTGTAGCAGGTTGATTTCTATATTGTTTTTTTCTTTGTATTACGTGTACTTTTTCCAGATATTTGTAACTGGATAACATTCAGGATTTCATTATTCTAAAAAATTTTTGGATTTTATCTTTTATTACGCAGATTGCAATAATTGATTGATAGATAGATGGATACACCCATCCATCTATTCATACATCATCACCGTCATCGTCATCGTAATAATAATAATAATAATAATAATAATAATAATAATAATAATAATCGTCAAACTTTCTGAACCACTACCGGGAACTACGTTTCCGTGTACCTCCATTGTTTGTGGTCTCCCTACTTATCTGTCTCCAAACCTCCACTCGCCTCCTACTAATCTCTATTGCGGACATATTTCCTTTCCTTCTGCCGTCCCTCCCTTTTCCCTCTCTGCCGTCCTATGCTCCTCTGGCCTTCAAGGAGGCCAGATGAGCCTAAACCAACAGCTGGGTAGATATCTTCTCATTCTAATGAAACACGTTCCATCGTTTCCCTAGCTTTACCGCAGCAAGCACATGCTTCTTATTCATTGGTGTGCCTCGCTTTATAAGTGCGTGTTCTAAGGCGTCCTGATCTCGCTTCGAAAAGTAAAGAGCTTCCCTTTGAGTAATCATAAATTGTTTCTTCGCTGATTTCGTTTTTTTCCTCTTCAATGGCGCCATATTTGGTGTTCAGTAGAAAGTGAAAGGGAAAGCGAAATTAAAATCTGAGGCTTGACACGCGTCAATACAAACAGCAAGCGGGAAGAATAAAGCAGTGGCTTCCACTACTTCTGGGTGGCCTCTCCGCTGTCTCTGACAAAGTCGTGGCACAATAAGATTGCGCTGCTGTAGATTCGCGATCTCCCGCGGCTGATCGCAGTAGATGAACCATGGCAGAACGTGAACCATGGCAGATTCATTTTAGGTATTAAAAAAGGGGCGAACTATCCTTTCCTTCGGGTCATGCGATAACACAAAGAGCACTCACTCCAAAGTTTTCTTTTTCTTTTAACTATCCCAAGATCCAATCTGCAAACATTATAGTTTTGCGGCTAAAAATAAAGAAAGAGAGAGGCATGGATGACGAGAAGGTAGTTTTGCCGGTTGTTATGCCGTGCTGAATAAGGCTGCTCCAATGGAAGAGATTAAAGTTCCAAGCGAAAAAAGAAAGCAGATATTCAAGAGGCGGGAAGTTCACGTGACGCTACAAAGAGACCGAGCTCCTTCTCGAAAATTCCGGAGCAGACTGTGCGATCACAGCAAAAGAACAGGATGCTAATAAGGATGGCACACTCTTGATATTGCGTACTCTTCGAACCTATTATGGCTTGACTGTTTCACTTGAATTAATAGCTCTTTTATGAAATTCTAGTTAGGAACTGGCTAGCGCAGTAAAGTCGTTGCCAGTGAAGATTACATGGCCAGTGACAATATGTTAACGTGTTAGTTTAAATGCTTTGTTTTCAAAGCTCTGGAATTCAACCTCGATGCTAAATTTCTTTCTTCGCGATGAGCGTATTCTCGAACATGTTGGTGACCAGGTAACCATGGAAAATATTTTGCATTACATTACATTCAGGGCTGTTACGTGTCAAAGCCACCATATGATTATGAGGCACGCCGTAGTGGGGGATTTCGGGTTAATTTTGACTACGTGAGTATCTTTACCGTGCACCCAATACACGGTACACGGATGCTTTTGAATTTCGCCCCTATCGAAATGCGACAGCTGCGGCCGGGATTCGATCCCGCAACCTCGAGCTTGTAGCATGCAACGCCAAAGCCACGACGCCGCCACGGCGGGTAAAATATTTTAAACGAACGTGTCTTTTAGAAACGGTAAATTACGTTCCTCGCGCTGCTTCATCTACAGGACGACTAGAAGGCTGGTGAAACTTCACAGGTTGTGCTTTCTCACCTTGCAATGTTCTCGTAAGCGGTGTAGTCGCGGCGCAATTTCCAACTGATGATCGGAATTCGAGAGCGAGAGAAAGTGATCAACCTTACATACAAAGGTAGGAATCACATTCCAAGCTTGTGGTGTAGGGCCGCAATGCTAAGTGCTCGATATACTTGCTCTAATGGACCTGTTGCACGCGTTTACTCTTTCTGCGCCACTGATGGTGTGTTCTCCACTCTCTACAGTCAGATAGGTGTGCGCAGTAACGCGAAGTTGGCGAGCTCCGAAGCAGTTCCGCCATGTGTTGCACATTTCTGAAAGCATATTTTCTTATCTCTTTAAGTTTGCTTCGTACGATGCCACCTTTAGAGGTCGGGTGTGCTTGTCCCTGAGGCTGGCTGTGGCAGAACAAGACCAGGTAAGACTGGGCGACCGCAAGCAGATGCCACCAGAAGAATTAACGCTTTACTGTCCTTTGCTGAGGAGGCAGGCATCCTTCCTTTCATCTGATCCCTTACCCTTATCTAAGGCCACGGGCCATCCCTTCTAATAAAGGTTTCAATCAATCAATCAATCAATCAATCAATCAATCAATCAATCAATCAATCAATCAATCAATCAATCAATCAATCAATCAATCAATCAATCAATCAATCAATCAATCAATCAATCAATCAATCAATCAATCAATCAATCAATCAATCAATCAATCAATCAATCAATCAATCAAAAGTTTGCCTCAGTCACGGATATTGCTAGTGGCGCTTCGGAACGCGCAACTTCGTGGGCGTAGTTGAGCCGCACGGAAGGCGCGTCCGACGATCGAAGGAGTGGCTCCGGGACTTTGTGCCCCGCGATGTGCTGCGGCGATTATCCATTCAAATATTCGAGCCGAAATGCAAGGACTACTCTTGCGTGTTTTTGCCATCTGTCATTGCAGTTTTTTTTTCCCCTGACACAGTGGCGTCATCCCGAAGCGGAAGTGTCAGAACGAAACTAGGCATATGGAATAGGAAACGCAGATAGAAATATGAAGACCATACTAAGAGTGCATTTGCCATTATGCGCACCATATTTTTTTGTCTCTTCTGAATAACCGAAAATAAATTTTCCTTTTGTTTCGTAATATTCGAGGAAAAGAAAAAAACCCGGCACTGAGAGGTCTAATGAACTGCCTCATAGACCGTAACTCGTTTAAACAATGCAGACCTACTGAAACATTTTTATAATGCTTGTCGTAAACATTGTGTATGTTTCGTATTACCATGAAATCGATGAGCACTCCACGTAGCCTCCATGCAAATTGTACAGAACACATACTTAATTATGGAATCTACGGTAAATTTTTGATGAGGAGCTTGGAGGAAAAACGGCCTTCGGGGGGAAACTGACATATTAAAAAGGAGCGTGTGTGCGGCCTCCACTTCGCTTTGCCGCTGTTTATTTTCATAACATAAGCTCTTCGCAGAGGCCTCAAAGGCAATAGATAACAAAAGCTCACTCGACAAGGATTCTGTCCGATGGCTGCTGAAGTCCATAAATAGCGGCCAATAATAGACGTGCTTTATTGTCGCAAATGCAGCAATAAAGTAGACTGAGGTAAATATTGACTTCCAGAAAGACACAGAGCGAGATGTACAACAACTTTTGAGTGCCCGAGAATGTTTTACAGACCCAGGTTAAAGTAGAAAACAAGTGAATAGGCGGTAACATCAGAGGAAGCTTTAGCGCATGGTAGTTCCTATGCAAATGCACGGGAACGCAGAAATCGTTTTTCTTATCAAGCACTGCACCGATATTGATTAGCTTTGTTGAAATTGAAAAAAAAAATTAGATTTATTCAGTGTAGGAAGCATATTTATTATTAATCCTGCTATTTGTTTAGGACCTTTTTTGAGTATCTTTAATTAAAGCACGCACACGCACAAAAAGATTATGTATCAAGTAGACAACTCTGTAACTCATGAATGAAAAAAAAAATCTCATTCTGTAAAATTCACCTATGAAGACATCCACAGCGAACAAATTACATGTAGTATCCACCGATTGAAATGTGTCACTAAGTTGGAATAGGACTTCTGCAAAACCCTCGTAAAAACAGTTTGTTTGTAAGCTGTAAATTTATATACTAAGTTTGCCGCATTTCCATGCTCTAACAGATGAAGTTTGCAGAACTATGATATCTGTTTTTGGTGCGTAGTTACAGAATTTTAAAATTAATGCTTCGATTTTTTAAACCTTATTAATTTTCGCGAGTCTTTGTGAGAAATTCCGGGCCTAAATGACAATTTTGGCTAGCGTAGTCACTAGAATTTAACTTTCCCATATGTGACAAATTTCATTCAAATCGGTCCAGCGATAGTCTCAAAAAAGCATTTGTAGGTTTTACCATTACTTGAATTTGGAAATCAGAGTTGGCCTCCAGTTATTGCTTTCTCTTAAATAGAAACGGAATGAACGCTGATGGGGAAAGAAAAGGAATATCAAAAGAAAGAAGAGAATAAATGGACACTGAAAAGAAAAAAATCTAAATGCATTAGTAAATTATGCTTCCTAAAATGCCAGAAGAGACGCTCTTATTGTGACGAAGGACTTGCTAAGCGAAAAAAGATTTGGAAAAAGAAAGAGAGGCGACGGCGCTGCCTTTAAGTTTCCGCACCAGCCAGCCATGACGTCATGAATCCTGACGCCGTATGCTCAGGCCCAAGTCGATCTTTCATCGGTTAATTATGTACGACATTGTATTCTGAAAGAGCCAAAGATTGAACTTGGCAAGATTCTAGAACGTTTATTGAGCCACAATGACCCAAATACGCAAAAATACTTCGGTAGTCTGCGACGGCACACTGGCGTATCTGCGCTCGGGTTTTGGCGCCAAAGTCGAGGAATTGAACTTTGTCGTTCATTTTGTCTTCTAATAGAAAACTTTAGAAGTGTAAAGTGACCTTGGTGTTTCTCTTTAGTGTCTCTTCAGCGCGCGCCGTGCTGACGTGTATTGGAGCCAGCCAGAACAGGAGGACACACAGGGAATGAAAGACGGACTACGGCTTCTTGTTGGCCTATAGTTAGTTGATGGTTGTAATGCTGTGACTCGATGCGAAATGATGCTAAAAGTGCCACTATACTGCATTGAGCGTCAAACTCAGTTGCGAGTGCCGCTTTTTCCTGTGTTGTGGTTTTGACCCATCATTTCGCATTCTGTCATGCCACAGCGACTGAAAGACGGCGGAATGAACGCAGGTGAGCTCTGCGTTCGGGTTCATTCTTTCGTTTTAACAGTCATTGTGTGTCGTTGTTGGACTGGCCGGTTATGATGGATATCACCAACTCGAGCATGTATCCACTTTATCGACTGACATTCATATTATATATCTGCCGATATTGATGTACTTTGAGTTATTGTGTTATATAAGAAATCAGCGGTGATGGGCGAAAGAAGCGTCAAAAAGTTTTTTTCTCTCATAATTATGCGGAATGCATATCTGGTACGTAGGTACGCCAGTTACATTCAGCGAAATAGAGCAAGAAAATCATACTTGACGGGTCCTTTTGTATGAAAACTGCACACAGCGAGTGAAGGGCACCGTAGTGGCGAGATCCGGCTTAATATTTACTACATGTAAATGCAGGGTATCTAACCGGAATATTTTGGAGTTCGGCTCGGGTTCGGGTTCATACATTTCGGTTCAGTTCTGGTTAAGCTAACTAATAGTGAAAGTAACAACAGTTGGAACCGGTTCGGAGCATCCTGGACAGTTTCATTTGGGTTCAAACGGGTTTGAAAAAAAAATAGAAAAAAAAAGAAACGAAACCCGTTCGCGCGCCTTCAATTGAAAAACGCGCGGTGCTTTTCGAGAAGCATAGAAGTCCTCTTGACTACTAGCTGTGCAAAACTACAGTACAACGTTTTCTTTCAGACTGACATAAACTTTAGAAAAGATTATCACAAGAATGATGGGCCATTACAGTTGTGTCTAGGGGTCGGAATTCGTAGATTCAGTGTGTTTGGTGGTGCCCTCTCTGTGCCTATGAAATTCTTTACCGCGTTACCCCTCCCCCAAATGCTCTCATTCATTGTGTTCTCGAAAATGCCCGTGCTATAGTTCTCTATAAAGTACAAAATTAACTAAATACCCAATCTGCTGTTAACTACCCGTCTTTTACGTGTTCATTTTTTTGATGAAGGAAGGCAGCTATTTCTAACAGAGCATGTAATATAGAAAAACGGGCTGCTGGGCGATTTTGTACATGTTCATAGCTAAATACAGAGCACGAAAACAAGACCCTACGAGAGAGGCGAAAGGACGGGTGCTGTCGACTCAACTATGCATTCCGCGCGAATTGTGCGAAATGCACCTGCGATGCTGAGTAGGAGTGCGCGTTGTATGAAGATTAGTTTCGAAGTGAACTGAGAGATCGGAACCACAAAACAGATGAATTATGTGATATACCTGTAAAAGGCGCATGTCCACTGGGAATACCGAGCTATTCATTAAAACAAGATGTTAGTAAATTTCTTGATTTTGTTCGCAGGCAGTTTGGACGTTCAGGAAAGGTTTGAAAAAAGAAAGATAATGCCGAGGATTCTTATTTTAGTTTACACTTGAAGGGGGTACGATTCGAACGAGCAGTGGGCTTGCGAAATGGGGTAGAAGTATTGGTGTGGCTGTTAGAAAAATGAAGTAAGCGCGATTTTTTATTCTTTGTGATGATGGCGACTTTTGCACGACGCGCCCAGACCGGAGATAAGAGTGCCTCGGGTGTCCTTGCTTCTTTATCTCATAATTAACGCAGCAAGCTGGGCGAGTTGGTGACCGAAAATATTCATAGGGGTGGGCAGCGCAACCAGGACGAAGGACAAAATGAAGTGCACGATAAGAGCGCACGATACTGTGCTCGTATCGCGCACTTCCTTTCGTCCTTCGTCCGAGTTGCGCGGCCCACCCCTAGGAATATGTTCTCTATCTCAGCGGTTGGTCGCGAAAATGACAACTCCTTGTCTGAGGCGTATGCCTGTGTTGACACATCGAATGGGAAGAGGAGGCTTAAATACTATGAGTAATAATATTCCATAGTTGGGGAGTTATTGTGAGCCCTAAGGACTTCCAGTCGAAGGTGTGGCTGAACAGTGTTCGGTGAACAGTGTTGAAGGAAATAGTTCATTAACTGGTAAAATTTTTAGGGTAGCTATGAGAAACTGCAACATTGTCGAATGCCGAACGCTGCAGAAAGCCCCGTTGTAATAAAGAGAGATGAGCAAAGATTTACATTGTTAATTTCTCCGAATGCTTTACGGATCCCGTATAAAGCGAGGTTACACACATACTCAACACTTATGTGTGTCTGCTTTGCATATGCTCTGTATAAGCATTGTGCTGTTTATTTCTATGCGCGACTACAAATTGTTCAGGATGGAGTGAAGCTTTCTTAGTTTTGAAGAAAGGTGCATTAGAACTAAAAAGTTTCTTTTTGATTGCTTTTTGATTTGAACGCATCACATGGTAGGCACAATGTTTAGGTCACTATAATTGCAGATTACGACGTGTCTATGGTTCCATTCGTTGCCTTTCTACTTGTCCCGCAGCTGTCTGGATTAGGCAGCCTGCAAGCAAGTCCTGTTTGCGCGTGCTCCCTAGTCTGGATCTTCCAAGGCGAGTGTCATTCACAAATTAGAGAAAGGGTCTTCTACAGTCTCTTTCAGATATGTCTGATGTCGCGAATTTCCTATTTCCGATTGGTTAGATATCAGAGTATCTTTTTTCCAGTTATTTGTGAAACACAACTCCTCTTACTGCTGCCGAATGATCCCATGCTGGCGATTTCCGGCCATTTAAATTGCTTGTTACTATGCGCATCCGTAATAAAAACCGACAGTGAAAAAAAAGAGAAAAGGAAAGACTAAGACCACTTCCACTCTGTGAAGAAGGATGACCAGCGAAGCTGTGTATGTGGGCCCCTTAACTGCGAAGTGCACCTCCGCCGTGGATTTGCCCGGCATTTCACTATCTTCGGGATCGGCGCAGGTATCAGGAGTGCTTAACGCCTACTTCACCTCCGCCATGGGTCAACCCGGTATTGCACTATTTTCGGGATGGGCCCACGTATGTGGAATGCTCAATTAACGCCTGCTTCACCTTCGCCGCGGGTCGGCCCACCATTGCCCTATCTTCGTGATCGGCCCACGTATGGGGAGTTTTGTGTCTACACATGGGCACGATCTTGGGGAAACTAGCCCATAGCAGATTATCTGAGAGGATTTTAGGATAAAAAGCATGCGCTGTGAATGTTATGTTTCGTATGACTAGTTTCATGAAGTCGAAATAAAAAGCGCTCCGAGTGGAAAGAGGAAATCGCGGAATACCAGACGTCTGCTTCTCGCAGTCGCGCATCGCCGCGGCCACATCACAGCAGTGCACTCTGGAGCCCAAACATAACAGCATTAGTCCGTTCTGCCTTCGTTCACGCGGGGACGTCGCGGCGGTAAACAACAATCAAATGCCGGCGCCCTGCTAATGCGGCTGAGATCTCCAGAAGACGGCGCCACCGTCGGGCCCCGGGTGCCATGTACGGGTCCCGGTGGGAATATTTGCGTGCCATAAACGTGGCCTTGGCAAGGCCCAGACACGGCACGATGGTACCCAGAGATTTAGACCACAAACATCTCGGGAGCAATAAAAGCGCTCATTCGAGCGCGTGTTACAGCCGGTCTGCGCGGTACACTTCCAAGACACGGCGTGTCCACCAGACATGTAGGCTTCTGTTTCTCACTCCTGAAGGAACACTGCCGCCAAGAAAAGAAAGAAAAAGAAAGAGAAATGGTGAAACTAGGTCATTGGTAACGCAGGTGGTTCACTCTCAATGTTATTGAGCTGAAGAGGCTCCACGTGTCAGGAAATAAGCTGGTTGCTTGAAGGTCACCTGAAGGGGAAATTTAGTTTTCTTTTTATGTGTACAGATATGAAAAAAAAGAAACTTCCTTATGTTCACAGAGTGGCCAAAATATTTCTGCTTAAACCCTCTGGTATACACGGGAACTTTCCGCCATGATTTCGCACATCCGGATTCAGTAGATCCCGATCATAGGCTGTTGTCTGCACCGTAACGTTGAGTGAGCTCAACCAGGTTGGTCTGAATTATTGCACCGTGCAACAGCTACCATTCTCAATCGCGAGTGCAAAAAAAAAAAAAAATATCCGTATCGGGCTTGATCGCGTTCGAAAGTGTCCATGTTGCACCGGTATTAAAGAACGACCGAGAGCCATACCGATTCGAATTGCCGCTGCCTTCCTGTCGCAACCCAACTCGCAGGGTCAAGACGCGGCACAGTATGGTCCGTATTCTTTTCACAGGTGGGCTAGCTAACCATTCGCCTGTGCTAAAGCGTTTAACTGCTTGCAACTTGCTAGCATACAGAGACGTTAACAATGAAGTGTGCAATCTCAAACATACTCCAGAAAGCACAATGTGCGTCGCACGCGTAAATCAGCCGACGTTCAAAGCGTCTTTGAAAGTCCGTCAAAGTATACCTGCAGCAATATTGTCGTCCTCACCAGCAAACTTTCATGACTGAGCTACAAGGCGAAGCAACCACGTAGCCGCGAATAATAGCAAGTATGAAGTAAAAGAACAAGCTTTTGCAATTTCGATTTACTTGATTTTGTGGACGGCGGTTATCCATGCCCTTTTCCCGTGAAACTGTTGAGCTTGACAGGCACCCGCAGGCATTTTTTTTCACTGCTGTGGCAGTTCACCACGTAACAGTACCATGCTCCTTGGCTACGCGACGGCCGAACCATCGTGAAACGACGAAGGTGCGAGGAGCAATTTTGCAAAGATCGCGGGTATCGCGAGCATTTCATGGTGCCGACGACCGGCTACATGGTGGAGCCGCTGTCCACTAGGGGAAGGAGAGGCGCTGGCACCTGTCTACGAACTTGCAGTTGAGAGCTGGAGGTCTTGTGTTAGAATCCTGCCATCGTAGGAATTTTTTTTAGTCGCTGAGTCATGCTCCTAAAGGGTTGCAGAAAAATAGCGCCTCTTTCTGTTCGCAATCTCTCTGTCTCTCTCATTCTGTCTCTATTGTAACCACTGAACGTTGCCCCACGTTCGCCCTTGACGTGAACGAATGTTCAGGCGCACCTCGAATGGGCGCAAATTTGTACTTGCGACTTTCGCACGATATTTGCACGCTATGCGACCATTTCATCTTCGTACAATGCGATATGCCAGAGCAGTTTCCACGAGGAAGCGACTTTCGTTTAAATGCTGGCATTTTATTCGCACTACGATAATCGCCCGAAGCATCCGGCGCACAGCTACGCAGTACAGAGGTAACGGTAGCCATCGATGAGAAAATCGCTGAACACAATGTAATTCCACGTTAAAAAATATCGAAAGACTTGAAGGGCGGTAGTTGTTGAGACAAGATGGCTCTTCTCGAAGCATGCGCAGACATTAATTCGATTACGCCTCACTGGGCGGCTAGAGAGGGCAGCGATCACTGAAAGCGGAGTAAAGAAGTCTTTGCGTTGCGAAAGACAATCGCTTCCATCCGAAATGTCCTTTTCCTTTTCGCTGCCTAGCCAGAAGCTATCGAAGACAGACCATTAATTTCTTAAGACGTCACCGACTACTATAATGACAGGGCTTTGCTTCGCCCTTTCTATGCTCTCTCTTACTATCTGTTGTCCTGTATGCTGCACCCTGCTTTTCCTGCCCGGTCGTATCCCAATGCAATCGGGACGACAGGCCATTATTTTTCTTCTGCAGCCTAGTTTTTTTTTCCTTGAGTAGTAATAAGGTAGTGTTTTGTACGTGCTGGTCTTACTACACGATGAAGATTTCTTACTTCTTTAAGTAGGAGAATTCGGAAGATTTCTAATTATCGCTTGATATCAGTATGTTCAGCCCGTAGTGTTTAGGTTGGTTATTGCATAAAAGTGCATGTGTACTTTTTGTATATGTTAAATGTACGTTCGTTACATGCATGGCATTGAACGCAAATTGCCAGTGTGCCGTCTGAAACTTAAAGAACGCCCCTATCTCCTTTGAAAACGTAGAGAATTCAAGACGTATAGACGATCTAATATACACAAATACTAGCTATGTATATTACAGGTATCCAACTACACAACAGTGTAAACAACGCGACATTACAAAAAAACTTTCAAAGCAGCAGGGCGGCATTCTCACGAACTTCTTACAATAAAATAGTTTGTTAGAGCAAATTCCAGCCAATCATGCATATCGTTAGCGACGGTGGCTGGAAAATGCAAACGGCACTTAAGAATGTAAAGCTCTGTGAAATCGACTCCAGTTATTCTTTATGGCCAGAAGAAAAGGAAAATAGTAAACATAAATTGGAGACAACGGAACTACTAAAGAAAACCCTACTTGGCAATTAAAGCCAGTTAAAGGAGCGTGGAAGTAAGGCACACTAAAGGGAAATGTTAAATTCCACTATATAAGTAAATTACACTTCTACAATACTGAGACGGTTACTCTTACAGTAAAAGTTGGCTCCGTTTTTTTAAATTTCAAGAAGTCTTGTCATGCTTAAGAAACAACCAAATCGCAAGAAAATACTTTGAAATTCGCCACGTTGCATAGACATAGCGCTGAGGTTTGGGGGCGAAATTAAAAAAGAATAGAAAAAAATAAACGATGTTTGGTCTTCGCTCAGTACGCAAGTAATCAACCCTTCGCCACTAAATGAATGAAAGTAAACTTTTCAAAGAATGCTTCACCCCTGTAGGCTGATTTAGTTTGCTACTAGGCTCCTTCGATAAAATTAATAACGGACCCCTGGGCTGAATTGACAACGCTGCTTGTTCGTTTTCGTTGTCGGTCGCATTCGCTAATGATATGTCCAGCATCATGATTGGCTGAATTTCCTCTTACGAGCAATTCTAGCTTAAGAGGCCTTTTTTTGCGTGTGAATACGGGCCCTGGTTCCTAGTGGTACTTTAGCGTCCCTTTAAGCTAAGAAGACAGCTGCGAGAAAGTGTGACGTAAGTGGCTTGCCTTATGGAACAAGCACCAATTATAAACTACAAGAAAGGCAACAGAGGGGCCCGACTTTTGTTTGTCACAACCATAATAAGCCAAAATATAATGAAGTGAAGGAAGGTATACAGGAAATCAATGTGGTTACAATTGAAGTGTGGAAATGATAAGTTAGAGAAAAAATGAAAGGGAACGAGGAAACAAAAGGAAAAAAAAAATGGCAGTGGCTTAGCTCGGCTATGCCAGGATATACGTAACGAAAGCTAAGGCATAGCATGGTTACCCTTGGTTAATCTTGATTGCAAGTCCAGGTTAGTCTGGTTGTCTAGCTATGTTGCGGCGTTTAGCCAGTCGTTCGGCACGCTGTTTGTCTGTTTCCTGGGCGATTTGTTTCGTCTTCATCTCGTTCCGATGTCGATTACAGGCCTCCTCCTGCTTATCAGAATTGTAGCCGTCCGTACTGCCGCCTCAACTGTGGTTGCGGCGCACGCGAGTTCTCCTTTTCAATCCTCCGACATGTTATCAGACATGCGACGCAGCTGGCGAAGCGAGCGGAGGCGAACGCAACGATGAGGAATGCGGTGTGACGAGGAACGTGGTGTGACGTCATGTGCCTCCTCGGAGCACGGCCACGGCGAAATCGCAAGTTCGCGGCCAGTAAAGCTTTCGCTTTAAAAGCTCGCCGCCGGTGGCAACCATACTCACAACCTCGTCATTACGAGTGCGTTGCTCTAACAACTGTGCTATGGCGGCGGCTCTTCCCACGTCGACAACATTGGCTATTTATGTATGTGCACATAATTATCGCTGAAGAGTATTAGCCAGCGTCACATGATGCTACGGTGGCGGGTGTGGAACATCCTTTTTCACCAAAAGCGTCTGGTAGTACGTGAGCATTTAGGAGAAGGCAGCTGACTAATCGTAGGCCTGCTTCAAACTCGCAAATAAAACTATAAATTATCTCACCTTTATTTCTTTGGCTTCATTATCTGTTTCCTTCGTAAGTGCCAATTAAGTGGCAGACGGAAGAAAATTGCTATTCGTGAAGGCGCGCAACCACGCCATTAGAGCATTGGGCACTATAGATTCACCGTATGAAATTATGGCAGACCTTAATGAGGAATATGAGACTGTGTAAGCCGAGATGGATGTTTGGCTTGCTGCCGCAGGAATAAAACCTGCAGTGTAAGCTTTTCCATGTAATCAGATATTTCTTACAGTAATGACAACAGAGAGGTACTTTTTAAACAGTGAAGAATAAATATGTATAAAGGAGGAGGAATAAACGTTCATTTTCGAAGCAGTATCCCGGGGTAAGCCCCGGTTCTACTACGTCTCCTCATTCCATGAGCCCTCTGGCCTTCACTGCCTCCTTGGCCCTGGCGACGAGGCGTCGTTGTTGTTCCAGGTCCTCGGAGACGAGGTTGACCACCCACATTTCGATGAGGTCTTCGTTTTCTTGTCTGGCGTTTTAGTCTTTCAGTGAAGGCGTCTGGGTCTAGATGCCATGGATACTCGAGGAGCAGGTGTGCCAAGGTGTCCGGTACACCGCACATTGGGCAGTGGTATCCTTGTAGTCTTGGGTAGATTCTGTGCATGGGTATTCCGCTGGTGTAAGTCTTACTCTGTAGCCTCCTGAGTGTGGTACTTTCTTCTTTGTTGAGCTTTGGGTCGTGGGTGCACCTTGCGTTCCAGCCTGTGATGTTCAAGTATCGCTGAGTAGGTGATGGGTGCGGTCTCTTTGCCCGCTGACGCAGACTGGGCACCTCGAGAGTAAGAAAGGTTGGCCCGGCAAGTGTGATCTCAGGCCGTGGCGTGTGCCGCTTCGTTCCCCTCCAGTCCATCGTACCCAGGAACCCACGTCACGCTGGTGTAGGTGTTCGGAGTGCTGCGGTGCTTCAATACCTTTAGCGCTTCTGTCGACACGCGACGCTTAGCGTAGTTCCTGACAGCTGCTTCAGAATTGGAAAAGACGACAGCTGTGTCCATGCTAGTAGTAGTTGCTAGGGCTATCGCCACCTCTTCCACAGTCTCAGGTTTTTGTGCGTGGACTGTGGCATACGCTAGCTCTCTGCTCTGAGAATCTACGAGGCTCAGGGCGTAAGCGCTTTTTCTACGGTATTTGGCTGCGTCGGTGTATCTGACGTCCGGATCTTGCCTGTGTATTCGCTGTAGGGCATCCACTAGGGCTTGTCTTCTTTCGTTGTGGTACGTGGGGTGCATGTTGCGCGGAATTGGTCGTATGCACAGGGATTCTTTCTTTTTGGTCCGCGGTAGCTATAAAGGTTTCACCGTATACCTCTGCCGTTGCAGCACTGATCTTTCGGTGAGCGTGTGCTTCAGTCGTTCGAATTGACTGGTTTTATGAGCTTCAGGTAGTTTTTTCCCGGTTTTTTGCACGCCCATCTTGAGAAGTCTCAAGCCGTGGATAGTAGCCCCAGGGCGATTTCGATGGCTTCGCGTATTTGAATGTTAAGTTTTTCTACCTCTGCATTCTTCAGCACGAGGTAGAGCGTGCCGTATGTTATTCGACTGGTGAGGAGTGCTTGCATCACGCTTAGCATGTCTTGTTATTTAGGTCCGCTTCTATGGCTTACAACTCTCCTGACGAGATGCATGAACTGTGATAGCGTTGAATGTAGCTGCGGAAGGGTGGCCGCCTCGGACCCGTCTTTGTGGATGTTTAGCCCTAGAACTCGTAGGGTTCCCACTTTAGGGAAGGGCGTTTCATTGAGCGTGACATTGAGATCGGGTTCACCGTAGCCGGGTGGTCTGCATCTCGTTCTTTACTTGTGAACGAGGTGTCCCGACTTCTCGGGAGCCCAACGGAGGCCGCATTTTTGCAAGTAGCTCTCAACGGTATCTACTGCTTCCTGTAGGCGTGTTTCTTGCGTCCCGTTGTTTGAGGCCCTTGTCCATAATGCGATATCATCTGCATAAAAAGTATGTCATAGGCCTGGTATGGCGCCGAGGAGGCTGGGTAGTTTGATCATGGCGACGTTGAAGACCAACAGCGATCTTCTCCGCAGAAAATCGCTGACGAACGGAAAACGGAAATATCGAGACAGAACCTCCTCCGCCAGATCAGAGGAGGTTCTCTTCCGATCCGGTATGGTTGTGCACAAGCCTACAGATATGATGTCGCTGCTGCGTCTTCATAGACAAGTTGTCGAGAAGGGCGCGCAGGAGATGTCACGTCGTCTTTGTGCAAAGGGTTCCCTGAAGTTTGTCGCAAAATGCGTGCCAGTTCTGTTTTCCTAATCTCTGCGCGTATGTCTGCGCTTGCTCGGTCTGGAGGGTGATTCGTTTCTTTCATGTCTTGTTTAGCTTCTGTCGCGTCCATCACTTGAGGAGAGCTATTCTGGCTTCCCAGAGGTGGAGGACGTTCGTGTCGATGGCTGGCCTTATTTCATTCAGCTAATTCTTTTTGTGTGACATTCCGCCATGTCGAGGACTATCTTCAGCCAGTCATCTATGTTTTAGATAATGGTCTCGACATTTAGCCCATCTCTGAATGACTTCCACTCCGTTAACCGGGGCGTTCCAACCCTAGTGGGCTTGCGAGTGTGAGCCGCGGTTAGTTGGATGATGTGGTGATCGCTGCCCAGGCTTTCTGGGAGTCGGCTCCATTCTGCCGAGGGCACGTTTAGCGTGAAGGCGAGATCCGGGTTTGTGTCTCTGGAGACACTATTGCCTATCCTTGTGGTACGAAGTGATTCATTCCACATCGTGAGTCTTTTGCTGTTGTGCAGTGTCGCGTACTCGGGCTCCTTTCTTCCTGGTGGTCTGGTATCCGCAGGCCGTGTGTTGGGCGTTGAATTCCCCTATTATAACGACTTGATGACCATCGGTGCGTTTCTTAATTTCTCAAAGTGGTCGAAGCCTGAAAGGTACACTCTGGGAGGGCTGTACACGCTCACTACGAAGAGGTTCTTCAGCGATTTCCTCTCCGATATGATTCTGTTAAGGTGTGTTCGATCGGCGTGTTGACCGGTTCCGATTCCTGTACAGTGAGAATCTTCTTCGTGAGAATTGCCATGCCTTTTGTTTGTATGCGGGCGTTGTACCCTTGTAGCCGGACGTTTTGTGTATTCGTTTCTTGCAGCGCTATGAGGTCGGGTGGGCCTTATTTGACAAATTCTTGTAAGGTAGCCATGTCGTGGTCGTTAGAAACGACACTTCCTCTGCCGTATGCGGAGAGTCGAGAGCGTATTTGTAGTCCTGTGATTAGGGACCGCCATCTTCGGTTGGTTCTGTTCCTTGCCGGCGCTCGTACTTAGGTGAAACTGAACGACTGGTACTTCGGCCGTTTGCACGCGCCCACTTTCTGTTGGGCGAATACCATTTAATGACGTGTTGAGATGTCGTTTTGTTACATAGGTCTTCTTCACGGGGGCTATGAGATTGTTTTGCTGCACTGCAAGTCCATCGACCTTGGCGTCTAGCGTGATAATCTTATTGGCAATACTTGCGGCGAAATTTGCTATTGCAGCCTGGAAGATTTTCTCAATGGTGACGTTGGTGCTTTTCATGATAGTTTCGTGGAGGATTTGGAATCTTGCGTCAAGTACGCATTCCACATCTGCGTTGAGAAGGGAGGGTCGTTGCTGTGCAGTGTTCTCTTGGACTTTCGTACATCTCTGTTGCAGCTTATCAATGAGATCCCTTTGCTCCTCGCACTTCTGTAGAAGCCTGTTTATGTTGCCTTGTTGTTTCTGTTGGCATTGGATCAGCTTGTCGATCAGTGCCTGTTGGCTTTGTAGTTTATTGTTTTGATTATGCAACGTGTTTTGTTGAACCTGCACCCTATTTTTGAGAGCCTGAAGGGCTCCAGTTTCGCTCGACAACAATTTGGAGGTGCTCGTGGTTCTCGATTCACTCGATCTGCTTACCACATTCGGGTAGCTCACGCGTTTGAGCGAGCGCGAGCGTGATCGCGATCGGAATGGCGATGTGAGTATAGCTCTAGATCTACTTCGTTTGCGGGGGCTGCCAGCACTGCTGCTCAAGCTCGTCGTTGATCTTCATAATTCCGAGAATTCTTCGCCGCCTGAGCTCTAGTGGCTGTATCTCAATTCGAGTTTGTCCATGCGCTGCTGTCGTATGTTGAATGGCGGCGGGTTGGGTTTCAGTCTTTTCTTGCAATATTTGCTTGCGGCTTCATGCACTTTTCCGCAAATTTTACATGCGGCTTTGCACTCGTGGTCGAGTAGCTGATCGGTTTTGCCACATTAAGAGCAGAAGGCTGGCAAAGGTCTTGGGCAGACATACTGGCGGTATCCCGTGTTGCCACAGGTCCTGTAGTATTGCACCGATCTGCGGTAGGGTTGACATCGAAACTCGAGACTCTGGAAGCGGACGTAATGAGGAGCGTGCGGTCCTTGGAAAAAGATTACGACCGCGGGCGATTGCCCGAGCATACGGGCGTGGAGGACCGTGTACCTTGCTCGTGCGCGAACACTTGCCTTGAGTTCTTTTTCACTCGTGCCAGGCAAGAGTCCGCTTATAACACGTCTGGATACATCTTCCGGGATTCTGGTGTTGCCTTTTACAGCGAAGAAAGTGCCGCCAAGTTATTTTCTTCTGATATTTTCGAATTTCTTGGCGTCTTCCCAGTCAGCCGTCCTTGCAATAATCAGGTTCTCGATTGTCTGCACTTGAATGCACACTTTTTCGCCGAAGTCTTGCTGCGAGAAAACGCTAACTCTTCCGATGGTGTGCATAATGGCGACTTTGTTTCACTTCGCAAGCTTGAGGCCTGCTTGGGGGTAGAATACGACCTTGTAGTCATCGACTGGTAAAGACGGCATTCGGGGCTTTGACGTAAGAGTTCTGCGGAAACCCGCAGAACTGTTTCTCATGTCCGCAGAACGTCTCATTTTCTCTTAATTAACGGCATTCGGGGCTTTCGCTGTTGCGGTGGTGGTGGCTTTCTGGTCGTTTGTTGCTTGGTTGGGTTACTTTCTTCGGTCGTTTTACTCTCTGCGTCCTTCTTGCTTTTGCTGCCCCTCGAAATCCAGGCGCTCTCACGTTCACTTGTTCTTCTGCTGCTCACGTCACGATTCCAGGTAGTTTCTGCACTGTTTACTTGAGTCGGTCCAGCTGCATTGTGTTTGTATCTTCCAGGTGTTCGCTTGGTATTTCGATTGCTTCTACTGCTGCTTCGCTCATCGCGAGAGCTCTTAGTCACCGCGTGTGCGGGCGCCTGTGCTATGTCCTGTTAGAATCGCACCGCTGGCACGAGTTGTTGGGGTCTCGGTGCTGACGCCCGTTATTGCGAATGGGTCGCAAGCCCCAAGGGTAGCGTTGGCCTGGCGGCCTGGGGCACTGGAAGCATCCGAAGGTCCCGGCAAAGCAAGAGAAGACTGGTAACAGAACAACTTGTTTATTCTAACATAGCAAAAGAGCGGCCGGTCAGGTCGACCGAAGTGGAGAGACGGGAGAGCACGTAACTCAACAGTACAAATCGGAGCCTCTCTCCTGGCGTCCGGGGGCAGCTGCTCTTATACTCTCGGCGTCGTGGGTCAGAAGGAAGGTCACGGGAAGAGCCCACGCGACGGCGGAGCATGAGCCCACGACGGCGCGCACGGTCGAGCCGAGAGACATGGTGAGCCGAGTGTAGTGACGCATCGCCAACCCGCCGACGGACAAACCTGCTGGCTCCTCACTTGGGGAGCTCCGCTCCCCGGCTGCCGCGCTTTGACAAGCGTGGGCACACACACACACACGCACACACGAAGACACGTGGCACTGAAACACGCCTGGACACGCTTGGCGGGGAGGCGTTGCGGCGGCGTCGCACGGGCCAAAATGTCCGCCGCTTTGAACGAAGCCCCGGCGTCCGTTGCATCCGCGCCGGCATTACCGCGCGTTGTAGGCGAAACGTAACAGTCCGCAGATAGCGGCACGAGCACGCGCCACGGGGTTGCAGCAGCTCGTTCGGTGTTGGGCTCAGCTAGGCGGGTGTGCAGCCGTTGCAGAAATCACTAAGTAGGACACTCACTTGTTGGTGGTTAGTGTCCGCTAATTCCTCCTGTATTCCCGGTTACGCAGTTGCAAAATCAGGTTGGTCGCTGGCAGTTGAGAGGCACGAGAAGCGGAAGCCCATGTGAAGCACGTCTGTTCTCCACGCCCACCTGGCGGCTTTTCCGGAAAAATATATTATTTTCATTTTGCAATAAAAGGGAGGAGGCCCTTCCGACGGGCCGCTATTTTCATGGCATGGTAAGCACCTACAGCTGTTTTGCGTTGCAACTGCTTTCTCACAAACAGACATGAAGGATCTGCTTCGTTGCGTCAAAGTAAACTCGACATATGAGCCCTGGACCCCATCGGATCGATGCTACAGGTGATTGCGTGAGTGGGACTGAGAAATGAAATTCCGTATGCACCTCACAAGCTCAAACAAAACCAAACAAGTATGATTCACCGGATTAGCCTTGGTGTCGCGTTCACCAGATGTTATTAACACGCCTGATGGATTGCAGGGACGCTGGTCCTATAATTGTAAACACTTTAGGCTGCCAGAAGCACTGGCACACATGTGTTGCATTTGTGCCGCCGTACGTGCGGGAACGACAGAAGCTTATTTTCTCCATCGCACACGTCGATAAGAGACGGCTACCTGATTGCTGTGTTTTGGGTCCTCGCCTGAAGCAAACAGCACAGACGTGGTTACAAGCGCAACTATAGCCTTTCTACAAGCTACTGGGCTAAATTATTATATTATTATTATTATTATTATTATTATTATTATTATAATTATTATTATTATTATTATTATTATTATTATTATTAGTAGTAGTAGTAGTAGTAGTAGTAGTAGTAGTAGTAGTAGTAGTAGTAGTAGTAGTAGTAGTAGTCGACGACGACGACGAACGCGATGTTATGAAAACACACATTACACTGGTCAGAGAGGAAAATATTGTCAATTAGTACTGATGGTGAAGAAGGCAGCCAAACTGTGCTTCACGAAACTAGCGTTTTATTGAGCGAACTTGTGCCATCAAATGCAGAGTGCACTCAAAGAACAACGATAGCGGCGAACACAGTTGGCGATCGTCGAAAATCTCATCTGCCGGTCAAGCGCGTCGGCTTTTATACTCGAGCCATCGAACGTTCCAGAGAAATCGGTGGTGCCCGTGTGTCCACCAGAAAGTTCTACACCATTCGCGTCGCGCATGCATGCCATCACATTACACAAGGTTCGGTGACAACAGAAAGCGGATAGAACCATTGATAACATTCCAGAAACTTCCGATGCATACAGGTGCGTCCCGCGCTAAGCGATAACATTTGTTACAAGGTGAAAAGCGCTCACCCGAGAAAGATAAACAAGTCCACGTGTCAATATGTACGGAGCAGGCTGACAACTGCAACCGAGAGGGGCACAGCGCCTGCCTACCCGTTAGGAGAGAGGGAATAGGAACAGTTTAGCATAGGGAGAAGGGATGTAAAGAGGAAGGAAAGAACATGATGACAAGCCACCATATCTAAAGCAAGTGAATGACAAAAATAGAGGGCGACAGTGGGGACAGAACAGAAAAGCATTCGGGAACAGAAAAAGAAAAAAAGACAGAAAAGAAAGAAAGCGCTCCGGTTTCACTAAAAAACCAATGAATATGTATAAAATTAAATGTCCTATTTCTCGCAAGACAAAAAAAAAATAAATCTACAAAGGGGAAGTTAAGCAAGTTTCTTGAAGGAAAGTAAGCAGGGTGCGATGAGTCTGGCTGCGTCGAGAAGCACAACCACTTGGAAGCAGGAAATCAGCGAGGGTCGTATACCACGGCTTGAGAGATGCCGCAACGTATAGGGGACTTCCATCCTACGCACCTCCTTTTCCTATCATCACCATTCCTCTTTATCCGTGCTCCCATTTCTTATGTGCAAAGCAGCAGGCCCGAGCAAGCTATAGCTCAGGCCGACCACTCTGCACTTTCTGTAAATAAATTTTCCTCTCTCTCTTGACGCTGTTGTCGTAGTCCTTGATCAGATGTATGAGTGACGCTGTGTGCTAGATGGACTAAGGACACAAGGTCTTCGCTACCGTCGAAAGGCGGGCACATGCTTGTTACAACTGATTTTAGCGATTTATTTGTTATAGTATTTGGAAAACTTGGCAGAAAGAAAAAGAAAGCAGTATATCACCGGCTTCCCCACCACGTTAAAATGTCGTTTAAATTAAAGGTTTGCAGCAGTTTGCTGCCAAGTACTAGGCAGTCATATGTAATAAAGAAAAAAAAGGATAAGAAATGAGAGAGATCAAGATAGATTGATAGAGAGAGAGAGAGAGAGAGAGAGAGAGAGAGAGAATAGACAGTTTAATGGAGGCTAAATATGTGAGCCCTGCTTTATGCAAGGCTTGCTATTCAAGCTGAGAAGTTTGAATTGACACCAAGATGAGAAAAAAAGAAAAGCTAGAAAGAAACAGACCAAGCCCAGACGTTTGAAGGTCTTGAATAGCGCCGTATAATAGCAGCTCCTCCCGGATAGTCTGCGAACGAAACTGAAAAAAAAAGGTGTTCTTGAGTTCACAGACACTTCCACGAAAAAAAAAAGAACAGAGCTACAGTGGGACCCGCCGTGGTTGCTTAGTGGCTATGTTGTTAGGCTGCTAAGCACGAGGTCGCGCGATCGAATCCCGGCCACGGCGGCCGCATTTCGATGGGGGCGAAATGCGAAAACACCCGTGGTGCTTTGAATTAAATGCTCGTTAAAGAACTAACTCCAGGTGGTCCATATTTCCGTCGTCCCCCCTCCTCCACTACGGCGTGCTTTATAGTCAGATCAGGGTTCTGGCACGTAAAACCCCATAATTTAGGCCACTACGGCAGCCAAGTGGCTAGGCGTTGGGCTGCTGACCTGAAGGTCGCGGGTTTGATCTTGGCCGCGGTTGTTGCATTCCGATATGGGTAAGTTGGAAAAATGCTGGTGTATTTATATTTATGCGCCCGTTAGAGTGTTTAAGGTGGCAAAAATTAATCCGGAGTCTTCCACTGCGGCGTGACTCATAAGCAGATTATGGTTTTGGCGCGTAAAGCTCCAGAATCTCACCTTCACAGACACTACTCTGTACAAATAATCACTTCGCTAGACTTAAGAATGATAAAGACACTGATATTCTGCATAGTTTGCTATACCACACGAAAAAGGTCGCGTATTCGCTACGCCAAACATGGACGCAGACATAATGGCGACGCCATCGCCCTATCAAATTCAAGCTCGCCTGAGGCAAAGTGATGCTAGCAGCCATGTAGCCTGCGAGTACAAAGTTTCCCAGAAACTTGTCTTGTATTGCGCGTAGGGAACAAAAAGCGGAAAAAAGCTACTTCACTGACTAGGCGACGTGCTGTTAGAAAAAGTTTATGAGACCCATTAAACGCTGCCAGCAGCATACATTATATGCCAGTTGCAACCTTTCAATCGCGCGAGAAAAAACAAGAAGAAGAAGAGATGATACCTCAGCACACGCACACACAAAACAAAAGTACGTTATTTTGTATAAGGCCCAGGCTTTACAAATCTTTCTTCGGTGTCAGCAATATCGATGACAAATGCAGCTTTTATTTACGTCTCGTCATGAAGATAACTGGGATGCTCATTACAGAAGACCAAAGCTGAAACTTGGCGCAGAATATTCCCGAGGTTAAGGTCCTGGCATTCGATGACGCTTCTTTTGCTCCATTTAATATATGTTTGGCATAATTTACTGAATCTTTGGAAGTGACCAGATGACGTTACCCCAGCGCATAGATGCGAGAGTAATCGTCCGCGAGCGCAATAAATAGCCATACTGTACCGATTGAACACTCTCAAGTTACATTAAACTATAAATTATTAAGATGATGCAAACTGACTTAAATTATAAAGCAAAGAGCGTTAACTTGTGCTAGAAAACGAGAAGAAAGTTCCTGTCGCCACAGAACATATTCTTATCGTATATTCTTGAGCAGAGTTCTGTTGTGACGACAAACATTACTGGCCCAACGACATAGATTTCGCCAGCGCCATCGCGCCCTTTCGCGACAACTCAGTCTACGTTAAAGTAAAAACAGCCCTTTCAGTCGTGCATCTGGCCTCTTCAGTTATGTTAACGCCAGTTTCACCATGATGACAGAATACGGTCGCCACGAAACGACGTCATAATAGCGTCATAAATTATGGTAGTATACTTGGCTATTTGTCTCCTTTTTATGAATGAATAGCTGTTTTTGGCTGGCTAGTGAACCGCTAGTCTTTTCGTTTGCCCCCCTCATCTCAAGGAAGCCTCCGTCGACACCCGACCCAACGCTGCCCCGCACAAAGTCCGGGTTTTTTGTGTCTTCCTCGAGCCGTACATGCACAAGTTAACCCCGACAAACACAGTCGGATATGTGATTGTCATCCTTTAATTCAGAACTTGATATCTCTAGAATGCTGAACAAGACCACATATGTTCGCCTAAGAGGCAGCTTGTCCCTGATACGTACGAGTGATTCACAATGGCGTATCCGCTGGTTTGGAGTTCTCTGAACTAACTCAAAGGAGTCTCCCTGTACATCGGACACGACGTGCCGCGTGCATTTCACTTGGCTAAAAAAAAAAGTAGCAGAGGAAATAGGATGGAAGAATAGCGAGAAAATATGTGTGACATAAGGAAACGGAGCGCAGCATCACGATAAGTCTCATTGTGTCCGTGACAACTTTTGATTTCGTGTGATGGTAGCGAGAAGGGGAAAAGAAAAGGAGGAATACGGTTCTAGGATATTGAATCCTTTGTCGAATGCCTGGCCAGTCAATTCCGGCTGACATGGTATTCTTGGACGAGAGGACGTCGAACTACCAGAGACAGATCCCATTACGGTGTCACAAAAACCTGCAAGGCGTCTTCGCAGCGTAAACTCAAAATTATTTTCTATTCTTTAAAAATGGGCTTGGCAACACTTGCAAGCTCACCCACTTGCTGCAGCGCGGACCAAGTCGAGCAGATGTACTTCTGTCTAGGGCTGGCGCTGGTCTTAAGAAACCGTGCTAGACTAGACGCACTGGACTGGACGCCTCAGCAGATATGAGAGTGAAAGTAGTGGACTGAATACCACAAAAATTTTGTAAATACCCGTGTAGCTACTGCTGCTTGCAATCATTGTCTCTCCAACCGAGTAGTATTAAGGAAAGGTCACTTTCATAATGCAACTGTATTTCTAATTTTGTTCCTAATGCTATGTACCATCGCTTATAACTCACTAACTCAGGTCGAGCTCTCTGTCTTTCTTCTGTGTTTCTCTCCTCAGCGTAGGGTAGCAAACCGGATCTTCCCATCTGGTCAACCTCCCTGCCGTCCCCCTTACTTCTATCTCTCTCTTCTGTGTTTTGAAATCTGCCACCGAAGCTCTTAAGAAAGAAGCGTGGGCACCTGTTCGAGAATGACGACATTGCTCGGCGCTACGGTACGTGGAAGCAAGGCAACCAGAAGGCAACACAAGGCAACCAGAAGCGATTGTACATACGAACACAGTATTTAGGGAAAACCGGAGGCGGAGCTGGCGTCGTCTGCCGGAGTGTTTAAAGTTATCGGCCAATGTACTGTTTCACGCCCAAGTGCAGGGCTCCGGACTAACTTGGCGTCCACCCAATGCACGGTACACGAACGCGCGTTCTTCTATTCCCCCTGTCATCGGCCGGCGTCGTTGGGATCGATCCAGTGCTGGGCCGCGCCAAGCCACCGCAGTGAGTATGCAAGCCACGCGAATTTACTGCGAGCGATAAGTCTATTTTCCTAATTTTGTTGCGCGAGTTTCAGATAAAGTTATCCAATTACGTAATGCGGGTACGTCTTACGCGGTTAAGTCAACACATTTATTAAATGCATCGACTTTGCAGTATGATCAAAGCGACCTTCTTTCCTTTCGCTCTCTTCCTGCATGGAATTTTAACACGGAGGATAAGTAAATTGAGCGACGGTACGTCCGGAGCTTCCCAGTCGCATTAGAGAAATGGTGCTCTTGAGTAGGCGGGCAGGGGAGCCCGGTGAGGCGTGGCGGGTTGCACAAGATACAGCGCTGGATTATGTTTGAATTCTTTCTTTTCCTTAGGATGGGTGAAGGCCTCCACCGTAAGCAGCAGTAGGCCAGCGCGGCGCAGGAAAGCTGATAGCGTTAGCCATCTTTGCGTGGTGGCAAAAACAAAGCCGCCGGAAGGAACACTGGTAATCAAGCCTCTGTACAATGCGGGTGCTGTCTTGAAGGTACTTCTCTTACGCGACCTCTGTCGCCATGGCTCGAACAAAGGCGCTCCCTGGTGTCATTGCGCTTCACGACTGGCGCAGTAATTACGTGGATGGAACTGTCGTTGTTGTCCTGCCTGTGTCTTATTTCTTCTTCCAGCACTGTCTGTCAGTGTTGCGAAACCT
Source organism: Dermacentor andersoni (assembly GCF_023375885.2). NCBI lineage: Eukaryota > Metazoa > Arthropoda > Arachnida > Ixodida > Ixodidae > Dermacentor > Dermacentor andersoni. The sequence goes on from NC_092818.1 coordinate 135,267,925, forward strand.
TAGTCAAGGAATGGGGGGCTTCGTTGTCAACGAAAACTGCCGCGGAAAGAATTGATCAGGAAAAAGCGTGCGGCGACCCGCGCCTCTATAGGCTTTCTTTTTTCTTCGTGGAACCGCGACTGCTTGGAAGCGTTTCGTTCAAAGCTGCTTCAGCAATTTTTGAAAACTCACCTTCTCATCCTCCTACTAATACTGAATTTGGCCATAAAATAATTAACTCGCCATCCAGGCCCTGCGAAAGTGGATGCATAGCGAAGCTGTTGAGAACCACTACTACAACTGCTGAGGGGGGACCGCAATGCTTTATTGCTTTCCAGCAATGGTAGTCATGGTAATTTAGAGTTATGATAAGTAATGGGAGTAATGGCAATTTTGAGAGCACCCCGCCGCCCTTAGCGCCGCTGCAACATTGAAATCAGTTGCTAGGCTAGTTCATTTACATATGAAAGGCTAGGGCCGTTACTTCCCGCGTCGCAAGCTGCCGTCGGTGCGGCAGGTTGCGCAACAGTACTTTTTACCGGGAAACGTATGCGGGGAAACATGATAACGCGCTTCGCATTGTTATCAGGAGCGCCTTATTATCAATTGTGAGGTCCGGATGATTATTTTATGCTTGTTCTTTATGGAAACGTATGCTGTTCTGTACGTTGTGTTGGTCATTCCAAAGAATGTACGCACTGTTCGTTTCACTTTGCTGACTGCTTGACGCCTCTGCATTTACGGAAGTACAAGTCACTGCTCCTGGCCCTGCATAGCCGCTGGGATCGGCCCACATTTTTGGCGGACTGACGCGGACACGAAAAATGTCGACCAACAATGTCAGAAATACGTGACAAAAAGAAGGCCATTCCCAGAATATTTTGGAACCACATAAACATATTAGGTAGGATGTCTGGAACAATACCACAACATATTCTAGAGGATGATGGAAACGAACTGTATGGGGTAGCGGCATTAAATTACATCCGAAAAAGAACTGCCGAAATTTTCCAAGGCCATGACGAGGTTTTACTTGAGGGGAAAATAAAAAGAGCATGAAAGAGAACCAGATGGAAAAGGAGCTGGCGCTGACAAATTTCAGCAGGAAGAAGGCCAAAGAGAAAATTCCTAAGCGCATAGCCATAGGGCTAGACGAGGTTCCCGTTAGGCTGATTAATGAAGTAGGTCCAAATAGTAAGGAAGCTCGGTTGAGAGCAGTAGAAAAAAGTTTAAAAGATGGACGAATACCAGACAGTTGGCGACAAAGTAAAATGAATTTGATTTACAAAAGTAAAGGGGAGAAAGATAGAATTCACTCATATAGATCGTTCATCATTACATCGTTAATATACAAGGTAGCAGTGCAGGCTATTAAATTAAAGCCGCAGGCATGGGCAGAGAATAATGACATTTTGGGAGAACTTCAGAATGGCTTCAGAATAGATAGTTGTCTGTATGAGAACTTATTTGTCCTTACTGAGTGTATTGATATATCCAGAGTAGAAAAGAGACCGTTATTGGTGGCCTTTTTAGACATTACAGGAGTGTATGACAACGTAGATCGCAACATGTTGTGCGATATTCTGGAAGGGGAAGCCTTAGGCGACGATTGTATACAGATGTTGAGAGAGATTTACCTAGAAAATACCGTTTGCGTTGAATGGGAAGGGATGAGGAGCGAAATGAAAGTCGATATCAACAAAGGACTCAGGAACGGGTGCCCTTTATTCCCACTGCTGTTTATGGTGTACACGGGGAGGATGGAAAGGGCGCTAGAGGAAATTAATGGCGCATTTAATCTCTCATACAAACAGGAGGGTACAGTAGTAGAGCAGCAGATTGAAGGTTTGTTCTATGCGGACGCCATCGCGGTGCTGGCTAATAAGCAAAGTGATGTTCAACGTTTGACTAATATCTGTGGAGAGGAAGAGAAGAGTACAGGTCTCAAATATAGCGTTAAAACATCAAGTCTTATGATCTTCAATGAAAACAGTGAACAAACAGTGCCAATTCAGGGACAGGAGATACCTCGGGTAAAATAATACAAATACCTTGGTATATATGGATAAACGAAGGCAATGGATATATAGAAACACCGGCAAAAACAATAATAGCTAAGGGGAAGAGAAATGCGGCTATAATGAAACCCAGACCGTTATGGGGATACGATAGGTACGAGGTGCTCGAGGGTATGTGGAAAGGTCTAATGGTTCCAGGACTTACATTTGGAAATGGGGTTGTTTGCTTGAAATCAGGTGTACAATCAGGACTCGATGGCAACCGAAGGTCAGTGTGACGCCTCGCATTGGGCGCTCACGGGAAGACTACAGATGTGCAGGGTGATATGGGGCTAGACAAGTTTTGAGGTGAGAGAAGCTAACAGGAAAATTGATTATGAAGGGTGACTGAGGAATATGGAAGAAAGTAAATGGGCTGGGAGTGTTTTCAAGTATTTATGCACAAAAAACATTGATTCACAGTTAAAGAAGAGAGAGAGAGAGAGATAAAGAGATGAGAAAGGCAGGGAGGTTAACCGGAAGATAGATATCCAGTTTGCTACCCTGCACTGGGGAAGGGGTAAGGGGAGACAGAAATATTTTTTTAAAATATACACACACATGAAAAGAGTGGGAGAGGGGAAAGAAAAGAATTAGAAAAACTCACACACTCAAAGGGACGCAGGATTGTCACAGTTATTCAAGCACGTCGCTTGACCGGAGAAGCCTCAGCAGCGCCTTCACGGCCTTCTGGTGTGAAGGCAGGATCAACCGGCACTCCAAGATTGCCTGCTCAGACAACGGTCGGTGATTGAGGCGTGCCAACGCCGTCACGAGCTACTGTCCCTGGGAGCTGTAGCGAGGGCAATGACAGAAGATATGTTCGATTGTTTCCTCGCTGCCGCAACTGTCACAGGTAGCACTGTGAGTCATTCCGATGCGACAAGCAAATGCATTCGTGAAAAACACTCCTAGCCATAGTTGACCGAGAACAGTTGTCTCGATTTGAGATAGTCCAGATGGAATACGTAGTCGGAGGGATGGGTCCAGGTGGGGCAGTCGAGTACGTCGGAAAGCTAGAGTGTTCCGCATGAATCGTGTGGCATACACGCTAATATGCGAAGCTTTTCTGCTACGTCAATTCTTGATAGGGGGATGGGTTCCTTTACGACATCTTCGTGAGCCCTCCTAGCAGCTTCATCGGCGTTTTCGTTGCCTTTGATGCCGCAGTGTCCTGGGAGCGACTGCCAAGTGATTTCATGTCCTTTCTCTGCTAGCTGGCATATACCTGCCTTATTTCTAGCACAAGTTGGTCTTGTGGTCCATGACGTAGAGCGGATAGCAAACAATGCAGAGCTGCCTTCGAGTCAGGGAGTATGCTCCATTTTCGAGGTAGGTCTTCATGGATCATGCGAAGTGCGCTGCGAAGTGCAGCAAGCTCCGCTGCAGTCGACGTTGTCCGATGAGATGTTTTAAACTTAATGCTCACGGATTTTTCGGGAAAGATCACAGCTCCTGTAGATCCGTCTACAGTTGTCCAGCCATCGGTGTAAAACAGCAGATGGTCCTTGTATACCTCGTGCAGCACGAGTAGAGATAGCTCCTTGAGAGCTGGCGACGAAAGTCCTACTTTCGTTCGAATTCCCGGTATTGAGATTCGAACTTGTGGGCGAGCCAAACACCAAGGATCCTCTCGGCAGGCGTATAATCTCTAGGGAGGCAGTCACGGTACGCCGATATCTCCTGGTAAAAGAGGCACTGGGAGGGAAAGAACGAGGCAACTTACCGGAAAGTATGCGACCACTATGGTGAGTAACATGACCACAAAGAACGTTAAGCGGAAAGTCTGAGAGGCTGAGATAATCTGGTGGGTGGCACCAATGAAAAAAAAAACCTGCTATGAGTAACTACTTAACAGGCAAAAACGAAATCAGGAAAGAAACAATTTATGATAACTCAAAGGGAAGCTCATTACTTTTCGGAGCGCGATCAGCATGCCTTAGAACAGGCACTTATAAAGCGAGATATAAGAAGAAGAAGCATGTTCTGGCTGCGGTAAAGCTAGGGAAACGATGGAGCATGTTTTATTAGAATGTGAAGATATCTGCCCAGCTGACGATATAGGCATCTCTGGCCTTCTTGAAGCCCTTGGGTTCAGCGAGAGCAGGGGGAAAGTGAACATGTCCGCAGTAGAGATCAGTAAGCGAAGATTGGAAGATTAGTGGAAGAAAAGTAGGGAAACTACAAACAACGGAGGCGTGCAAAAACAAAGTTCACAATACGAGTTCAGAAAGTTTGGTTATGGGAATTCACGGGGGGAATTTTTTTCTCCTTGTCTTTTTTTTTTCTTTTTAACATAGGTAGGATATTAGGAAATATAATATTAAGGGCTTGGTGGGGTAACCCACCGCCCCGTTTCAAAGGGGACACTCACAGCATCCATCCATCCATCCATCCATCCATCCATCCATCCATCCACCAATTAATCTATCCATCCTTCCATCCATCCATCCATCCACCAATTAATTAATTAATTAATTAAATAACTAGTTGATTGATGAATTATTGCATGGATAACTTGATTAACTAAATATATAATTAAGCATTGATTCAATTACTTACTCACTTACTTACTTAATTAATTATTTATTAGTTAAATAAATAAATAACTGTTTACTTCATTCATTCATTCATCCATCCAAGAGTGGACGATACTATACATTCCTCCCTACCTTTTTGCTGTTTATTGCAGCCTGCACCACTCTCGCTCAGGCACGCTTGCTTCATTTCTTTATCGTGCTTCGTAGTATCATTTCTTTTCGGCTTTTATTATGACAGAATGTTTAAAACAGTTATCGCCGTGAACTGCGACAACCTATTAATTTAAAGCATTTAGAACACTTTAAAGCACATTTATTTAAAGCAGTTTTTGGACATGCATTAGTTAGGCATACGCAAACACTGGCAGAATAGTAACGGCATCTTTTTTTCAAGCCATCCGGCAGCTCGCACGAAAATTAGGTGAAATAACAAATGCTACCACCGCTATGTATCTCGCTTATCATCGAGATACATAGTTCTGTATTGGGCTTGGCGTGATGCCGTCGCATCACGTCAGGTGAGAAAAAGCAACGGTTCACAAAAAATTGAAAAAAAAAAAACATTGTGCAGAAGCCATGAAGGATGATTGTCAATGTAAGCGAATAGCACGAATGAACGAACAAACGAACGAACGAGCTAGCTATCGAGCGAAAAACTTTTCCTTGCCGAGTTCGACAACCGACCAATGACGAAAACAGGCAAAAGAGGCAAAAATGCTAATCGCTTAAAAAAAAAGAAAGGAAAAAGAGCGAGTGCATCTCAACGGGAGAGGTGGCTGCGACAAGAAACAGCAAATGGCGGAGAGTGAGGAATCTACAGTATCAATCGTTCAGTCTTGTCTCCGCAGCGCCGTAAACCCCATGCGACAGTACATTTACTATAACGGTCGATGTTCGCACTTTAAGCTTCACATCGTGCGCCAGTGTACCGCAGGCTCTTCACAAACTGGTCGAAAGGTGCTATTCCATTGTCTTTGAGATAATAGGGAGAGCTTCAGGTGAACTAAAGGCCCAGACGTCTATAAACTTCTACGGGTGACCTTGATCTCAAGCTTGTATTTTTTTTGCATGATCATTCTTTTTACAAACTCAACCGATCTGCCAAATCGCTGCAGTCACCACATGTTCCTGCGTCTACTGTGTTTATCTGTCCGATTGAGTCACCATCCTTACCACGTCACGCTTCCAATTGTGTGACCAGCGTAACGTGCCGAGGCAGATATTTTGTACAGAACTGTAAACGCCTTTATTAACGGTGAGTAGGAACCGATGCGATATTTTCGACGAATATCTAATTACGAAGGTCACAATGTAGCAGTTCAGCGCATAATCTGTGAATCAATTAATGAATTATGGGGTTTTACCTGCCAAAACGACGATTTGATTACGAGGTGCGCCGTAGTGGGGTACTCCGTATTCATTTTGACCACCAGGGGATCTTTACCCTGCCACCAACGCATGGGACACGCGCGTTTTTTGCATTTCGTCCCTCACGAAATGCAGCCGCCGCGGACGGGATTTAATCTCGCGGCCTCGTGCTTAGCAGCGCAACACCATAGACTCCATAAACACCATACTCGTGCAGCGGATACTGCTTTCCGCTGCCAATGAATGAATGAATGAATGAACTTTTATTTCCACCGAAAATGGGCTGTCTGAGCCTGGCCAACTTTTGCACCAAACTTTCGCCCTGTTTGAACTCGCCCGGAGGGGGCCTAAGGAAGTCAAGAAAAATTTATCCGAAATGCTTCTGTAAAAGAATTTCATCAGGAATGTGTTTTGCGCAGTTACCCGTAATTGCAGATACACCATCGTACAATCTCAGGTTAAGATGAAAGTGCTGGTAACGTGCGATGTATACAAACGGCCGAATTGGCGCTGGGAAGTTTTGTGGCGAGAACACGTGTATAAACACACGTGTGTAGTTCTCATTCAGTTTTAATCACACCCGGTACGCGATGTTTGCGACAGGCAATAAATTTCCTAAACTGGCGGCGTGCCACGAAACCTCTCAGAACTAAGCCAGAGGGCGTGGGATCGAATCCCGGCTGCGGCCGCCGAATTTTCATGGGGGTGAAATGCAAAGCTGCCCGTGTACTGTGGATTTGGTGCATGGTAGAGAACCCCGGATAGCCAAATTAATCCGGAGTCCTTTACTACGGTGTGCTTTTGGTACGTTATACCCTAGAATGTTTTGCCCTCTCAGAAAGATATAAAAAAAAACAGCTTTGGTGACTGTCTACGTTCGATGGGGAGGGAGGGGCTGAAGTGCAGAAAACTCCCGGATACCGTGTATTGATCGCACGTTGAATAACCCCAGATGGCCAAAATAATTCTCACTGCGGCGTGTCTAATAATCAAATCCTAGCTTTGGTACGTAAAACCCCCGAATATAATGGGGCTCTGAACCACTTTTTATTCAAGTGTTTCTTAGAAAGGCATTTGAAGTGAAAATAGGCTATTTTTGAAATACTTTGCCACAGAAAGTGCCTCAACGCGTTCAGTAGAAGCGGTGTTATTGGCACTCAAACACGGCTTTTGCTGTGCTCCCGTTCCTTCTTGAATGCCTTGCGCTGCGAAGGCTGCGGCGCAGTGGGGTGTGCCCACAACGCCCCGCCTTCTAAATGTCACCGTGGCGCGCAGTTCCAGGAGGAGGAGTAGATTTTAATGGAGAGAAAGGAGGAGAGGTCGGCCTGGAGAGCGTGTCTCTAGCCTGCTACTCCTCACCGGGGAATGGGGAAGTGGGAAATACAGGGAAAGGTAGGTGGCGGATGATTATGATATGGTACAATGAGATACTATATACACGTTGTCCAATATGCGGATGCGCACTGGAGACGCAATACACTAAGAGTAATCTTGTCCATACAAAAAGTAATCTTGCCACAAAAAGTTTTTGCGCAAACACATTTCGCACTGACTACACGTCTCACAGCTTCTAGAGGCGATCGTCTAAACCAGTCTCACTTAAAAAGTTCAAAAGTGCTTTTATGGCACGTTGGGCACAGTCAACACTCCTCCACGCGCCCAACAGCTTTTCTTCTGAAAAGGGGCGGGAGTCCAAGCTGTCAACTGTAGATTTGAGTTCTCTTCGTTCGGCCGCATATTGAGGGCACACGCAAAGTACGTGAGCTATTGTCTCGAGAGTGTGACAGACGCTACATTCAGGGTCCCGTGTTTGTCCAATTTTGTGAAGGTATCGGTTGGTGTATGCCACACCCAGCCGTAATCGATGAATGAGCGTTTCCTGGCTTCTCCGCAACCGAAGTGGATGCCGGGATTGTAATCCAGCGTCAAGTCTATGGAGGCGCTCTTGTCGATGTTCGGGGTTGTCCCAATGTTGCGCCGTAGAAGTTTTAAGGGAGGTATGGAGCAAGGCGTTAATGTCATACCGGGAAAAATGAATTTTTATAATAGTTCCGTCAGTGTGCGCCTGTTTTGCTTCTGCGTCAGCCTGTTCGTTTCCAGCTATTCCACAATGGCCAGGAATCCACTGCAGCACGATGGTATGTCCGGAATGAGACGCCTCAGCAAGCAGATACATGATGTCATAAACCAGGGGACTATATGCGGTTCTGTCACTCATATAATCGCGCAGTTCCAATTTCCTTTGGTGCCTACGACGTGCTAAACGTAAGCCAAGCGCGGTTGTCCTCAGCGAGTCGCGCAGTGCGCTTAGCCGGTGGACTCATGGCGGCACCCCGCGGTGGCCGCAGTATCTACGTCATGTAGCCGACCGCAGCGTGATGTCCGCTATAGGCCAATAGCAGTCGTCTAAGAGAATGATGAAATAGTGCGTCTGATGACAAAATAGTGCGTCCGATGACGAAGTTGGTGATGAAGTTGGTGATGACGAAGTTGGTGCTGACGAAGTTGGTGATGACGCGGCTAGTTGGTGCATAGCTCTCAAAAGATGAAGTGCCGACAGTGACAACACACTAAGAAGTAACAAAGACAGGACAAGGCGCTACTCGCAACTGATGCAACGCTGATGCCCCGTCGTCCTGTCTTTGTTCCTCCTTAGTGTGCTGTTACTGTTGGCGCTTCATCTTTTGAAACCTGTTGAAAAGGGAGCGTTCGAGAGATAGGTGACTTGGTGAGGCGCTTGCGAGCTCCCCGCACCGTGTACGATAGCAAAACTTGGCTGAGATGTTCACAGCAGCGTATGCTATCCCTGACTATGTTGTTTCACCAAGCCCGAGGGGTGGTTCAGGGCCCCTTTAATGCATATTTGCTTGCTATCTGCGACGAAACTAGGTAACTAGCAGATTGCGTGGTGCGATTTGAGCAAAAAGATGTACGTGCGTGAAGCTTCTTCGTCGCGTCTGGTTATTTGTAATGAAAAATGTAGCAACATTGCCAAAGAAAATTTGGTCGACGTTTCTCTCAAAACTTGCACTACGTTTTAGGACGAAAGAGTGGACAATCGTGAGCGCGGTGTGTCGCAGTCATACTTACTTGGTGCTTGCAGCGTCGTGATCACGTAGGCGACCTGCTCGAGTTGGCCCATGCCATTGCACGTTCCCCTGCATGCGGCACGGCTAATCTCGCCAACGCCCCTACTGTGTTGGAGCATTCAATTTTTGGTAGCGTGGGCGGAGGCGTCCGCGCCCTGCCCCCCTGGGCTTTCGGGCCTGTGCTTACTAGGTTCGGCTTCGTTAGCAGCTAACGCGAACTTTGCGATATACAGGCGAGCGAGCGCCTCGGCAGTGAACTCCTTTACAACGAATTCACCTGTATAACAAAGGAATAATCCTGTTCCGCTTATTAGCGGACTTAAAGCCAAATAACTGTATAACAAATATTTCGGAGGCCCCAGGCACTTCGTTATAAACACATTTGACTGCACTAATACCTGCCGCGCAAAAAATTCTACCGATTAATGCACAGGGCTTTCGCCTGCAAGCTGGAATTTCGCACATATATAATGCAGGCCGGGCTTAAAATCAAAGTGCGTACATGCTGGTGTAATGGTAGCTAGCGCAAATATATACCACTTGTTCCATAATGGCCACTGAGCAGTCCCGTACAGCACATAACTGAGTGATTTGCAAAGATCGTAGACAAATGATTAGAAGGCTGATACTTTGCACGTATACTCCGTTTCAGACTTGAGGCGCAATGCACTTGAGGTGCAAGAGGTTTGGTCACGGAAATGTATTACTCCGCACGTTGCGTCCGTGCAGCCCTGCGTGCCAAAGACGTATGCTCGTTCACGACGTTACGACGTTCACGTGCCAAAGCGTGCACGTAAAACTGCCGCGACGAGCTGCCCCCCCCTCCCCAAAAATAGCCCGAAAGGAAACTTAATGAAAAACAAATTAATCTCAAGCAATGCATTAAATGACCACACACCACAGTTAAAACGTTTTTCATTCAATACTGAGGCTATATAATTAACAGTTTCGCACAGTTACGATAAAGAACATCAAATTATTTCTAAGTTTGCACGCGGCCACTGCAAAAGGTATCTCTAGCTTCCACAGCGTTGCATTTGATGTCTGAAATGGAGTATAGTTAGTTCAATACCTTTGCGTTCCCCCGCGTCCGTTGAAAATAATTTTACACAACTGGAAGGAATTGACCGAGCGGAGAAATAATAGCGAGGGGGAACATGCTGACGGAACCCAGAGCTGCCGATGCGCGTTAGGGATGTCGGCGGCACACCTACAGCGCACTTGGCGCTGCGAATATTCTGCATCAGTAGTCGGTACTTATGAGAAATTGGTACTACTGATGCTGCATTACATCATCATCATCATCATCATCATCATCATCATCATCATCATCATCATCATCATCATCATCATCATCATCATCATCATCATCATCATCATCATCATCATCATCATCATCATCATCATCATCATCATCATCATCATCATCATCATCATCATCATCATCATCATCATCATTATCATCATCATATTGTTATTATTATTATTATTATTATTATTATTATTATTATTATTATTATTATTATTATTATTATTAAATACTTCGTTGATGGTAACAAAAAAAAACTTTGTTCTGTCGCTGTTAGAGAGATGCTTAGTAGCGCCACTAAAGATTACAGATGCATGAAAAATCCCAAGGGAGCAAGAACAACGAAATGGGCGTCCATGGGTGGGCAAGGGAGAGAAAAAGGGAAAAGTGATAAGGAAAGGTCGGAGCAGCTAACCAGGGGCGGCTTCCACGAACATTTAATAACGAAAAAAATAACTAATTTATGAACGCGTTCTTAAATGTTCCCTTGACAACTCCTGGTCCGCACTAGAAGGCTTTCTTGAATTCGTTATTCGTCAATAAATGTTCCTGCAAGCCACCCCAAGTTAACGGGGGGTGAGGCACTTCAAATTACTTTACTAAAGAGGCGGTAATATATTTTTATGAGTAAGTTTGACAGCCCATAGTTTCGCTCCAAAAATGCCTAAAACAATGACCTATAACTTACGACACACTATAAACATTCTGAATTGGTGACGGTGGCGGACAACATCGCTAACCGAAACGGCTATGGGAATGAGCCCATAACAGTTGTGCTGTAAAATAAACGATAGAGTGGACGATGATGGTTACAAGGACAGGGACGTGAAGATGGTGGGCAGAAAGGTGGCACTCTTGCAATGGTGAAGTTGAGTCCTGCTAACAACTGTAGCATCTGCAACCGACGCAGCATATCTCTGGCGGGGCGATGGGCCCAAAATAATATCCTTCAAGAATGCTTTCCGTTGACGGTTTCAGCAATAAAGGCTTCCTGCGTGTAAACTGGGCAAGTGCAAAATACGAGGGGATCATTTCTAGGCTTTGTGGAATTTTAAAGAATGCTTGTTGCGGATAACATTATTTTAGCAAGAAAAATCGAAACACCTCTCCGAATAATTAACAAAATATTACTAATTAATTTCTCACTTAATTATATTACGACACATATTGCAAATTACGAATTGTAGGTGATGAACTTGCAAGGAGTATTCATTTCAAATGAATTTCCAGAATGGCACCAGTTTGCAGATATGCGCCATCAAACTCGCCGTAAAAATGCACTGTTGTTCCACATACTTCTTTAACAAAACGCTCTTTTATGCATTAAAGCACGAAAGTAACTGGAACTGCCATGTCTTTCGCCCCACACTTTGGAAAATAATATCTCTGAACTGCAGTCATCCTGGAAATTTATTTCAAGTGGATGCGTCTTGCAAACTCACCGGCTGCAATTCGTAAATTACAATATGGGCGGTAAAGTAATTGAGATGTTAGTGAATTTTCGATACATTGTCGAAAATGTATTTCAATTTCTCGTGCTGCTAATGTCCGCCTCTACGAAAAATACAGCTTAAAGACGAGAATTCGGCTATCTACCACAGGAGATTTTTAAAAATTCCGTAACACCTAAAAATGGTCACCGCATGCGTATATGCACTTTGAAGGTACAAAGCAAGGTTCGTGATATGGGCGGCGCTCGCGGTCAATGATGAGCGCATTGCCCTGTGTTGTCGGGTGAATGCCACACGAAGGCATGTTTCGTGCAAAAAACTTTTCCCGCAGTGTTTCAGTGTTGGTGGGATAGGAAGCCTCAGTTTGGTGTATAAATTATGGAGACACGCCTGCAGCGATGGCGTGGTCTCATCAAGTGATCGGATGTAAAACTTCAGGTAACTTACGGGAGCAGGTAATTTGTTATTACCACATATGTATATGCATTACGGTGCCATCCTGCAAAGTAGCTCTTGTTCCTATATCTACAAGCCCATTGCATAACGAGACATTCTTAGCAACTACAGCACAATGTCTTCACTATATATACATATATGAGCCGCACATGAGCACCCTTTCGAAGTCATGAAGTCATGGGGCAGTGGTCGCATGGAACAAATTTTCGGTAGATTGTCAACGTGACGTTGGTGGGCGTATATTCGTAACAGTTTGTTTTTGTTTTCACAACTGCTTGATATACCCATCTTTGCTATTGTTTTTGCCATAAGAACACAGCAAGCGTTGGCGCATCAAGATCAATTCCAAAGTGAGAGTGAAAGATAACCTTGCGATAGGACATGGAAGGGTACTAAGACGGATGCTTTGTAGCGCTTACAAAGCGTGCATGTTGTGTTGTCTGTACACAACGAGTCTGTATCAGCGCACATGTCGCGGACAAAATGGTGGAGTGGTGGGCAAAAATACGCATTGTGAATGTTTAAGAAGACCTGCGAAAGCACACTTCGCCAGCGAGCCTCTGCTCGCTTTGAAAGCCGACATCGAGGCCCAGTCATGTGCACTTAGGTCGTGATGTCTAAAGCCCAGCTGTCCCCAATGTCTCTTATAGTATGTTTCCGAATACTGCAGCTATCTTGGGTAACCAAACCTTACTGGAGGGCTTGGCACTAACGTAAGTGAAAGACGCGACGAACCATCGGTGGATTAAAGAGCTTATAGGGCGCGCTGCAATTTTAGCCAGGTGCGACCTTCGAGCAGGAGTATAACCGACAAGACATAAAAAAAAAGTGCGCACAAAAACTGCCTCACCTTGGTCGATGAAGCGCTCTCAAAAGAAGACTCAACGAATGTAAGCGCATTGGCGAAGAAAACCTAAAATGCTTTCAGATATGTTACGATCAACGATTGCGCCGCATTTAAGGTCGTGACTTTGGCTCAAGACATCAAATCTAGTCCTAAGCATCACTATCGATTATTTGTAATAGTAGCTTGGCCACCATTACCTCTCCCAGAATGACACATCTGAGAGTAGCGCTGGGTTAAGGTTCCCACCCATGGACCTCATTTTTGCTGTATGAGAAACAGCCCATTCCATCAGCCGTTTTCGGGAACTGCAATACATAATTGCATGAAAAAAATCAAGGCATAGATCGATGCAGATCTTCAAAGCAGTAAAGGTTCCGTCTGAATAATCAGAAGAGTATGTACATGCCCGAAGTGTGCAACGAGTAGTACAAAACAGAGGAAAAGTTAAGGGGAGGGAGGAGAAGGAGCTGGCACAGAAAGAACCGCGAAAAGGCGAAATGTTTGTCAGACATGGGTCTCTTTTTCTCGCATATGGAACCTTCTTGATCGTCTTTGAGTGTAATGTATGTTTTAAGCCGAAACTTTGGTGTCCAAGTGCTCTACGAATCCTCATGGTTGGGTATTGGTGAGTGTACGAAGCCATATGACTGGTTCCGTGGTCTTTCTTAGCCAGCAGGTACGTGTTTATTCTAGAAACGATTCTTGGATAAGTGTTAAGTCGAGCACAGAGTCAACATCTTAACTATCAACAAACTGTTGAGGGAAAACCTAGGATTACAATTTCATTAAAGCGGCTTAGTCTTGTAGTGCCAGTGTTAGTGTTCGGAGAATCACGCCTTCTCTCAATTTCTTCGCATGTACGTGGGCTCTCCTTTATCGCAGTCAATGTTTATACCTGGACACTGATTCCCATACTTCTAGGAGGCCTACAAAACGTAGAGCATAACGAGTGACAGCAGTGAAATATCTAAAGTCACCGAGGAACTCCCTGACTTTGACATGTCGCAACTAGAGATAGTACAAAAGACACTTGCGGCTTGCTGCATGAGTTCCTTCTAAACTATAGTTCACACTTCGGCAGCAATGTGAAGTGCACTATAAAACTACAGGCGAGGCTCACGCCAGCTGTTGCGACATAGTTAAAATTTCAACGAGTGGTTCGCCGATTTTCTAGTAGCAGCCAGTTTCAATTGATAAGCGCTATAAATATTTCCAGGCACTCGGATATAGTGACAGTTGAAGATGAGCAACTTAAGATCAAGGGTGAAATACATGCGCAGGAGAAACCTTGCAGGAAATTGTTTCGTGGGAAACATCCAAACAAGGGATGGTAGACTCGTAGACCTCAGTACAGTTTACTGCTAGACGGTTGTTTCTCCTTAAGGTCGCGCTTCTCTTATGAAGATCCAACGTCAGGAAGGATGTTATGTTGGAGGATGCGTACTGATCAGTAGAATGTGAAGCTACGATGGTTTGATAGATGCGCTCAAATAGTGGCTTAATATACACGCAGCAAAAGTGCTTCGCGCAAGTGTCAGTAAGTTGCCTCAGAGTAAATTGTCGAGCGAAACGCGTCACCTTAATGAGCCAATAGCAAAAGAGTAAACTTCCTGCAAACGACAACTTGCGGTCGCTCCTACTGAGTATCTTATCCGGGGCTGAATAGGTCAACGGGCAAAATGCATCGTACAAGCGGTCCCCAGCGTTCTAGTCCCTTGTAGAAGGCTGTCTAAGAAGGCATCAGAAAAGTTTATAAGTTACTGACATGTCAGCACAATGATACTACATTATTCTGACAAAATAATGAGACATTTTTTACAAACATGTAAATGTAGAAAGAGCGGCCCAGCTCACTTTAGCCGGACCAGCGTATTTGCAACATTGGCAGAACATTTGCGCGTTCTGCCATGGTTGGGACTCATCGGTTAACATCGTCAACGGAAAATGTTGCTTTGTTTACCAAAATACATGGGCTTACGCTCATTGTAGAAATCGTTTTTTCAAATTTCTTTTCTCTTTGTAGAAGAGTTTTCAATGCAGTTGCACCAATCACCTGAGGTCTCTGTAGAAGTGGCGCACTCAGCGGAACTGCGTAGTTTGTGGAACGTTGCGATACAGTCATTGCCGATGCAAGGCATCAAAGGACAAGGAACCTAGTGCATTAGTAAAGCATTCATACAGGAAAAAAATTTATCTTGGGTACTAGGCGCGAAAACACACACGACACAAGGAAGGAGACAGACGGGACAGAACGCCTGTCCCGTCTCCTTCCTTTGGTCGTGTGTGTTTTCGCGCCTAGTACCCAAGATGAATTGTGACCAACTCGCTCAGCAAGACGTCCTTTTAAGGAAAAAAATAGCGTGAGATAATTTTGAAATTGCACTGGTGCTTGTATTCTCGCAATTTGATGCGGCTTAGGAGCATATAATGCTCGCTGTCGACAATGCTGAAAAATATATTCATTCCAGCATAGTTGCACACTTTCCGACGTCCAAAACACGTTTTCAAATTTAGAAGTTAGGTGACACGAAGCCATTGGCTCTAAGGATGACATCAGCGGCACCATTGCACCGAAAAATTCAGGTGTTAGTGTGATTTGGCACGTTTATCCCATTTGTTGCTGCTTGAACAGGGCTACTTGCTAAGTATAGTAGGAAACCATTAAAAAAAAGCATAGGATTCTCTTATTACCACTCGCTTATCTCTTCTATTGCACCTCAAACGATCAGTTCCACGCAAGTTATGAAGAGACGGGATATTACGTCGCACCTCGTATTTTGTGCAGACGAAAAATTAGTTTATCTCCCATGCTTCTTGCGCTACGTGACCTTAGCCATTACAGGGCCCTTCAGCTTGTTCCCCTGTCGCCATTTCTCAGTTAAGTTGAATTAAATAGTTTCAGCCTGAAATACTCTTTGATATGCTTTTCAGGCTCTTGTAACTCTGGAAATTTTATGTAAAATGAAGAAATACAATGTACGGGAAGCAGGAGGGTGAGTGTAAAAATAATGGTTAGTGGTCACCAAGTATGGTGTCCAAAGGCGACCTAATGAAGAGGTCGGAGTGCTCACAGCTGTTACGGCTTCGGCGCGCGCTCATCCATTCCGCCCCACTCGTGTCGAAATGGGTTCCCAACGCATTATTCTTGATCGGGGCGCGGCTTAGTTTGTTTTCTGATTTTTAAAACCCACAGCAGTCTAACATCGAGGGGAGTCTGATCGCTAAAGGGGAAGTAATTCTCTATCTGACAGGTATTACTTATTTCTAAATCCGGCACCCGGAAACCTGTCTGTGCACTGTTATGACTTCAAAAAGCGCAGCCACCACTAAGGCGTTATTTATTTCACTACACATAGTGCATGTTCAAAGCAAAATTTTTCTGAGTTTCCCTAAGCAGCAAAATATTTTTCGAAATAAGTTTTATCTACCTTGTTGGTTACACCATAAGAAGCCAACAAACACATATAACATATCTTATGATATCACATGTCTTAGATATCTTAGATATCACATATCTTAGATATCGCATACCTTACGATATTATCAATAAAAATCGGGCCCCTCAGTTGACCCCCTTTTTTCTCGTTTGTTCGTTACACATGTTTTTTAAGAGGGCAAATAAGCCGAACAGGTATTGAAACAAGACTTGTGGCTTTTAACCGTTATTTAGCTTCGAAATTCTGCCTTCAAGGTGGAAGAATTCGTGAAAGAAATATATCAGTTCTGCCTGTTGATCTCCTGAAAATTTTTCTTGCACTTTAATTCTGTTTCTTTGTTTTATTTTTTGTAAAGATAACCATTATTTTCATTCTCTGGTTATGTCCTGACCACCTGCACTAAGTTAAAGAGATTGTGGACCTCATCAAGTAATCTTGTGGCTCTTAGTTCACGGCCTTCAACATCTGCACTCTTCATATTGTAATGTTAAAATTAAGTCATTTGATTCATTGATTATTTGCGCAGCAGGAATGGAGGGGTCAGAATAATTCATCATGGGTCTCAATGAAGATGCGAAGGACGTCGTTAATTATGATAATGATGAGGTTGAGATTAAGTAATAAAAAGGAACAAAAGGAAACGTGACGTATAAAGTTCTTTGTCGACAGTTTGTGCGTATCTCAATTAAGGAATTCAATTTGCACAACTTACACAAAAGTACGACGTTGAGCAAGTTTATTTGCGCTCGGCGCGATGAACAAACAGCACAGGATAGAACAAAAGGAACGTTCAGGACCCGACGCATTGTCCCGTCGTTTGCTGTTCGCCATGCAGAACAAGCATCTTTCAGGTCATCTAATCGCTTGCGGTTACTATCTTTTTTTTCGCATGCTGAATGAATTTGTATTACAAAATTACAGAGTAAACGCGAATTTCTTCCCGCATTGAGAAAGACTTGCGAAAGAAAAAAAAAGGCCGTGTGCAGAGAGAAAGAGGCCGACCCTTCAGTAACATATACTGTCCAAAGAGAGAAAGAGATAGAGAGAGATATATATATATATATATATATATATATATATATATATAGAGAGAGACATAGGAAAGGGGAAAGGCAGGGAAGTTAACCAGAGGGGAAGAACCGGTTTGCTACCCTACGCTGGGGAGAGAGGGGAGGGGGAGGTAAAGTGATAACAAAGTAGAGAAAAAGAAAGAAAGAAAGAAAGAAAGAAAGGAGCATAGACATACAATCACAGTCGGTCGCTTTCGCCGCATACTGTACCGCAACAGCACAGTAGCACTTGTAGCACTATGAACATCTGTTCCGGCTACGGTCGCTTGTCCAATTCTGTTGCCTTTAAAAACTGCAATAGTGCCCTCGTCGCCCTCCGCTGTGATGGCTTGTGATGGCGGCATGTTAAAATAAGTCCCTCTGTTAGAGGTCTTCGGTCGAAGCGCGCTATCGCGATTGCGAGCGATCGTCTCTGTAAATTGTAACGAGGTCAGTCACAGAGAAGGTGTTGAAGAGTCCCTTGGTTACCACAGTTATCACACGAGGCGTCGTCGGCCCATCTGATAAACCGCTCATTGCCCCTTTACCTAGCACGTTCAGACAGTATTCAAGAAAACGATTCTACTGAAGCAAAGTTAATTGCCAGCGCTCCGTTCAGTACTTATTTGCTTTAAGTAAACGTCGATGGAGCTCCTATAGAAAGCACGGCATTAAATTTCAGTCTCATCAAATTTTGTAAACGACTGAGCTATACACGGTAACGCAAGCACACTGGCTGTCACGACACGCTGTCACGGTGATGTCATGATGACTATATCACGATGTTTGGTTTTATTTTGCCGTTAGTCTGGCGAAACGTTTCAAATACCAGTTTCGGGCTCGAGTTCCTAAACCAAGCTTCCGTCATATTTCTCAAAGAACCACCTGCGCTGAAAGCTGTCTTCTTTATATATAACACAGCAGTGATGTTCGCGAGCCCCTTTCGCCACTGCTGATCATTACTGAGAAATGCGCTTCTTGTCTATGTCGCTGATGCGAAGAGACATCGACCGGTGCAAGTGCGACTCGTTTATTGCACGATGCGCACTTGGCGCATTCCTAAATTCGTCTCCCCCGGACCCTCTCCTGTATGGTCTGCCTAAAAACCTCGCTGCACGGGGTCCTCTCCAGTTGATTCACGGCTGTCTCGAGCAAGAGCCACGGTCCCGCAGTCGAGGTACGGTAGGAGAACGCCTGCAAACGTAGTGACGTAGGCCCACCCTGGTCGTCGGGCCATGCCGCTCAGCAGGGTCGCAGTCCGTGGCGCGCCCTCGAAGTGATAAATCGGGGCTCCATATAGCTTGTTGAGTAAACGATCGCTGCCGCCACTGCCCGGGTCCCCAGCCGTGGTTCGCGCCCACCCCGAACGTATGTACGAGGCGCTGACGGATGCATTCCGGTCAACACCGCTACGTGAGTTCCAGGGCACGCTGGGCAAGTTTCCAGGAACATCACGCCGGAGCAAGTTGCGACTTGTGTCGACCAAGGCATTCCCCTCCGCAGTTCGGTCTCGTTATAGGAGTCACAAACATCGACGTCCGTGCCGCTTTGTTTGCGCATTCTCACGGGAGTCTCGTCCCTCTGTCCGTCACCAGCTCTAGTGTGAATTCCCTTTACGCATTCTTCTGAAGTAGTAAAATAAAGTAAGGATAAAAGCTTCGAGGGCATTGAACACAGAAACGCTCACTCCGCTACGTTTTGTTTTTCACGTGACTCACTATTCGTTACAGTTTTTTTTTGCTTTCTGATTATAGTTGTAGCAGTCTGCTCACGAATTTAATTATCGAAGCTGAAGTTTTCGCTCTAGAAATTGCACACTAGCAGATAAACAAACTGAGTTGCACTAGACAAAAATTATGTATTGCGCGCGTATCTTCTCCTTTCATTTCGTAGCAGCAAATTTTCATGACGATGTTCATCGAAGTTTCACACATCGTCGTCGTGGTTGCTACTTTACACGTATACCCATTACAGTGACAAAATTAACAAAGAAAGGCACCGAAAGAAAAATGCGTGCCTGCTCGGTGACCTCCCTGCTTTTAGCTGCCTATAGCCGCAAGGCAGTGCAACATAAGCCTGATTAATTTTCCCCAAACATGCAGCAAAGTATGTAGTATACACACCGTTGACACGCAAAATTAAGATAAGCGTTGTACGCAAACATGTTTTGCGACATGCTCGCGGGAACAGCTCTAGTGTAAACATGGCCCAGGGGAGTTCTGTTTATACCCGAATCAGGCGGCGTAAATATCCTGCAGGTAATAAAGTTGCACGACGGAGTGACACCGATACGTGATGTGCTTCTTCTGTCTGCGTTGTCGCCGCTTGGCTATGTGTCCTGATGTTCAATTAACGAATGTTTCAATCAAGACGCAAGTCTCTTTCTCTCGATTGCGTTTATGCCCGTTCCTGTCAGCCGCTGGGCCATTTGTTTCAATACATGGCGAAGGAAGGGCAGGCTCTTTGTTTACGGAGAGTATCATAAACGGAACAGGCGGACAAAAAAGAAAGATACAAGTGCAATGCACTGTCTGCTTCTTTTTGTACTACTCACCATCATCGTCAACAAGCTGGTCCAGCTTTCCATGAGGTCGATGTTTCTTGTGTGCTTGGCAGAGGCGTAGCGCGCAAATGCATATTGGTCTAGCAGCTCCTTACTTGCACAACGATGTCGCCATCTTATTGGGCGGGAGGACAGCCCGGAATGTGAGAGTTGCATGATGCCGGAGACTATATACAGACTACGTGCTTCGTACGTGTCTGTTATATACTTGCGAGATAGACGATCAACAGACGGTTGTTTGGTCTGTGTCGACAACCAACAGCCACCAGAGGGCCCTCTTTGGGGTCTATGGACAAAATACTATGCGTGTCAGGCCACGAAGGCCATTGTGGAATATTTTGGGGGGAAGGTAATTGGATACTGGATATAGGTGTTTGGCGGGTCTTTCTTTATGTGCATGTACTTTTCATTCTAATCATCATCAACACCTTGTTGTTTTTACTCATCGTCATGATATCATCACCATATTCTTCTCCTTTGTTGCCTTTCTGTCTTACCCCAACAGTGAGCAGCTCACTAGAACAAAGTAGTTCAGGCAGGATTCTCAGCTTTTCTTTTGTATGAAATCTCTCTCACACATTCTGTCTGTTGCGAATCCGTAATTTAGGAACTGCAAGGTTGGCTCTAGTGGTGAACTTCTGCCTCAGGAAGGAGGAGGCAATGAATATACTAAACTTCTGACCAAAATCTAAGAAACACCTTGCCGCGTGCAGTTTCAGCTGGATAAACTGTCTTTCTTGCGGCTTATATCGTGAGGCGACCTCAAAGCTGGTTTTGCGCATTAACTGAAATACCGCGAACCATCGTATTCTATGCGCTCCTCCTCTCCCTTCGCTCCCCTGGCCCAGTAAAAATGTACCATAGTTGCCCATGAAGCTTTTCTTATTATAACGTGTGGGTATTGCCGATACTCCATTGATTCTTCACCACAATAATCGATAAGCAACCACATATATATCAGGTTTCAGTTATGATAATGGACAACTGGTCAGGTGGTGGAGCACCCAACTTGGCGCATGCGCCCGCAAACTTTCATAAGTCCGCAGAGCTTACGATCACGAGAGATACCATGGCGGGCCAGTGCAGCAAATTATTACGGCGTTTGTTAACTTTAAGTTTAATTATTAAATATCGTTTTGCTGCTGGAAGGCGCTCGTTACTGCTGCTTACGGATGGCGAAATACTGCTTCTGGACCCCCGAATACAAGCGAAGATGCGCTTCTGTAATAAAACAGTAATAAAACAGTTGTACCAGGTATTGTCAGTTTAGACAAATAATTCCGAGAAATGAAAGAAAAAAGAAACAGAATCTGGACGGCAGAAAACAAATAGGAAGATGTTACAAAAAGTGCACTTGGCAAAGCCTGTCTGTTCAATGCTCATTCTATTTATGTATGAGTATCTTTTATTCAAGCTCTACTGTTTCTTGAGGTACAAGCATTTTGAGTTCCGATGCGCATGCGCGTTTGCTTATGGTAATCAGTAGAAACTCAAGGCGTTAACAAGACTTGGTTAGGAGGTGCAGTGTTGGATGTGATAAGGAACATAGTGAAGAAGAAAAAAAAGACGAACAAGAGAGCATAGTGCAAGGAAAGCACGAAGAAACTTAAACAATAAGATATATAATTCGCAAGGACAGCTGAATTTGCGTTACCGCCAGTTCTTGAAGCTCAGACCATTGTCTGAGGGTGGTCTTAAGAGCACGTTAGTTAAGGTGAGTCGTCTGATGGAACTCAGCGACGGAATTCTCGAAAGCAACCAAGCATGCAACTCCACAAAAGCAATTACACTGAAGCTTGCACCAAAACTAATCCTGTACAAGGAACGTATAGGGGTTGTATGGGACAGCACATCCCACTATTTTCATTCTTTATTCTTTCCTTTTCTTTTTTGACAAGCTAGCTGTTTCCGCATAGTTTGCGGAAGTACCGGCCTGGTTCCTATGGTTACGGCAAAGGAGCGGACTTAGTGCAGCATGGCGCGCATTCTTCGCAATCAACGTCTCCGCAGTCTGCCACGATCCCGGGGGGAGGAAGACTCCTAGCCAGTGTCTGGAGTTGAAGCACCGACAAAGCCAGCGCACCGCCGTTCCCGTGGTTTCATGCGAAATTAACGCCTCTAGGTAACGCTGTGCCTTTCTCAGTGCAGTCGAAATGGCTAGTGTCTCTCTGAACGTGGAATACCGAGATTAAATTTTGAGCAGGCAAATCGTAGACACAATGTCTTTGGGGCCCGTGCTATAATGGGAATGGTACAATAATAAATAAAAGTGGATCCTGGGAAAAGAGTTACGTCGGGCGCTCACCAACAAAGTTCTATGTCGTAATGGGAGTTGACAAAGCATTATATGAGCGGAAATTGAGCGAAACGAAAACACAAGAACGGCGATGGAAAGGCGGCAGAACAGCAGGCGAAATGACCGGTGAAATAGAAAAGACGCATGCTTATGGCCTGCGACGGCAACAAGAAATGACAGTGGCAGCTTTGTTCTCGCATAAACATTAACCCCGAGATTAAGGTGCCTGGATATCAAGCGGGGATCCCTACCCTAGATCTTTGAGAGGCGCCCTCTCGCGTGAGCCTTCAGCGATGGGACTCCGCTACCGCGCCACGCGCGCGCGCGTTACGTGAAAGCAATTTTATGCTGTCGGCTGAACTGCTCTGTTCGAATTCTATGGCGAAGTTCAGACAACTTTGAGTGCATCTATCTATCTCGCCTCTCACGCCGTCTGGGCTGGCGGTGCTTACCAACTTGAGCCGCTAGGTATATGCTCATGTTCGCGTTGCCGGCGTAGTCGAGGCCTCGTTGTCATTCGAGCTCCGTCATCCGATTCTCGCCTCTGATTGTCGAGCGTTACCTGCGTCGAGTCAGATGTCGAGGGTAAGAAGACCCAGGCCTGTCGGCTGCGGAACAGCGGGTGATGGTTTCCTCCGCTCGAACAGCGATTGGGAAGCAAGTTTCCTTTTCCACGCACGCCAACCGGCTCCTGAAGCTCACAAAGAAGCTCTTGGAAGACCTCAGCATCGTCGAGAAGTGTGTCAACTCGTGCATTGCGCTCCTCAGATGTTTACTTGAGCAGCTCGATATGGCGTACTACTGGGGTACTACTGGCCGCAGAGGAAGTGGGAACCCATTCGAAATGATCGACCACCTATATGGCAAGCCCACCCTCTTCTGACCTTCAGCATGCCCGTGCTCCACAGTGGACGCCTGCTCGAAGTCATCGAGAAGGTCAAAGGGCCGGTCAAGACGCACCGCCTAAGGGTCGATGCTAAAGCCTGGAAAATGTTTCACAGAACTTCGATTCCCGCATTACGTGGAATCTGCATAATTGTTTTTGAATGTGAGTCTCCATGTTTGTAGAATAGCATGTACGGTATGTACCGGGACACTATTCCCTGTGAAATCGAGCGAAGTCGCTGTCGTTACCATGCTTAGTGGGGATCACTCGTGGTGTCGTCTGCTATATAGTCATCAGTGTGTACACGTGTGTGTATGGTGTTGGGTTCTCGTCATTGATGTTCCGTCGTCGAGGCGCACTCATAACGACTTGCCGGACCTTTTTTAACAACCAACTGCAGTATTCGGCCTTCAGCGACTGTGTCTGCGCTGTAACACTGTGTTTGTCTTTCCAGCGCGTGCTTCGTGTTCGGTCGCCCATTGCGTTGGCCACTGACATGCCAATTTTGTTGCTGCCCAGCGCGTTAACCATATCACGAAATACGTTTGGCTCCACTCTTAGGAAACTAGATGGTCGTTGCGGTGCGTTAATGCGTGCACTGCTTTAGCGGCCTTGAAGGGAAAAAAATGCGGTCTGGAACATTTGATAGGAGGGCGGACAAAATGGGCGGGCAAAGCAAAAAAACGTATAGACTTGTAGATGCAGCGCTGACCTTGAGAGAGAGAGAGAGTGAGAGAGAGAGAGAGAGAGAACAACTTTAGTGAAAATGCCTACAGAGTCGGTTAGGCTCCCTCCACGCAGGGAGGACAAGCTTTTACCGCGACGCGGCCACTACGTCCGTCTCGTGCATTGTGCTCCTCGAGGGCTTGGTTCCTCGCTACTTCCGCGGGTCCGAGAGGGCCGCCGCCCCCTTCCTGGGGGTGCTGCCCCCCTTCTCCTCGGTTTCGCGCGGTCGCTGCCTCTCTAGAGCTGCCGAGACCTGCTGGACGGCCTTGAGTTGTGTCTCTTGGTCATAGTTCCTCGTTGCAGCCTCTAACTGCGGCGGGATCGTCGTCTTCTCGCTGGCTTCTTGCGGATTTATGCTACAGTCCCAAAGGATGTGAGCCGCGGTGGCTCTCTCCTTAGCGCACAGTCTACACACGTCACTCGCGTGCGCGCACGGACATACGTGCTTAGCTAGCACCGGGGTGAGCAGGGACCCCGTCTGTAATTGCCTGTATAACACTGCCTCCTTCCGGGTAAGCCCCGGGTGAGGTGGCGGCATAGTCTGTCTGTTAAGTCTGTACCACTTCACTATTTCGTTGAAGGTGGTCATCTTATCCTTGGCACTGCACCGCGACCAACACTCCGAGTCGGCCGTGCTTGCAGCTGCGCGGTTGGTTAGTCTTCGCGCGGCCGAGTTCGCCGTCTCGTTGTGGTTCACGTTCCCGCGTTCGGACACGTCACTGCCCATGTGGGCCGGAAACCACTTGATCACCACAGCACTTTTGCGTCCAACGTCTTCGGCCTTGCGCAGTATGCGCGCGGCCTCACTACATACCCTACCCTTGGCGTAGTTCTTCACTGCCGTTCTAGAGTCGCACAACACTGTAGTGCATCCGGGGTCGGAGACGGCCAAGGCAATGGCCACCTCCTCCGCCCGGTGCGCCTCTCTAGTCCGGATGCTCCCCGCGGTCTTCGTTGCACCCGTCGATGCCCTGACAGCCACCATCGCGTATGCGTCGCTGCTCCCTCGATACTCCGCCGCGTCCACGTAGACGGCGCCTTCTTCTCTGGCGTGGAGGTCCATGAGAGCCCTGGCCCTCGCCAACCTCCGCTCCTTGTTGTGCTCGGGGTTCAAGTTCCTCGGGATCGGGCAGACCCTGAGCTTTCTGTTGATGCTATCCGGTATAGGTACGTCTTTCTGCTGCTTGCCTTCTCTCGGCTCGAGGCCTAGATATTTCGCAAGATAATTTTAATTACGCGTGGCACAGCACGCATCTTAGTCAGCTCAGCGTAACCATTTATTTCTTTGCCCATTCCATGGGTATAGCCAGCACATTTCGTGATCGAGTTTCGTCAAACGATTAGAAATGGCGCTATCACGTAACAAAAACAGGCTTGAACCTTTGCGTAGATCACTGTACTCATAAT
The DNA here is from genome assembly GCF_023375885.2 of Dermacentor andersoni. Taxonomy (NCBI): domain Eukaryota; kingdom Metazoa; phylum Arthropoda; class Arachnida; order Ixodida; family Ixodidae; genus Dermacentor; species Dermacentor andersoni. Next base: position 135,293,385 of record NC_092818.1, read on the forward strand.
ATTTTGTTCTATAAGCGCTTTATACGTATTCAAAACAAAACAAAGAAAATGGAGAAGTTCAGATTTGCTGGTACTTGACTGAACAAATAGCTTAAACGCTTAACACAAGCAAACACGCACACAAAATAAGGGAGACGTACATAGGCGCAATAAAATGTTCATACGCTTTCCTGTGTTTTCCTCTTTAAGATAATATTGGTATTCTTACACTGACAAAGTGATGTCTTCCGAGTGGTTTCTGGTATTCTGAAAGTGCGTTGAATAGAAATAGCATTCTGCTAACTTAACCTAAATTTTTGCATTAGGAAGTGACAATGAGATTTAGTTGCAGGAAAGCAGTGTAAAGCTTGCTTGTCGATTGGGAAACATGATAGAGAGTGGTCAACTAATATTCGAGATAAACCATTCGTCAATGCAATAGCGAATGAGATCTTTCTATTTAATAAAGGGAAAATCAGACATTCACCCGTTCGTAGCAATTGCTACAAAGGAAACCCATACGGGTTCCTCGAAAGGAAAGCCTCAGAGTTGAAGAAAAATTCGTCCTTGTCCGGGACTCGAACCCGGGACACGAAGCAGAGGCAAGAGTTTGACGTAGTTGTTCTGCGGAAGCCCGTGTTGTCGACAAATTCGACTTTGCCCTGCCATCTGCTAGCCGCCTGGTTAGATCAGATGGTAGAGCGGCTGCCCCAGGAGGGCGGTGGTCCCGGGTTCGAGTCCCGGACAAGGACGAATTTTTCTTCAACTCTGAGGCTTTTATTTCGAGGAACCCGTGCGGGTTTCCTTTGTAGCAATTGCTGCGAACGGGTTGATGTCTCATTTTCTTTTTATTAATTACTTCTCTCCACCTTGCGGGTTTCCGCAGAACTGCTACGTCAGATCTTTCTATTGATGAAAATATTTATATATGCAACACCAAGTGATTTTAAATGATGAGCGAAATGTAAAAATTGCATTCGAATACAATGCCACTTAGTTGACGCGAAATTTTGCTAATGAGCCCTGTGATCGTGCTTCACTTACAAAGCTGCATAGACTCTGATTTACTCAGTCGGCACGACGTTTCGTGACTGAGTCGCAAGATGCTGTCCCTGCTTGCGAGGGCTGTGGTTATATGTATATAATAAATATAATCAATTCTGGGATATGGCGTGCCCAAAGCCACCATATATCAATAGGCACGCAATAGTGTCCCGCACTATGGCGTGCCCAATATTCATATACGGTGAATTAACTTAGACCACCAGGTGATCATTAACGCGCACCCAAATATAAGTACACAAGAGCACGCTTTTGCATTTAGCCTCCATCGATATTCGGCCGGCGTGGCCGGGGTAGAATCAGGGACCTCGAGCTTAGCAGACCAACGGGATTGCCACTGGGCTAACGCGTCATGTGGTTATATTTAAGATAGATTAAATATATGACGTGTATTGTCTTAATGGTGGCATTTATAAAAGTAATACATTACAAAAAATATAGAGATTAAAAGTGGAGAGCGCCGTGCTACATGAGCACGTAGTCCAAGCACGAGCAAACGCACGAAAAGGGAACTATTCTAGCCAGAGCGCCGCAGTAGACTAAGGCATTTGCCTTAGTCTACTGACGTCATCGCAGCGCCGCTCGCAGCGTTACCATTGGTCGACCACTAGGCTAATTGCATATACGAAAATTTTACCATATTACAAATGAGGATCTCATGGGCACTTGTAAATTATGTATATAGTGTAAAGCGGGGATATGGCTGCGAACGTTTCTTAAACATCTTCTAACACCCGTAACAACAAAGGAACATTGGCCTTGCTCAGGCACGGTGCTCGACGATCAACGTAAGGTATTTTAATAGCGCAAGCGCAAAGAGGGACCGAAGAAACGATAAGTACCCACAAAGACGACGAAAATTTCCAACAACGGTTCATTTTCGCAGTTAAGCCGCACCAATACACCAGCCACCCAACGCGTCACGAGTGCGTGGACGAGCCTACGAAAACATACGCCTGCGTTATCCTCGCCTTACGATTGTGATATCAACTAGCACACATTGTAGCTCTGGTGGAAGGTCAAGTGGTACGTTGGATGGTGAGAGTAACGCGGTCCAGCAGCACGAAGGGCGAATACTGGGTGATTGAAGTTGGGCGGTGCATGTGGTCCTCACCCTTAAGTCACCGGCAATAATTGTACGTAGTGCTGGAGTACAAATCATGCGCGATGGCTTCAGCTGCCGCCGTATATGGATACTCGGAGTGGCTGGGAAGGCCAAGAAAGCGGAAAAAAGCAATGAGTAACGAGTGGGTAATATGCGGCTTGAAACGATATAAGTGTCGGTTTAAGCACAACCTTGTGCATCTGTACTTGCGTGCCGCGAATTTGAATTTACTCAAAAGAACATTGTAATGCACTCATTAGTAATCCCAGCGGTGGTCCATCCCCTGTTCAATAGAAGGTGTCCCAAAAACCAACCTTTAATACAGAAACCTCCTTCTCATTTAGAAAGTGGAGTTGCTCGTACGCATTTGTTATGCTAAGCACTCCATGCTTGCAATAGCTCGACGCGGCCGCCAGGTTTCAAAGAGCAGTGCATGACAAAAAAAAAAAAAGTTAGTTAAATTGACCTCATTTGCTTTATCTCGGATGAGAAAGGCAGTGCTGTAGGAAACAATGTGAAGCGCTTGTACCGCAAGAGGATTACGCGCGTGGGTTTCTATCAGTGTAAGGAGCACTCGCTGCACTCTCGCTGGGGCGAACGAAATTCAATTTTGCGAAACAAAGGAGTCTTCCTTGCTCGTTGCCTGCAGCGTTGATTCACCTCGAAAACTGGCGCGGAAGTAATTGTACCCTCTTTTTTGTGAAATCGGTGCACCTGTTATCTGCACTGTTGTTTGGAACCTTGCATAGAACGTGCCTATGAATACGGTTCTTTCTTTCAGCTGTCTCTCCTCTATTCTCGAGCGCTACCTTATGGCAAATCTTTGGTTTTAATCAAGCTAGGTTATATTACTCTATAGATGATTTTCCCTGCCACTGATGTGTCGCCGCGTAGGCACCAAAGTGGAGCCTGCGGATGTTCTACAGCTCCAGCGGCATGTGCACGACGCGTCAGTTTCTTCAAGAGCGTAGACTGGTGGGCCAGTTGGTGCATAATGTAGTTTCGTTGAGCGGAAATACGGGCGGGAAGAAACGGAGTGGACGGACAGACGCTCACTTACAGCTGAAGTTTAATGAAAGGTGTTCCACGGAGCGGAGGGCCACACATGCCCAGTCAAAAGGCCGATACAAAGTTCATGCATAATCACATGCAAAAATTGCAAAAAATGCTACCGCCCAAGGAGATACCTAATTTCTTTATCCGTCAAGGCAACTGACGGCACACTGGCACACGTGGCAGATTGTGCGTATATCTGGCCAGCCTCAATAATTTATCTCGCTAGTCTGTCATTAGACTTGTTTAGAATGGATGCATTTCTATATTGCGGAGTGTGACCGCAATCTTTGTTGTGTGCAGGTAGGTGCAAACCAACCACCACAGCCTTTAAAGACGCCGAGCGCTCCCTGAGTCGGTCGTTTATACATCGGCCCGTTTGGCCATGTAAGCTTTACTGCAGGGGAGCGGAATCTGGTAAACGACCTCAGTGGCGCAAGTCACCAGGGGTTTACGTGTCTCTTCTCACATCCATGTTCTGCAATTTTTTTTCGCTCCGATTACGTATTAGAGAGCACAACCTCGCGAGCTTACAGGAGGCTGTGAAAACTACGTCCACCTCATGCTTGCGTCCTACTTTCTTCAGGTTGTGTGAAACTGCATGGATGTACGGCATCATCGCAAGCTTTTTCGGTTTCCGCTTTTCCTGTGTGGTTGCGGCGGTTGCCATTTTGACCTTTTTTTAAAAGCGAACCACCCACGGTCACCAGAAGGATGGAGGGAAACCCCGAGCTTTTGAGACGGGACAACTGCAAATTAAAGCTCTGCTCGACCTTGTGCATACAGGACTCTCTCAAAGTCGAATTCTGGCACCACAAAGCAGTCCCTCGTTTGACGAGCTTAGTGTTTGAGGAGTGATAAGGTAGAAGTCTTTTCTTGGAGGGTGGTAAATATTCCCAACAAACATGGCCGCCTCATTTAAGATACAAAGAGAGGTCTAAAAACTGCAGCACACCATTGGCGGAAAGTTCAAAAATAAAAGACAAAGAACATGAAGCATTATTAAAAAGATCTAACAGGCTATTAGCTGCTGATAGGGGCGTTGGCTCACTCGGTACTCTTTAAAAAAATGAGAGAGTCGTCAACGTATCTGTACACTTTTAAACCATGCCTTTCTACAAGTTCTACAAGTGTCTAAAACCACACAGGAAAAGCGGAAACCAAAAAAATGTTATGGTGATGCCATACATACCTGCAGTTTCGCACAACCTGAAGAAAGTAGGACGCGAGCATGAGGTGGACGTAGTTTTCACAGCTCGTGTAAGCTTGCGAGGTTGTTCTCTCTAATAAGCAATCGCAGCGAAAAGAAAAGTGCAAAAAATGCATGTGAGAGGAGACACGTAAGACCCCTGGTGACTTGCGCCACTCAGGTCATTTACCACATTCCGTTCCGCTGCGATAAAGTTTACATCGGCCAAACGGGTCAATGCATAAACGACCGACTCAAGGAGCACTCGGCGACTTTAAAGGCTGTTGCGGGTGGTATGCACTTGCCTGTACACATCAAAGATTACGGTTGCGCTCCGCTATTTAGAAATGCATCCATTTTAAACAAGTCTAATGACACACTGGCGAGAGAAATTATTGAGGCTGGCCAGATATACACACAATCTGCCACGTGTGTCAGCGTCCCGTCAGTTGCTTTGATGGACAAAGGAATTAGGTATCTCCATCGGCGGTAGCATTTTTCCCTTATTTTACACGTTTTGCATGTGATTACGCCTGAGAGAGAGAGAGAGAGAAAAAATAATGCAGAGAAAGGCAGGGAGGTTAACCTGAGGTAGTTCAGGTTGGCTACACTGCGCAGGGGGAAGGGTTAAGAGGGATAAAAAGAGAAACAGAGTGGAAGGTGGAGATAGAAAGAAAGGGAGACAAGCACGAACAAAGCGCGTACACTACAGAGCGGTAGGGGGCGGCATTCTTAGAGTCTGTCGTGAAGCCCCGTAGACCGCAAGAACCTTAATAGCGCGAGTAAGGCCTTCAACGCGGATGTTCTTTCGGAGCATTGGCCTAAAGCTTTCAGTTCTGAAAGTGGACGATTGTCCAACTGGTCCAGTACTCTGCACATCACTTGTCTCTCAGCACTGTATCGCGGGCAGACACGCCTGAGCTTTGTATCTTCCTTTTGACTGCGCATGTGGAGGCCCTGCGCTCCCTGGAAAACCTTTCATTAAACTTCAGTTGTAACTGAGCATCTGTCCCGTCCACTCCGTTTCTTTTCGCCCGTATTTCCGCTCAACGACACTACAGTTTACTCAATAAGTGTGCACAAAGGTACACACGGCATCCGCACTGTGACAGCCTCCGACGTTTCTTGGTCGTATCTCCAGCACTTCCGGTATCCTTGAGAATGTCTAGGAACCACTTGAAATGCTCAATCTGAAGTCATTGTCCCGATTTCGGGTTGCACATTATGAGATATTGCATGATCTGTTTGGCGCATCGCATACATGTAAGCAGAGATGGCGCGCCGGAAAGACGCTAGCGTTAATGCGCTAACCGGACCCATATTTGAGTCAATGAAATTGCTTCCAGCGAGTCTTTATAAACTATTATTGCGTCACATCGAATTAGAGAGGGCAAAAGCGAGACGCCTCGCATTTAGCTCTCTTTTACTCATGAGGCTTCGGGCACGCTCGCTATAAACAGGTTCGAGCTCCATTCAGTGTTGCTGTGCTAGGAAATGTGAAACCAACGTTCAAGAAAAGTTCACATGAATGCGACGCTAGCGCATTGGATTTATGGGAACGCGATCATTCAGTGACGATTAATTTAAGGCTGCCATTCAGGTCTATTTTCCACATTTAGGTTGGCCATCTGCGACATTATTAACACCCAGCGTGACGTACACAGGATTTTGCTGTACGTAATATTGCAGAAGTGGCTATCATGGGGTGTGAGCATGGGTGCTTTGTAACGGCAGTGAAGAACACATGGGTTAATGGAAAAGTTTCACCATCATAGTCATTATAAAACAGTGTTCGGACTTACACTAGCGTGTTAACTAGATCTCTGTGCGATCAAAAAGTCGGAAAATGATTGAAGCTTGGCAGAAATTGACGGCTGTCACGAATTAAACGCAACGTTGAGTATTTCGTGCCCGACATATACCCTGCATTCGCCTTGCCTTAAAGGTTCATTGCACAACTTTGTGGGGAGCAAGGACGGATAGGCAGCTTGAATTTTCGAAAATTAAAATGCAAGTTTCGCATGAGGGGGGGGGGGGGGGGGGCACTTGATAGTCAAGAAAATGCAGCGAAATATATGACCGATATCGACGTCACCTTGCCATTTACATCCCAGCTTTCACGCGCGTTCCCCCATGTATCCACTGTGTCTGGCCGAGGATGGAATTTTTATTGTAATAGCAATTAATACGGGTGCTCGAGGTGAACTTGCGCTGTCACTAGTGCCGTCACCGCAGCTGCCACCATTGTTGTCCGCACCGTGCATGGAATTGATTATAGGCTGCGGGCTTGAGTCCTGTTCCGCGTCGCTCTGCGCGTCATCTTGTTCACCCGTCTCGTGCTGCGCTTTTGAACGGTGACGAACTTTCCTGAAAGGAAGCGCTCGGGCGGAACAATTCCCGGCATGTCTCGCGAGGCTATATCCGCCTGCAGCCAACATCCTCTTCCTCTTTCCTCGGACGCGAATCGCAAACAGGGAAGTATGTTTATCTTCATTTGCATTACTAATAAGGTGTAATTCGCTACTAAACAAAAGAAAAGCAAGAGAGTATTGAAAGTGTTATCTGATCAGTTTAAAATCTGGAGTTTTTATTCAAATGCTCATTAGACGAGCCGAGGCCGCTGGGAAAACGACGGCGCTTATGAAGCACGAGCGCCATGGAGAGATAACTGTGGCATGCATATTTAAAATCTGGACCGCTGTTGTCCTGTGCGGTTCCCCTGCTTGTTTGTATCGTGTTTTGTTTCTGTTAACAATGAGGGAAAAAGCAAATAGATGCGTTGCCGACTGTGGCATTTAATTTTGCCGTTCATCATGAAGGCAGGAGCGGCAGCGGAAATAATCGATCCCCATTGCATTCACATTCGAACAATGAGCGTTGATGTATTGAGCCGCCGTCGTGCCGCACAATGAACGAGGAATCCGTCTCTCAGCCTTGTCGGCGCAAGCTTTGTTCACTCAGACAAAGGCAGGCGACGTGCGGTATAATCAAGTACGAGCCAACATAAAGCAGAAAGCTAAACGTAGCTTTCTGCATTATGCACAAAAATAAAATCCGTGAGGCTACGGGAAGCTGTATAGCATGATTTATTATTATTATTATTATTATTATTATGAAGATGATGATGTGAAAACTGAAGTCGATAAGCAGATGTCGAACTGGGAGGTTGGCAGAAACCCGTCAGAATTTGGGGGATACGACGTGTCTTTACTTGCTACTCAGCACGCATTTTGGCAGATCGGCAACCCCTAAAGTTCGGAAGCCAGATCGGGGTTGGGTCGGGGGGTCATTTGTGTACTGAGCGATTCTTTCTTTCTTCTGATGTGTCTCGTGGGTTTATTTTCTTGAGAGAGAGAGCGAAAGAGAGAGCGAAAGAGAACTTTAGTGTCGCATACTAGGTTACTGAGCAGATGGCCTCAGTCCAGGCCGCCTCTGTCAGCGTGTTTGATGGCGGATGAGATGCACGCAGTCAAGTATTCTAGTTCTTGATATGTAGTGGCTGTAGTCAGTCAACCAGTGTTTGGTAGCAGAGATAAAGAGGTGGGATAACTAAGTTCAGGAGGGGGATGGTGGCATATAAACACTATATGATTGGTGTTCGGGCAGTCGCCGCAGTGTATGAAGGGAGGGGGTCCTTCTATGACACCTTAGAGTAGATGAATACGGGCTAGGGTTGGAAGGGATACAAGCATTCATGCATTTCTGATGATGGCGCCTTGTTGTGACGTGTGACGTGAGGATGTAGGGCAGGGAATAAGCAGCGCGAACGCTTGTGTGGTTCGAGAGAAGGTGAGGCTGCGGTGCTCGTCTGGGCTGATCGAGGGATGACGGGGCCCGGAAAAGAGTCTCTCGGGCAAGGAGCTTGCCCTTTCATTACCCGGCATGCCTTGGTGACCTGCGATGGGGACAATTTCATCAGGCGAGCGCAAGACGCGTTGCATTTGTTGAGCGATGTCGTGTGGGAGGGAGTTATGTATCAGGCGCCGGCAAGCCTCCACGGAGTCCGTGAATATGACGGGTACAGAGGTAGTGGAAGCTGAAGCAGCGTGGGTGATGGCTGCTGCTATGGCACCTAATTCCGCCGTGCATGAGTCCATGGGAGGAAGAATGGCTGCGTGAACGGCATGCGAATGTTGACCTGTGACAGCTATGGCCGCATGTGTCCCAGACGTGCTGGGATCTGTATAAATGTAAGATAGGTGTGGATTGCGGGCAGTGTAGCCGATGTGCGTTAGGTGCGTCGAGCTGAATTTGGTAGTGGATGCATGTGCCGAGGCAGTGGTAGCAGGCGAAGTTGTGAGTGAGTAGCTTTGGGGAAAGTTGCTTCGCGTAGAGTGGGGCCGGGTGGAACATGGTGGCCTATAGTTGCGTGAAAGTGTGCGGTCCCTGCCCAGGACGCAGAAGGCAGATTTCCTGACGGCGTCTGTGGATGGCCACTAGATCGTCAACCGGGTTGTGACAGCGCATTTCGAGCAGGCGGTAATTGATGGAATTAAGAGGAAGCTATAGCCAACTTGGTGCCTTTAAGTATCAACGCGTCCAACTTGGTTTTCTGCTGCTGTGTAAGTCGAGTGTAAGGGAGATTTGAGCGGATGTGCGTATATTCTTGAAGATGTCCTTTTCGTGCATTCACGCCCTTCGCTTAGGCCGAATTCGCAAAGCTTTTCGTTCGTGAGAGCTCTGTGAAAATTTGGCGGCAGTATTCGCTAATATGTCCAACACCGCGAGTGAATGCTACACCTTTAGAAATAGTTTTATCGCCAGAGTGGTCTTTTGAATATGGATCCAGATTTATGCGCTCTCCGATTTTCGACGCCATAATGTTGGTCTCCGTGACCTCTTCATGTGGTTTCGATAGATAAGAACCTGGACAGCAGGATCTGTTGACGAGGCTGCGGACAGATAAGCCCGTGTGACTCGCACACACTCTGCTGTCCAGGAACTGTTCTGCGGAGTGTGCCCGCTTAATTTCTTTTTATAACTTCGAGTGCGCCATGCTTTTACGCACTCCTGTCGAGCTTTAACGCCAAAGCAATTAAGGACTGCCAAATGTCGAAGAAAACGCGCGGTTGATTTAAAACAACGGCCGAAGGTGTAGCCAGTAAGGAAGAGTTGCTTTTCGGCGGGTTTGGGTGTCGTGCTGAGACCTTATATCATGGACGCGTAGAGAAATTGGAAGTGGTCAGGATGAACCAAAGGGACCGACGAGCGTTTGTCCCTTTTGCCATCACGGTGATGAGGCGGTGGACGCAGTGTACCTGCCATAGACTTTCCCGACAAGCACCATTATTCGGCTACGCCACGCCACGTGAGGTAGGACCAACAATCGAGATGAAATGGTCTTGCACAAAAAAATAAAAATAAAAAGTGACTAAATGGTACGCAATATGACACGCCCTTCTCCTACAACTGGGCAGTCAACTTTCACTCACTTGGTCAAAATTAACCGAGAGTCTCTCACTACGGCCTGCCTCATTACCAGATGGTGATTTTGGTACGTAAAATACAAATCGTTTTCTTAAAAATCTACACTCCCTGGTAGAATCACAGAAGTGCGTTACTTTTCCCCATCCTTTCGTAGGTATTGATGTGTATTCTGTTCAAGAACGTATTCAACAGTCTCTCAACCACCAAGAAGCAGCAGCAGACACATCTAGAACATACGCGCTTCATGCTTATCAGCATGAAGCGAGTCGGGGTAACTATTAGTTCGCTGGCTTAAATTATTTAATTATGCCGCCAGAATGCCATCACCATATCGCTTTATTGCAAATAGCTTTTAATCTCTCCTTTCCTGGGGTTATAAGTTCCAAAACCACGATCTCATTATGAGGCACCCCGCAGTGAATAATTTCCACAGCCTGTTGTTCTTTAACGAACACCTAATGCACAGGTTTAAGCTTAAGCTTTCATTAGAATTCATGGGGAACTACCGAATCCCTCTGACAGATTACGCAAACACACATTCTTGGCATTGCGTAGCATGTCCCAAGAAATAGAGAGAGAGAGAGACAGGACTAAAGCTTTTTATTGACAAGAAGTGTTCAGTCGGCGCGGGCCTACATGCCACTGTATACAGGGAATGGGACAGAGGGGAGTAAAGACCCCAGAAGTAAGTGGGCAGCAGAATAGAAAAAAAGATAGTAAAAAGAAAAAGGTGCAAGTCTTCCGATCTTATCGGCAGCGAAGTAGGTAACATTGCCAATCAAGGAGGCCCATAAGAGCTGCCTAACTGAGTAGCCGTACGCTTTGACCTGGTGAACTCGATGAAAAATTTGAGCGAGAAACACCTTAGTGTCGTTGCCATTGACGTTGCAAGGTGAACATTCGATTTAAACAGTGGTCTGGTCGGGCAAATAAACCGCTCATAGCAGCGTTTTGTACGTTTGGCCAGCGGCCCTCGTGGTGTTTCATTCGGGGCCTTGCTCCCAATGCTCGCGAAGGAACCACCGCGAAGGCCGCAGGCCAAACTTACAGAACGCTGCTGCAGCTTCCCGAAGCCACCCCTGATGAAGGAGTCCGAAGAACCCCGTGACGACGGGTTACATTTAATAAGCCGACTTGAATATTGTTTAATTTGTCTGATGTCTTTTATTTTGTTTGGTTAGGCAAGCTATAAAGAAAATGAGAAAAAGAGAGACAACACCTGGATGCTAAGCTGTCTACGCGCTGACAGTGCATTAAAAAAACCTTCTGAAGCATGAAGGCTTTGAATGACACAAACATCAAAGGAATTTATTGTTTTTTATAGCCGCTACAGCCTGCTTGCGGATGGTGGATGTAGTCGGACCTAGCCCTGAATGCGACGCAGCTGCGTTTTCGTGATAAAACATATAAACGCAGGAGTTGCGGAAGACTATCATGTCGGCAACTACACTAACTTAGTACATATGTGAATGCCGCATGGATAAATATAGGCGGCGACCTCTACTTGTGCGAAAAACAAGAATTAACCACAGGAGTATCACACTTAGCACGCAACTATTGCGGCACATGTCCCCTACGGTAATAGCGTTGTGGCGAATGCAAGACGATTACAGTGCTTGCGAATATACCAGTGATTTACATTTTCGCGAAACATCGAGCTCATAAAAGTGAAGCCAGTCTTTTTAAGAGCCCTTCCGTAGGCACTTAAAATGAAATGCTGCAGCCGTATTTCGTTAGGGACGACAACCGCTGCGCTCGCTTTGAAATTTTTGGCGGCCGGTAGCAACGTTTTGAACGGCCCCTTGGACTACGGTAATGTGGCAATCAAAGGCTTCCTATGAAGTTTGCGAAGACCCACAGTGATGCAGAGTGTAAGAACGCAATTATTCGAGTCAATAGATAACATCAGAAGCCTCGTTGAGGTGTTTAGCAAAGCAGTAGATTACTTTTGCAAAACCAGCATCAGAGTGAGCTCACTGAAATTTCGGATGCTTGCTGACAAAGAAATATGAGATGAGGACTAACAGATTGGCCTGACTTATGTGTACATTTGGCTGCCGTCTTTTGATTTGCACTCCTCATCTTCTGTAGGTCGTTGTGCTTTTGCATTAAATACATCCACGCAGGGGTGAATATTCAAGGCGCACATGAAGCAGATGTCACGCTCTGAAAAGAACGGCTATCTTGCTGAGCTGTCGCGCACGCAGATAAATGTATGAAGAGCGCATCATCATTTAGGCCGAAGTCGGTGACAACCTTCGATTGACAAGGTTATACGTACACTGCCCAACTAAACAACATTTGCATAGATGCGCCCGTCAATTGAATTCGCTTTTTTACCTCACGTCAAGTGGTTTGTCGTGCTTGAAACTGCTTTTTCCATACTGATTTGTCTTTGTGCCAATGGTTTTAGGAGGAAACCTGAAAGCCTACGCGCATTTATAGGGGATCTTGATGTCACTGCTCAGCCAGAGATAATATTTAAGCTTGAAACAGCTAGCTTCTTCTTTCTAATTAGCCTAGCATTACATACATGACATACAGCATGTAGCTAAAAGACTCTGAGCAGTGTGCGCAGTCTTGTACAAAATCAGATCAGTATGTGATGTTAGGTTAGGAAAACTCACATATAAGGCTCTAGGTGAAACTGTATTGCGGTGTGGCATTACGACCTACGGATTTGCTCCCCCAAATAGGCTAAACGTTTTAAGTATAATAATACAAAAATAACGAATAACACAACATACGGAACAAACAGCAACTCCGTGAGCCACAATGAGCTGATGGCAGAACATGACATATTTATTGTTGAACAACTTTTTCTTGCAGTCGGGGGGGTACTTTTAAAGAAATGTAAAAAATCCTGATTTGCGCAAGACAGACATTCGTTTGGGCTAAAGCGTTCACGAATTATGGTGAGAGAACGAGATCATTTTATGTATCCCTTTACTGTAATAAAATACAAGAGGTCCGCAACCTGTCGTCATTACTGAAAATAAGATTTTGTACACCGCATGGTTCTGACAAACGAGTGGGAATAATTGTATAGAACCCTGTGACGGGAGTTTTTATAATGATGTTTCGAAAATATTGCATAAGACATACTAGAGTATTTTGTTCTTTGCATTTATGTTTGGTGACTGCTATTTTTTCCAAAACATTTACTACTGTATGGGATGAAACAGATAGTTGTGCTGTAGATATATATTGCCAGCTTAAATATCTTACACTACTGCTTGTGTAGGAACATATACTAGAAATTATCCGAGCGATGGAGGATAAGGCAAAGGGAATAATGGAGAGGAAAGAAAGAAATTGTGTACTTCTATTATGTTTTGTTGAAGGCAATTGTATACAATAGACCGCATAAAAGCATCGATACTTTTGCGGACTATATGTACATGTTTATGGCACTTATAAGAAATTCAATTTTTCTATTGTACTTATTTCCCCCTACTGCTTCCTCTGTTCTTAGAACACAAAACTGTGTCATTCGCGCCATAGCACTGCCCAGTCCTGCTCAAAAGCATCATTGCTCTGGCGGGCTGACGAAATATTTGATTTGTATATCTTATGTCCTAATGAATGAATGAATGAATGAATGAATGAATGAATGAATGAATGAATGAATGAATGAATGAATGAATGAGTATTTACATTATTCGGCCAAAGTTATTGAGCTGTTAAGCTGTGAGTCGATTCCAGCTGGTCCAGCTCTCGTTCAAAGGTGAAAAGCAGGTACAATGTGTTTCTGTGTGTGGAGCTTCTTTGTGATTTTTAGGTTGTCGCCGACAGTTAACTGCTCGTGTAAAGGTTCGCGAATATTCAAACTGAGGCAGCTGCTTCACTGTTCGCAAAGGTTTCAAGTGTGCTTCGTCTGCATGCAGAAGCAGAACCAGCTTAACTTTAGTTACGTATATTCTGAAACGCGATTACCGTTTTTTTGCCTGCTGATTTTGTGGGTAACAAGATAAAACGCTATGCTCAAAGCTTGTGTGGCTACATCAAAGAAAGCGTTTGTGAGGGCTCGGGACGGGCAGCTGAATTTCCATCGCATATAGTAGAATTGAGTTTTCTGTAGGCTTTTGAGGAGATTAGAAACGTTTTCTGCTTGCGAGACGAAACCTGCACGTTAGATCTTGTTATAAAGGACCGTGAGCTGGTGTAGACACAGTACTAGTTTAGCCGTTTCTTCCCCCCCCCCCCCCCCCTGGAAACAAGCACAAACATGCTGATGCACCGAGTCACTCATACAGCGATGCCGACAGGAGAGAGACGAAGCGAGGCGAAAGTACTAAATAATATAGAGCTATTTCGTTTTATGGGGAAAGCAGACGAAAGGATGACTTGCATCTCCTGTGTGAGCAGCAGCTTGAGTTAGGTATAATGTTTCTAAAACATGTATTTGATTTGCCTTTGCACGAGTGCTACGAGTAGAATTAATTGGACCTGTCCGCTTTGTCTTGCAACCGTAATTGTATAGAGTCTTCTATGTATACTTTATTAGGTAACAGCGCTAGAAGACGACTAGAGGCTTAATTTCATATGTATGTTGTTTATTCAGCGCACATTATGATGACATCGTTCTGGATAGTATTAGACAAGCGCTTTGAACACGAAAAGTAGTACTAATAATCGTCGATACTTACCTTTGTATTGCAAGATTGCACGTTTTTAGTTTTTTCAGGAAATGAGCTTCCAAACGATAAACGAATAGAGTAATACTGCCCCGAAATGATAAGTAGAGCATGCCTTCTCACACGCGGAACAACTGGAATCTGTTACAAGCCGACCAGTGATAATTTCTGATCCACCTGCTCCTAATGAATAGGGATTATATATAATAGGCTTTGTGATGGAAGTTTGAAGGGCCACATTTGCTTACCAGATATAATAGTGGCCAATATCCGAAGGCTGCAGTGAAGGAAGGCTATGACGAACGCCGCATAGGAGGGTTCCGCGTTGCGTTTGGTTATCTTTGATACTTTAATGTGTGCAAGCAAGACAGAAGGGTCACAAGAAGGTCACAAGAGCTGAATGAATCGACAGTGGGTGAACGAGGAAGGCCTCAGAGACTGCTGCCAACGCTTCGACAGTGTAAGTTGTCTGGGTCAGGCCCTGACGGAAGATGTCGAAATGAGGCTTCTCTTGTTCGACTCCTGTACGTCATTCTAATGTGTCCCATAGTCTAAGTACATAAATTTTTGAATTCCGCCGCCATCGAAATGCTGCCGTCGCTGCCTGCAATCGGAGCGGCGACCTTGTGCACAACGATAGAGCTGATTTTTTCAATGAACTGTCGCATCATTTTTTTTTATATCCACATCAATCTCGCCCACACCTTACCTGCTGATTTCACTCTCACGTAGGCGATTGAAGTGGAAACACCTTTCGTTGCCGTATTTTTCTGTACCTCTGTTCAGGTGCTTCCAAAGGCAACGGTAATTTTCTTTTTATGGTGTTTTGCCGAGGTCTGGAATTTGTGTTTCATATTGATGCTGCAGTGCCGCATTGTTATTTGTGTACAAGCGGCGTATAAGCTCGAAAAGCTGCCACCCGTCGCCGTGGGCAGTTTCGCATCCTCTTTGTGGGATCATGGAAACCAGCAGCGTATACCGCTGTGTTTGTCCCTAGGTATCAAAATTCGCTGACTCCCTGGGTCGCTTGGGGCCTATTTGGCACCCTCTGTCGTTTTATTTTTTCCTGATTTTTATATCTTCCTGATTCTTAGAACTTGCGCGCAACGCGAACATCTGCAGGGCTGGTGACATGGCTTTGACTGAAGAGTATTTGTGGTGACTATGGCTTTTCTTGCAGTGTGTGCGTTTAAAAAAAAATTGCAGGTATACGTTCTTTAAGGATGGAGGCCATAAAGAAGATGGGTATCCCGTTTGAGCATTTTGTCACAAGTATAAAATGGAGATTTTAGATTTCTGCGTGCGTGCTAAGAACTGAGAGTGCAAAACTGGTGTCGAGCACATAAAGAAAATTTACATTTTGTTGTGTCCAAAAAGGGATTGCGAGCGGCTCTGTGAGTGGAGGAAAAAAAAAAAACATGCAGGCAGGTTGTTTGTCGATCTACGACTGACATCCGAGTAGGGTTGCCGTAAGAAAATTACGTGTGCTTTAGCAGTAAGGAAAAAACAGCGTTTACAAAGATACAAAGCGCCATCTCTGGTGTTTACATGCCTCAGAATACATGGTTACGTCTCTCTACTATTGAAAAAAAAAACCATTTGATCCGTATCCGGTAACCTGAAATAAGCATATAAGCATACCGATCTTTCAATATATCATATGGGACATGGCCCACATTTTATATAGCCCCTTTAGACACAAATTGCGATCGACTGTCGATAATTGTGCGAAATTTACATAATTTATTCCAAGGTGGCTGAGACTCCGTATAAAGCAAGTCAAGGTGGGATGAGAAAAACTCTGTAGATTTCATAGAAACTCATCATAATTACATAGTAATTAAATATTCATTTATTGTACAGTAAGTCATGCTACGTTTATTCATTAAATATATTGATTCACCTGCTCGTATTACATGCAGAGGTTAATTCTTAAGTACAAGCATTACAACAATGAAAAAAAAAAGATATTTCGCAAGTAATATCGAAACACCCCTCAACAAGCGTCCCATGGAACACGGTAGTGTTTTCACAAAAGTGGTCATCTGAAGCAATGCATCTGAATGAGAAGTGAAATGAGCATACTTTAAGAAAGCAGAATGTTCAGTTAACAGAAAACCTAATGTTCGTTGAATCTTCCTTACAACCACTGCACAGTAATGGCAAAAATAAGTCGTGTCCACAAACGTGTAGGCCCTGAATGAAGGGGATAGGAACATACGAGTTTTCATGTGGAATCCCCATATGCTTACAAACACATATGGGTCTTGCCTCGTATGATATATGAAAACATGCAGATTCCTAATATAAAGTTCTCATACGTTCACATAGTGATAATGGAGATTATATGGGGCATGTCAAATATGATATACGGGAACAAATAGGTGTTTAAATTGAATGCTGAGATGTTTATGAGAGGTTTATTAAATATGGGGCAAATGGTTTTACCTATGACTCGTGTTTTTTTTTCTTCCGGCCAAGCCTTTATCAAGAGGGTCAGAGTTATGACACTCATAAGCCACCATAATGTCAGGAAATGAAGGTGGTGTTGTGTGTTCCTGAGAGTTCCGGTTTCCTGAAAAGCGTCTCCTTTGGGCACCAAGGTATTCGATCTGTGGCCAACTTTTGTTTGTTCCAAACACAAAGAGCACCATTTGACCAAGGGACGTTGTTCTAAACAGGTAAAGTACATGTAAAAATGTAATGTACCTTTCAGAATGTGAACTACGCTCGTCAAGACGCCCTGCTTCAGTTTACGGCCGGTGTGAAAGAACTGGTTATAGCCTTCCAGAGGTCGCGAATATATGAAGTGTTTCATAACAATTGCCTCTGAATTACAAAAATGGCATATTTTGCTCAAAACAATAATTATTTGTTGACCAAGATTCACAGTTTTTGCTGAAGAAGCCTGAAACGATTGCTGACCAGAACCAAGCTGCCTACGTAGCGCAAGCTCAGCAATCAGCATTAAAAAATTATGAGTTAGGGAACCAGATTATTGGCGTAACCATTCCCTGTGGGAGCTGTATTGCTGCTTTTCTTCGAGCCACGGATAAGGTACGGGCTTATAGCACGGGCTCATAGCAACGAGCCTCAAAGACAAACTGGTAAAAAATCAAGCAGGTACAGAGATAGAGAGAGAGAGAGAAGGAAATGCAGGAACGTTAACCAGAGTAGAGTTTCCGGTTTGCTACCCTGCACTGGGGTGGGGGATATAGCGGTTGTAAAGACGACGCAGAGCTAGAGGGAAAAAAAAGGAACAAGAAAAGAAAGGAGAAAAAGAAAGAAAGGTAAACGAAAAGGCGTTCCAATCACAGTCGTTCACGCAGGCCGGTCGATGTCAGGAAGCGCGGTAGCGCTTGCACGGCCTTATGATGCGATGTTAAGTCGCGTCGATGTTTGAAAATTATTTCTTCCGACAGAGGCTAGTCGTCCAACCGGTCCAGCACGACGGAAAGCGATTGTCTCTGCACACTGTACTCCGGGCACTGGCAAAGAACATGACGAGTCGTCTCTCGATGGCCGCAATCGCCACGTGCTGCGGTGTCGTCCATCCCTATGCGGAACACTTAGCCATTGGTAAACGCGACTCCCAACCATTGCCCACACCATGTGTATGCAAGCGGGGGAACATGTGCCATTGTCAACGGGGCACACCGTTATAGAAGATTATACTGGAGGTTCGTGGCGAGACATTTTGCGAGCCAGATCGCAGTCTCAGCTCAAAACAGCCTCTGTTTGAGATGACGTGTTACGTCTTTTTTTTACCTGGCTTACAGAGTAAGAGAAGGAACCGACGAAGAAGAACTCGGAAAGGCACGCGAAGGCTCACGTGCGAATTCTCACGAACGCCATAACCATCCTTCGACGGTGCTCTCAAGGTATTCTACGCGCACGTAAGTTAATCTAAGCGTTACATTCTGCCTGTGTAGTCGTTGTTTTGTCTTTTCAATCCATGGAAGAAGTACAGGTCCTCGCCCTTTGTACAGCGGTGCTCATGACTGCCGCGCAATGTCAGTTAATCACGATGCAGTAAAGAGCCAATATTTTGTTTCCTCAAAAGCGAGTTTTGACAAGTTCTCTTCTGGCGGTAGTAATAAGAATTTGCTGCTTGCCACCGCATCCTGATTTCCTACGGCTTGACTTCTCTCGAGCCACTTTCCAGGCCGCGTACAGACGCTAAATTGATGGCTATTGATAGGACTACAATTTTTAGCCCCGAATAAAGCTGTGCATTGTTTGTGGGAAAAAGGATAGCTTTAATATGTTGCGGGTTCGGCAACTGCAAGAGCAGAGAACCCGGTACGTGAACTCGCAGTCGCGACGACGTTGAGCTTCGCGGCACCAACTTTCTCTTACTTATTTCCTACACTTTCTCGCGCACAATAATTCTGCAGGACAACTGACTCAAGGACTAGTTCGTTAGCATGCTAACGACGATATTCAAGCGTGATTGGATTTTTCTGCTGCTCATAATTTAGAGGGGTTAGTCTGGTGGGTACAACTTAACGCTTAGCGTCTGAAGTGTATCGTCCCACGGCGACATTGTACTATTGAACCACAGTTGAAGATATACCGTTTATAAGAACGGGCACGTTCGTGACTCCAGCTGTCATCCCACGGAGGATTAAAAGAAAGTATAGGGTGATATATCCGAAAACCACGATTTAATTATGAGGCACGCCATAGTTAGGGACTCCGGATTATTTCCGACCTCCTGTTACTCACGAACGCGCGCCAAGTACACAAGCGTTTGAGCGTTTCGCCTCCATGAAAACGCGGCCGCCGTGGCCGCGATCCAACCCGCGCCCTCAGCGGCACAACGCCGAAGCCACTGACCTACAGGGGCGTGTTACCCACGCAGGGCGGTCCGGCGACAATGCGGTCCTCCGAGAATAACCAGAAGTCTTCGGAGTTCTCCGTCTCGTCGTTCGGCTTGTCAGAGCCGCAGGTGGTTAAGATCACGCCACCCAAGCCCGATGAGGTGCCTGAAGAACCCGCGGTTGGAGCGTCAGTCACCGACCACGACGTGTACTGCGGCCTGCTGGGCATGTACCCGGGCTTCCTACAGAGTTGGCGCACGCCGAGGTGCTACCTCGTTTTCCTCTGCGTCCTGGGCATGACGCAAGGCTTCGTCGTCAACGGCCTGGTGTCCGTTGTGACCCCGACTATCGAGAAACGATTCCAGCTGCTCGGCGTCGAAGCCGGCGTAAGCGACACGCTGCTGCAATTCGTAGGCAATTAAGCATGCACAAAAAGGAAAAAATTGTCATCCAGAACTACTGCGAAACTGATTTGCCATATTGTCCCTGTAGTTTTTGCTCCCGATTAATTCGGCCTCGCTTCTGTGATCGGTTAGGCTCCCGTTTAGCTCTAATGTCAGACCCATCACCCCGGAAAAGCGTTGGTACCGGGTTCGATCCGCAGACTGGGACGCATTTTTCTGTGAATGCGAGGCATTTCTTTCTCGGAAACTCGTGTGGGTATCCTTAGTAGTAGTGTGCTACATTCGGGTCGGTGTCGCTTTTTTGTTTGTGTATCTTCCTACGCTTTATGGGCTTCCATGGAACTGATTCGCTTTAGAAATGCTATACTGTCTTGTGTCCTATGGTCTCATATTCAGTTTATTGGTTAAAGACGCGATAGACTGGAAAAAGCTATTAATTGAAACTCTGTGGTTTTATGTGCTATAACCACGGTCTATTTACGAGGCACGCCGTTGCGGGGGTTCCGGAATTATTTTGACAACTTGGTGTTGTTTAACGTATACACCTCTAAGTACACGGCTGCTTCTTTATTAACATTTTTTTTTCATATTGCGTTCATCGAACTATAGCCACTGCGCCCAAGATCAAATCCACGACCTTGAGCTTGGTCGCACAGCGCTATAACCACTAAGCTACAGGGGATGACATAAATATGCAGAGGGAGGAAGCATGCGCTGTAATGGGACATCTTGTTTTAATGGCTCTTAAAGCACACTTAGAAAATGATGTAAAGAACGTTCTTTTGTTGAGAATTGTGGATTATGAGTGCCAGAAAACATATTTAAAATAAAGAAGAGGCACCTAGAACAGCGATATGTTGAAAAGGACATGTGGAAAAGCTTACAGCACAGAGAAATGCGTCTTTCCCCGAACATCATAAAGAAAAAAGTTTTACCCTTATCGTTGTTCTGTTCAGTGTATCGCTGCTCCGTTCGGTGTCGTAAAATAAAAATCGATTTTTCCCTCCTAGTGCTCCCGCTTGTGGTGTCCTCATTAACTGCTAACGATGCGTGCTATAGAAATGCAATCTTGACGCGAAATTGGAGCAAGAACATAGCAGTGGATAGCTCAAAATAATTGTGACGTGCAGGAAGAAAAATAAAACAAAGAAACGCGCGCCTTCACCAGCTAGTGCCATTGCGTTGCAGTTGATACAGAGCATGTTCAACGTGGCGTCGTGCATCATGGTGACGCCGGTGAGCTACCA
This sequence comes from Dermacentor andersoni, assembly GCF_023375885.2. Lineage (NCBI taxonomy): Eukaryota > Metazoa > Arthropoda > Arachnida > Ixodida > Ixodidae > Dermacentor > Dermacentor andersoni. The sequence goes on from NC_092818.1 coordinate 135,314,311, forward strand.
CGGCGGCGTGGGCCACAAGCCGGTCATAATGGGCATCGGCGCGCTCGTCATGTCAGCCGGCTCGATGGTTTTCTGCTCGCCGCACTTTCTCGCGCCGCAGTACATATTGTTTGACGCGGGCGGCTCCGAAGTCTGTCCCGAGCAGGGGCCCGGGAAGTGTGCCGGTGCCTCGGCGTCCCACAGCATCAGCAACTACAAGTACTTCTTTATGGTGCGTCTTTTTGGGAGCTTTTGATTTGGGGCGGGGGGGGGGGGGGGTTGTTTATAATTATGACTGGCATTTGTAGCACACCAATATGTTAGCATATCAACATGTAGCAGGAGGAGCTGTAACATAAGAACGAAGTACAGGGTTAGAGAACTAAGCGACAAAATAGATTTTGAGGACGCTTAAGTAGCTTTTAAGAGTGGAACGCGATCGCGTTCAAAGATCCCTAACTGCTCCTCACGCTTTCAGGCAAATGCAGCTTATGTGTCTGTAACGTTTTCCTGGAAACACTGGTGGTGAACGCTATGCACGAAGGCGAGCTTTCTGGTTCCTTTTTTTTGCTTCCCTCACGTCGGTACCGCCACGGCAGACGTGCGGAAGCGAACGCCATTTGGATGGTGTTTCAAGGAACTGAATAGGGCTCTTCACTCCTATTAAGATAGACGCCAAGCGGCAGCTGGAAAAGGGGTTTGAGTTTCCACGTAACATAAATGCGTTTTCGCGTACATTAAAATTACAGTCCGAAGCTATCATGCGTGTAGATTGCGTGTAAGTCGTACTTTACGAATTTTTTATGCATTTTACTTTGAGAAATTCAATTCGTTAAGTAACGCCTATACGCCTCGGGGAGGGCCTGCGTGGACTGAAATACATGGTTCAGGATGACTTGTCTGACACGGACATCGCCTCCCGCGCCAACGCCGACGCCAACACCGACGCCGCATTTTCCCGCAACATGGGACACTTACCGCGGTCGCTTTAATATGATAGCAGCAACCATAAGACAGCAACATTTAGAAGAGAGAAAAAAAAAGGCTAGCTGGATCTTTCACGCATGCTAGCAATGCTGTTCCAAAATTTTCTAGTTTGAGAGAAAAAAGCAACAAAGAATAGACAAAACAAATCGACACTGCATTCAAACGGTACAAACGCTTAATAGGATAGTGGTTCGCGTTTTCCGGGTATTTTCTTGTGTAAGATGTGCCTTTTAAAGTGCACTTTATGTAATGCGGCCTTTTTTGTGGCTTCCTCGCAAATTTTACGGACGTGCTTGTGGCTAGTTAGCTTAGATATAACGTAACGGCCAAGTATACAGAGTGTTTCACACAACTTGTGCCAACTTCTCCCATGTCGCTTCTACAAAATTCGCTTCACGGAATAACTTGTTATTGCCTAAACCAAGAACTACGTATGAAAAATTCACAGCTAATTTTGCCTCAACATATAGGGAATGCCTTACCCACTAAGATTAAAGAATATTCTGTCATTAGTTCATATATATTCGAGTTGCGCGCGTTCTTGAAATCTGTGTCTTTACTTTTCATATATTTTATGTATATTTGTTTTTCTTTTTCCCCTTTTATTTTCGTTCATAACTATGTTTCATTATTTATTACGCATTTTTGCTCTTAGTTTAATCATGTATGCACCAATTTGCCGTTTGCAGTACTAACATATCTTATTTTCCTGTTGTAAGTAACATGAGGTCCCTTACAGTCGTTGACTATGAGACCTCCTTCTGTATGTATTTCATGCCTAAATGTATCTGAATTATATATGCAATAAAATCAAATTTCAAAAAAAATTCAAGCATTTAAATGAAGGTGGTTAGACGCAGCTCAATGAGACCAGCGGCATGTGGTTTGCCGTCATGTGGCGCTTCTTAGAGACTTCTTATCTTCCGTTTAGTAAGTTCATTAACTAAGGTGACTTATGTAAAATTTTTAATATTTAGTTTACAGCCAAGTGCATTTCGTTGTGTTCTAGAATGGGTTCAGAAACGACCGATCCCATTCTTTTTATGGCAAAACACATGCTGTGCGGCCATTTTTTTTCGGCGTTAAAGAAAGCCAGCGCAATATGCAAAGCAACCACGCGACTGCGATCGTGCACTATCGTATTGCAGCGCTCTTAACCGTGCGTCGAGCCTACTGCTTATCAGGGACGGCGGCGCTTCCTTTCCGTGTGTCACCGTCAAAAATGCTGAATCACTGTGAAGCCGATGCCTAGAGCCGCGGCCGCTCGCTTTGACGCAGTCCGTGCGCACGGTTCTTTCGCACGAACCGCGATTGAGAGCGCTGCAATACGACAGCGCGTGAGCGCAGTGACGTGGTTTTATTTCATATTTCGCGGGCTTTTTTTTTAAATGCCGAATATAAAAAAATCACCACGCAGCATGTAAGTAGCTACGAAAAATTCGATCGGTCGTTGTTGAACCCCCTTTACAACGCAGCGCAACGCAGACGGCCCTAAAGTGAATATCAAAAATTTTGTATAATTCATCTTAGTTAAAGAACTAATTAAGCAGAATATAAAAAATAAACAATACTCTAAGAAGCGCCACATGGTGGCGAACCATATGCCGTCAGTTTCATTCAGCTGCGGTTAACCACTCTTTTAAAATCTTCGGCACAAGTTACATGAAACAACCTGTACAAACTTGTTAAGATGTGTTATTTTGCATGCGTTGCTACTAAGGTTGCAAAATTTCGGGTAATCAGTTACACAACGCTCCTTGGTACCCGATCTAGGCAGACTTTGTGCGCCAGAACTGTTCGTAGATAGAGGCGTCTACCAGTCCTGATATAGCGGGCTTGACATTACCGAAGGTGACTAAGCTATGCCAGAGACATCCTACGAAACAAAAGCTTTTTGAGTTCGTCCCCGAATAACAAACTCACAAGGCGTTAATGACAGCGCGATACGAAGCATTACTTGTCCTTTTGTTTTTTCTCTTGCTTAGGTGGGACACGCACTGCACGGCGTAGGTTCGTCGCCGTTCTTCACCCTGGGCGTGGCCTACCTGGACCAGAATACACCGACTGAGAAGGCATCTCTCTACATGGGTAATTAATACATGCTGGGACCAGTACGATTGCGCGGGAAACATTACATATTGCCGGCGTCTGCCTTTGAGTCCGTGGCTTGCTTAAATTCAAAACGTGACGTAACTACTCTGGAAACAAACGCCGCGGTTCATCTATAAATTATATAGCCATAAGTAACGCATTCAAGAGTTTAATGACCACAGAAACAGCTGCACTCAATTGCTGACACCAGCTCGCAGTTTACTCGTAACGCAGCAGTCACGTGGTAGCAGCCCCCACTTCATTGTGGGGAATGAATTGGGAAACGGGAGTGTTTACGTGTTCGGGCCAATTGTTTCCACGGTGACGTTGTACTTTATACAAAGGCTGATTTGTTGGCTTATGACGTGTAGGAGTCGCTCGTAGAAGCTACCTTATCTACCTGGTGACATATGTATGAGTATCAAACATTAAAAATAGACTGGTACACCATGACAAATGAAACCAAATGTGCATTAGTGCTAGTCGTCTCGAATTACTGATACTATATCTTGAAGTGCATTTAGTAACCTAACCAGTTAGGTTCATTTATGCAAACTTTTAAATATTAGTTTTACTGCATAAGCCGTACTTGATATAGAGTGCGGCTCCGAAGCACACAATGAAGTTCTTTTATTACGTTCTTTTTGCGGGCTCCTAACCGAGCCCGCGAGGTATGAAAAAGAAAAACGAAAGCGCACTCGTCGGATTTTTTTTACGATTGAAAGCACGATTGAGATCCCTGCCTTTCTCATGGGAAAGAGCGCAGTGAAGTCATTTTTTTTGGTACTCGCGTGCTTTCTTCGGATCCCAGAAAAACGAACCACGTAAAATACATCGTAATAGAAAGAACTTCATTAAGTGTTTCTTAGCGCTCTCTAGAACTTTTCAGATACAAATTATGCTATTAAACGAATATATAAGATTTTGCATGATTAAGATTAGCTTTAAAAAATGTTCCGAATAACTGGAGACGACTGCAAACACTATACCCTTTGTCCCATGAGTCTAAGCATTACCCCTCTATATTTAGAGTTTTGGTTTAACTTAGATGAAACAAATTGTCTGTTTTATGCTGTAGCCTTTATATGATCTGCACGGACCCCAGATTTCGCGTTTTATATGTTGATCGGTTGTACCTCACTATTTAATTCGCGATAATATTGAGAATATTAAGATTTATAAAGCTGGGCCATGAAAAAGGGAAAAAAAGACAGAATTGTGCTGTGTGCTGTCGCAGGTATATTTTACGCTACATCCGTCCTGGGACCCGCTATGGGCTTTCTGCTTGGAGCATTCTTCCTTTCAAAATACACGGACATAACTCTCGACTCTTCACAGTAAGTGCGACAAATGTTTTCGCATGTTGTTGTCAAGTGCTGACGTAGACGATTGATAAACTTGTTAAAAGTGCGTGTGCCCAGCGACTCGTGATAAGCATGAATGAGGCCACCTGTAAATGGACATATGCCACCGACGGCAACTCGGAAAATAGCAACCTAAAATATTACAAATGCAGCATAATTCATGCATTTGCCGGTTATATACCGTAGCATAGAGACACGAGAGCACCGGATTACATTTGCACGCAGAAATAAGTTATTTGATGAATTCATCTGATGTTATCTGAGCAGCATTTCGCGCCTAGCATAAGCATTGAAGCTCTACTGCGAACATTGGGTTTAAAGGCATGCTCGGTTGCATCGACACGGCAAGAATCGTATAAGATACTGTACACATAAGAAGAAGGCGTCAGAGGCTGCTGGCGCAGGAAACTTATACTTAAGGGCATAAGTGCCTCCGCTTCTAGCGTTCAGTGGTAACTTACATCACAGACTATGCATGGAGCGTCAATTTCGAGACTTCACGATAAACAGACACATGGGCATATATACACGAGGAGTTATTACAATATGCCTTTTTCTTTCACGTCACATACCACCAATTGGCTGCCCTGTTTGATATATAATATCGTGAGTGGCTCTGACATTTCCGAGTTGTCGTGGTGCTCGCAGAGCGTGATTAAATATTAATAATGGCAGGAAAATATGCCGGAATTCTTAAATATTGGGCGAGTTGTTCGTTGTTCATTTTAACGTTGTTTCTCAGCGCACACCGATTTAAGGAAATGAGGAGACCGCAAGTATGTGTGCGCTGCGAATACCACCGAAATGAACACGCCGATATAGAAAGTCATGTAACGTTGTAACCATTTCCGGACGTCCAAATTAAGGTATAAGCCACTCTTCGTTCACCATGTACACTCAATTACGACACTGCTGCTCACCTCTAAGCATATTTACGAATGTCTTGGATTCGTAAGTTGGTTAAGAAGCTGCTGGGTGCACATCACCGCAAGTTGGTCCAGAAGATTATCGTTGAAGTAGGCCACCATTTCATGAGCAAACTTTAGCTTTAGACGAATGAATTGCAGCGTTACGCTAGCAGACAGCGTAAAGCAAACCTTTATTTTCAGGCTAGGCATATCCTCTACAAGCAACACCTGGGTTGGCGCCTGGTGGCTCGGTTTCTTGGGAGCCTCTGTCACCACATTCCTCAGCGCCTTTCCTATGGCCAGCTTTCCCAGGTTCCTGCCAAGTACGCACGACGTGATTTAATGCAGTGTCTGTTGCTCGTCGCAAGCTTCTCTTGACACAGCGCGCTGTGTCAAAGGCTAAAATTAACAAAATTTTGTGCGGCGTAAAAAGCGTTGTTTCAGAGACCGCAAATGTAAAGTAGTATCCTCTGTGCAAAATGTCACGTTTGAAATACGAGTGGATGCATCAGGAAAAATACGCAAAGGACGTAGTTTTTTTATATAGAAACTGAAGAAAAGAACAACGACGCCGAAAGGAAATGACCGTTAGCCGGAAGTAACGCATCAGTTGGTAGTCGGAACGCGTCGCTCCTAAGCACGGCCTAGAAGATAAGGCGCACCCCACGGCTGACTACGGTGCATTGAACAATCTCGGAGGTGACGGGCTGGAACTTAGGTCATATCTGCTAACTACCGGGTGCACACGTCATCCGCTTGGGCTATTTACATGCTGTAAAATAAGAAAAGACAATTACCAGCCCTGTAACATTGCCGAGACTGCTGTGCCAAACTGGCCCAACTGAAATTTCGCTGCAGTTGGCCCTTGATACGTAGGACGCAGCGATGATCTACTACAGATAAAAAGTTTAGCGTTTTCATTTCAAAATGGCTACATGTTTTACACATGGGACCAGTATATTGTTTGTTGTGGTCCAGACTTTTTTCTTCACAACAGGATTTCGGAAGTTATTGTCTGGCCGTCATAATTCCATATTGCATGCATGTTTAGCTACACTAATGAGCTACCGCTTTCGCTTGTCTGACATATGCCACAAATTCAGTGGAGCCTTGAAAAAAAAAATGTTTCAGTTCTACATGTTGTGCCGCCCAGGCGAGATCGCTGCAGTGGTTGCAGTGTCTTGTTACACTTAATCTGCATCAAATACGTTCCTGGCCTTAATACAAGAATTTGAAAAGTTTGTTGAGAATTAACAACGCAAGGATATTCCACGCCGTTTTGTCGCAGAAAAATGATCTATTGCATCAGCATGAAAATGCGAGAAAAAGAGTATGGGAACACGTCTTGCGCTTGAATGTATGAAAGTACCCTTAAGCATCGCTGTGTAGGCAATCAAGAAATAGTCTCTGCCTTTTGGAAATGTTCGTCTCGGCTTACTGACACAAGCGTTACAGGGTTACGCATTCTTAGAAACGAGAGCAGGATTCTGAATCGCGTATGACATCCGACAAAACTGCGCACTGCGACCAATTTCGGCCATCTTGCTTTACGAAGGATGTAAAGTTATGCAGAAGAGCAACTCTTTTTACTTTCAAGAGGCGCGCTTATCACAGCGTTGCCGGCCACGACAGTGCGGGCTCATTCAAACCGCGTCACCGTCGGCAGCTACACTTGTAGACGTTTAGAGATTAAAAAAAAAAAAAAACTTGCTCAAAGAGATAGTGATTTCTGATGAAACAATTGATTACTTATTGGAATGCATCATGTAACCGCGCAAACAACAAAGGACAAAGAAGGAAACACACATGACAGGCGCGGTTTCCTTCTTTGTCCTTTGTTGTTTGCGCGGTTACATAATGGCTTCCAATATCGACCACGAACTAGCCCGCCTATCCCTGTTAAATATGATTACTCATTCTCTCGTGTACTTATTACCTTTATCTAACTATGCTAGATCATTTTATCCAACTATATTATACTGCCTTATGAGAGATGTCGGGCGAATCTTCAAATATCATTGAACGAGGTATGTAATGTGTGCAACACTCGAATACGTGTTTAATTCCAGTGCATGGCGTGCCTACATTGTGCCCATACGCAGGAAGGCAGATCGTTAAACGTACATGGAATGCTTTGTATCCAAGTAGTGTTCGCGGTTCGCAAATTGCTCAGGTCTCAGGCCCGCCGTGGTGCTTCACAATATAGGCACCTGTAGTACAAGTGAGAGGCACAGGGTATCTAAAAGAACGCCTTCCGCTTTATCGCCCGGTGCGGTCAGTTGATGCGGAGCGCCCCAGTCATATCCGCAACTCCACGGCACTGAGAAGCAGCAATATGTCGATATCAGTACTGATAAAAATGCGCGTTCGATTAGAAAATAAACTTCGTCAACAGACGCGACGCGCAACAACGCGACGCACAACTGACGCTTAACTTGCGTAAAGGCTGCATGGCGGGCGGCAGTGCAGCCATGAAGTCGGATTCCCTGCAGCAGTTTGTGCTTTCGACGCACGTGAGCACGTACTGTCAAACAGGGGCTGGAGAGGCGAAAAAAACAAACAAACAAACAAACAAACAGACAAAAGAGGAAAACAGATGGTGCAACACTACTTCCCCTAGGCGGAGCGCGCATACAAGAATTCTGCGGGAGCCGAGTTAGTGGCGTCATTTCGCACACGCGAGGCTGTGCTTTAGCATCGACTTCGCTTGTCCTCGCTTTAATTTTATATCCGCACCCGTTGCCCAGCTGCCCAGCAGAGGGCGAAGGACCTGTCCGAGTTACAGAAGAAGAAGGCGACGCAAACCCAGACTGCAGAAGCTCCCAAGAATGCAGAGCCAGCTTTGGCTGCGCCGGATGGCCAGGTTTATCCAAATCCCGACGCCGAGCCTGCGTCCGGAGCTCGTTCCGGAAAGGGATCTCGGCGTTCATCAGAAGACAAGGCCTTGCAGGAAGGACAAGTGGCGCCTGTTTCGCAGAACGCAGGCGCTCTGTCTCCGGACCAGTCGGAACGGAGCCTCCTAAACCACGTCAAGAGGCTCATGTTGAACCCCACCTTCGTGTTCTTGACGTTGGCTGCGGCGGCGGAGAGTAAGTTTGCGAGCTTGCTTTACCTAGAGAAAATACGACAAGAAAATAATATAAAATAAGATAAGGCACGATAAAGAAGCTATAAAATATGGCAGGGTAAAGAAATAACAGTCGCCTATCACTGCATACTATTTTAGCTTGTTTTTGTTGTAGCGTTATACCGAAATTATAATTCGGAAGAATGCTACATCGATGTTCCGGATAACAGTATATGTCTCGTATAGCTCACGGTGCTGTCTGTCTTTTTGTCTGCAACAAATTTTGAAATGTTGCCTGTGGCAGATAGTACAATTCTAACTCTTGATCTAAACTATTCCATGAGGCGCCCATTACTTGAACGAGAAATAAAAATGGGTCATAAAAATAAGTACCATATTTACCCTAATGAATTTTTAATTATTTTACGACACATGTTTAATCTACGAATTGGATCTAGTGAGTTCGCGAGGTGTGTCTACTTGAAGCGAATTATCTTCGCTGCACCAGTTTAGACCTATGAATTTTCGAAATGTGAGACGAAATGCATTGGTGTCCCAGTTACTTTTGTGCTTAAACGCATAAAAAAACGTTTTCTCAAAAGAAAAAAAAAAAACGTAACGGGAACGCCAACGCATTTCGCGGACATGTTGAAAATTAGTATCTCGAAACTTTTGCAGTTCGGAGAATTCGTTCCAAGTGCATATGCCTTGCGAACTCACTGGTGGTATTTCGTCAATTAAAATATGTGCCGTAAAATAATCAATCAGACAGGTAATTAGCATAATTATCTTAGTTATTCAAACAAGCATCTCGATTTCTCGTATTAGTAATAGCCGCCAAATCGATGGTTAGAATTGTGCTATCTACCTTAGACAATTTGTAAAATTTTGGTGACCCGCCGTGGTTGCTCAGTGGCTATAGTGTTGGGCTGCTGAGCACGAGGTCGCGGGATCGTATCCCGGCCACGGCGGATGCATTTCGATGGGGGCGAAATGCGAAAAGACCCGTGTACTTAGATTTGGGTGCCCGTTAAAGAACCCCAGGTGGTCGAAATTTCCGGAGTCCTCCACTACGGCGTGCCTCATAATCAGAAAGTGGTTTTGGCACGTAAAACCCCATAATTTAATTTAATTTTTAAAATTTTGGTGCAGCTATAAAAGGACGCCCTAATAGAGCGCGAAGATATAGCAATGGAGAACATGGGTTTCGCAGAGTGACTTCAATTAGCTTCTTGATTTTCCCTTTATTTGGACACGGCGAGCTCAATATACAGCCTTTGTCAAAAGCAATGAAGCGAAAGGGCGTGTGGGTAATGCGGAGTCCTGGCATGGTTGCGTGCCTTAAGCGAATTAAGCTGCGAAGCTCTTGCCCTTACAAAAGCTTAGAGCTGTGCGTATGCAACGGGAGATGTTTGTGATTGAGAACAAACTCTGAATAAAAATGTAAAAATGATAAAGAAGGAAAAATCTTTTTTACTCGATTTGCCATTCGTATCGCTTGTATCATTTCCAAAAAAGCTCATTTGGCTCATGCATACGCAGTTCTTCGCACTACCTTTCTTGGGAGTAACGCATATGTTGAACGGGGCGTAATTCTAACTTTTTTTTTATGCGTGTCGCATCTGACGTCGCCAGGCCGTCAGTTTTGTTTTGCACGATGACAGCGGCTGACAAAATTTGTAAGAATTTCGGCCAACATAGCTACATAAATTTCGCACGTTGTAAACAGGTCGGGGCAATGTTCAGTGGTGTTATGTCCGGAAACGCTTCGTAAACGTATTTCACCTGGTTTGTCTTAATGCTTGTTGCATAGATAGTGTAGATCAAATTATGGTCCCGCGATAATTCAATCTCAACGATATCTCACTGTCAGCCTTTACACAATTCTCCCACCTTATTTCAGCCATGATCGCGTCAGGACTTACAGGATTTGCGACAAAGATCTTCATTGCCATGTTCGGCATCTCTTCCACCCGGGCGTCAAGTCTTTTAGGTGCGTACTGGTGTCATCGTACATATTTCACGTATTGTGTAGAGACCAAGTGACACTATGTGTGTACACGGAGCGTTTAGACGGCTTAAGGAAAGAACAAAGGAAATAATTGAACTCTGAAGCGTTTTCAGCAAGTATAGTGGTTGTAACTAACGAACAAAAGCAGAAATGCAGCTAATAGCATAATCACCCGAGACGGTACCGGATGATTACCGCTGAATGCGCACGGTATCTCAGAAAGTTTGCCTGTTAACGAATAGCAGTGACACTGCAATGACGGTTACGTGTAGTACTCTATGGTTATCTATAGTATTTTCAGTACAAGGCTCTTTTGTATCTACACCAAGTGTTTTGAGATTAAGCATTATTTGTCTAGTACCAAGCATTTACCAGTTGGTAGGTAGGTTCCTGCCTCGTCTCGTAGGTCAGATTGATCCAGGAGCTCACTCCTCTTGTGTTTCCTCATTGGCGCTGTTATTGCTTGGACGCTGCGTGCTGAGTGGTAAATATCAGCAATAACAGCATCCGGGCCAGTAAGTAAACGTGAGAAATAAATAAGATGGTACAATGAAATGGATCGTTAATTAGTCGATATGGCCTCATGGTGCGCCAACACAAAAGCCAGTTAGGTCACTGACGCGCTTATATTTCTCCTGTACCAATGCCGACTAGCGCTTTGAGACAACTGGCGTCTGCGTAACGCCACATAGCAACGTAATGTTTACAAAAACGAGACCACCACAATTTTTCCCACATTGTCCCGCCTTCGGAATCGCCCGAAGTATTAGTGGAAGAGGTTGCAACGTTTCTTTGCCGGGTAACGAAAATTCCCTAGTCGAGGCGGCCTCATCAGTCATCTCTGTCGCCCTACTGCTGTCGTAAGACATACATGCTCGAGTTACGCAGACACATATTCGCTTGCTTTATACAAACTGGTCGGTTTTTCTGATAACGCTTCGCAGATTGCCACACGGTGATGGATAGCCAGCTACCTACCTGCAAAGTGCTTTGCGTAACAGCGGTTCCCACAGTGCTCGAGATGTTTCATATCTCATTATGTTGCACCAGCTGTAAATCTTGTAAGCACATGCCGAATTTCCTCGTTGCCCACTCATGCTGGCAATCGCGAGGTGGCTTTCCCAATCAATCTGCTCGAGGTGAAGAAGCTTCTGTGCTTGGATTATTTCAGGGAAATTGTAATTTATATATGCATTTAAGAACTGACCTATTTATGCATTTTTTTATTTGTATCTTGATTTGGCCTCATGCGGTTCCAATCAGTGACCTGACGACTCCGCAACATCGGCCAAGGATATGGCCTAACAAGCGGTTTTTATTTAATGTGTATGTAAATAAGCGTGGAGATCCATAAAACAAACTTACTAGAGGGAAATACAATTTAGCACAATAGTGCTGCGAAATCGCACTGGGGTTTCGTTATTGCAGTAGCCACGAAACACTTATTCAGACTATTTCGCTTTCTTCCCCTCTTTTCTTTGCCAACAAATAAAGCAATTAGGCAATTTTCACTATACAAATATCGACCGTTTAGAGTACGCTTGCCGCTAAATCTAGACGATGCTTGCTATGTAACACTTGTCATGTGTATAATTATTGAATTCGTATATTCTCGAAACATATTGTTGTCTGCAAGGTTTCGAAAACGAAAGCAAGGTAAAAATTAAAGCATAAATGGGTGTAATATTACGACGCAGCAAATTTCCGGTAATAGATATGCTTCTTGAAAGTTAATATATAAAGTTAAGGACAATTCATTTATTGCAGATCCCTGTCTTTACAGCCCAAGCACTAACGTCAAGCTTTTCTATTGTTTTCTCAATATGGAACAACATTGAAACAGGCGTCTGTGGCAAGGAGCTTCGAGTTAGCGCGGCGGTTTAAGAAGAAGCTTTAGCTCAGGAGATCCTATCTAAATAAATTGCAGCGAAGAAATTGTTTTTCCCGGCAACCACTACACGACATTTGATGAAGTTTGTTGTATTTAACCGATAAAGCGAAAAAAAAAAGTTCGGTGAATGACGTAGGGAAAAGTATACTTTAGGCCGTCACTGTTTTAAGCTTACGTGTATTTGTTACAATTTTTAAAAAGGGCCTTGCAAGATGTCTATTCACAAATTATTGATAAAATGCGCATCACTGTATATTAAATGTCATCATACTAATCTTTCTAACATGCTTGAATCTGTCCAAAACCGCGCAGCCCGATTTATCTTCCATGACTATTCTTCATATACTAGTGTCACAGCGATAAAATCTAATGCGAATCTTTCTAGTCTAGAAACGAGACGTCAAGTGTCCAGGCTCATTCTATATCGCAAGTTTTATCATGCCCCGACTGGTAACAGCGTCATGTCACCCGCTCACCGCCATTCATCCCGGACTAACCTTTTAAAGTCAGCATGCGCGCACATCATCCCATCTGCATTCGTTTTTCCCACGTACAGCGAGAGACTGGAGTGATCTGCCTGAAGAGGTGGCGGACCACTCCAGTGCGACTGATTTCAAGACTGCCATCGAACACATTCTTTGAAGCTGCCCACCCCTCATGTAAAACCCCTCTCCAGGGGCATTTGAGGAATAAAATAAATAAATAAATAAATAAATAAATAAATAAATAAATAAATAAATAAATTCTGTCCGATGTATGCGTATTCATGTATGCCTTACAATGAAGGCAGACGTAACAATAAAAGCCAAATTCTTAGCCCAGACGCACGTTGCCTTGCTTTTGATGTCGACCCCGCCGACGTACGCCTGCCTTCACTGCCACGCGAAAACCAATGTCGCGGAACTTCCGCATAATAAATAAATAAGTAAATCAATATATATATATATATATATATATATATATATATATATCGCTGTGAAAATGTGCGCAATCGCGTATGTGGTTTTACCGCAGGCATGGTGGCCGTGCCGAGCGCGTGCGGTGGAACCCTGCTGGGCGGTTACGTGATCACCAAGCTGAACGTGTCGTCGGCGACCATCGTGCGATACTGCGCCATCCTCGCGCTCGTTCCGTGGTTCACGCTGTTCGTCTTCCTGCAGTCCTGTCCCAGCAAGTACAACGCGCTCGTCAATCTCACCACCACGGCCGACACGTGAGTTCGCGCGGGGCCAGGTGCGAGATGCGCCGCCGTTTCGCGATAGCTTGGCCGGCGTGCCATTCACCCCGGCCGAGCACTTTTGTTCCACAGTAAACTCTAAAAAAATAGAAAGGAAAGAAGGCAAAAAGTATATATTGTCGACTGCAGTGTGTCGGGAGGCTAGTTGGTAAGACATTTTTTTGTGAACTTGAACTGCGCTAGGGGCGAGACACCGAGGTAGATTTCTGCGGTATAGGTAATCTGCGTTCGTCCCGTCTTCACCTCCTTCGGTGTCTTCTCCCTAGCGCTGTATAAGCTCACAAAACAAGTACATATCTCGTCGCACTCTTCTGTGGTAACTCCCGTGTCAAATTAGAGCGCACTGAACTTGATTCATCTAATGGATGGGTTGCATTGGCGGCGTCGTGGTCGCCATCTTTTGGATGCGAGGGCGTCGAGACGCTACGTAAACGAGGAACGTGGCAGCGTGACATGCGCGTCTTGCAGCGCGCGACAGATCTATAACAGTGATAACCCGGTGAAAAACGGTCACCATCAAAAAGTGATAGAAGTGCAAGAATGTAAGCGTAATAATAACGGTACGTTGATGTCATCGTGGCAACATATGTTTTGATACAAGTGCGGAGAGAAGAGGTTGCGTCCACTATGTCAAGTGAAAACAATCTATCGAATATAGAATCTTCATCGAACGAACAATGCGTTCCATATAATTTTTATTGGTGTATAGTGCAAAATTTTTCACTTTTATTGGAGCAAAGTTTTGCGATGGTGCTACTTGCTCACTCTCTAACCACCACTCTGTAGCCGCCGCGGCTGCATTCTGAGGGCGGCGGAATGTAGCTTCTCGTGTACTTAGATTTCGGCCGACATCATTAGTTATTCTTACCATAAAGTAGATATTGCGTAACAACGTGTCGGCAAATAACACGTGCTTTCTGGGGCGTTCGAAGTGATAGGCCTAACGGGAAAGGACGAGAAGAGCACACTGTCAAGGCTAGAGCTTGCTGCATCTCCTGGGTTGGCGACGTCAGCTCAAGGAAAAGTCAGCAGCGTGAAATAAACAAATGAAAAAGAAAGCTCCAGGGGGTAAAAAAACAAACAGCTGCTGCAGTCTGACTAGCATATTTCTGTGAGTGTGGTAATGCTGAAGGACGTTACTTTGTGCGTGTTTAATAAGTAATGACGCCTGTACAACTTCTTTACTGAGCAAATATATTTATTATCGAAGTTCATCTGGTGCACTCCCCAGAATACGTCATCTGGAACTGAGCCAAAAGTCACGAAATTTCTGCTACCTATGTTCGGTCATTGAGAGTCGATCACGTGGATCGCTATTACAAATGATGGTCACACGAATGTCAGTCACTGAGGAAACGCTCTTTTACGTAAGACAATTCTTAAATTTGGGCGGAAAATACCCGGCGATAAGACTTTCATTTTTTTTTCGTTTTCCGCTGATTAATTCCTCTCCATGTTCTCAGGATTACTCTGTCTTGCATAAGTAACGTAAGAGAGATCTTCACGAATACAAGCATTGCTTCTAAGCACTCAGCTCGCATGTCCTAATTGCAATACAGCAGTCCGCCGTGTAATAAGGTTACCTTACTATACTGTAAATAATTCATGAACTTTTTAGTCAGAAAGCTTCACACCAGGCTATAACGAAAGACTCGGGAACTAAGTTTGTCGATCCGAGCGTCTTTAACGCGCATCTTTTCGGGTGCTGCTTTATGGAACCCCGATTAATGTATGCGGCCACCGGTTCTGTGAATCAAATCGGTGAACTCTTGAGCGTTATCAAAACTGTGTACCCACTAAATCAACTGCAACTTGTTCTCTTGCAATCCTGGGATACTGTGGTGGGATGTTCACGGAAATCGCGTCAATTTGGTTGAGAATGAAAGTAACTCTGGAGAGGTAGAACCATCGACCGGCATACTTAGCTAAAACGACGAAAGCATAGCACAAGTTCGCGAGTTTTTCTGGCGCACAATGTCTTTTCTTTCTGTTCATGCGTCATTTCTCGATGGAATAAGATGCCCGAAGCCGTGGTATCTTCTTACAAATACAACTCAGTGCTAAGGAATCGCCTGCACCTCTTTCAAATTTAGTCGTCACTATAGGTTTTATTTTGTGCTTACATGAAGGGTTGTATACGAGAAAAGGAGTGTTTGAAATTTGAATTTATGCTTTTCGCCGGCCGTTTATTGTTTGGCTGCTTGTACACGCACCGACTTTGTTCATAAAGTAACATATTATGGCGGGTATGTGCCAATATGTAACGTGCACTAGTGCCCCGTGGGCAAATGAGGTTCAGTAAAAAAAAAAAAAGAAAAAATGCACTGAGATAAAGAACTCCAGTCAGCTCGCCCATACTCCTTGTGCACGGTTGAGACTCGGAACTACGAAACTAAAGCTTTAGCACTCATTGCAAAATATTGAAATGTTTTAGACTAGACTGGGGGCATCACCAGCATCTTTGCCTTTCCGAGGAATCGTGCAATCTCGCACGTAGTCCAAGTTAAACCAAAGTGCCCCGCTAGGGCGCTTGTCACAGCCCAGTTATTGAAATAAATAAATAAATAAATAAATAAATAAATAAATAAATAAATAAATAAATAAATAAAGTCGATCGCTTCATCCTACACCTATCAGTTGTACATTCAGTTGGTCGATTAGGCAACGTGAAGTGCTCGCCGCTGCAATGCTGGGTGTTGCGTGCAGCCAGAAGCTCACATTCCGCGACCTGGAGCGTGCCTGCAACATTCGCTGCAACTGCTCGGGTGCCGTGTACGACCCTGTGTGCGGAACGGACAACTTGACTTACTACTCGCCCTGTCTGGCCGGCTGTGCGGACGTGAGGCGAGTTAAGAAAACCAAGGTGAGCAGGAGGTTTTTCTCACGGGTTGCTTTAGCACCGCTTCATCGAAAAAAAAATGTTTCGGCTCCAAAGAATGCAATCCCAGAGAACATGTCAAAACGTACAAGTAGACACAACTAAGTTCGGCATACCTCGGGACAGCAGCGACGAAATAGGAATAATTGTGTGAAGTTGCAACAAAATACAGTAAGCTCTTCTTATACGGCCCACGTTCGTTGCGCACATTTTTTGTGAAAATGTGGAAGGACATTCTGTTCAAATAACGACACTAATATGGACATGGACATGGTGGCGCAAACAAGCATGATCACCTATACAAGATCACCAAATGTTTAAATAGTGCAGTGAAATGCCATTCTTTTGTCTATAGTCGGTCTTCTTGTCTTGCGTTAATAACTAGCTATATATGCTGTGTGCATAAGTCTTCTGTTTTGTTTTCTGTCGTTCATTTCGCACCTTAAAAGGTGTTGCGGATTATGATCAAACTCACTATTTCTCAGCAAACATAGCTTTAATTAACTTGAATGCCTCCATGAACCAAATGCTCAAAATAATGCGTGAGGAGTGAAGTATTGCTTAAAGTGCTTCAACATCCCATCGTTCCGAGCTCATAGGGAATAGTGAAGGCGGACTAAGCTGCGAGTGTGCATGTATAGTTTAGATTTTGTGTAAAGCACTCGTGTGGAAGCATATTGGCTTCCGTGGAAAAAAATTGCGTGCCAAGTAAGCTACTGCGCGAGAAAGATTAGGAATCTGTTGCGGGATGGCGAGAACCGGTGTAATCGTACTCGAAGCTTTTTGAGTCACCACGACGGCACCCGAAGCAATCTTTAAATCGTACTAAAATAAATACGCACTGACGTTTATTACAGTACAAAAATATTAAAAGTATTATTCGGAGCCATCGCTGACGCGACTTTTAAGGTAAAATAGCGGAACGTGGAAGCATGTCGAGTTTCACACAATCCACTAATACAATAAGACGTGGAAACAACTCAAGCCGAATATGTTAAGAAAATAATTAGCGCCGTTAAAAAGTTACTTAGAGATCGGAAAGTTGTGTGCAACGCTTGTTCTGTTTTGTTACAGAATCTCAAACGATACATGCAGCAAGAAACGCACACACACAAAAAGGAATGAGAAAGAAAAGCCTCGCTTTAGAGGAAATAATTATCGGAATTTCTCTCTGTGAAGCGCAGAGTAGAGCGGGTGTCATTTAGAGGACGCAAACAAGGCGCTCTCGCACTTCAATAAGAAGAGAGTTTTGGTAACTCCTCTTCTACGAGTAAGCGCTTCTCCAATATTATAATTTGTTCCATTTTCATGTAGTTACCAGTAAAAAACGCTCCCTGTGATGAGGCACCAGCTAAGTGCACGCACTCCGTCGAGGAGTGTAAAAGCTATCGAAAATTGAGTTAGATATTTCGTGAACACAGCCTTCAAAAAAAAATACCGGCCGTGTATTGCTTTCAGAATGTAAGCTTGCTGTCTTTTCTCTGCATTTTCCTTGAGAAACCTGCTGTTCGGCGCTGCAATCGAAGCACAAGGCAGACAAAAACAGCCTTAGCGGTGCCTTAGTTCTTATCGCCGTGTCTAACTCTCCGCTGCCGAGTCGTGCCCCGAATTCACCCCGAACGCAGCCTTCATTAATCGCGGAACGCTTCCAAGAAGTCCGCACCTTTTCTGACGAGGCCGTCGTAAGCGCTCGTTGTCCTCCCAGCTCTACACGCAGTGCACCTGCGTGAACGGGCCAACGCTGCAGATGGCCGGTGACTTCAACAATGGCTCTGGATACGACTACATGGCCAAGCGAGACCCGTGCGACGCCGACTGCGGCCTCGTGTTCATCTACGCGCTCGCCATATTCATCGCCCTCTTCTTCACCTTCCTTCTCGTTGTGCCCGCTCTGACGGCCCTGCTACGGTCCCTCGACGAAGACATCAAGTCCACAGGCATAGGCGTCAATTACGTCCTCCTAAGGTTGCTAGGTGAGCTCCCGACGAGCGCAGACGGCAGAAGCGCAGTACCGGGCCCTCTTTTAGGCAGCAGCGCATCAGCGTTCAAGAGCTCAATGCATAGCAGAAGGCTATATACAGCGCGGGAACCGACGCAGACAAAGGAGGCTGTCTGCGGACTTTGTGCGCCTACTTTGTCTGGGCCGGTTCCTGCGCTGTATCTTTCTACTATGTTTCACCAACAAGCCCAACTAGTTACTATGCTCAAGTTCATTGCAGCTTTCATTACTAACAAAGACCTGCACAATGACATTCCATCAAGATCAGTATGACTCGGGCGTCACCATAGACCCAGGGAGTAACTGAAGTTTCGACGTTAATAGGATTGTATGCTAATAAGGTGTTGACGCTGAGGGTACACAATACGAAACAGTAAGACATGCGATAGACGCCGCATTAACGAACGAACATTGAATCAAAGTACCGACGGAAATGATTCTGGACAGGTAATCACTACAGCTCAATGCGCTTTCATTTAAGTGCCTCAGAGTAGACGCCGAAAGCATGCCTGATTGCAGTTCCCCAAGCTAGGAATCATTCAAGTGTCATATTAGAGAGCTGTGAGTTCTTGAACGGAGGAACTGCACCGTTATACATTGAGGAGTTTAGACGAACTGTAGCCAAATCCCGTTTTTGAGTATGGGGTGGAAGGAGACATGTTATTAGTGCTTGAATCAAAGGTCGCATCTCAGGGTTTGTAAGATGAATCAAGATTACAAAGACGGCGCCGAATAAAACAATACACGAAGAAGGGGGACACGAGACAGCACATAGGCTCACTAACAACTGAGTGTTTTATTTCTTGACATAGTAATATATATCTGCTGTCAAGGATCAAAACAACAAGAATAGACAGGGCAGTCATCTGCATCGCACAAGGAAGCCAAGATACAGAATAACTTTTAAGTGTCACTCTCAAGATACGCCAGTTCCTTTGTCGAAACCGAAACTGAGGCTTCACTGATACAATCAACACCGCGCTTTTTTATCTCAAGCGCTTCCAATATCTCCCTTGTCAGTTGATGGTCAGCTCTGTACAGAACACTGGTTCTATCGAAATCTGGGATGCACTTGTGAGTCTTACAATGCGCACTTATATGACCGGAGAGCTGGTTTTCCATCTTGTATCTATGCTCATGCAATCTGTCATTCAGACATCTGCCCGTTTGGCCCACATATGATGAACCGCACGATAAGGGGACCGAATAAACTACTTTCTGTACACATTCGACATGTTTCTGCCCATGTTTTTTTGCGCACACCTGTTTGTTTTATTCGGCGCCGTCTTTGTAATCATGCTTAACCAACTAGCCCACCAACACATGCTCAAGATGAATCAAGTTGAGAGGAAGCTTTAGCTCGGGCCCAACTCCGATATTACTATACATCATCATCATCATCATCATCATCATCATCATCATCATCATCACACCATGATGATGATCATCATCATCCCTTCTTTAAGGGCACTGCAAGACGAAGGCACCTCCCAGCGATCTCCAATTACCCCTGTCTTTTCCTTCTTGATCCCTACTTGCGCATACAAATTTTCTAATTTCGTTACCCCACCTAATTTTCTGCGATCCCCTTCCCGTATTCAAAACATGTAAAAAGCGGGAAATATCTTATTAGACAACCACTGGATCAATTGGAATGAAATTCGTCGTATCCGAGAGAGAGTTAAATTCAACTCTAGGAAGTAGAATTTGGATGTGGGGCCTCATACGTCGTACGTAAGGTTGCTGAAAATCTATACGTATCGAAAGAAAAATGAACCACAAACTTTCAGAGATCTGTAACTCTGTAGCGAAACCGGGTGTCGCAGTATTGTAAACTACATGTTAGACAATATAAGATAGACAAATCTGATGCGTTGTCACGTAGTTGTGACGCTGAATAATGCAGCGACAAATCTGTGAATGACGAAACTAATTTTTATTGGACGAACTTGTGCCCACAAAAGCAAGTTACACTCAAAGCACAGCGATTCACGGTCGGTGATCGTCGAAGTCTTATCTGCCGGTCAAGCGCATCGGCTTTTATACATGAGCCCTAGAAGGTTCCAGAGTAAGCGCTGGTGCCCGCATGTCTTCCAGAAAGTTTTACACAATTCACGTATCACATGCAATCAGATTACACAAATTTCGGTCACAACAGACAGCAGAAAGAACCATCGATAACATTCGAGAAACTTCCGAGACCTGCGGGCACATACCGCGCTGAGTGATAACATTTGTTAAATGGTGAAAAGCGGTCACCCTAAAAGGGGGAACAAGTACATGTGTCAATGTGAGTTTAGGGATTGCTTGACATGAATACAATCTTCAGAATGGTATTGCAAAAGCAATTTATGAATTACAATAGTACGCTCGGAAGCTGTGTCTAATACATCCATTTTGTCTATTTCAAATGTCTTAATAGGTGCGGTTTAAAGCATTGCGATGTTATTGGTTAATGAGGTGGAGTTGAAATCTTGGTATATACGTTTTCTCAATATTGCATTTTTCGAGGATTCTTGTAAAAAATTGATACAGTAACTAGATTTTAAAGGCTCTTTTCTTTTAAATGCAATAAGCCTAATCAATATCAGTGCTGGGGATACTGCGCAAACAATTCCACTGTTCGCATGTATTTACATAGGCGCTTTCAAATAAAATGAAATCAACTTTTGTTAAGCATCACACAGATGTCGAGATATGTTAAGGCAAATGTATAACCGATTGACGTCTGCATAGAGTGTCATGCGGGCCACTTTTATATTTCATTAAAGAAAAGGTTTAGGTGACATTGGTTTGGTTTTGACGTTGGATTAGATACAGAAATTTATTTTACATCCGAGAATGGGCAGTACTTTCCAATGTATTCATGCATCGTGAGGAAGGGATCAACTCAATCCTTTGGTATTTGTAACCCTAATGTCTGAGGGATATAAATGTGACTATATACAGAGAAGGCAAAAAGATTAGAACAAAAGCAAATTAAGAAGGAATCAGCGAAGGGGAAAAAAGGGCACATAGACGTAGCCAGAGATAGTTCTCAGGTCCATCTCATCGCAGGCAAAATACTGCACTTTATTTGAATAACGAAAATCGACTACATTTTTAGCAGCCATAGCATAACACCGCGATAAAAGCAGCGATCCTGCTGCTGCAAAAATGTTTTACGGTCTCGCGCTTTACAAGTCTGCTACGCAGAACAAAAAGCTTGCTGATAAATTTGTTTAGGTGTTTGGAAAGTGACTTTTTTTTTACGTTTCCGGATAAAAGAAAGGCGCCTAATGCCTTAAGACTAGTATATATGTTCTATGGTTTTTATGGCTTCTGTTTTAATGCACTCCTGCTACTCGCTATTGTCATTTTTGCTGGCTAAGTACAGTGGGCTAAGTGAGTGGGCAAGAACCGAAGGGCTCATAGCTTAAGAATTAGGGTGCATAACGTTAACGAGGTAGCGTCAAGGAGCCCGCGTCGCAGAAAATCCGGTGTCAGCGGCCGGCGTAGTACAAACAAAACCACACATACCCAGACCGTTCATGTGACGCAAGAAATTGACTGAAATAATTGAATTTCTCAAGCTAAAATACGTAGAGAAATGGTAAACAGTGACTTACACACAACCTAGAGACATGATAGCTCTCGGATAGTAATTTGAATGTACGAGAAAACATAATTCTGCTATGCGAAAACTCAAACAAACCCCTTTTCGAGCGTTTCTACAATGCACAGACCGGAGACGGCGTCCACCATTTGCGCACGCCGGCGCGTACATATCTCAGAGTCCACGGAGCGGCGCGCCCGCTTCCTTGAAACACTTCCAGATGGCGCTCGCCTCCGCCGCATCGTGGTCCATGCAAGAGGCCGCGTTGAATTGAAAGCACACTGGTGTACTTTTGATTTAGATGCACGGTAAACACACCCGGGTGGGCAAAATTAATCCGGAGTTCACCACTACAGCGTGCCTCGTAATCAGTTCGCGGTCTTGCCACCTAATTCGCAATTTCGTACAAGCCTTTCCTTTTTGTAACGTAACCTGAGCTAAAGATTAGTGTTTTATAATGTTAGTGTTATCGAGAGCGTGGTTCCCGAAGGTACCTGTGAAGGTGCGCGGTATTGGCTTGTCGTTTCGCAGGTACCATTCCGGGGCCAATAGTATTTGGCTACTTGATCGACCGCAGCTGCATCTTGTGGCAATTGACGTGCACCGGCGGCAGGGGCGCCTGCGCCATCTACGAAAACAGCGCAATGGGCGTCAACCTGTTCCGCGTCATGATCGTCGTCAAGTCGGCCTCCATTTTGTTCTTCTTCTGCGCATCGCTGAGCACCAAGTCTGAGGCACGCGCAACGTCTACTTCTCAACAGCGGGCGAGCACGCGTGGTGACAATCCCCCCGATAAATTAGTCAAGTATTCAGTGTCAGTACTGAACCGTTCCCGGAAATGTCTTTATTTTTCCTGCGATATGAATGGCCGCTGTAATGACATTTGTATGATTTGGCGCGGGAAATTGAAATATGTAGCAGTGCTAAGGGGAATGACAAAGTGTACAGAAATAATGAAAAGGAGAAAAATGCGCCGCAGGTGGTTACACTCATTTCATTTCATTGTACAGAAGAATATTTTCGGCCAGAAAGACTTTCAAACCAGTTACAATTGCAACTGGTTTGAAAGCACTCAAAGCTTTCAAGTGTTTTCTTCTTAAAAAAAGACATAAATGAAACTGGATTTTCGTGAATAACGCACATATAGACGAATCTCTTAAAGGGCTTCCTCTTTGGCAATGATAACATCACGATTATATTGTGGCGTGAACTGGTTGAGCTAACGCTGAGAAACTCCGTGCACGAAATGCGCATGGAATACCATTGTTATTAACGTGTAACACACGTTCGCAACCCTTGTGACGCTAGCATGCATTTAATCCAGAGGCTCACTCTTTGCAGCCAGGAAACGGACTTTATGACGTTACCGCAGTGAACAGACAGAGTCACCGATCTCGATACGTGCTCTATAGGAGGATGTGCTACAGCGGTCGCGCAAGCTTGAAAAACTGAACAAGTCGCATACAACGCATTGCGCAACTTGTTTCTCCATGCTGTACTGGCAGCATTGCCATGTCGGAAATCTCCAGGCGGCTTTGTTTCCTGGAAATTGCCAAAGTCACGTATTGTCACTTGCATCTGCCCTCACCTCCATTCTGTTTAGCATTTGCATGCGCGTAATTGCTCTGACATCCAATGAGTTTGCTCATTGGGCTGTAATTGGGCTAGCTGCTTTTGTATGCTGAGTATGTTAACATAGCGTGATTTACGGACCGACAAGGACGAGCGCTGCTATCGAATGTCTATTCTATTATCAAGAGAGCCCCCACCGATATATGCGCTATTTGTAACGCATGCGCCCAGTCACATAATCGCGTCACTGTGCAAAAAATGACATAAAGGCTGCACATGTCTAAAAGCGGCATTTATGTGTTTGTTCGTGTCATTACGCTGTTTTGCATCAAGTTGCCATAGTCAAAACCAGCATGTTGATTGTTTCAACACGCCGACACACCTCGCCAGCAGGATACCGCAACGCCTGGAGTGACAGAAGCGGGAGGCGAGCAAGGGGCCGACAAGGAGCGAGCTGGCTCTCCGGACGGCCTCGCCAAGGGTGACCGTGGTTATGAGGACGACGGCGGTAATGACGGTGACCGCGGTAATGACGGTGACCGCGGTAATGACGGTGACATCGGTCATGACGGCGACGGCGGTGACAATAAGTGAGGAGGGCGATGGTGGCCGCAGGAAACGTCATGAGAGCGCGAACTCCAGGGACTAAGACGAGCCGCACGACAGACGCTATAGCGAGCACGGGTTGTCGCGGAAATAAAGCGAAACAGATAATTTATTCGGGAAACAAATTGGATCAGTGCTTCACATTCAACATAGTCTTGTGATCCCTTCTGTGGAAGTATCATCGCCCACTGTTTCGCGTGCACACAATTCAATTATTGTGTGCAAGCAGCAAAGAAAGAAAGAGAAAAGCAATGTGTTATTGGACTGCTAATTTATATTTTATTTATTTATTCATTTATTTTCCATACTTTCAACGCTCGAAGGTGTGTTCTGGGAGTTCACTCCAGAAAGGAGTGGAGTCAAAAAACATCAACAATAAGAGATCCAGTAAGAATACAAAAAAAAAAAAAAAAAAATAACGAAAGACATTCTTTACAGCGGTCTTAAGATTTTTAGAGTCAGTGATTCGGATTAGTCGGTGACTTATGCGGAAAGGCGATTCCATTATTGGCAAGTTTAATTTCACGGTGCGACAAACTACCGCAGGAAGACCGCGTAGGAAGCTGAAGTGTTTCTATAATGGCTGGAGTGTGCTGGTATGTTAGTGTGTTGGTCAGGTTGCATAGCACCCCTGAGGGGAGTAGCCTGGTACCAAGCGTCAAGTTGCATTTTCTTTCCATTGAATCTAATGCAAAGGAGACAAAAGAGAATACAACAACGTACATATGCCTCATTACTCTCATGTCCAATAATCCGATATGAAACATATTCAGCTAACTTCAGCCAAAGTTTAAAAATATACCGGTGCGCTCTTAGACGACGCGACCATATGCATGTTACTCACTTTTGTATGGAGTGGGCAACGCTATTTTTTGCATTTTGCTTCATTAGATAATTAGTCAAGAAAATTAACCGACTTCTGAAGCAACGAAGATAGGCAAAAAATTCCAATTAGAAAGTTGCAGAGTGGTTTGTAAAACGTCCGAACAAACAGTTTCTGTCTTTCTATCTATTCAGTATTAGTGTTTCTAAGCTTACTTCGGATGCCCACGAAATTAAAGAAACGCCACGTGACATGCCCGCTTGCGCGTCGGAATTGCGCTGCTCCCAAACGTTCCGCGCTCAAACAGCCATAGGAGCGCTGTCACTTAAAAGGCGACAGGGCAGCGACGTAGGCATTGGCTGTGCCATTTACGCCAGCGATCTGCTTCCTTAGTGACAGTTCCTTATAACGGTAAGCAGAGGCAGCGGTTATCGCTTGTGCTGCCGGAAGCAACAGGTCCGTCATTTCACAAAAAAAAAAAACTCACTTTTCAGGAGGCTGAAAATGTTAGAATAAGAGTATCTTAAATGGCTGGACGCAGTCTTTCACTGAATTTACGTTTGTTCTTCATGCACGTGCTTGAAGAGGTCACCTTCTGCAGCGATATAACGCTGGGATCTTCTGATAAGGCCTGCGGTCGCTGCCTTGAGTACCGTCGGTGAAATGCTGCGGCAGATTTCAGTTACCTTCTCCTGTAAGGCTTCTGGAGTTGTCGTTTCCATCGTGTATACGTGATCTTTAATATAGCCCCATCAAAAAAAGTCAAGAGGGTTGAGCTCGGGTGACCTAGCCGGCCACAGGACAAGCCCGTTTCTCTCTATACATTGCCCTTGGAAGGTAACATCAAGCCGTGCTCGTGCTTTACTGCACGTGTGGGCTGGGGTGCCGTCGCGCTGTCACCACATTGCGTCAAGCCGGGCTAGTGTCATGTTGCAGCAGCAGTCTTCAACCGGCCCTTTGAGGAACTCACATACCTATTGCCGGTCAGAGTGTCGTTAAAAAACATTGGGCGAATGAGTGTGCTGTCATGTATTCCGCACCAAACGTTAAAAGAACACTGATATTGGTGGCGGGATCTTCCTAGCCAGTGAGGATTTTGCTCACACCAATAGTGTGCGCTGTGGATATTTACGTGGCAATGTCGGGAAACGTTTGGCTCGTCCGACGTCCAGAGTACCTTGAAGAGGAAGTCAGAATCCTGCTCTTCCTGAATCAAAATCCAATTCGCAAAGCCAAGTCTCTTTTGGAGGTCGCTTGATTCCAGGCATTGATGCAACTGCAGATGATAAGGGTGCAGTCCAGCTGTTTTCAAAATCCTCCAGGCAGTTGAGTTGGACACGCCGAGCTGTCCGCTCACGCTACACGTGCTAGCATGTGGATTAGCCACCACAAAAGACAAAACGTTGGAGCGAACCTCATTATTTATGACTGAAGCTCTCTGCCTCTTTCTTGCGAAGCTGCCGGTTTGCTGCAGCGACTCGTAGGTGTTGAATATTGTCATCGGGCTCGGTTGTGTACACGGGTGCCAGCTTCGAAATATTCTTGCAGCCTGTCGTCTCTGTCGGCCTGCAGCTCCTATAGGGCAAAGATCATGTCTGCTTTTTCCCGTTGGAAAAAGGCATCACGAAATTACGCGCGCTTTAGCAGCCGACGCACGATTGTCTGTTCATCGCTGTCTGGAACTGCCACAAACCCGCCCGTTAGTCGCTTTACGCAGCGCAAGCGATAACGATTGTTATACTCCGTTCCATACATAGAAGTCAACGCTGTGGAAGCTACGAAAGAATTTGGGTCAAGGAAAGGTATTACTGCGCGTTCCGTCTCTGCTTTTCTGGGGTTCCGTCCATGATTCGCTGCACGCCAACAGCGATCGCTCGCGCGAGCATGGAAATAAAAAAAGAACGCAAAAAGATCGACACAAAGAAAAATTATCTAAAACAACGCATTAGCAGCCGCATACCACAGTGTGTTTGTTTCTAATGATTAAAACTTGTTTCACTGAGTATTGAGCCAATATAAAAATCAGTTGCGCGCAATTGCGGCAAGAAAAGAAAAATTCGCAGTTCCGTCGGAAATGCGGGAAAACTATTGCGATAGCAAATTAGTAGATAGCTGTACGAAGTAAGGATAGCATTTTTTTCGGCCGTATAAACCTGTAGATATTCACTTCCTAAATAAATGAACCATCATATAATGCGTAAGCATGACTCAGCGAAGACGTAGAAAGAAACAGACACACGGAGACAGCGCTGTCTGTGTCTGCTTCTTTCTACGTCCTTGTTCAGTAGTGCTTACACATTCTATCATGGATTCAAATGAACTAGTCCGTCAACGTGTTTTAACTAAATTAACCAGGACAGTGTCACGCGCGCACAGGTAAACATGAACACACATCGCTCCATGACAGCGGAAACTGTCTATGAAAACGCTGGAGTTAGGAATCTCCGCAGCAGCCGCGAGCCAATTGACCTCCGTGCATATGTCGCTTCAACGCGTACGAAACGAAAGCACAGCGCATATCAAGCTGCCGGCACTACGTGCACTCTGCAAACATCGAAGATCGCTTTGAAGATGAGGCCCGTGCAGGCGCGCACTTAAGCCACGTCGCAGACCGCTTTCGAGACACACGACGGCCGGCACCGCGTCCCTACGCAGTTCACCAGAGGCGTCTACTACGGTGTCCGCGATTCGCGTGGCCAACGCCGTAGTAGACGCGGCGGTTGTGTCCACTCAGTATGGAGCGGCGGCCTAGGAGGACATCCGCACCGTAGCAGCCGCCGGAGAAGAACGCCCCTCCTCCCACGCCTGACCCCCTGCCTCGCACGCCTATCACCCTCTGGGTGACCGGAAATATTGGAGAGATGGAGGCCATCCTCCAGGCGGGCGCGGACGTGGTTGCCGGTCATGTTCGCGCAGTCGGGCTGGCCTGCTCTCCGTCAAAGTCGGAACTACTGCTCCTTCCGGCTCGAGGCACGGCCCCCACCTCGTCCCCCACCCTCAGCGTCATTATTAATGCGCACCCCGTCCCTTCTGTCTCCTGCCTCCGCATTCTGGGTCTCCTTCTCCAATCCAATGGCAAACACACTGCCGTCCTTTCCCGCCTAACTACCGCTGTCCACCAGACCGTCCGACTTATTCGGCGTGTTGCTAACCGGCACCACGGCATACTCGACCATGACCTCCGTCGTCTTGTCCATGTCTTCGTTCTCAGCCGCTTTGTCTACTCCCTCTCCTATCTCTTTCTCTCTCACGCCGAGGAAGACAAGGTGAACTGTCTCATCCGCCAAGCCTACAAGTCGGCCCTTGCACTCCCCACCTACACCCACACTATAGTCGTCTGCTGGCGATGAACGTCCACAATACTCTTACAGAGCTTGTGGAGGCCCATCGCACGGCACAAATCGACCGCTTTTCTCGCACCTCCTCTGGTAGAGCCATTCTCTCTTTACTCCGCTTGACCCCTGTGTCTCCTGCCTGTGTAACCCATCCCTTACCCTCCTCTGTATCTTCCATGCTCACTGTCAACCCTCTTCCCAAGAACATGCACCCTGAGCATCACGCTGCCCGCCGCTCTGCCCGCGCCTCCACCCTATGGCGCCAGTACGGCACGCAGCCTGACGCTGTGCATATCGATGCCACGCCATACAATTCCCAACCCGCCTATGCACTTGCCACCACTTCCCATACACTTTCTTCTCTGACCGTTGCCACTATACCTGCCCCCACCTCCACTGCCGCAGAGGAAACAGCTATTGCGCTCGCCATTGCCACTACCCCGGCCCGTTTCATATTCAGCGACTCCAAAGCTGCAGTCCACAACTTTGCGAAGGATCGCATCTCCTTTTCTGCTCTCAGCATCCTTGAGCACTCCCCTTCCCCTTCTCGTTGTATCCAATTCCTCTGGGTTCCGGTTCACGCAGGGCACCCTGGCAACGAGGCGGCAAATTCCATCGCTCGCAAGATGACAGACCGAGCTGGCCCCCTCCACTCCGGGATTGACACGCGTGACTCCCTCCTCACCTTCCATGACATCACCCTTCATTACCGCAACTCTCGCCTATCCCTCCCTCCCCCTCACAAATCCCTGTCTAAGTTCCAACAGAGCACGTGGCACCATTTACAGGCCCACACTTTCCTTTCTCCTGCCCGACTTTCCCTTATTCACTCCGGTGCCTTCTCACTCGAATGCGCGCTCGGCAGACACCCACAAGCAGACTATGCTCATAATCTCTATTTATGCCCGAAACACTCTCCCGCTGCCTCTTGGCATCCATCTAGTCCGCAGCTGTGGGAGGCTGCTTTGGCTAGCTCGGAGCCGGATGTCCAGCTACGGCTAACGATCTGGGCAGCGGAAGTCGCCGCCAGCTATGATCTGGCAGCTACGACCGGCAGCCTCAAGGCACGGCGACATCTGGAACGGCGACATCTTAATTTTTCTTTTCATTTTTTGGCTTTCACTAAATAAAGTTTGTACCACCACCACAGGAGAGGGCACGCACCCGGGCCGCGTTCCTGGCTCGCGCACGTGAGATTGAACCGCATTCGCTTTCACTCCTACGGAACCACATGGCGACGTCGGCAGCAATGGCAGAAAGCCTCCTGGAATGTCTATATAATTGCTATGGCAATAAAACAGAACTATATCTAAATGCAAACGAAACCCCTGCAAGAAGTCTTTCTAGCCTCAACAGCGTTGACTGCTATGTATGGAATGGAGTATAGCTTTAATCGAACAGCCAACGCTTGCTTCGCTGCCCTGTCGCTTTCTATAAGGGGCAGCGCACCTATGGCTGTTTGTGTGCGGAACGCTTGGGAGCAGTGCAATCACAACGCGCAAGCGAGCATATCACGTGGTATTTCTTTTCTTGTATTTCGCAGGCATCAGTATTATGCTGAAAAACACTAATACTTAATGGATAGAAAGACAGACGCTTTTATTGGGACGTTCTGCAACTTTGTAATTGGATTTTTCGCAAGCTTCGTTGCTTCAGAAGGTTGTTAATTAGTCTTGAATAATTATCTAACTAAGCAAAATAGAAAGAATTGCATGACACACTACATACATACAAAAGTAAGCAACATGTATTTGGTCGCGCCGTCTTAGAGTGCATCGGCATATTTTTAAACTCTGGCTAAAGTTAGCTGGAACACACTGTATATGGGATCCCATATAAAAACTAATTTTTCCCATACGTTGTACGATATCGAATACGGGAGTTATGGGGAATACCTTTTTTCAGTATGTCAGTGCTTAGTGAGAAAAACGTGGTCGCTTGTGTCTTCGAGTGCGAAAGCGAATCTCATCTAGCGTAGGCAGTTCTTAACTGCATGAAAAACATAATAAAAACAAAACTTGAGCACGAAAAGCTTTGCAAGTATGGGGAAAGACTGACAATTTGTACGGAAGCGTGGAATGAATCTTCATTTTCACTCTTCATGCTAGCGTGCGAGTTGCCGTTCTTCAAGTTAACGTTACAACGCGTGGAATTCAGGCGCGCCAGCGGGAATCAGGCGCCTACACTATAACTTCGCTTTCTTCAGCGTTAATTTCAGAAGTCGAACACTTAGCACTATGCCTTCGGCAATACTGAAAAGTTTCCTGAGCTGTTAATGATTTGTTAACAGGCTTACGCCACCTTTCCCGGCAGCCTTTCTCTAACCTGAAGTTAAAGTTAAACATGGCAGTATTTTTTACGCCATCTCGCTGGTCGAAAATAAAGCCTATCGATCGCTTCCTGCGCAGACGAGATTGAAGCAATAATGGCCTTATTCGGGTTCGATTATACCGGCTGTGCTTTGTAGGCTCTCTCTGAGTTTTTCCTCTGCTCAGTTCACGGCAGAACTGCAAGTGCGTCGCAGGGCTCATTCGAGTAGCTTGCACTGGTGGATAATGGGCTATCGATTGGCCTTCGAGTGCACTGCGTGCTACCCTACATGCTCGCTTATACCTTCGTCGCTGTCGTGACTGTCTATAGCACGTAAAGCTTCGTTGGCTGACTACAGCGTGCACAGAAATAGCAGGCGACACTTCTGCTTCTATAGGTGCTGGATGCGCGTAGGTGCGCGCATGGCGACAAGCCTCTGACAAGTTAGACTATTGACGAGGCTACGTGAAAAGACACGAAGAAAACGTAGATGTAGAACCTCGGATTTAGTGGTACACGTGGATCAGTCTGGAGGATTGGCCGGAAGGAACGCGTCAGACATACACTTTTTGTACTTCATTATTTGTCTTCGGTCTTCGCCCCTGCCCTCTTTGCTTCCTTAGCTTAATGCAATCAGCCAAACTAAAGCTTAATTGTAGAGGTGGCGCTGTGGGAAACACTCGAAGGAGACCCATAGGCACTTTGCAGCTGCGGCGTATAGCACAGGGCAATGGTTGAAGTTGCACCGCAGAATATGAAGCCAACCGCGATGTTGCGTTGGCTGCATGGTATGATTAGCGTCTTCCGACTCAGTTTAAACTGTTCAGCCTCTACTGACTTTTTAAAGCCATGCTTTCTTATCCTATTTCGCTTACTTTTACGCCCGTTTCTAACCGCTATAGACTGCGCATCGCACACTGCTGTCAGTGCGCCCCGTTGGTCCCACAAATTAAGAAAATTGTGCCACAAGCAGCCACGTACAAAATGGTCGGAATATGTACTTAGGATAGGTTAAAAAATACCACGCTAAAAGTATTCGAGTGGAGTATTAACTACCGAATTCAGAGTTATATTTGAGATAGAGTAATAAATATAAAAAAGTCTTTCGTTATTTCAGAGATACTTGCAAGATAATTTTTGTTCCGAACTGTAGACGAAGTAGAAAGAAAGGGAAGTTCTATCGGAAACTTTTTTGGCTTGCAGGAGGAACTACTGTTAGGTGATGCTAACTTGCCCCTGTTTGTTTTAAACAAGTTTCCTTGACGTTGAAGAGGCGCTCCACAGACGTGATTGATGCTACGGCGACGTTGTATCGCAGGAAGAGTTCTTGAACCGCAGGGAGTTTGTGCACAGCGATGACCTCGCTGTATTTACCTTGTATATACGATGCACAAAGAATTCGGCACTAGTTTCTCCTCCTACGGGCTGATACTCCTTAAAGGAGAAAGAAAAAGTCGTAGTGTTCAGATATTGAGCACTGCTCTTTGGTGGCATACAGTGGGAATTTCCGTCATGCTCGCCATTTCTTTCATTACGGGGTCAACAACGAGATCTACATTACGAGATCTATAACTCTGAAGGGTTGTGAGACCGACGAAATGGGTGGGGGTCGGCCATTTTGCGCACGGCGCATCTTCCATAACGAGCTCGTTGCACGTCGATACCGAACCTGACAGTGACGAAGGGCTTATTTTAAATACGGAGTGCAGTATACCATGAAAAGTATTTAATTTGCAGCAAAACACCGAGTTGTCTAAATATATACAAGATAATAAGTTACTTTGGAGAGCACTTAGGATGAGGGTGTCGATCCGATATCTTTTTCGGATTCAATCTTTTCGGTTTGGTTCAGGTTGAGCTCCGGAACAAAAATGAAAACGGTTCGAACCGGCTCGGATCTATCTGAATGAGTTGATTCGGTTTCAAGCAGGATAAAATCATTCGTGTGCTACGCCTTCCGCCTGAGCGCATGGCTAATTTGTTGATCCCCGCCGAGTATTAGGCCGCAGCGCTCCTCGTCAACACTTGTGACGTGAGAGCTAATGAGACAGAAAGCCGATTTAGGGCCATTGCTGCTCTTTTAGCAGCTGCCTTTAGGAGCCTAGCGTGTTCGACCACAAGGGATTTCGGCTCACCTTTCTTAATGTTGATTTGGCTGTGTTTCCGGTTTTTTCTTTAATAACACTTGAGCGTGTTTTTTTTTTCGCTCGTGCCGTTGGATTGAGCCAATATGCCTGCGCCGAAGGATTAGCAACAAGGAATGCCGTGCAGGAGCGGAAGGTCATTAAGGAGAGAGCTTGTTGAGTTTGGGGTAGGAGAAAAGACGAGACGTCACTCCGACGCAGCGCCGTCGCGCCAATAATTACCTCTGAGCCCGTCACGTGTCATTCGGTGGGCCTGCGTTTCCTCGGTGCTCTCGGGACGTTGAGCTCCGGCCAAGGCTGTGGAATAGGAGCTGCGCTCGCTTTCCGTTCCCTCGTTGTAATACCCACGGCTGACGTTAGTCTCCGGAAGAAACGTATGCATCTGGTTTATTGCTGCCTTTAATAAAGCCTGTAAATCATAGAGCACTGCATGCCGTCTTACTATGTTATAGTGAAACAGTCCTTTGTTTTGCTGCAGCGAAGCTGTTATTGCAACTAGAAGCGCTCAAAAAACGTTAAACGCCAGTTTTCACGGTTTTATTCAAGAACTAAATTATTCATGAAGTCTATATTTTTGAAAATGTGCGCGATGTTGTGGGCTATAAGCGGGCGAACTTTGAAATGTCTGTGTCGACTGGGTTAAATGAAAACTGCTAAACACTCGTTTTCGGCCTTTTAGGCGGTATAAGAACACTTGAAAAGCTTACGGTCCTTACTGGGAGGCCTCACAGATCTCATATTTAAAGCAAGAAGAGGTCACTCTATAGGCTACGTGCACCGAAAGTTTGAAATGTCTAAGTTAATTGTGTGCTGTGACCATGATTACTTAATACTCGCCTTCTCCCAATTTTTGTACGTTGTACAAGGCATGTAATTGCCTTTCACCGGTCTCCTTTGTGAACTGTGCGAGGCACGATGTTTATATTTCACTGAGTGGGAAGCATGCTATCGGTACCGAGTGTTAAATGATTCATTAATGTAGCTTCATACAAGTTTTTGTGGAAGGTTGCTTAGTCATTTGTTCCACAGTGTCATACTGCTGCTATTTGCAATATTTCCCTCAGTCGTAAACCAACTGCGCAAGACAGCAATTTCAAGTTCTATGAAAACTGTGAGAATATTAACTTTAGTGTGTGGCGAAACTTCGTGGTTCAAATAGAAGCGATGGAAAAAAATTACTGAAATCCCGTTTTTTTCCTTCTATTTATGTGTCATGCGAGGCTTGTAGCTGATTTCTTTGGTGTCTTCCATAAACTAAACAAGGCACATGGTTTACAGCTCATGAAAATAAGGAGCAGGTTATGGCTAATGTGTAGGAAACGTTCACTATACCTGTAATACTAACGGCATTTTAATTAAATTACACATTCGAGTGCTCCAGAGCGTTAATGCGTTTTACGAATGGAGTAAAATTTAGCTCACTGCCCTGACATAGTGCATATATCACCAAAATCAAGCTTGACAAATAATGGGCGGACCTGTATGGCAAATTTCTGTTAGAAGACAAATGAGTGTGGATCAAACAGCTGTTATTTTCAGTGCTGCATTCGTAGAAAGCATAAGAGTGTTTTTCCGAACGTGAAAGAAGACCGCGAATACAACAACAACAACAACAACAACAACAACAACAACAACAACAACAACAACAACAACAACAACAACAACAACAACAACAACAACAACAACAACAACAACAACAACAACAACAACAACAACAACAACAACAACAACAACAACAACAACAACAACAACAACAACAACAACAACAACAACAACAACAACAACAACAACAACAACAACAACAACAACAACAACAACAACAACAACAACAACAACAACAACAACAACAACAACAACAACAACAACAACAACAACAACAACAACAACAACAACAACAACAACAACAACAACAACAACAACAACAACAACAACAACAACAACAACAACAACAACAACAACAACAACAACAACAACAACAACAACAACAACAACAACAACAACAACAACAACAACAACAACAACAACAACAACAACAACAACAACAACAACAACAACAACAACAACAACAACAACAACAACAACAACAACAACAACAACAACAACAACAACAACAACAACAACAACAACAACAACAACAACAACAACAACAACAACAACAACAACAACAACGACGACGACGACGACGACGACGACGACGACGACGACGACGACGACGACGACGACGACGACGACGACGACGACGACGACGACGACGACGACGACGACGACGACGACGACGACGACGACGACGACGACGACGACGACGACGACGACGACGACGACGACGACGACGACGACGACGACGACGACGACGACGACGACGACGACGACGACGACGACGACGACGACGACGACGACGACGAGTGTTCGCAAATCTCAACGCTGACGTTATTTGCTATGTTTTCCCTTGTCCGTAAAATACTGTGTTACACAAATTTTATGTTCAACAGAAATAGCTGATGTTTTAGTTGCGACATGTTCCAAAATTTTAACGTAATTGTATAATTAGGAGCGTTAAAAACAATTTAGGAATCCTATTTTTTTACGTATATCTATGCGTTATACGACGTTCGCCGGTGTCCGGTGTGAACGAAACGAGGCACCTGGTTTTGTATCGTCAAAGTTGGGGTCCGGTAATGGGTGATGTTTAAGAAAAGTTCGAAGTGGGTGGCTTTGTCGGAGCTTTTGCAATAAATTACGGATGCAAGCGCTTCAGAGCGTTATGAGAGTTTACGAGCGTGCAGAATTCAGTAAGTTTCATTAACAGAACCATAAATGCAACCAAGATTTAATTTATCGAAAATGAATGGCAGGCTGTGGCAAACCTGTGTGTGTAGTTAAATGCGTGTGGAATAAATACTTTCACACCAAAAAATTTAAGTGTTCAATAGTGTCATATGTCCGTTATCGGCTATGCTTCCCAATAACCCGAGGTAACTCTGTTTTACACTAAATTTGTTTTCTTGAAATGGGGATAATGTCAAGTGTAATGGGTGACGAAACTTTCGATTTTTCGGCCTGATTAGAAACATTGCAAATAATTACTGAACCCTCCTATTTCTCTCGTTTCTTTTTTTTCTGCGCTATAGAAAGTTCTTAGTAGGTTTCCCTGGGGTCCTCGATACAGCTTCCGATACAGCTTTCTGTTGCTGGATACGTGCTACATAAGAGTTTTTTTTTTTCCGAACGTGAAAGAAGACCGTGAGTACACGCAGAATTGCCGTTCGACTGGCGGCTCGAGGTGCGTTGAAGCACCGGCCAAGAAAAGTGACTGCAGAGGGCACCGTAAACTGCACTATTTTAAGTAGATCCTGTACCCGTACACGCTTAATAAGGAATTTCCACTATTGCTCTTTCAACAGAGTTTGGCTTATTATTAAGATTTTGACTTTTTGGTCAATGAAGTTCAATGTGCAAATAGAGTTGAGCAGCTTTCTACGAATGCAGCTCTGAACATTAAAGGATGGCAGCGTCGCCAAGAACGCACGCACATGTCAAAGACTGAAAGCACGCACGCCCGCATGCACCCCCCCCCCACACACACGCACACACACAGACAGAGATAATGTACCGGTGTTTCTTCTTCTGTGTGTGGATATTTCGCAACAGGGCCCAGGAGACAGGGGAGTGAAATGTTCAAAGTTCTCTCGCGTATGGTCGCTCACTGTAACGTTTACAACTTCCTCAGGCGTTTTGCATTTGAAGGTATTAGCCTGCTGATTCAATTTGGCGAGGCACTTAGCGTTGCTTGAGAGCGTTGTAGTAATAAACGAACCGTTTTGTTGGCTTGGCAATGTTTTCAGGGAGGGACGAACGGTTGTACTTGTCCACAGGGAATCCTTTACTGCATCCGCAAAGCTTTGCTTCCATGCGCACTTTCTTTCTTTCTTCTATTGGGGACTGGTGGGAAGTGGGGAACAAAGAACGTTTATTGCGAAGGGCGCCCGCGGTGCGGGAGCCCAATTCTACCCTCGCCCATCGGCAAAGCCTTGTTTTATCCGAGCCATTCCCTGTCAGGGAAGCGCCGCACTTGCCAACTGCCGAACAGCGTCACACAAATGGAGCAACGCGCGACGCATGTCAAGCAGGAGGTACTCTCGAGCAACACGAGCAGCTCAACGAGGTGGCCCGCTTGTCCCGTTAACCCGGAGGGAATGCCACGCAACACAGATGATTTTAGGAACTTCAGCCATTGTGCAGATGTAAATCAACGATTCTCTTTTCCTTCATTCTTTTTTTAACCTTGTAAGCTCGCAGCTTGTTTGTTTCGCTTAGCATACAGAACGAAAGCGCATTGGCACCACGGATTCTGTCATTAGTCAAGGGAAATACAAGCGCACGGGGACAGAGCTTTTTTTATTTTCTAGCACGCCAGCTGCAGGCAATGCTTCTTCTTTTCTTTTTCTCCTACAAATGTATCAACAGTGAGCAATATGAAAAAAAAGAATACTTTTTTTAAACAACAATTACTCCTGATCTGTGGATCCGAATGTGATGCTTTCATACTTAGCAAGATGCTTTCAATGAACACTTAGTGTCGTTTAACACTTTTGTGGCGGGGCCTGTGTGTTTAACCGCTACGGCTTCTTGAAAGCGATTTGATCGTTCTCTTCCCTAATTGCTGGATAGGTCAGTGTTCGGAACGACAAACTTAACATTGAGCTTCAACAATAGCATTTCAGTTGCGGAGCGTAGCGGATGAGTAATTAATTTTACGCTCAGATCACGGAATGCGGATATGTTTCCCTTTGTTTTTATACACCAAATTGGGCGCATGCATGCATCGGATAGTGACCCTAGGAGTCCGAGTAATTCCACCCGCAATGGCCACAGTGTTTCGATCAGTGGATTTCACTGTGGCTAAATGTTGCTACTGCATTTGAGGCACCGGGCTCTCTTCCTTGTGCTACAGACAAGGGCGAACATATCAGCATTACCGTGACCTTCCGTTTACCGGACGTAAGAAAAGAAGGGGATAGAGGAACGCGCAATCTACAGATGTGGAATTTAGGTAGTGATTAACAAAACGAATGCTCCAACGTTTTTACTGTTTCCGAATTCTAAACTCAAAATTTGAAGACTCATCTTGGTGCCGCGTATTTTGGGAAGTTGTTCACTGCTGCGTTTCCTATGCCCGTTAATATTCGGTACATCTGGCCATAAGCCCCAATGAAATATCTTTCGCACAACGACGCGAATTACTATACTCGCATTTCCAGATGCTCTCGCATCTCTACATTCTATTAAGGCCGAAAAGCTGAATATTACGACAACACATCACGCAAGCAGAAAAGGCGAACACTGCTTTAGCTACAATTTATAGAC
This sequence comes from Dermacentor andersoni, assembly GCF_023375885.2. Taxonomy (NCBI): domain Eukaryota; kingdom Metazoa; phylum Arthropoda; class Arachnida; order Ixodida; family Ixodidae; genus Dermacentor; species Dermacentor andersoni. The sequence continues at coordinate 135,352,472 of NC_092818.1, forward strand.
AGCGGGCTCCTTACTATCATGCTTCCATTAATGTGAATAATAACCATAGCTTAATAAAAAGAACGACAGTGATAACCCCAGAACGGAACTTACGTCCTCAGATGTGAACGTGACAAATTACGCACACACTGCCCGCTGAGCGTCCAATAAGCGATCGATCTATGTATAAGCATATCACATAATTTTATTTTGACAATGAAAATAAAGATTTGCCTAAAAAAGCTGCACGCGGTTTTCAGGTCCTTGGTGCTAGTTGCACCATACGAAACTTCTTAGCGCTTACTATCAGCATGTTAAAGTACATCACTGCAAATGAAGTACGGCCGCGACGCCCGGGTTATGCAGATTTCGACGTTGTGGTGAGCACCGGAACTTCTTCAACCACGGAGCTACGGCCACCTGCTGATCTCGGCTACGCAGGAAAATAATGACAATGAAACGCCACTTTTCAGTATACTTCACTCGTTTGACAGTTCTTATGTAGAAGCGACGGGAGATTGAACGCGAGGGCATATGAAACAAAATTTATGATGCAGAAACTTTTTTCCCCCTACATTTCCCCCTACGCGATACCTAGAGCCAAGCTCCAGGTATCGCGTCGCAGCATAACATTAGCGCTCCATGGAATCAGGCAAAATGGCCGTTTCCTAAGTCATTTCACGAAAGCTTCGCGACTGCTAGACCAATAGGACGTCCCTATGGAAGCGGTTTCCAAGATTTCTGCAACAGCGACAACAAAAACGCAATCCTTGCTTTTCCTTCACCACTTGCCATTCTCTAAAACAAAGAAAAAGAAGACACATAAGGAGCTCAACGAGGTGCTTTGCATCCTACAATTTCGCGGAAAATTACGCAACCGCCAGATACACGTTTGCGCGAAGTACAGAAGAATGACCAGAATTGCGCGCGAGGACAGAGCGGCGACGCGGCTGGGAAACGCAGCTGCAGTGGCAGTCGAGGCCCACGTTGCTACATACGCATTCTTGTGGCGGTGGAGCAGGGCTACATATGCGTCTTCTAGCAACTTCAGCTTGTAAAGCGAGCATTTCCTTACGAAACTGCTATCCCTGTCGCATTTTCTGCTACCTCACGCAATCGCATATAAGTTTTTCTTTGTTACTTGGATTGCCTCCTTAAGTGCTGACACGTCGGCGAACTAGCGCATGTGCACGGAAATTGAACCTTTCGAATCTAGCTCAAAAAAAAAAAAAAGAGCAACTAGTTTTGTAACAATGTGCGTACTGCGTATTTTTGATGCCTGCGTAATCCCACGGAGTCGACGCACCCTTCCAGAAATACTGCTGTCGCCGCGGGAATTTATTAGGAAGCTTCACTCGGAATATTCCAAGTTGTGCACAGAAAACTAAAGCGAATACCTTTTCTTTTTTTTTTCTTGCAGGGCAGCTGACATTGCTCTAGCCTAAATATGGCACATAGCGATAACTGTAAGGTATGGCGTCTTACGCCACATGAAACACACAGCTTCGTGAGCGATGAAGTACCAGTCAAGCTCTTAGGCATGTATACAGCACTCGCTGAATGTGAAAGAAACTGGTGGAAAAGAGAAGCCGTGTTATGACACTGAATCTCGTGTACTATCGTGTACGAGTCAAGCTCAATCAGTGCGGTATATAGCGGACAACAAATTTTACAGTAGCACGAGATCAACATGTTGCACCACTACTTTCCAAGTTGTAAAGCAGATGCAACTGCCCCCAAAAAGCGTACAAGCCAAAATCTTGCCCATGACAGACGAATTGCGAAAATAGCGAAAGTGGAAACAAAGTTTTTTTTTTTTTTTCAGCTCTAACATATGTGTTTTATTTTCCCACAATTCGGCGATTCCGTAAGCGTTTATGCCTCTGATACCCATGAAGTAGCTATTTCTATAGCGGTGATTTTTTAGATGTAGGCAATAAGATATGGTTAAGGAACATAGGCGGGGTCATCTTCGAACAGAGGTAATCGGCGCGCAGTGGAGTGCTTTTCATCGTACATCCAATTGGCCTGTGAGGATGACAGGGTCATGTTTCATTCATGTCGTATCAGAAAAGGCAATGTGAGGGTAATTGATGAAGCAACCCTTCTGTTCGCACTTCAAGTTGACACCGACAGTGCGGGTCTTTCTTTCGCGGTACACTTTTCTTTTTCTTTGGAGCTCTTTTGAGAGCATCACCGCACTTACAGGAGACATATGAGCGATCCTGAACTAGCATGTTCTTCCAAATTTCAGAGTCCTTCTTTTTTTATCCTGTTCTTTGCTACTTCACCGCACGGCCACAGACAGCAGCCTGCTAACTGTCTTGTGACTCTCGTCCTCTCTGACTCTCTCTCTCTCTTTCACCAGGAAAAGGCGCCCACTCTTCATAGGAGGACAGTGCGGGGTTTCAGTAGGACGATTCTGGAGCAGTGTTTTCGCGACACGGTGCGGGTACACGGTAGAGGTTTTCGTTCTTTGATCACAGTGATTGAAATACGTGCTTTCTAAAAATTGCGACCACCGCCAACAAGCGGTAAAATTGGTGACGAACGTTTTGGAAGATTTGTACATGCATCTCACGTCTTTGAGTTCAAGTTATGTAACATTAATTTGAAGGTACTATTATTTGGATGCCATGAGCTCGTTCTCGGCCGTCTCTTCTGGGTTTTTTTTCTTGTACTACCACACACTATTGTTGTAAGAATACCCCTTTAAGAATTCACCTGATTGGACGAAAATGGTACTCATATGTTAGATAGTTCTCATTTATTGGTTAATACCAATAAAGTACGTTATTTTATAATCCATTAGGTGGATATAATAAACTACGAAGATGATAATGTCTGTTAATGGAACTCGTTAGGAGCCTCGCTTAAAATTTGGCATTTATAATTTATAAATTCATGTTAGACATCAGGATTGATCATCTTTAATGAAAACAGTCTTCTAGGCTGTATCTGTGCTGGAGAACACGCAACCTCTTTGTGAGTTCAACTTAATTTCCAGCGTAGCGTATTCTTTTTCTGCCAGGGAACTGACACTAATGACATGCGTCTGTACGGTATGTAGAAACGCTCAGCATGCCGTGAGAAAATTTAGAAGGCTAAAGTTCTTTCTTTTTTTCAGTAGCATGGCCGAGTAGCAGATCAGCTCGTTCTTTTGTCTCTTTACTTTTGTTTATCGGGTACATGAGGATGTTCCCTTACCATTTGTCCTTCGGTGAATAATGACGCTCCGTTAATTAAGGCGCGGGGCAAATATTTACGCTGGGAAAAAGTGATTCTCGAGCAAACCACCCCACTGTCAAAATAAGCCTTTCAGCTGGCCCACTTTCAATCATTACACATAGAGGCAATGTTGCCATTGCAGCATGCAACGGTTTGTGCATTACAGCTTAATGTATGAGTAGTTAAGAAGCCATGTTATCATCTTGGGACAAACTGCCCTTTTCATGAGCGACCTCTGATCTGTATTCAGTGTAATTATCTCAGATGCGACCTTTATCAGTTCTTCTGTGTAAGCTGCTAGACTGAATTTAATTACAGTTGGTGAGGGCGAGGTCGTGCTCGCCTGTGCACTACGCCACTAACCTGAAGTACGTTATTTTATTTTTTACGACTTTGTGTATTAAGGGTACCTGCCAAACCTTAATCCCTAGGTTTCGCGCAAGAATATGGGAATACCATCTTCCCAGCTGGCATGGTTTTTGTCAAGAGCATCACGTTTAAGTGACGTTGAAAAAACACAGCAGCAAAAGAGAAAATAAACTATGAATCCCGAAACTAACTCTTTATCGCGTGAACCTTTACCCTCAAAGCAGGTTACACTTAAAGCGCAAAGATAACGGCGAGCACTGTCTGCGATCATTAAAAATCTGGGCCCGCGTTCACCAAACGTTCTTACGCTAAAAGCGTTCGTGCCAGCCAATAGCGGTGTAGGAGATATTATTAGCGAAGGCGATCAGCCAATGAAAAAAGGCACTTCCGAACGAACAGCTTTCGGAATTCGACCCCTGATCTGCGAGTCAAGTGCGTCGGCTTTTATAAGAACGTGACTCGTCGAAAGTTCCAGCGTGATCGCTGGTGCCCGCGTGCCTCCTAGAATGCATTACATAATTCGTGTCGTGGATACGATTTGATTTCACAAGGTTCGTCGAGAACGTACGCAACAGATGGAATCAATGATAACTTTCGAGTAAGTTCTAGTCATGCAGGCAGGTCTTGCGCAGAGCGATAACATTAAGTTGTTAACGGGAGACATGCAGTCTCTGAGAAAAGGATGAATAAGTATACGTGTCACTCCGCTCAGACACACATCTGCAAGTTCGGAAAAAGTGAAGTAATTTCAGGTAACATTAGTAATTCCGACGAACGGTCAATTGCGCCCGATAATGAGAAGCAAAGTGCTGTCGCACTTCTAATGACTTTTCTTTTTTCACATCTTGCAAATCACAGTTCTTGAGAAATTGTGCTTTACGTAAGTAGAACGAGTGCAAAACGTAGTAGGTGATCATGGAACTTACGAGACCATAGTTCGGATACTTCGACAAAGGTCAGGCTTGCTGGATATAGCATGCTAGGATTGTAGCAAGCGTCCAGTAGTAACCTCTGGCAGCGCCGTAGTGAAGATAGTATGCCATAGCGTCAACACCAATCACCCGAAATTCTTTAACAGTTCTTTTTCACGACGTTAAGGGCAAGCCGGAAAGTGGACTACACCTCTTAAGTCAGCATGGTTTCCTCCTATGAGTTTACCCAAATGAAAAAGCGTATGCTGTCACTCACTATAATATAAACAAACAAATAATAAAAAAAAATACGGCAGCATGCTACACTCCTCTGATACGTGAAGGCGAAAGCCTGCTTCACACTTGGTAATTCATTAAGTTATACGACCGGAGGGTTCAGATTTCTTGCAAGACATAACGAGCCGCAGTGCGAAATACACGTGTGGCAAGCCGTTGTCTGCGAGCTTCGGCCTCCTCTCTACGTTGCCGTCTCGCATCGACGCGTTGCTCCTTTCGCAGTTCGGCTTCTTCGGCTCAGTTTCGACGTTTAGTTGCTGCGGGTTCGCGACTCGTATAGCGGTGTAAGACTCGCACCAACGGCGTTTCTCTTTGACTTTACCTTGCATACTCTCAGCAGCGGAAATCACCACTCGCGGTCGAATTCAGTGAATTCAAGTGATTTCAATGAATGTATGCACTGTTCGCTTCACTTTTCTGAGCGCTTGTAGCCTTTGCCTTGAGGGGGTATGAGCCATTTCTGATGATGATAGTTTTTGCTTCACTCGACTAGAAGCCTCTTTTTTGTGTATGAGCCATTACAACGAGCCACCTAAGGCTTTCGCCTTATGAAAGACGTGGATGAGGCTAATCCGGGTTCCCTGTATATAAAATTTGCCAGCTGAAAAAACATAGTCCTTGAGTGGCCGTTTGTATAACAGATCGGCTCGTATTCACTCAGCGTTTACTGCATGAATGACGTCCGTAAAATGAGATCGCCGCTCCGAACGACTTGTTATCACGCCGATCGCTATCCTGAGTGGCCTTTGTTTCAACAACTGCTCAAGAGAAAAAGACCTTAAGGAGCCTCTTCTGCATAGGTGTCTTTGGGGCCGTTATTCATGCAAGCTTTCTTAAGTAAGCACATTATCCTGTTTCTTTCTCTATTTCTTAACGCTTTTCCCGGTGCTATTTCGGCACTCACTTCCCTTAAATTCGGATATATGCCGCCAACTCTGTGACCATTAGTTGTGATTAATGAAGATCCTAATTATCGAGAAATATATTTTCTTCATGGAACACCGTGAAGATACTAAGCAACTATATAAATATTTCTGAACTCCTCTTAACGTTGTCATTAAATTAAGTCTTCCATTACGTAGGCGTTGTCATCTCTGTGTTGGTTCTGCCTTCGGCGCGATGTGCATCTAAAATTGGATTCGTTACCAGCAGCTGCTCTCCGATAATTCAAGAGCGCAGTCACTTACGCGTACGATGTACCGAGAGTGCAGGATCCGTCGTAATCGCACCTTCATTATTGGTATAGCGATAGAATTGCACTGTCCAGGCAAGATGAGGCCTTAATGCCGTTAAGAACTTAATTAAGCAGTTATCAGCTGAGGCAATTTAGAAGCGAGCTGTCGTCACTTTTATAATCAATCGGAAAATTATCGCCGTGGTTGTATCAAATTTAACCCGTACTCCGACACCCGCGTTATTTTAGATAACCAGGCGGATGAGGGGGTAGGGGGAGGGGCATAAAGGAGGCCTGAAGTACAGCTTTGCGCTAAAGAAGATGAGTTCATCGCTCAAGTGTATGTGGGGAAATGCTTGCTGGAAGACGAATGTACTTTCTCTATTAATCGAAAGTTCATTGATGGTGTGGTTAGGTATTCACTGGAAGGTCGGTGTTTCAGTTCGTGCTCTCAGCCTGCTGCTATTAGAGGCACTGGTGGTTCGCCTTCAGAAGTTCTCGAATGTTCTACTAGGATAACTACGAGAATTACCGCCTTTGACCGTAGAAAGAGTTGTAAAACGGTCAATTTTTGTTACAAAAAGCTTAAATTTCTGTTTTCGTGACAGCTGCTGAAAATGCTGGCTCACGAGACTTCTTCGGCTTCGAATGATGCTTGGAAGTTTTGTGTAGTTCTGGCGACGCGTTATTTTTCGCTCCACGCTGTGCTCAGTTCTTACATATTATGGGCTTGCACACTCCATCGTCGGGAATAATGACAATAACAATAGACTAGATGGAACAGTTTTTTTTTTGCCTTTGTCAAATGTCTTTGATGAATTAGTGAGAGGAACAAAATGACCAAAAATAGCATCGCACAGACAATTTATTACGTAATTCTTGTCATTCCTTTAGTCGATGCTGCAGATTACATAAGAAGACTCTTAAACACAAACATAATATAGAAACGGAAACCGGTCAATGTGATTACAGAAAATATATCGGTCGATAGAGTTCTTAAAATATCGATAAGGCTAGTACGAAAGGAAATTCTTAAATATGAAGTGCTTGCAAGAAACGACACTTTCATTTGTCAGTTCGCAGGTAAAGCAGAATATTTAAATAAAGATAACACTTGTGAGGCTATTGACAATATAATTACATGATTGACGAAAAATATGAATTGCTATATGTCAGTCTAACCCAATACCAAGAGGATGGTCCTTTAGGCAACAAAACAACTGTCGTCAGGTCCTGTACTTGAAGAGAAGAGACAGTTTTGATGGTAGTGCAAAGCAGTGTTACCTCTTGCAATGGTATGTGAAGTAAGTCATGCCCTGTTTCACGTGGTACCGGTTTTACTAGTAGTAGCAGTGGTAACAGCAGTTGTCCTTACCGTTGTTGTTATTTTCGTTATTGTTGTTGTTGCCCAGCTAATATGTGGCTGAGAAGCACCGTGGAAAATTGATCAAGAAATGAAGGGATATTCCAAGTTATAATCAGAAACAAACCTTTGGGACTGCATGCTACAGTGTAAATGCTGTTGAAAGGTAAAATTACATACTAAATCGAGAGCAACAATAGCAGCAAGGAAAAAATAATCATGAATTGAAAAGTAAACAAAGAAGTGACTCGACATCCCGGCCCTACGAAAGTAGATGTCCAGCGAAGCTGTTGCAAAACCATCATTACAACTACTGAGGGGGTATGCAATGCTTTATTGATAGTCCGGATGCTTGTTTCTAGCTTGTTTTAAGCTTGTTCTTTATTGAAACGTATGCTGTTCAGTGTGTTGTATGGGTAATTTCAATGATTGTATGCATTGTTCGCTTCACTTTGCTGACCGCTTGTAGCCTCAGCCGTAAGGCGATATGAGCCTTTCGATTTTTTGCTTGCTGACGGGAGTATTAGCCATTTCTGATGATGACAGATGCTTGTTCTGAGCTTGTTCTTTATTGAAACGTAGGCTCTTCTGTACGTTGTATGCCTGATTCCAGTGAATGTGTGTACTGTTCGCTTCACTTTTCTCAGTGCTTGTAGCCTCTGAATTCTTAGGGGGATGGACCATTGCACTTTTTGCTTGCTTAAGGGGGTATGAGCCACTGTTGCTGATGCTAATTTTGTTCACGGATTGACACTGAAAATGTCGCCCACCGAGAGGCTGACAGCTTCGCTATGAAAGCAAAATGATGCAAATTTAACAGCAAATTTGATTGAACTGAGTAAGTAAACATTTCCGGGTGCACGCGAGCAAGCTCATTTAAGAAAGAAGAAAGCTCTAGCCACTGATGCTTCTAGTCTGAGTCGTCTTTGTGAAAGTGGCATTCTCTGGTGATGGAGAAGCGGATAGACACGACTCTTTCTGCCTCCTCTTTTCTATGGAGCCCCGTGTTTCTTGCCACTGTCTTTGTTAATACTCTTTCAGCTCGGCGCTGGCTTACGGAAGTGTCAAAGTATGGCGTCAGCCAGTCGTTTTCATGTCCAAGAATTTTGGACATTGCCATTTTGTGTACCTGTTAAACTTCACCGTAGTGCACTAGGGTAACTTCATAAGAAGCCTATTCAAAAAATGACCTTTTAGAATGCCGCCCAAATTTCAACACATTTCAGTTAGAAACATCGAGAGGGTACACGCTTTGATTACCATGGCGTATTGACAGACCTTAGTCGCAACGTCTTCGCTACGTTATAGTAGTGTCTTGGTCGGGATGTAAACACTGCTATAATGCAGCAGGAAAGTTCAACTCTGCTTGAGGACATTTTGATGGGCAGAACGGAAACTCACGAGTTTCTTTGCGTGCCAGTTCATTCGAGGTAGAGTTGTGATTCGTGAAGTTCAGAGTGATCGGCTAGGGAGTATATTACGAAGCGCCCGAGGAAGCAGTTAGAGAGATTTTATTTTAGACAAGACGAACTTTTGCCGGCCTTTCCTGTGCAGAGGGCACCAGGGTTCTTGGACTGACGACTTTTCTTCGAGGTTTCCCACAAGACTAATGGAACAGGGTTCAGTACTAAAGCTACAAAGTTTCACTGGGTGGGTCTACGAATAACGCTTTTTTTTCTGTCATCTGAAATAGATCAGCGGTTGATTGTTTCCAGCTGCTAGCCGCCTGTACGGCCCTTACGGAGGATCAATGTTATGTCAATCAATTCCAACGTATTTGCCCACGAATGCGGTGCCTGTAGGCTGTTGGTTTTGCAGACTCTCTTCTTTTTGGTAATACTTCAACGAGCATGTAACAAGGAAAAAAAATGAAGAAGGAAAGAAGAGTTGATGACTCAGAAAATAATTCGCTATCGGTGATCGTACCGTATTTGTTCTTAAATGTTATCAAATTCCTAAAGAAATGCAAAAGTCTCAAAGGGCAGACACTAGTTGTGGTGAACTAAAGAGGTAGAAACTTTTTTGTGCGCAGAGAAGAGGGAGGGTAGTCTGCAATCTGTTCACCGATGGCAGCATTCGTTTACCGAGGCTGCTTCGAGTTCACAGTTTTTGCGTTCTATAACCACCAAGGGGCGCGGGAACGTGTAACAATGGCTGCTCAGTAATGGTAGAATTAGCAGTGAAATAGTTATACTATGTACATCGCCTTAAAAATATGCTAAAAAGTGCGATACTCATGATTTACTGGCATGCGCAAGTATTTAAAGAAAAAAAAATGTTTTTACTAGATGCGTGCAAAGCGAAGTCCTTGTAGAACATTGCTAAAGCTAGGCTTTAGAAAATGTGTCTGAAAAAAATTATCTCATAAATGTATTTGGATAATTTTGCCGGAATTTATCATAAATATATAGGCAAAAATTTCCTTGGGAATTTTTCAGCCTAAGAGAAAGAGTTTATCGGCGTAGAGTGGAGCAGCAACTATGTACAAGACGGTGTTGTGCTGACAAATTGCGCGTAGTATTTCTTGAAATGCCTTCAGCTTCCGGGAAACAGAATGATCGAAAACATTTCAAATTGGGAGGACAGTTTCGTGCTGCAAATGGGTGAACCTCCGCTCTTGTTTTGATTCGAAGTGGTGTTAATTATTACCACCAGTGCGTACACGAAAGCGGGGTAATTGTGTGGTCCTATTTCTCTTTGAACTGACTGTGTTTTCTGAGCTGGGCCCCTGTAAGCAAATTAGTGCGACTGATTTATTTTGTGGATTGGAAACTTTGGGCGCACGCACAATGTGATAAATAAATAAATAAATAAATAAATAAATAAATAAATAAATAAATAAATAAATAAATAAATAAACAAATAAATAAATAAATAAAATTATTGAGTTTTACGGACGAGAAACATGCTGTTATTTGAGCTACGCCGTAGTGAGGTACTAGGGATTAGTCTTGATTACTTGGGGTTCTTTGACATGCACCGAAATCTGTTTACAAGAGCCTTTATTGTAATACGCCACCATTGAAATGTGGCCGCCGCGACCAGGATAGAACACGCGACCTCAAACTCTCCCGCCTTAGCCACTAAGCTTCTTCAGCGGGTCGCACAATACGTCGCCAGCTTCTCCCCAATCATACATTTCCCCCCAACAAGGAAGCCAACCAAAGCCAAACCAAGCAAGTCAAGCCAAGCCAAGCAAGCAATGCCAAGCGACATGCAAGCCAAGCCGAGCAAAGCAAATCAAGCCAAGCAGACCAAGCAAGCCAATCAAGCCAAGCAAAGCTAAGCAAGTAAGCGAGCAAGCGAGCGAGCGGGCGAGCGAGCGAGCCCACGCAGTAAAGTAAAGTCACTCTGAGATTATGCACGTATGAAGTTTGCATGCACTTCCTGCACAGTTATTGCCGTCCAAGCTTGGTGAGCACAGCTTGGTGCGCCCACGACTACTCTATTTGACGACCATGCCGAGCTCACGATAGGCGCTCAGTGAAAACGAAAACGAGAACAAAATTACGAGGCGTGCAATAGCTTTATGTCAATGACCATGATGCCTTTAACCAGAGAGAGAGAGAGAGAGAGAGAGAGAGAGAGATTTTATTCCAGGTCAGACTAAGACCTATAGATATTTCTCTGCCAGGGGGAGCGTGGCCCGATGCGACGGACCTTTTTGCTCTCAAGTCTGGAGGAACAGATGGCACGAGGGTCGGAAGAAGGGCGGCGACACATAGTGGGCCTAACTACAGATTCAAAGCGCACTCAGTATAGCGAGCTGACAGAAAATCTGGGTGTGCCGCTGCTTTTAGAGCAGCCATACTCATGCGGCGGCACTTAAGGGGGCACTAACGAGAAACAAAACGAATTGACCTGTGCCATTAGTTAATTACGCTTCTGCAATGGCACGAGAGCCAGCCTTGACGTCAGAGGAGGCCTGTTAAGCTAGGAAAGGCGTAAGAGCGCAAGGCGGGTGTAGGAAAGCCACTTTGAACTTCACGTACTGGCTCGCCGCCACTTGCTGGATTTTGAGGTCGGCTTCATAAGCCTATAGTTAATTTTTTATCCCTAAATATGGGTTGCACTGTATATTAATTAAACCAAAGACTGAATGCAGTAAGTTTCGAGAATTTTTACTCTGCCAGAACGTCCCAATAGGAGAAAAATACCTTGAAATAAATCACGTCACACCTACGTATACCGGCGCTTATGTTTCGGCGCGAACTTGAATGAAAGGAAGGTGCACCTTCGCTTCCTCTTCCAGTAATGAACCTCTCACACGAAAATGCCCGCCCCCCCCCCCGCCTCAAAAGAAAAAATAAAGGAAAGAAAGAAAAGGAAGCTCAGAAAGAATACTTCAGCAGTCTAGTTTGATTTAGCGTTTCGCTTTATTGTCCGTGTAATGAGGTTACGCTTGGCGGCGCCGACTGTATCTGAGCCACACGCTGCTGAGTTACCTCTCGCAAGTTGCACGGCTGCACATGCGAACGGAATGTTGAAATTTCTAAAGCTGAATAGGGTCGCATAAGAGAAATACACATTGCAATGCGATACTTTAACCAGATTCGTTGATTTCGACAACTTAAGCTAAAGTATGCTTCAATTTCACTCTATTTACACGAAGATGCATCATATATACAATAGTAATATCATTGTACGATTGCAGAAATGGCTTTAGACGGCTTGAACTCCACACGCAGCGTCTCCGCGATATACGCTTCCGCCACGGTCTCCATACGCGATGCAGCCGAGACCGGTACGCTGTACGCTCTGGGGATTCGAGGGAAATTTGGCAAGGACACTGTTTGGAAATGTGAGCTCGCACAGCGATATTGGTCAGTGCAGAGCCGCCTGGCGAAAATGCCCTAAAAATAAGAAAGGGGAAAAGAAAAAGCAGGCAATGCCTCGGCATGCACGGCCATCGTCTGAGAGACAATGAAATTGGCAAATTCGATTAAACTTCAATCTTCTTGTGTGAATCTCCAGTACGCTTGCACACATCATTGCTCGATTTAGAATGACAGCGCAGGTGGCTCTCCCACAGACACAATATCGTTGGGGATGAGTAAAGAAATAGCATTCAGCCGTTCCGTATACGAGTTGCAAATGGTTCGGATACGTCTTGAAAATGAAGAGCGCCTGTTTCTTTAGTTGGCAGCACTGATATATCTATGGATGAAGAAAGAATGGCAAAATTAAAGACCAAAGAAAATATCTGGTGCCAGCCAATCTTGTGCAGCAAATACCCTAGTGGTTTCATTGAAGCTGTTAGAAATGCGGGTAGTGTTGAAACGCTGAATTAAAGGAAACAAGTAAACAGAGGGAAACCTTTCGCATCTGCATGTGAAGCGGCCCGCATCAGACATTTGATTTATATGCAGATGCCATCGTTTACTTTTATTTATTACATTACTTGAGCGTATATACCCACATATCTATATACGCAACTTAGTGGATATTACAGGTATACATACATTCAATTTCATTTTTTTTAAAAGTCCATCTGAAGTTTGATTAAACGAACGCTCAAGTTTACGCTTTAAAAATTAAGCTCTATCAAGGACGACATCTTGTTTAAGTACTGTCGTGAATTCGCGTTCAAGAATGTCCCACAGCAATCTCCTCACACGTGAAAAACTTCAAAGAGCATAGTACAGTGCTGTTCCTTAATTTGGCTGTGATCAAAACGGGGCATATTGTTCAATAGCGATTGTGGGAACTTTGTCATCTTCGCCCTATAACACATACATTAGCTAGTGCTCCGCACCTGTCAGTAAAGAAAGCGTGGACTCATAAATCATTGTCATTAGTAAGACCGTCTCTCGTGGCCATCGCTTTTCCACGTCCCATGACGGTCCTTTTTATAAATTTAATGTTTAAACGAATCCCATTGATTGAATGACTTTTAAGCGCTTTATAGGTAAATGTAAAAAGGTGCCCCTGTTTTCACACTGTGCAATGTGGTACAATATCTTGGCTTTCGCAGCAGCGATATTGCTTCTATTTGGTATATATATATATATATATATATATATATATATATATATATATATATATATATATATATATATATATTGGCAACCTTGCTTTATAGCGCTTCTCGGGAAAATAAAACGTCACTGATTAATAAATAGGTAGGATCGGAGAGGGAGTCCATAGAGATCGATCTCCACATATACGAAGATCTCATAGGCTGCAAAAGAAGGAATTAGGTGTTTTTAGGCTCCAGAATTATATGTCGCCCTCGTCACATTACTCTGCATTTAGACATCAACCTACCTGAACGCATTACTTGAACCAGAGAAAAAAAAAACGAAAAGATATAACAACGTTGAGTGGTCACTGTCGGTGCTGGTGAAACAGCTTTGCCAGGACCCAAATTGGGTGAAGGGCAGGGGCGTAGCTAGGGGGGGAGGTATGGGGCTACAGCCCCCCCCCCCCCCCGAAATTTCTTCGGGCTGTCATGCGCCGCTGACCAAAACAACCCCTGGCGCCGGAAATCATTCTAGATTTTGTCTCGAATGTCTTTTTCACACTCGGAAAGACATTTCAGCTCGAACATTGCGAACTCGGGCTGGATTTCGCGACAACGCCCATGCACCGTGAGTCAAATAACGTAAGGAGCCCCATCCGAGCATAAAGCTTCAAGGGCGTTTTGATGGCAAGCGGGCTCGTCGCTTCATCTCGCGGAGGCCGCGTAATCTACGCAGCGCATCGATTTCAATACCCAAACTTTATGGGTATAAAGTTATAATAAACAATTGATTGAAAGGTGCATTGACAATTTCAAAGTCGTGCTTTAGATTTTCAATTCCGGAACTTTTTAGGTTTAATGTTGTTTTAAACATTTGACGTCAAAGATGCAACAATTTTCTAAAGTTGTACATCACGCCATACAACGAGGCAAGCCAAATCAACACACTATCAGAAAAGTTGACAAAGCACGCAGCGAGGTCCGATGAGACGAAGCGTTATGATGGTTCATTTGTGCCGTCGTGCCACAAAAAACAATATCAACATTTTTTTCACCTGCGCCAAAGCATCTATGTAAAGACACTAAAGCAAGCAAAGATAACTACGTTTTTACTTATTTTTCTAATTTGACTTTTATTGAACATTGAACCTCTTCAATTTTCTTGTTCTCACGACCCGCGTGCTGCCAGAGCCAGCCAGAGCGCATGCGGTTTTCTCGTGTTGCGCCGACCACCACACGGCGCACTTCGGTGCGCGTTCGTTTTTTAATGGCCGAGTGGATCTTCGCCTGGCAGAGTTCTGGACACCTTCTTGCAAGCAGACGAGAAAATGAAACAATGGTTGCTCGCCGCCATCACTGTGGGGACTCGACGTATTGCAACGCGTTGGCTTCAGCGCAACGTCGCCGGAAAGTCTTGTCTCGCCGTTGTAGGATACCGAGCAGTATGCGTATGGTTTCTCTGTGGACCAAGCGTCTCACGTTTTCTTCGATATTCTTTCGGTAGCCACATTAGGTGCTCAAAGTAGACATTCGATTGTGGCCAACATGGTTTCCTTTGCGTTTCTTTTTTTCGTGTCGGTGCCCACGCCCCACAAAAGAAAAAAAAAGTCGTTGTTGCGGCGCAGCGAATTGCGGCGTGATGAAAGTTCGATTTCGTTACTTCTTATGCGGAAAGAAAAGGGCCACGTGATGCTTCAGTTTCCGGATACTCTTATTGTATTATTGCGATAGCAATTATATGGACACTCCAGGCGCATTCCAGCCGTCGCCCTCATGTTCCGTGTGAAGTCCAAGGGCGATAACATCATGACCGTGCGCCGCATGCTGCTTGTGCGAGTGATAGCGTAGGGTGGTGGGAGAGGGTGGCATGGGTGAGCCGACGATGGACACAAGCCATGTACACACTAAAATAAGTACATAATTCAGGACTCAAAGTAAATCAAAATAAACAGTCATTTATCTGAGAAATATACGGAAATAATGTTTGCGGATGTGCCATTTCTGCGAGATAACGTAATGCGATTTCGTCTTTTTCGTGCACCCTTCCTATAAACTGCATGGTAAGGCTTGAGTGATAACTGTGTGCTTTCTTAATGCACTGAAATCAAAAAGCTTTGTGCCATGGTACAAAATAGGAAAATGTAGGGCGCGGGACATTATTTTTTATACTTCGAGCGGGTTGGGTAAGAGAGTTTCCGGAGCAGTCCCTTATACTGAAAACCAGGAGCCAAAATTGATTAAGCGTTACTGCTTAAAGTTTTCTTGACAGGTTGGTGATAACGAGCTCTTGATAAGAGAACACGCAAAACTTCCTTTAAATAATTAGTTTCTCCTCTCAGAACTCGCTCCTCGTAAAGTGTCCCGAATTTTTTCCCCACTAAGCTACCGATGTGTTTATTGAAATATCCGTTAATTACGCGAGTCAGTTGTGCTAAAGCTAATGATTTTTGAGCCAGCCAAAAGTTTAATACCGACGAGACGAAAAGTACACTTTGAATTAATTGCGTTCTTTGCGCATTACGTGCTTGACCCCCTATCTAGTCAGGTGTTTATTATTGCTTAAACACGCAATAATAAAGAGGGTCCAGAAAAAAAAAAGACAAGTGCGCACTTTGTCAGCGGAAACAGGAGAGTATTACACCGCCTATCCTCACACCATTGTTACTATCATGAAGTCTTGCCAGCTATGACTTTGTAGCCTATTAGCACTTGCAAACACGCATTACCATTGCGGGATATTCAACGGTGCTATACAAAAAATATATATATAAACGTAGTTTTGCCGCGTATTAGTATTTTAGCGCGGGTCAAGCTAAAAGTAAAGTTCTCGGAAAGTCACTCCTACGCAACAAAAACATCCAAAAACGAAACAAACCAGTTATCGGTGCTTCAGTCTTTTATTTTTTTTTTAATACAGAAGAACCCTCCGTGGTAGCTTAGCGGCTATGGAGTTACGCTATGGCTCGAGACGTCGCGGGTTCAATTCTCTATGGCGTGACCGCGTTGCGATGAAGAAAGAATGCAAAAATAGAAAACGACAAACGTTTGTGTACCTTGCATTGGATCCACGTTAAAGAAACACATGTGATCGAAATTAATTGCCCGCACGCCTCGTAATCAGATCGTGGTACTGGCACGTAAATCCCTCGAATTCAAATTTTTGCAAGCGAAGACAATTACAATGTACGCGATCACATATTACGAACGGAACGCACTACAAGGCCTGACTGGGCGGACGCTTTGATTCGACGGGGCGCTCGTATCCGGCCGCTCAATTTCAGCTCTAGGCGAGCCTCGTATTTAGCCTGAGAACGAAACAGTTTGCGACAGCGATAAGATATATGCAGAAAGGCGAGTTAATGAGGGACCACGAAGAGGCTTATCGATTAGCCGCGCGGGGCGAAAAGCTGCAAGAGTGCAAGCTGCAAGAACGTCCACCTAGAAAGAAATTTGTGTCGTACTTTTTGGTCGTGATTTGCCATTGCGTGGGCAGCCTTTTCATTTCGTTCGCAGCCTTTTTGAGACAGCAGTGCGCTTCTGTAACGAAGGAAGTAGTTTCACTCCATTCTAGTCATTTATCGTCCACCTTTCACGGCAGGCACATCGCGGTGATAACAATGGAAAGGATAATAATAACGCAACTGGCAAGGATAATATTGGTAAATTATTGTCACACTGTTACACTATAACGGCCCAGTGCCCGCAAGCTGTGTTTAGTGTCTCCTTTACATATATATATATATATATATATATATATATATATATATATATATATATATATATATAAGAAATTTCTGTTGTACAACAGGAGTACATGACGTTTTTGTATTTGCGACAGACATTCTGATGTCGCGACGACGAAGAGTTCTGAAGTCGCAAGAGAAACGTTCTGTCGCGACAACAAGATTTATGAAGTCGCAACAGTAACATTCGGTCGTGATGGCCAAGAGTTCTGAAGTCGCGACAGAACAAGAGTTTATGATGTCGCACAACTTTCTATCGCAACAGCGATCCTGACGTCGCAACAGGAACTCTCTGTCGGGACTACACATTTTCTGTCGTGGCGTTAGAAATGTGCCACTATCTGTCGCTGAGCAAAACGTGAACAAGGTGAATGCAGGAGCCAACGTTTCGACAAGTGGACTTGTCTTCTTCAAGGCGACATATGCTTTCCTCGCCACAGTATATATAGGTGGGGCCCCTCCAAAGGGGAGAGGGCGTGAGGCGGGAGGACGCGGAAACGAGGAAATGTGTTAGCGTGTTGAATTGAGAGTAAAGAAACGCTGTGTAGAAGGTCAAAGCCAGGGCCCCCCCACCCCCACCCTGGTCTGTCAAACACGCGCGTTAGCCGTCGTGTCAAGGGCGTCTGACACTACGGCTGGCAAAAAAAAAGGAGAAAGTAAAGGAAAGGTAAGGGGAGAAAAAAAAGGGAAAAAAAAGGGCGGGGGATACGCCAAGAAATCAAACTAAGAGTTGTTGCCTATAGCTTGAAGTTTAGCGTAGCGAATAGATTCTAAAGCTCCCTTTGAAACGTTTATGCCTATTGGTTGCAATGTCTGGAACTTATGGATAAGGTATGATACAGTACAGTATGTATAAAATACAGAGAATCATACCTTATCCATAAGTTTCAGACCACAGGAATGGAGCAGTATGGACACGTAGCACCCAGTGGTAAATGCGACCAGTTCCACCTTGAGACAACAGCCGGTGTAAGGGCCACCCCGGCCCGAAGCCTCCTAAGCACAACTTCCTCCGCCCTAGTAAGATGAAGGGGGAGGGAGCAGACACACGGTGGGATAAGAACGCGTGTGTCCTGCCGGAGAACATTTTTACGGGCTCGCAGCGAGTTACGGGGTTGGGGTGGGAGGGGAATAGGTGGAGGATCAGGATTAGGAGGGCAGTGTGCCTGCTGGTCAGCAGCAATGTTGTGAGGGTTTGCTGAATGGCCTTGAATCCAGTGTACCTTGACGCAAGTCGCTGTCTTACTATTTATAGTGTGTATTCTCTCGCAGATTTCCATCGCCTTATCAACCTTCTTGAGTTCCTGAATAGCCGCTAAAGAATCAGTGAAGATATCTAGTTGCTTGATGGTAGGCAGCTTAGATGTCGCATCTTGCACAGCCTCGTGGATGGCTTGAAGTTCCATTACTAGAGCGCTGGCTTCCGTAGATAAATAGCGGTGGTGGCCGCTGATGAAATTATGCGTAGTACTCAGGAATGATGTCCTTCCGCCGTCTGGGAGAATGGCAGCATCCGTATAGACTTTGCAGGTGTTAACGCATGATGCATCGACGTTGTTGTGTTCGTCAATAATACCTGTTGTATCGCTGCGTCGTAACCTCGTTGGCTTATTAGTTGTGATGCTGGTGAATTCCCAGGGAGGCATTGGATAGGGCTGATTGTCAATCCGAGAGCCGCGGTGAAAATTAGCATGCAACGCAGCGACAGCCGGAATAAGTTGCTTTTTTATTTCACGTGCCTTTTCACGTTGCAAAATTAGCTCTGCAATTGTGTTGAGCTGGGCATGTTCCTGTAAGGTTGGTATTGGAGTGAAGCGGGGCAGTGCAGTGATTGTGCGCATAGCATCGCGATTAATCGTCTCCAACTGTGCCAGCTGTGCCAAAGTCAGCCGCTGAAATTGTGCTTGATATAAAATTCGTGGCTGCAAGACTGCACGCACCAACCGTCGAGCTACGTCAGTACGAGCTCCAGCTGCTTTTGCTGCAATTCGACGAATAAGGTGAAGTGTTTTTGTTGAACTCTGTCTGGTTTTACGGAGCCAGTGTGCACCACTGCCGGATCGGTGCACACTGGCTCCGGTGCACACGGACCCAGTATGCGGACCTCAGAAGCCTCAGGGATTGCCACTGCGCCGAGTCTAAATGTGAAGGGGTGCTGCGTGATTCTTGTGCGTCCTTTCTTGTTGGCCACCACAACATAGCTTGATTTTTGGGCGGAAATGTCCAATCCTGCTTTCCGAGCGTAGTTGTTCAGCACATTAAGGGCTTCTTGAAGCTGTTGAGTTTGTCTAGATATATCTTTATGCACGGACCACAAAGTGACGTCATCCGCATAGATTAAGAACCTCACATCCGGAATCCGATGTAGTTGCCAGGCTAGAGGTATTAAAGCAACGTTGAAGAGAAGAGGAGCCAGAACCGAACCTTGTGGGACTCCTCTGTTCGATGTGAAGTATCCTTCTTGCCTTCCATCTACTCTAATCGCAAATGTGCGATTCTGAAGGAATGAGTAGATGAATCTTATCACCCGCGGTGGAAGTCCCAGGTCGGTGAGGTTAGATATAATGATTTCATGGTCGATATTGTCATAAGCTTTAGTTATGTCTGTTGCTACTACCGTGCGCACAGCATGACTGTGTGGAGAAACCTGTAAAACATCGTCTGATAACATAGAAAGGCCGTCTTCAGTTCCCAAGTAAGAACGGAATCCAATTTGAGCAGGATGATATTTATCGTGGCGTTCAAGCCACCAGGAAACTCGTGTGGCCAGCATCTTTTCAGCGAGTTTGCGGACAGTTGAGGTTAGTGAAATTGGGCGTAAAGACTGCAGGTTATTTGGAGACTTTCCTGGTTTCGGAATCGCGACAACAATTGAATGCTTCCAATCAGGTGGAACGTTTCCAGTCTCCCATACTTTATTAATAGCCTGAAGAAGTGCGTCGAGAGCTGCTCCTTCCATGTTCTTGAAAACCTCATAAGGAATACCATCGGGACCAGGTGTTGTTCGTTGCTTCGAAGTTTCAATCGCCGCTATTAGTTCGGCCATGCTGAAAGGGCTGGCTATTTCGGATTTGGAGGTTGTGGCAGGCTCATCAATATCGGGGCAGTTTATAGGTGACGCTTGATCGTATTTCGGGAAAAACGCTCTAGCAGCGTGTTCTGCAAATTGATGTGGCGAACTCTGCATCGCTAACCTAACGCTCGCTGCAGGGTCTGGTTGCTTATGACCGCGTTCCATTGACCGGAACGTACGCCAAAGTGCTCTGTTTCCAATGCCCGATCCAAGATTCTCGCACCACTCATACCATCGTCGTCGAGAAAGTTGCTTTTCGTGCTGACGCGCCTTCGCCGCTATATGGTTAGCACGTGCACGGCTACCTGGTGCATCGGGATTCCTTGACGCATACAATTCTGCCTGACGTCGCTTTGCCCAAAGTTGCAAAAGGGTGAGGTCCGGTTGAGGTTGTTCCTCGTCAACTGTGGTCACAGTGGTGTTCCTCCGTAGCAGTTCTTGCAAAGCGGGAAGAATTTCTGAGGGCTCTGAGGGTACTTCATCAATCGATGATTCCCGAAACTTATCCCAATGTGTGACTGTTACTCGTCGTCGAATTTTATTTATACACGTTCTGTGCAAACCAATCATTATTGGCATATGATCACTGCCCCATGTGTCTGGTTCCACCCGCCACTGCGGCATTCCAGGACCCAACCACCACGTGAGGTCTGGAGCGTTTGTTCTAGATACTGCGGGTACAGCACAGGTAGCCACAACGTGATGGTTCAGCAGTGTAAAAGTGGCATCGCTCATGATGTTTTTAACTTCGTATCCTCTTCGGGAGTTGTACTTGTACCCCCATTCTGTATGTGGGGCATTGAAGTCTCCACCCACGAGAATAGGAATTCCCGGGTACGTAGACCGGAGATGGGCTATTCACCCCAAGTTCAAACGTGTGCGCTGCGGTCTGGCGTAGAATGACACTAGAATGACAGGAGTCTTCACTGGTCGTGTTAGGACCCCGACAACTTCTTGATTACCACTACACCATGGCTCCAGGTCAATCACTGTGTGAGCAATATGCGATGATATATAAACTGCAGCTTTTCCCGGAGCTGAAGCCATTGTAGTAGCACGTCTATCTCTAATAGATGGGTTATGATACCCATTGAAATTGGATAGGGAGCATAGCTTATTATGCTCTTGAATAAGCAGTGCCCATACATGCAGCTTATTGTATTGAAGCTTGGTTTTAATTTCTCCTAACTTGGAGTTTAGGCCCCGACAATTCCACTGTAGAATTCCATCCTGTGACAGCTGCTGCAGAGAATTAGCCATGATGCAGGCAATTCTGAATGAGCAACGTTAGTTGAGCAAGTTGATCTAAAACTGCTGTCCAAACAGCTTGGTTGACCTGTGGTGCCGGACGGGATCCAGGCGTAACGGTGGCATTCGCAGTGGTTGATGCGTCACGTGTCGGTCCTATTTTCTGACGACGCAGAATTACCAATTCTTTATGTTTGCGTAGTCGCTCAATCTCTCTGGCCAGTGCGTCTATCCGAGCGTCAATGTCATCATGGTCATCATCTGACTGATGCAGAGGTTCCGGTAATTTCTGTTTCTTTGTCTGCGACTGCTTGCCACGTTTAAGAATAGAAGAATACAGTTGTGTTTCTGGGGCATATGTCGCCTTGAAGAAGACAAGTCCACTTGTCGAAACGTTGGCTCCTGCATTCACCTTGTTCGCGTTTTGCTCATCGTCTTGAATTTCCATCTCCCGCACTCCCCGTCTACTATCTGTCGCAGCGACATAAGTTCTGACGCCGCGACACAAGCGCTCTCCGTCGCGATGCTTTAAAATTGTATGTCAGTTTCGCATCGGTGGTGTGCACTGTGCATTTCTCTTGCGCGCTATTCAATCGTGCTTCTCTGAAGCTGGCATTGCTGACAGCACCGACACCGGTATTAAAGTCGACGTGGCCAATTTTTATAATTGTGCTGTGACGACGAGACACCAGCAATGCCCTACCGGCCTCCTCAAAATCGGCAGCTGATCAATATTATACCATCTGCGGGAATGAATGCGTATCCGTTTTGTTTTATTTGGTAAGATGTGGCACACAGGCCTGTGGACTTACATGTGCCGTTACATTGACACATTCGTTAATTTCCCAGAAATATCGCATAAGCTTTTGCGAAGTGAAAAAGAAGTTTTGGGTTGTTCCACAAAGTTGCGTGCAAAGCTGTCTCACTCGGGTATCATTAATCTGGTACAGTGCTGCCGTGAGAAGCCAGTATGCTGCTAGAATGGACACTCATTCACGAATGTTTATGTAGTTATTTTGCATTGAACACACGAATTATATGCGCGTTCAAAAGTGTAAAGAGTGAGAGACAACTGTCGGAATTAGCAGTAACAACCATAACAGTGTCCCTGGTTACTGTTGTCTATTTCTGAATTTGTTATTTAATATGGATATTGTAGAGCAAAATCGATGCTCTAGCAGTCCACGATGTACCTGTCGATGGTAACAACACTTTTGCACTTCTAGAGATGCCGCAGTTGACGCGGTGGAATGAAAGCGCATCTTGGCTCTTAAAATGCAAATGTAAACATCAACGCAGACAGAGATTCTTACTGTTGAGATAGCCAAAATGTAGGCTGAGAGGTGTTTGGCGCGGTGCAGTGGTAAGGTGCTGGGCTCGGGATCCTCAGGTCCCAAGCGCGAATACCCGGCGGGGAAGTTTTCTTTGTGCTTCTAATTTTTCTTTTTTGCACTAACAAATTTACATAGCCTTAATGAGGTCTCTGTCAATTTTTAATTAAATATTGACCAAGAACTACAGGACTTTCGACTACAGGACGTCACACTACAGACAACAGAACGACAGAAACAACGTCCCAAAATACGACAAACTGAAATTTCCTGTTGTGTTGTTCAAGTATAGATCTATCTCTCTCTCTCTCTCTCTCTCTCTCTCTCTCTCTCTATATATATATATATATATATATATATATATATATATATATATATATATATATATATATATATATATATATATATATATATATATATATATATATATGTATATATATATATGTATGTGTGTGTGTGTAAATACCGCGTGCTAGCACATATAGGCACAAAAAAGACACAAACTACGAGAAAGATAGCTCGCCGCAAACAAGTTAAGCTGCTGTTCGCAAATACACGATTAGCTCTAGCCTTGTATTTCACGCGCCGAAGAGCCCTTTTGGGCGGATTCGCCTAGTGTGGCGTGCCGCTTGATTCAGGGAGGCAAGGACATCGGCCGTTGTAACCCACCGCTGAGTGGAATCTAACCCGCTATTGAGAGTTCGTTCGTAAGCGCTTTATTCCACTGGTGGGCTACAGTCACTAACGTGTCCAGCATAAGAGTTGGTTGGAATTCGGGCTTAAAAACTTTTCTATCGTACGAGCTTTTTTGCGAGTACTGGCCTTTGTTACTGTAGCACTGGCAGGCAAGCCCTCTTCAGTCGAACGATTCCAACCATACACCATGATTCCAACGCCTTTACGGGACACTGCAGATTTGCGAAACAGGGACCGCAAATTTGCAAAGCTTTCTCTTCGTGAGTGTTGTTTCTGAATGGCCGACCGCTTCCACTGATAATATGCATCCGGCATCACAATTGGCTGCCGTCTGCCCTTACGAGCAATTCTAGCTTAGGAAATTTTCTGCAAGCACTAGCCTAGAGCAATTTGCACGACACATGGGCACAGTTACTCGAATTTAAAGTTCGAGTCTGTAATAGCTTTTTCTGTGACCCGAGCAGCGACGCGTTCAACGAGACTATGGCTTCGTGATCCCTTCGGGTGGATCAGAATTTTCCAACTCATAAGTTAGAAGCGCCGTGCCCTACCTCAAAGCTCAAATTCCCATTTGTCGTGGAAATTGCGTCCCGTAAACTTTTGTTGCCGGCTGTACATAACTGCAGTTGCGGTACCATTCGATCTCTGCACTGGTAATAACAAAGGCGTCGCCTTCAAATCAAGTGGATTACTTACTGTCGCCTACGCGACTTTCCTCTTTCGAGTGGCAGATGAAGGAATATTGACTAGATACGTTCATCGGGATTCCCAACAGCAAAATCATTTTTGTTGTCCTTAAAAGTGTGAAAGCTACCTTCAGGAACCTATTTTATTGATAGTACCTATCGCCCTTTTGTATATGTTCGGTGTACTTCGCTACCTGTTTCTTTTTGTGTATTTAGCTGTGGTGGAGAGAGTCATCCACTATGTAAAATGTTCTTCTCTCATTTTTTTTATTAAATAGGCCAATCGCTCAGTAACGTGACGTTTATTTAATTTATTTCTAATTGGACGATACTTCCAAGGTTATGAATTCGAGGCTTCTAATCTCATCTAGGGGTTCTTCATCAGCATTCCGTGCTCTGCAAACCAGTCTTCTTAGCAAAACATTGCTGAGAGTATCAGCTATTTCATAGTGTTTCTTCGTATGTTGTAAGTAATATTCATGCAAATATAACGATAACCTGGTCGGCCTATTCGAAGATCGCGGCGAACCGAGCCTTTGCGAACATGCCTCGTCCCCAGATGGAACGTCTTGGACGTTATGAATACAAACCCTGGGAGTGAAAAAAGAGCGAACAACTTCGGAATCACCAGCCAATACAACTATACTAAAAGTTAAAACAAAAGTTAAGACAACACCTGAAATTGTATTGGATAATACTCCAGGTGTCTCCTAACAACATATGTTTGGTTTCTTCACCACAGAAGGCTACACTATATTTTTCATTTGCGTGTTAGCTAGGCCATTCCGTATATGGATTACTTTCCATAGGCTTAGCCCTTAACATGATTATAAATCTACCGCTCATATTCCATTAGTAACACAAAGTATTGGTATTATAAGACTCTCGAGAACTTGGTGACCTATGCGCGTAGAAAAATGGAATAACTTAGTAAAAAAAAGCGCGATTAACAAAAACCTTTCTCTACGCCTCATCAACAGAAAGATGCAATACTTTGCCTTAAGGAGAACACGCAGAAACCACGGCGAGCCGAAAAAGTACAGTACGGATGTTGCATTGACTGTGCCACAATGCACGGGCTTGGGCGTTGATGCATAATTTTCTTGGACGAACGGGACCATTAGAGTTTGCCGCTCTTCGTGGTCATCAATCACTCAGCTGAATCACTGGAATTAGGGCTTCTGCCCCTAACTTCCACGGTCTATTATAAGGCCCAAATGCCTGGCAGGAACTCGAAGCAAGAGAGTGGCCCCTGCTTTGCATCGTCAGATCATTATAGAATTCTTGTATTAGCGATGTTTCGCAAGGACAAGAGCATTGTTAGTCATAGCGAAAAAAAAATGCTTCACATGCAATAGAGGCTAACACTGCTGCAATAGTACATGACAAATTGAGCTGAAACAATCTTCAAAGCAAGACTTGTGAATATCCCTAGAAGATGAAGCCTCCGAAAGCGACGTAGTCATCATGCAGTGGCGTCGGCTGTGCTAGCACGATATTTATTTCGACAGGCAATGAGTGCTTGTCGCAGTGAACAAACTTCATGTCACAGCTGCGAATTAGTGGTTGTTGAAGCGAACATTTGCCTGGGTTCAATGTTGCAACAAAAGCGCATGTGTACGAAACCACCCTTTGTCGATATTAAAAGCAGTGCGTCACAAAGAAATGAGGGAACTTGAATGTTTCGTTTTGTACATTGACGCGTGGGATGAATATTGTTTGCACAGCAACATGCGTTATTATTGCGATAGCAATTATACGGACACTCTAGGCGCGTCCGCGCCGTTGGCGACACCTTTCAGTGGAATCAGTGTCGCGGTTGTAGGTTGTCGAAAATCATTCAGGATCCATATTATGGAACCCATTTACATTAATGCTACTGAGAATATTCGCAAGGAGAAGTAACATACGTCAGTATGTGAAATTATGGTGAAAGTATCTTGATGGTTCAATGCAGGAAGAACGCATTTCTTATAATGAAAGTTTCGTAGTTGCATAATAAGATAGCTGCATACCGTATGAGCAGGGCTCTTTTTCTATGAATTCATTTCGCGTGTTTTTATATATTCATGCATACCACTGCTTTTACCACTGTTCGCTCTGGGAGATAACGCTAGATCCGTCCGGAAAACTAGGGCGGCTGCGTACGTGGATACCGCCGCGGCAATGACGGCACAACTGAGACCGGAAGGAAGGAGCTCTGCAGTTGATAGCGCCGGCATTGCGAGCTTTGGCACCGGCACAAGGGCAGCTGCTCTCTGCCTGCGCGCTCTTCTAATTTAGGAGAGTTATTTGTGAGCACCGACCACAGTGCAGTACCGGTAATGAACAACGTGAATGCCCCAGCGAAAACGGGCGCGAAAGATTTCGGTAAACGGGGCAGATGGGTGCCGGGCTGTCACAAGCGGTGCTATCGCCTCGACAGCACGAAACGCTGGCGGCCTCTGCTTTGTCATAGACTTTTGTCGTTTCTTTCAGGCACACACTAGGGCTCGAAAGATTATGCGACCCGTTAATGTGGGTTTCAACACGCACCCCTGTAAACATGTTTCATCGAGGCCTTTCTAGTTACTTTCACGTAAACGCCTATTTTGTATACAGTTTTCCTAAGACAATTCTTTTTCTTTTACATTTTCCACTTGAATAACGCACTGTTATACTTTCTAGGAATAGTGTAAGCGACGCAAGCTTATGTTTTTTTTATGTTTTGAGGTGTCTGGCTATCAAACTGCCCCCGAGGTGTTTTCTTCTCGATATGTGTGCTGAGGCGCAACTGCGTACGTAAAGTTGGCGATAGGTTACATGCAGAAGCTCTCCTAGGTGCCTTAAACGATAGACAAGATATTGCAAAAATAGGTTGACTATGTTTGCGTTTACGAAGAGCACGAGGGTCTTGTCTGGAGATCGTTCGGAGAAGGCGGAGTTTCAGAGAGATAGAGAGCGAAAGAAAGAGATCTAGAGATATAACGGCACTTGCCAGCGCTGCGATGCCCTGGTGTAAACAGCGCAGGGCTGGCAAGGTCTCCAAAAAGGATAAAAGAAACGAGTGTACTAAGATAAAAGGAAACTGGGAAAATCAATAAGAACGATAAAAAAATAAAAGAAGCCAAATGCGTGAGAAGGAAACTTGGAGATTCTATTCTGTTCATAATGTGCGGGGCTGACATTGACGCTGAATTTTATTCACACATCCAAACCTCTGATGTAGTCCGCCACGCCCCGCTGGCTCGCGACCCCGTTCAAGGAAGAAAGGTGCTAGCCTGGTTATCTTTATGTCTACTTCATAGCGCGCTCAACCATTGCAGCGCTGGAACGACCGGGCTGCCTTACTTCCGACGTTTCTTCGCACTTGAAGCAAAGGGTAAAAAATACCAGAGTCAAGGGCGCGTGAGAAAGCGCAAGAGAGTCGTTTCAAGGAAATTGCTTTCACCGAAGGCCAAATCGCGCTTCTTTATCATTGCTGATGCTGCGTGTGCCGCCACTGAAGCCCCTCGTCAGGGTTAGGCGCATGCATCGTCATGGCTTGACAAGATTGTTTGCTGCGAAACGACGCCTGCTTTGCAAAAAATAAAAAAAAAAGCGTAATGGTAAAAGTGGTCTTTACGCTTGTCAGACTGAAACTGCTGGGAGTATGCAAATTGTCCTGTTCGCACAAAAAAAAAGTCTCTCTCTCACCTTTCACAAACCCTTTACTGTCCCAAATGCAGCCGGGCGACGATATCTTTTGAGTAATGATGTGACCTTGGTGAGAAGAAGCGATGTGCCACGAGGTTTCACATGTGATGGCGCAGTACTTGAAATTATTACTACTTCTTGTATGAGAAAGCCCGAAAAGAACGTTGTGAGCATCGATTCTTTGAGCTAAAAAGCATTCAGAGAACACCTGAAGAGTGAAACGGGTTACCTCTATAACTAGAAACGATTGAATCAAAAGAAGCACTTCTAAGTTTGGAAGGATTATGGGACTTCCGACCAAGGAGATTTGGTTTCCGAATTTTAATATTTTTAGAAGGCTGAACAGTGCTGCTTAGATATATACATTATGTATTGCAATTAGTTCTGTGACTTGAGTTTTCTTGTGTTCAACAATGTATTACCCATGGAGTACTGCTGAAATAGTTCTGCTTTACTTCCTTTTTAATGTCTCATATTTCTGCTCGCTAACAGGTTACTATCCGAGATTTGAATTTGTTATCTCGTTTCGCACGTATGCTGAAAGCTAACAGAGAACAGAAATTTGGTAATACTATGAACTTTTAACATCATACTGATAGACTCCTTCGACCACAAAGCAAACGCAGTTGCTAACGTTTGGCTAACGAATTTCATGAAAAAGGTTTCGGATAAAAGTTCATGAATTCTGAAGGCAGTCCTGAGCATCTTGTGAACCGTTCTTGTCGGCATTTTTTCAACGCTATCAGGTGTAGATTGCGCCGAAAATTATTATATATTTCACTACACAGAAAACTATTGTTCCGTGCACCAGGACTCCACAAATATCGTACAGCAGATATTTGTGGAGTCCTATATATATTATATATATTAGTACCTCGGAGGGGCAAAGTTGGCAGTATTTTACAAATAAGCGATCACAAAATTCTAATTTCAGCAGGGCGCATTAGGCCACGGCTCTTCATAGCGCCTAGTTGCCATGAATACAGCTATGAGGCTGCAGTCAAAATGCTACTGGGATGTTTTCCTCTGTGGATCTGCCGTAATTAGACCTGTACTACTGAGGTGGCTCCTCCATTAGCTTGCCAAGTTCACAAATATTAGTGGACTCAGAATTATGCTTTCAATGAGCTACAAGCCAGTGGGCGACGCTGACAGCTTGCGTTCAAAGGAAAGAGTCTCAAGTAGATAGAGCCGTGGTAAAACGCATACAGGCATTCAGATTTGTTTCCCACATTTAATTATGCCGATAAATTTTGAAGAGGTAATCATTACTAAGGAAAGACGCCTTACGTTAGCATGTCATAGAGGGACAGGAATACTATGCACTTCTGGTACGATGGTCAGCTGAACTTTTCACCAGGGTGTCACTTCTTTGTAACGGATGCATTGCCTTGGGCAGTCAAGTTAAATGGGCTTATTAAATAGTTCGGCATGGTACAAGCTAGAACATCACTGGTTCGATGTCAATGCGTGTTGGTTGATGTGAGATGGTTTAGTAAAGCCATAGCCAGCGAAATATTCGCTTTCTGTTCATACTGTCGGATAAGACACTGGACGGCGGGCGAAGCATGCAGAATTTGAGAACGAATTTTTGACAGGATCGCCTTGCCTGCAGCAATTAAGATATAAAACTTGCTGCGCTAGCTGTGCTTTCGGCTGACTCTACAACATTTTCCAGCAGATTTAGTGAGCGTGGGACGTGCCGGGATTATGTGTTATTCTAACAGGTATCATTGTAAGCCATAATAAAAGATATTAAATATATAAAAGATCTTAAACTGACGCAAAGATCTAGATAAACTCACATATTTTCTATATCATTCGGTGGACCCGGCCTCACCTCTTTCACTTTACCATTTACAATCAATCAATCAATCAATCAATCAATCAATCAATCAATCAATCAATCAATCAATCAATCAATCAATCAATCAATCAATCAATCAATCAATCAATCAATCAATCAATGAGATTTGCCTAAACAACTCAGGAAATGCATACGAAACACTTGGAACAATACCGCGAGTACCTGGTCCAATACAGAAAATACATGTAGGAGGATCAAGTACCTGGTTTATTAATGAGTACGAACATTTTTAAAGTAAGCAAGCGTTAGTTGACTGAGCTAGAGTTACGTCATTTAATTGGACGAATAGAAGCTTTTACAGCCAAGGTTACAGTATTTGGAAACATTTAATTTCCGCAGGCAGAGCTTTTCAAGTAATCACACCAAAGTACTCTATTAATCGTTCACCGTATACAATAAGATTCATGTTACCATTTCATGTTTGCCTAGTGTTCGCACGCGAGAAGTTGTTAAGAAAGGAGGAAGTGTGTGGAAAGGAATTGTTAGGAAAAGGGAAGACTGTAGTGAGTATTTTGTGTGCTAAAAGTTATATTACAATTTCTCAAATCCGTAAAAGCAAGTATGCAAAAATTGCAGAACAGAATGCTACTAAGGTGATGAACACAGGAAGAGGCTATTATTCCTGAGGTTGTGCTTTTGTAATTTCAGTGCATCTGTGCTCTCCATATGCGCTTACGCCAATTTCATATTTAGCTTCCATCGCTGTTTTGCAGCCTAATTAAGTAGAGAATTTGCCCTCTTTGAGTCCTGGATTAACATTGCTGGTTCGTTCCGCAGAAGTGTAAGCTGACTTATGTCGCAAGAGTTATTTTTATTCTATTGTAGCGTAAGATAATAATAGCTTTTTTTTTTATTCGAGCAAGTATGCTGTGATTCATTAAAAGAAATATGGGTTAGTAATGGTTGGCAATGAATTGTATCGCGATTCGTCTATCACGTGAGTGATGCAGTCAATAACGTTTAGAGATTCCATGTGAACGTTATTGCTATAAAGGTTTTTGAAACTGGTATTTTCCATAATGGTGTGGGCACGTTAATAATTTACCCGTGTCTAATGCGTCAAACATGTCTGGCGAAAAGGAGCTTGATGCAGAAAGAAATATTCAACAATGATCCGCAATTGCGATGCCGTAAAAGTCCGCTGGTACAGTAAAATCAATATTACATATTATAAGATCAATAAATGTTTAATACGGGCCGCAAGCACGAGCAGATTACAAAATAAAACATTTTTATGGTTGAATTAGTGTAGAAATAATAACAACCATAGCAATCATCTTTTGGTGAGTCAATGTTCACGTCACCACAATAGACAATTGGACTCCGGACAGGCAAAAGAGGGTCAATAACAGTTTCTATAACAAAAAATCAATAATAGACGACCAATGAGGATCGCAAACCACGTGTGGACACACAGCAGTAGCTTACTGGCTATGGCGTTGCGCTGCTCAGTCCGAGGTCATGGGTTCGCGACCGGACTTCATTGGAGGCCATGTGTAAAAAAACGCTCATGCACTTAGGTTTAGCTGAACCGTAGTTGGTCAAAATGAATCCAAGGCCTCTCACAAAAGCATGCCTCATAATAAGATCGCGATTTGGCACATGAGACCAGACAACCTCATTTTAGTTTTAAACGTCACCTAATATCTACTAACGGCACATTCACGTTTACCAAAATGTGTTTCGGTACTTTGGTTGCTTCAAGATCTGGAAGCTAGACACGATACGGAAGCTAAAACAATCACCCTCTCTCGTCTCGCGGACACGCGATTTCGCAGGTTTCGCGGCAACGAACTCCCCCGAAATGTGGCTTGGCCATTGTTGCCGGGTTCTTAGATAGACTGTCGTACTACGCCATTGTCACGAATGAGACTCTGTGCACCACATCGTCGAGCATTTGTTGTCACGTCGCATGTGTACGTTTGGGGGGACGGGTTGACGTTGATAGCAGAAAAGGTTAGTATTGCTACGTTCCTTGTCAATAGGCCAACATATTTCAAAATATTCCGAGAACATCATGACGCGAGCGAAAGCATTTTAGGCAGCCATCTTTGTTGCCCCTTTCTGAGGCCGTGTGCCGGGCAATGTGACGTAGAACAAAAATGATCTTTTGCACGCCAGTTCGCAGGCGAGGCAATCAGGTTGTTTGTGTGTTTTGATTTACTGCGCTGTTATTTGGGAGGACTGACCGAAGATCAAAACCAAGCTACCGACCCTTAGCGTGTTTTCTGGTTCAAGGAGCGGCGCTGTGAACCTTTGGCTCTGTTGAGTTTCGTGTATCAGATCCAATGTTTATCTGCACATAAGTGCCTGTAAATACATTGTATATATAGCCTCGTTATTTTCTAGGTGTAAAGCGTCCACGGCGTCCCATTTCTAAGGGCTAGAAGTAATGAAGGCGGTAATCGCAGGGGAAAGCGACAGTTCTGCCCACAAGCAAGCTATGTCGCCTTGAATAATTACGAAGTGGGGAAGCAATAACGTTAGCCACGTTATTCCCCCGGGGCAGCGTTTATGTAGCCGTGAAGTCACTGCACTGCTGACTGAACCGCAAGCGCAGTTCGCAGCATTACCGCTAGAGAATAATTTGCACTCTGCTTGGTGCTGGAATGCCATCGGGTTTCACAGCGAGGCACTGGCAAGTGGTGATCCCCGTGGCGGCAGACACTTTGAACCGCGTAGAACAGGCAAGCTGTTACTTGATGCTTGGATATGTGGCTGCCTGGTTTACTCCGCTGTGACCGCTGAGAAAGACTTCCGAGAATTCCAAGAAGTGAATGAGATTGACCAGACAAATTAAGCATGTTCATCATGTAGACAGCACCATAACTTGTCGCCTGTATCGGTTATATAGTAGTGCTAAGGGAATATTCTTTACAGTGTTGGGGGTTCCAGCGGAGTTGGTGCTTTCTGGTATCAAAGTAGAAATCTTTTCGCGTACCTCTCACTTTACAAGTTTCTGAAAGCTATGAACAAACTATATTTTGTTTGTTATTTGCATTCTGTTAAATTGTATCACTGCTATCACTCCAAAGCAGGGGACATGCCAGTTCAATTCAGTTGCAGTATGTCGATACAGGGGAATACGTTCTTTCTTTCACCTCGTTGTGTTTAGAAGTTACTGCATATTATCAATGATTAATCCTTTGCCCGCGACTGGAACTCTGTTGCAATTACTCTTAATGTTTGTGCAATTGCTTCTACAGAAACTTTATGCATTGCAATTTTGTCGATGCTCTTCGTCATGAAGAACAGCCTTCTTTAGAACTGTGGCCTTAGCTGCACAAATTGCTTTTTTTCTTTACCGCAAGCACTGCATGAACATGAAGCTGGTGTTGGAAGCACGTTACATGACCCGGTCACTGCACTGTAAATGCGGTTCTCTAATGCAATACTTCTTAATTTCGTTTTTCCTACATAACAAAAATAAACGCCATAGGGGTGGTCATTGATCGTGCCGAAAACGGCTAGACGCACGGGCTTCATTCGATCTCATTTCTGTGTTCATCCGTGCAGCTGCATCCGATAACCATTCAGTGATGCTGTGCCTGTAAAGCGTGCTCTGCCTGGCGTTGTTTTTTGCTAAGAAGAAGCCATCTTTTGCGTCCTTTACCTGAAGCGTTATGAAGATTGTGGGAACCGAGCTTTGCGAAATGAGTTTAGTACAGTGATTGAAAAATGACTGCGTCACCTGGAGTGAAACGCGCGATCAAACTTTATTTCGTTTGACTGTTGGAAACTGCGGTTTATTACGGGGCTCAAATGCGTCCTCGTCGGAACTGGGCCCGCTATTCCGTTATCAAGACCGCTTGGGTGGAGTGTACTTCATAAGATATCACCAGGACTGCGCTGCGAGTTAGACGCGGAAGAGCTGCAATATTGCATTATAGACTGGGTAATTGGGGGCTAAAATGAGATTTGATCGATTGATTGCGTTTTTGGTCACCCATTGCTTTCTTCGCCCCACCACAGGCGACGCGATGCTAGGAATAAGCAACAAGGTATGCTTCTGTGCTGATATAGGCTGCGCATCAAAACGGACAGGTATTACTTTCATTGCTGTACCAAAATATCTGATGCTAAAACGCGTAAGCAGAAAGAAAATGAAAGTGAAAAGGCTGGCTCTGCGCACAGTTATCTAGGCACTGAAGAATTCTGAACAGAAATTAGATGCTTCTGGCATAATGGGATCTTAAGCTAATGTCAGCAATTTAACTCAGCGTGGCACCATCTGCGGGACCACTAGGGCCAGCGCTTCCCTAAGCCTGACAACACAAAGTGCAATGACGATATTATCTCCCTTGGGCCGACGCTGGTTTCGTGACTCTGAGAGGTGGCAGTCGCGGAAACTTCCCCACGCTCTTATTACCTTTTATACTTAAAACGGAGTGAGAGTCCGCCTATGGGTTTTCGGGATTTAAATTGGCCCGCAGGAATAGGCAACTAGTCCGGAAATGATTCTGAACAGCGGCATCAGTGTGACCTCGTTTAAGTTTTGGAACTTCACGTCATGACATTGCAGCGAACCAACTCGGAGTGGCAGTACAGACCTGAGTTCAGTAAAGGGAAAGAAGCAGGGTTATCCTGTTCGGCGATGATCTTAACTGAATCTGCTAAAAATGGCGCAGGTGAAATTGGGAAAGCAGGACGACTGTAATAGTTTTAATGGAGTTTGCAGATGTTCATCCCTGCAAGGAATTTCATGCTTGCTCGGGTTTCCACGAAACAATTGCCGTGCCATGATGATCCCTCCTGTATGGAATCTAGTCTTTATAAATTTTGTTTAGACAACACATTTTTTCGATTTCTCCCAAGCAAGCGATACTCACTGATATTTAATTTATCGACGAGATTGTGAAAAAACAACTCTATTAGATTCTGTACTGTTAGATTATACGAAAGCTATTACATTCTATACGAAAGAATAATGACATGATATTCTCGGAGTTCGTCATATTAGGCCAATGGTTTAGCGCGTAGTTTAGTGAAGGGTCACTAAAGGGTACCAACAGGTTAGATTATTCTGAAGTATTCTTTCAACGCACAATTTCCAACCACTTGGCAAAAAAAAAAAATTGCCTTTTCACAAAAGATACTTAGCGGTTTTGCCCGAAGGGCACTGCATTGAAAGCGATAGCAATATTTAACATAGCGCTGAACTCCTCAGACAGTGTGCTACTTTCACGTTCAGGTGGTCGTTTCACAGCGTGCTGACAACGCTACAAATCTCATGTAAAAGAGCAAATAAGGGGTACTGATGACACAGGCGGGCTCCTCTGATAATAAAGAAACAGAATCTGTTGAAACTTGTTTTTGAATGCCCTTGTACGGACTGAACACCCTCAAAGAACATGCAGGGGCAGTACGTGAGGAAAACTTATGAGGTGCAGTAGAAACGGCGTTCCGGGCAGATATCAGGCATCTCGCAACCCTGGTGGGATGAAGAATGTCGCGACCATTGTTGCTGGCGTCGCACTTCAATGGCGTACGGATGATACAGGAGGAAAACCGTCAGCGTCTGTATCTTGACGCGTACTGTCCGTTACGCTCAGGCCACCGCACGAACCATGGTTAGGTACACACAGTTGCAGAATAGGAGCGCTAGGGTTTGTGCGCGCAACGCTGCTTAAAAGAGACCCTGGCTGAAAGATGCCCACGCTCCGCTGCAGAGACAATTGCGGAGGGTGCGTCTGTTTGGCTTCGTCGTTTTGCAAGCAAACGCCACTGTGCGTTCGTCACGTTCCTACAGACCTCTCCACACGCGAGCCGCCCTTACGCCATCGACACATGAACGACACCAGGACAGAACAGCGGCGGTGCCGCCGAAAGCG
The DNA here is from genome assembly GCF_023375885.2 of Dermacentor andersoni. Taxonomy (NCBI): domain Eukaryota; kingdom Metazoa; phylum Arthropoda; class Arachnida; order Ixodida; family Ixodidae; genus Dermacentor; species Dermacentor andersoni. The sequence goes on from NC_092818.1 coordinate 135,387,905, forward strand.
TGAACCCTCCTTGCGTGTCCGTGTAATTGCCATCGCAATAAAAACGGAAAGACAAAGCTTGCCGTCTTGAATTGCACACCCTAACTGCAGTGCGGGTACGTCAGTATGACGTCGAATGAAGGTATTGTCGATTGCTTGGGCCATTTTCTTTAAAAAAGTACGGTTGTCATTGAGTCTTTGGTTCATGTTCAAGGCAAGTTATTGATTGTTTAACTAATGTAGAATCCCAACAGACATTGTTTAAATGACCTTGAGTCAGGCGTCATGATATGATGGCGCAGGATTTCAAATCATGCGTTTCGTTGTTCAATCGTTCTTAGAAGTCCGAGACCCCGATGACAGTAGGACTGTCGCATTTCGTATTCCACAAGTTTGGCTTGTCAAGCTACTTTTACTTAACATTCCTATTCAGGGTCCTTTTACTCAAGGAAAACAAATTCACATTTATTTTCTTCTGAAGAACATGAATTTGTATTGATTAATCTAGCTGTCCATTTCCTACACTGACCTCTGATTGATCTCTTTCTAGACTTGATCGAGTGAAGGGCTGTTCCCATTGGGCAAAGAGATGCTCACTACTCCTCAAATAGACCCCTGGGTGACTACTACGACAAACCGTTACGTGAGTGATGTTCCTCTCATGTCATTTAGTGCGTTGCTGAACCTCTCGATTACAACATTATAGCTTATACCGACTAAATCAGTTATTCAACTTTATTCACACGGGTGATCACGAGCTCGTGGTATCGAATCGGCTATTGAGCTAAAGAAACAATTCGCTTTCACTTTGTCCTTGGCGAAGTTCGCAAAGAAAACAGCGAGAGTGCCTGTATATTTGTGTCTGCCGTCCTCTGTTGCTGACTGCTTTCGATGACGGGCTTTCAATCGGCATTGTTATTTCAGTCTTAAGCATACCTAAAGAGCAGTGACAACCACATGAAGCCAAAAAAGTATAGACAAGCAAGGAATTTGGGAAATTCATTGCTGTTTTAATTGAAGTGTATAAACAATAAGGTAAGAGACTTGCTATCAGTGGAAGCCGAATTTTCGTCATTACGTCCACGATGCTCTACTAGTGAGCTACGTTTACGGCTGTACCCACGTAAACTTTCTTGGATATTTTTCTACGTGTACAAAATTTTATACAAGATCTTTCCACGCGTCTTTATCTGTTCGCTTCATGTAGCGGTGACTAACACAAATCGGGCCCCTTTCTATAATTCTCGCTTCCATTAGCACATTAGCATTGAAACAATGCGTGTGCACATAAGACACTTCGCCCGGACCCCTACCCACCACCTCGCAAGTCTCCCAGTAGATAGACCCTACACGACATTCAGTGCGACTATCTTCGCGCACCGTGCCTCTCTCAGGTCAGGTTACACACCTGCGGCAAGGCCTTCCATTCCTCCATGGTGTATGCGCCGTACTCAAGTAAACCTTACACTCCCAGGACTTCAGAAAGAGTCGGACTTGCCATCATCAGCGCTCAAGCAACTAACTTTACTTCTCTTGTACGAGAAATACAGCGACTGCACAAACGTCTACACTGATGGATCAACTACATCAATCAGTGCCGGTGACGCTGTAGATATAATATACCAACAATGAGAATAACCCAGTGGTTCAAGACTTCCCATGTCACTACGTCTACAGCTGCAGAGCTCGCGGCTCTCCGCGACGCGCTTCATGTGATAAAGGCTGAAAGTCCTAGAAAATGGGCAATCTTCTGCGATTCAAGGCCAGCCTTGCAATGTGTGCAGTCATTTCTCCGACATGCAGCTCACGATCAGCTCACGTGCGAAATCATGGAACTTGTCCATCACTCAAGAGAAAAAGGCCATGATATCTCTTTCCAGTGAATAACAGGTCATTGCGGTATCATAGGAAGTGATGACGCCGATAAGGCAGCTCGGACATCAAACCAAGAAGACCGCTGCGTCCCCATTCCTCTCTCAAGGACCGACGCCGCGAGACAACTTGGCATTTTAGCACGCACGATCTCCTTAGCAGAGTGGAACACAGCACATAGAAGGCGCACAAGACTGCACAGACTAAACCCGTCACTTCAACTCAGACCTCCAGCCGGTCTACACCGACGTGAAGCGTCTCTTCTGTGTCGGTTATTGCTTGGAGTTGCCTTCACGCATGCCTACTGAGCACTAATTGGAATGACTGATAGTCCTGCATGTGATGTTTGCGGATGCGAGGAGAACATTGAACACTTATTGTGCCATTGTCCTCAATTTCAAGCACAAAGACAATCTTTGTCCAACACATTGAGGAAATTAGATGATCGTCCTCTGAGTGAACAGACGTTACTAGAGCACCGTCCCGATCAATCATCGGCTCAGAAGGCAGTGAAGGCACATTTATGCTTTTTCAGAACTTCTGGTTTGCGTGAGCGGCTTTAACTCAAGTGCTGTCCGTACACGTATCTACACCTTCTCTCTCCCTTCTCTCGCTTCCCCTTCTCCCTTTCCCCAGGGTAGGGTAGCCAACCAGACTATTGACTGGTTAACATCCCTGCCTTCCTATATTAATGTCTCTCTCTCTCTCTCTCTCTCTCTCTCATTCTTTCACTCACCGTGCTCCTAGCTCTTAATGTCTCTTCTGTTCTTCACTGATTATTCCGCTTTTATGTGCCGTTTATATATTACAGGCATTGCGCCCCTCTTGGTGGTCGTTGCCATCTAGCTTTATTTCTTTTGTCTTCTCTGTGATTGTATTTATGTATACAACATCAATCAATCAATCAATCAATCAATCAATCAATCAATCAATCAATCAATCAATCAATCAATCAATCAATGATGAATGAATCATTTAACATGCCTAGGAACAGTTCAAAAGTCTCAGTGCTGCACCCTCCCCCTTACGCAAACATAAAAACAACTACAGAGGAATATAATAATAATAATAATAATAATAATAATAATAATAATAATAATAATAATAATAATAATAATAATAATAATAATAATAATAATAAATAATAATCAGATATGGCCTTTAAAACAGTAGCTTCTTGTGTGCTGTCATTAGCTCGTACGTTGTTCTTCGAAGATGGAGTAACCAGGCATAGCTTACTGAGAGCTTACAGACTTTTAGGCAGGTCTTTCACGCACCTAATCGTCTCCAGACTGCTTCGTTCTCTTGAACACTCACCGCACACACCAGGTATAGTGATATTCGAAAGTACCATAAACTGCTGTCATAAAAAAACTCGACCTCCTAAAGGGAGCCAAACATGCAAATGATCTCATTTCTTTGCTGAAACTGGAACGGAAGAAGCTTTCAACGAGACTCTTTAGCCAAACATTTACAGCACCGCGGGAAATTATGCCGAGCCATAACTAGCGTGCAACCTAACTAGCAGCACACTTTGAGCCTTTCACTTGTTTGTCAGGTTGATGTTCTTGTTTCGTTGATGGAGTGTTCGCTAGGCGCTTCCGGTGTGCTCGCTAACTAAGTGGGCGTGCTTCCGGATGCCCTAAGCAACTGGGAAACTTTTGAGTGTAGTTTTATTGCATTGTTGCTACTCTCTCTAGCATCAGAAAAAGAAAAAAAGATTGCCCCCTTTCTTTAGTCGGCTGCTCTTTCAAGATACCCATGCATAAGGTTTGAGTGAAAACATGACTAAGAGAAAAACAGAAAGAACAAGACTGAGAAACTCTGTACGAGCAGAGAAGAGTATTATAACCGTGGCCTGGTATTGAAACTTTAGTAGGGGTGCGGCCTTCAGTGAGGTCGCCATTAATGTGCGAAGATCAGGGGGATGAGAAAGTAAACCCGCAACGTTCATCGCGTTTCTTCCCATCTCGCTGCTCTCGATGGCAGAAAGCAACGTTGCTAATGGATCCCACGACCATCTCTTCTTCGGGGTCTTCCGGATTCCATTGTGACAAAAAAAAGAGTCGGTCGTTAAATATACTTTGGTTTTCTTACTGCTGCGGCTTCTTTGGTGGCATTGGGGGGCATGAAGGTACCACTGTGATGCTCAAAAAATCCCATTGCTCATCGTCTGTCCCTTATCGGAATGCATCACGTGGTAAATTTGGCAACTTCTTTATGTGACGTTGGGCTGTTTAGGCAAACATTCAGAAGGCTTAGGTGACTGAGGGTTCAAGTTGTATTCCCAAGTTTAAAATTTGGTTCGACCTAACACACCAAAATTTCTGAACACGGTACCAATCCACAGGCGGCCAAATTGAACCATAGCACTTACCTGGAGCGTCTTCATAGCCTTTGTCGCTTCGAGAGTTAGCATAAATAAATAAATAAATAAATAAATAAATAAATAAATAAATAAATAAATAAATAAATAAATAAGCAAATAAATAAATAAATAAATAAATAAATAAATCCTCATGAGGGGCAGTAATAATGTGCCTTGTAATCCTTCATGTTGACTGCATATTCTGAAAAAAAAAATAGCCCTACATTTCAACGTCATAACGCGACCACAAACGTTATGCCCGAGTAATGCTATATAATATTTGACCAACGCGTTAATTTATTCATGGTGCCATGAAGCGCGGAGTGCACGTTGGCTAGCATGTGCAATGGAAGGCACGTATAGATAATGATTTCCAGTTTAGACGTTCTGCGCCCTCGGTTTTTAACACGATGCGTGAAGTTTCAGTTGCGATGGATATTAATGCACTACTCGCCAATGTGCCTAACAAGACATGAAACTATCAAGTAACTGTTCCTCAAAAGGCCAGTAACCGTTCATTCGAGGCTAAACGATATTTCAACTAAAGTTGTTAGCCTAGCATTGTGAATTAGGAATGGAAGAAATTAGGGCGAATGAACTGCGATGGTGGAGAGATGCGAGAAGCTAGAGCCTGTCACATACATATTTAACGCATGAATCTTTTTTCAGTTTTATGCAGTTCAATTGGGACAACAGGGATCCGAAGTAAAATTAAGGGAGCGAATGCCCCTGAGAGACAGGACATTCCAAAGAATCAAACATTTCATCTTCTTGGTATTGGTACGTTGAAAGTCGTAGGTAGTTAAACAAATATTGCTTGATCTTATACGTGAATTTGGCTTTCATTTGTAAGCCGTTGATTCCCATGAAAAATGGAAAACAAAATGTGCGTACCTCTTTCGTAAATGGCTTTTGTGAAAACAAGAAAAAAAAAAAAAAAAGAAACGCCAGCCGGCCGCTGCCCGCCATGGGCCCTGCAACCTTAGCGGTCTTCGATCTTTCCCTTTATTATCTCTCTATTTCTCGCTCCCCTTACTCAAGGCGCTGAGCCATGCTGTAAAAAGCAGCGGCCTCTACGTCTCACAATCTCTCTTTCGTTGCGACAAAAGCTGACTGTTTTTGACGCTGCTGGTGGCACTCGTTATAGTGTCAACATAGTGAGACGCCTGATGGCGGTCAGGGCGCTGTTCCTACTGGGCAGCAGCAGAATCCTCGCAGGATGCGTTGCACCAACATGCCTCCCCCGCGTGTTGATATAATGAACACCGTCTAGGGGAGTGCAAGTGTAGTGCTGTAACTTACCATCGCTGTGAACGTTTCGCACATCGAGCAAAGCTCCGAATCTATCTGAACACATCAACATCCCATTACGCAATATTTTCGCAAACAATATATTTCCGCAATAGCTATTACGCCTCGTTACAAGTCAACTTTTATGCGATAATTCTTTGATTAGCAAAGCCTTATTGACTGGGTTTGAAACTGTGTCGGAAAGACAACGCGAACTTGGTATTTTCTTTTTTTTTTTCTTTTGCGAAGGAAATTGTTCCTACATGTAACAATCATCTGTGAACAGCTACAAAGAGCTATAGATCCATACTTGATTGCGAACAGTCGCAAATGTACTTGAAACGTCATCTACGGAAATCGCAATTTGTAATGCAAATAACACTTCGGAAATTTGGGATAGCTCTGTTTATGTAGGCCACATACTATTTGCTGTGTATAAGCTCAGTTTCTAGCCATGTTATACACAGCCTTATAAACGGGGTACCAAAACCTACGAGCTTAATGAATATCGTATTCGGGCCTCGTGCTTATTCCTTGCAACCATTGTTTTAGCCATTGTTCAGAGTTTTCCAAACTCCTCGAAGGCTTTAGTTCGTAGCGTGGTCTCAGACGACAAAGGCATGTAATTGTCATCCTTCTTCAAAAAAATAAAAAAAAAAAACTAAACAGTAATGATATCGAAATTTGCTATCAAGAACATTCACTACGAGTCATTCTCGACTGAGTGGTTGTTTCGTCAAGACTGAGAAGTCAGAGTGGCTGCGATGATAGATTTAGTCTGTCTGTTGCTGGAGAGCAGAACTGTTGGGAATAAATTATATTTGCCGGCCACGTGGGCAATTTGGACGAAAACTTAGAAAGAATCAATTTTCGACATATCAACAAGACAAAAGAGATGGCTCGCCTCTCTCCGCTCCAATTCTCCAGTTTCTATAACCAAGTTGCATCAGCGCACTAAGTGTTTCTTTTTTCCACCTTTAAGAGAGTGATAGTCCAGATTGCGAGAAATGGAACCCATTGTTGAATGACAGGAGCTATTCACCTTGAATGGCAGGTACAGTCTAGTGCAACTAAAGGCGAAAATGAAGCTTCTAGGCAGTTCCCAGGAATCTGCTTTCTTTGAAGCCGGGTTGCCCGTATGGGCAGACAATTTACGCTCCACCTACGCTATGTGTCAATGCCCCTGACTTTTCAGCCGCACAAAAGCAAGATGAAAAGCATGGCAGGTACCGCTTGGAACTACTGTCTAGATTATCAATGTGGAGCACGTGGACACAGATAAAAGAACTACAGAAACATCCAAGATGTTAGAATCGCTGGGAAGCGGTTACTTAAATGCTATAGAAATATATGAAATGTCCAATATTGTCTTTCTTGTCATCTGTTGAACGTGTAATGTCATGCAGTATTTATGTTAATGTACCCTACCGGTAATAACATCTATGTAATGCAATGTTTATGTCTATGGGCTGCACCTCCCGCACTCTCACTTCGCAAAATGATGGTAGTAGTATGAGAACATAAAGGATGGAAGTGGGAATGGATGACCATTGCGTTGGTTTTCGAAGGGTAATGAGGATAGCTGCTGGAAATATTTCTTCATTTAGTTAACAGCATCCTTATTAGAGGACATAATACTCACTATTGTCAGCAGATGCAATTTTGTGCAACAGAATTTTAGTTACAAATTTATACTTCACACCCGAGTCAGTAATCAACAATGCGCCAGTGTTCTTACAAACAATGCTGGCCTTATACACCAAAAGACGTTATTAAGCAGGTACGCAAACAAACTAGCTATGGAACCCTGCATTATTACGGGTACCGAACTGAACAGCCGTCGGATTAAGGGAAGGATTAATTAAGCAATATCTGGTGACACGACGTCACAGGTAATATCTGGTAGGCTACGTATTTAATTCAAGAGGCGTCTGACGAATAGGTATCAAGCGCGAATCATACCATTTGAGTCTATTTCGGCGTCACTCAGGTTAGGCATTCTGTAATTATTGGTTCAGTCAGCACGTCGAAATAACGTTAATTGATATCGGGATAAGGCATGGAATCGTTATAAAATTTCCTGGTCGGGATTGGAAGCCGATGAAAATAAAGACGGATAACGAGGCTGTCAAGAACAGGAACGAGTGGAGGATAGAAGAGAGTGTGTTCGGGCTGGACTGAGAGTGATGCCTTCACGTGTGAAGAGAAGGCAGGCGTGGAAATCTACCACACCTCGATCAGTCTTCTTCTTTTCGCCTGACATATTAGGCCGCACTTCTGGCAATAGTTCTTGCTTTACGGAAGCTACCCCTTCATGCTACAAGAGTTGTTATCGTCAAAGATTCTCTTTCTGTAAGCAGAGCGCTTTACGCGTCTACCGATTCGACAGCTTTGAACACGTTTATTGATTAGCTCCGCTCCACTTGCGTTTAGTCCATGTAGTATGGGTGCCAGACAGCCAAGACATTCATCTTAATGAAATAGCCGATTCTTTAGCACAAGCTTATTTAAATGGTCTGGTGATATCTGTCTCGCACGCAACTGCGCATATCACTGCGGCTAGATATAGGCAGTTTTGTTTGACCACAGAACGAAAAAGCCTCTCATTAGAAAAATCTACACTCTATGCATCTCACTTATTCTCTGAACCGACAATGGTGTCATAACTGACAATTCTAAATAACATTTACAGGGCTTTGTTGCCGTATTCCACCACTTAATTTTTACTCGCATCCCCCTTATGCTACCTCTGCAATGAGCCAGAATCCATCAATACTTTTTTACTTTTGTGTCGGTGGTTTTCTGCTAGATAAAAACGATGCTTAAAAATTCTGTTTCGAAATCTAGGCTTACCTTTATGCACTGCGGTCATACTTATACTTGGAGCAACGCTATTAGAATACAGTCACAGGAACGTTTGCCGTGCCAGTTACAATTTCTTCGGTGACACAAGAAGGTTGCCTCGTTACTATTTCCCATTTTTTGTTATTGATTTATTTCTTCTGCAATAAATTATGAGTTTAAAAAGTTGAAATGGCGCTATCAAAATGTCACAGATTAGCATCGCAGCAGGTGTGCGCACCTCGGCACACACTATGTGGGCTTAGTGCGTGCGTGATTGCACACGTCACGTCGCAGCCATCTCGCTGACTGGTGTGTGCGTCATAGGGTGGCGCACGTGACAGTGAGGAGGATGTGGCGCCAGGTCATGAATGCATAAAATGAGCGCGTTGATGACGTTCCGAGCTCTACAAATGGTATAATGCTTTCGCATTACCACACGTCAGCAGTCTTGGCCAAGACGGCGATACTGCGCATTCTCCGCGCGCAGCACCCGGATCCGCGCGTTGTTGCAGGTACGCCCCCTCGCCTCCTCCCCCGCGCGGGTCTCTCCCGCTGGGACCGCTCGTTTCTCCTTCGGCTGCGCGTCGGCTGCTACAACACGGCCGCCAGAATGCACAGACTGCACGGAAGAGGCAGCCCCGCGTGCTTGGATTGCGGCGAGGAGGAGACGCTTGAGCACCTTCTGCTCCGCTGCCCTGCCTTCGATGTTGAGCGCACTGCGCTATTTGCATTATACCGTCGTGTGGGACTGTCCTGTGACTCGGAGGGGGCACTTCTCTTTCCGGCAGCCCACCCTTCCATTGTCAAGAAAGTGCTTCCTGCCCTACTCGACTTTTGCTGTGACACGCAGCTGAAAGCGCGGCTGTAAGCCCCGCATTGCTTCTTCACCCTTCTTGTTATTTTTTTTTTCGCCTTATTTTCCTTTTCTCCCTGATCTTTTTCTCCCCACTCCCCTTTCCCTGTGCAGTGCTGTTGAGGTGTCCTCCTCTGAGAGACAGTTAAGGCACTGCACTTCTCTCTTCCTCTCCTTCAAAAGTCATTACACACAGGTGTCTGCCGAGATTTAAGTTTATTAATTGCTGTGGCGCCATGTGTTGTTGCCCAGAAAAGCGAGCGCGTGCGCTCTGCGCATTGACGACACAGTCGGAGCGGCGGCGGTGGTTGTCGGTGACTAGCGATGAGGAGTGCGCACGCTCCTGCGGCTCGCGAGGACAGCCGCGCAAGTACGTCACCGCGAAAGAAGCGCGTGCCGCTGCGCCTTAGCGGCACGCGTGTACTTCCCATTGCGTCTCGGTATGTCTTGCAAGAAGTCTAGCCCCGATTGCATACCTTAATGTATACCAATATGTCTTACAATGTAACCTGACTCCGACTGTATAACTTTATGTATTACCAAATGTGCAGCAGGCTTTCGACTTCTTGTGTTCCTAGAGTGTAACACCTGACGAATTTTTGTCTCGTTCGCCGGTATAACTCGCCAGTCTGAGGTGAAGGCATGGCCGTATTTATTTTGCGTCGGGACGTTGACACCTAGCCCAGTGCAGTGCTGAAACTCCTGGAGATATGGGCGCAGTGCGAATGCCATGCGAATCAGCATGCGACGTAGATGCACCAAGGCGTTGCTTGTGCGAAGAAGCACATAGTGCTACGCATTGTAATTGTCCCACGCGAGGCTGTAAGATTGAGATAATTGAGAAACGCCATTGTTCCCGTGCGCAAGCAACAACAGAAATGAAAGTTACACAGTCGCTGAATCCAACGAGTCCACATCTCTAGAAGCCACAGATCCGGCCGCAGTAGCCGTAGCTATTGACAAGGCAATGCCAATAGTTCGCGAGCGACTTTTCAACATGTTTGCGAAAGTAGTACAGAGATGCTAACTGCCACATTCAACAGCCTCCGACAATCATGGTATTGTGTTGCTGCCCCTACTTTAACTAGTATCTCTGCTCAACATTCGAAAGAAACAAACTTTGACAGTCAGCCAGAAAATGAGTGTGACACTTTCGTTACTCTGCTGTCAGCGACTGTCGGACTCAGCCATTTATCTGGACACCTGAGGCTGGGAACCATCAGCAATAGACGTCAGTTCCCCATTGTCTCCCACTGGTTCTCCCAATTCTAAGGCGAAAAAAGGAAAAAAAAGAAACAGTAGGATGCGTTGCGTTGTGCTCTGGAATCGTCCATGCTAGGATCGCGATAGCGTCAGTAGGAGTTATATAATGGAATTGCCTGTCTAGATACTTCAGATACGTTGACCTACTTTGTCTATTTTATAACCTAATTCGAGATGTTATTTTACTTCAAGAATCATGACTTTCGTCAAATTAGCGATTTGCCATTAATAATTTTCGAACATTTCCTTTAGAACGCCTTGGTAGAGGCGGAGGGCTGCTAGCATTAGTTTTATAAAGAAAAATTATGTGTATGTTTGAACGTGTGTGTTGATGTTGCGAACCTTTAAGGTTAGGTTTTTTACTGCCTGGTTGCGCTGCGTTTACAGTGATTAATGCGCAATTCCCGAACGGAGTCAAGTGCACTGATTACCTGGATTCGCGTTCCCTAATTTGTTCAAATGCAATGCTCCCGGCAGGAGATTTTAATTCTCACCACACGTCTTTGGTAATGAAAACGGATGTTTGTGGAAAGAGGTTGTTGAATTAGGTGAACGATGACATTTACAGAGTGACGATTCAGGTTCAATAACTTTTGTAGGTGGACAGTTCTCATCTGCAGTTTACCGTTATATCTGGCAGTTCGCAGTCAAACTGATTTTGGTGGAATGAAGCTTGTACACGGGCTTGTAAGAGAAGAAAAGCGGCGTGGAAAATTCTCCAACATAATCATTCAGCGAAAAATTGGACTGACTATAAGTTCTATGCAGCTCTGTTTAAAATACCTGTAGCAATAGCTAAAGGTATACAAAAAACAAAAACAAAAGGAACTGCATTCGTCTTTGTCAAAACCAGAAGAGCGGCACTTTCTGTTTTACGGAGAAAAAAATCTCTACAACATTCTGTATGGTCACATTCCGCTGCTCTATCCCCCAAAGAAGCGGCGGCTTCACTAGATGTTATCGTTAACGGGCTTGGAGCACGCTTTTCATCGCAGTTTCTTAGACCTAGGAGATGTATTAGTTCGACAGTTGAGTTTGTTGAACCATGAAGAAATTAGATGATGGCATCTTTAATGCACATCATGCGGCTTCTGGACCAGACTGTATCACAACAGCTGTGTTTAACGGTTATTTAACTCTGTACCTAATGCGCTTTTGAATATAATTAACTGTTCACTTCGCTATACGTAGATCGCGGATTCTTGTAAAATTTCAATAATTTTCCTTTTAAACATCAAGACCTCGGATATGTTTTGGATAACATTCGGCCAATTTTCCTTACAACGAATCCAGTCAAAATAATAGAAAAACTAATTTATTTCCGGCTCAATGAATTCGCTTCTTCTCAAGGTATACTGTGCTGAAGACAAATATGATTTAGGCCTCAATGTTCCGTGTGGTCAGCTCCCGTTCACTTAAAAAGCCGTATTAGACTCGCAGGAGTATCAGGGGACGTATTAGCTTTGGTAATTTTAGATATTGCAAAAGCTTATGACAGCGTTGAACATGTGATTTAATTTTTAGATTAGCGAGTTGTGTTGTGACAGGCTATAGTGACGTGGACAGAAGAGTTCCTTTCTGAAAGACATTTCTTTTGTTTCAAGGATGGGGTTACATTAGGTACGCATAAACAGACGAGAGGCGTACCACAGGGATTAGTTCATTCTCCGCTTTTGTTTAATATTTTGTTATCTTCTGTCCCAATGCAGAAGGATGTGCAACTCTATCGCTGTGCTGATGACATTGCATTTTCCCCCTCATCACGGGATATCAATACGTTACACCAAATTTTGCAATCTTATTTGTCTGCACTCGAGTCCTGGTTGGACCGACTCTCTTTTTCCTTTAACGTCAAAAAGTGCTCGTTACTTGTGTTTCTATTGTCAAATACCATTTGCATTTCTCTTCATTATCAAACTGAGCCAATACCGCAAGTTGCAGCTTTAAAGTAGTTATGAATAACATATGATGGCGCACTAAACTGGCAGTAGCAAATGGAAAGAAACGCTAGTAAAGAAGAACGTGAAATAGGATCGTTTCGCGGTTTCAGTTATATAAAGACGGGCATCCGTAGGGCTACGTTACTGATCAGTTGTAAGCGTTACGTCGGCCCCATTCTCGAGTTCGGCTGTCTTGTTTCAGGATGCGCAGCACACAAGCTAAGACCTTTGATACTAATAGAAAGACAAGCACTACGTGTTTGTCTTGGACTGCCAAGTTTTGTGGCTAAGGATGTGCTTTATCTGGAGGCTGGAATTCTTCGGAATGAGTCCAGACTTAAGCAACTTACTGTCCTTAATTTTCTAAAACATTACGATGCATCCTTTTCCCATTTACGATCCGTTTTCATCAATTCTCCTGATTCATTTCTCTTTAAGAACATGCTAATGGCATTATCGACAAGCATAAATTGTTTTTGTTCAGACCCTGTTATCAAAAATTAAGTTCGGCTACCATGCCTAATCTCTCCAAAAACGAATTCATTAACGTTGAAACTGATTTTTCATAATATTTTTTTTAAACGCACAAAGCTTCTTTCAGTGCGCATACTTGAAGGTCTCATTTAATGTCATCTTACTCAATTTCCGTCCCACTTGGTTATTTGGACGGATGCAACACAAAATTTAGAGAAGGCCGGAGTTGGCAATTTTTCAAATCAGCCTTACTGGTCTTTTGCTTTCCGTCTCGCTGATTATAGACGAATATTTCTTCCCGAAATTGTGGCAAATATTCTTGCCATAGGAAAATAGGGTCCACAGAAATCTAAAGTAATAATTCTTACCGATGCGCTTTCGGTTTGTACACATTACACTTCTAATATTCGGTCACACCTGCTCAATATATTTCGACTACTGCACCAGACAATTTGTCTGAAGTCCGCTTTTCCTGGGTCCCCGGTCATGGTGAAATTGTTTTAAATGAGTCAGCTGACTCGCTCGCATCATCGTCACTAAATCACCCAGTCATAAATATTCTTGCTGATTCCGCTTTTATAACAGATGCTAGATTTAAACGCCTTTAATTCTAAAGTGTTATGAGTCATCCCTACATTCCGCAGATGATTTTCTACATCTAAATTCCCGTGTGGAACACGAGCAAATGCCATTCACAACAATGCGAGGTGACCTTACCGAGCTTCCGTTGTAGAGTTCGCCGCCTAAATTTCTACCTTCATAGATCTGGTTTATTCATAACTAACCTCTCCTCTTTTTGCAATGAACCGGGAACTATAGACCATTTCCTTCTTCCAAATAGCCGTGCTTCCCAAGTCATCGGTGGTGCCACTTGTCATGCTCGGAATGAGAAGCGAATGTCGGCAACAAGTTCAAATCAGGTCGCTTTCCACCGTGGATGACCGTCTCTACTTATTAAAGATATGTCAGCATCTCAGATACACCACCTGATGTCGAAACCACATGTCAGACAAACCAATCGGTTATGAGAAAAGTGCAGTGTAACCCAATTTCTATGAATCATTGCGAGACCGCAATTTAACAAAGATTGACTGAATGTGATGAACTGCTTGCGAAGCCACACTGCAGTAATGATGAAGAAATCAAACCAGAGTATGTTTCTCGTTAAGGCAAACATTATTTTTGTCCCTATGCTTGTAAATGGACGGAATATGACGGCGCTCGTGGACACTGGCGCATCAATCAGCATCATAAATGAAAACGAAAATTGTAGACGAGGTGAACATTACGACTCGAAAGTCGGTTCGAGTCTACAGTTATGATGGAGCACCGCAGGAATCTAAACGATGGACGGACGCAAAGGTCCAGTTTGGAGGCCACGAGATCAGGACAAAACGTATGGTATAGCCTTGGGTTGAGATTAATTTTTTCTTATCAAGACCAAACATGAAGCTTTTAAAGATTAATATATTGTGGAATGACGTGATCACTAAATAAACTAAGCAGAAACGAAACAACCATCCGGAAAACAATAACTATGTCTTGTTCTGAAGATGCTGCGTCGAACTTTCCAGAATTAATATGTCATCGTCATCATCATCATCATACTTATCATCATCAGCAGCAGCAGCATCACCATCATCATCCTGGTTACGCCCACTGCAGGGAAAAGGCCTCTCCCATACTTCGCCAACTACCCCGGTCATGTACTAATTGTGGCCATGTCGTCCCTGCAAACTTCTTCATCTCATCCGCCCACCTAACTTTCTGCTGCCTCCTGCTACGCTTCCTTCCCTTGGAATCCAGTCCGTAACCCTTACTGACCATCGGTTATCTTCCCTCCTCATTACATGTCCTGCCCATGCCAATTTTTTTTTCTTGATTTCAACTAAGATGTCATTAACTCGCGTTTGTTCCCTCTACCAATCTGCTCTTTTCGTATCCCTTAACGTTACACTCATCATTCTTCTTTCCATAGCTCGTTGCGTCGTCCTCAATTTAAGTAGAACCCTTTTCGTAAGCCTCCAGGTTTCTGCCCCGTACGTGAGTACTGGTAAGACACAGCTGTTATACACTTTTCTCCTAATAATAACCTATATGAATTAATATGTATAGGCATATATCCCCCCCCCCCCCTACAACTGCTATAGAAGTTCCATTTGAGTGGCGAGATGTGTACGTTGTGAGGAAAAAGCCGTATAGCCTAAGTCGAGACAAAAATTACTGGCCCAAACAAGAGCTTCACGGAAAACTAAATTCTCGTAGTATTAGACCATCAACTTCAGCGTTTGCTTCACTAATAACCATCGTACTCAAGGAATGCAGATCACTCTGATTATGCACGGACTACTGATTAATTAACAAGTAAATGGAACACTTCCCTCTTCCAATACCACGTAGAGAAGAAATCATCGATGAGATGGGTGGATGTAAGTGTTTCTAAAGAATAGACCTATGTAAAGGATACTGGCAGGTGTCCTTAAAAGAAGAAACGAAGAAGTCATAACATTTGTTACACTGTTTGACATATACGAGTACAATAGGCTACAATTCGGGTGTAAAAATTCTGGAGCCTGGTTCCAAAAAATGATGAATTTGGTTCATAAAGGCTGTGTAGGAAAGTTCAGCAGCTTCCCCGTTGATTATATAATCGTGTACTCGAGAACAAGGGATGACCACGTCATCCACTTATCGGAAGTCCGTGAAGCACTCAGTCAAGCAAGACTGAAAAATAATATCAAGAAGAGTGAGTTAGTTTGCCAGAAGGTTGTTTTCCTCGGCAGGGATTTCGATGGAAGAACGAAGAGCCCCAAAGAGGACAGTCTGCGACGGATCTTGCAACTCGTCAAACCATACGACTTGCACTATCTCCGAGTATGCCTAGGAGTTGCAGGGGACTGCCGAGCATTCCTTAAAGACTACATTACAAAGACAAGCTGCCTGACAGCTTTAACGCAAGAATGCCTTCCTTATATATCGCCCGAAGAATGCGAACGTTGCTATGTTGAACTCGTTAGGATCATTTCGTCAGACTCAATACTCACATTACCAGACTTTAATTTGCTTTTCGAATTGTATACTGACACTTCAAATTATGGAATTGGCACTGTTCTATAACAGCGAGACTTGTGGAAGCCCAGCGGGAGGGAACAAGTGATTGGGTACATCTGCTACAATCTTTCAAAAGCACACGTGAACTACACTACTGCAGAAAAAGAGACACTCGCCGTGGTCATGGTTATAACATGTTTCAAGAGCTACTTGTAAAGGCGCACTTTTAAGCTCTACACTGATAATTAAAAGCCTTGACACATCTCATTCAACTAGCTCAGCCTAAAGGAAAGTGGCCCGATGGATCAGCGAGATCCAGTAATTCACCCTCGAAGTGATGCATCACCCTGGGTTAAATAATCAGGATGCTTATGTGCAGTCGAGACTTCATGGATCCCAAGTTGCGAGCGCAGAATGCGTAAACTTGACCAAGCCATGGGAGGGAACACAAGACTTAGAAGTGACGAATGGCCGGCTACACTCATGTCACTATGTTTCTTTTTGAGATAGCAAGAACATGACAGAAGCTGTCTGCATTAAAAAAAAATGAAGTTAATGTGACGCAATTTGGTGTTATTACAGACTTCGGTGATTATTCACAACTGTACGCAATGGGTGAGTGTATATATGCAAATGGTTGTCCAGTATATCACTAACTTGGCGAGATATTACGCCAGATTCTCGCTAAATCTCCTAATCAAATTTTAGCTTACCAACGCAAGCAATAAGAACAATGGTAAAGCTATCCGAAAGGTTAGTGTATGTAAAAGCTTTACCTTTCTAGAAAGTTGCAAGTATGCTTACAGTTAAATATAGTATAAGTTTTTTAAAACTCGTGAGGAGATAATGGAACGGGCCGCAGATGGTAATTACATGAGGATAGCTTACTGCGAGAGCCGCTGATTTATATTTAATTACTCGAACAACATCACCTCAATTGCTCACAGACCTTTACGTTCATTTTGTCTCCATTAAGTTTGTTGAAGGATAGCCTTTTGTATTCGTAGGGTGCAACAAGAATCATTTCAAGTGTGAGCTTTCATTCCCGCTGCATATTCAAAACTAAATAAGTAATACAGATAAAACTAATCCATTCAAAAGGTCACATAACACGAAACCCACGTGCGCCTCCATTAGCGCGAAGTGGGAAGTTCAATATTTACACGGCCCTTGCACCGGCACTTAGATCGCGGCTTCGAAGAACTGGTGAAACTTAGGCAGGCAGCGTTACGTTAAGGTCAATCCTCTTGCGCAATTTGAGGTTTTTCTCGCCGGCCTCCACAAACGAAGACATCCAAGTCTACATCGTGCCCGTCACTTACTCTCCAGCTCTCGCAAAAAAGAAGATTGAATATACTGGGCCTTCGCGGCAGTTTGTGGACACGCGGTGCACGGAGAAATAGTGAACTCATCTTACGCAACGGTACATTGATCCTGATCTTCTTGGGAAAACAAGAGAAGTCTGTATTTTCGAGTGGTATTCTGTGAGAAAGTAATTTTTGTGCGATTTTCTGTTTGCACGTTTGCTCTTGATTCGTCTCAAAGCAGCCAGAAAGAAGGCGGGTGACAACAATTCACTTTTCAAAATGTCATATGCGAGCAAGCTATTGCAACATGCTTTTCAGTTTGCCTATGTAAGACGTGATGGCCCTTCAATGCTACATTCAGAAAATTTGCGATATGGCGTCGTTTCGATCAGCAGTATAAGGTCGGCCACCTCAACCGGCTGCCTACTACCGAGACATACACCAGTGAAAACGAAGTCCGTTTGCTAACATACCCTATAATCGAGGTGGTGCATGAACTTGACTTAGCGCTCGTAATCTGGGCGCATAAATATCTTTTTGGTGAACGGATGCACTCGGAAATGATGTCATCTAGGCGTAAATAAAATGTCACTAGCTCTACATGAACAGGAATTTTCATTTGTGCATTACTTATTTTTGTTATGCAATTTTAGGGCTAAGAAAAGCCTAACGAACTTTTGAGAAGCCTAAGGAAGGGGCATAATTAAATAGGTTTGCCTCTGGGCTTATGTTAAATCACACATATTAATGAAAAAAGTTAACATCGTGCATAAGCAGTGGATAAGGTAACTGAATGAGCACGGAGCTCTTCCACTCTACACTATAGCTCTAAACACAATGAATTAAAGTGACCACTTTTGCTTAATAGACGCTGCAAATTTCTTCATTGTTTCCACAGCAAGTTAACTAGTTAACACGGTACTTAAAACAAATCAAGCGGCACGAAATAAGCACCAGCAGCGGCTGCTTTGTGGACTGCTGTGTTCCAAAGCTGACTAAGGAGAGCTCGAAATTTCTTCTCAAGTGAACAATGTTTAATAAGAAGCAACTCAAATTGTTAGTACACTTGTTTTTACGAACTGAGGCTATTTGTCGCATATCGAAATACGCTGTGGGTAGTTCGTAAATATTATAATACAAGAGTGCGTCACTGAGAAAAATAAAGTAATACAGAACAATGGCATGCCACACCCGCGAACGAACTACAGCAAACAAATATTATCCTTCACTATCCCAGTGCTACTGAATGAACAAAAGGCCACAAGAACGATATCAGACGATATCAGAATCTAATACTTCATTATTGCTTTTACCACATGACATCGTGTGACCGTGCTTACGCTTTTGGCCTGTGTTTACTTTCTTTGGTTGCTTCTTGTCTGACACATATCACGTCCAGTGTTAACAGGGCTTGCTCACGTATTGAAGCTTTTCTGACTTAATACGCGGATTACTTGTCTTCGTTTATGTGTGACATGTAAGTACACGTTCAGCATAAGCAAGTTAAATCATGGTGACTGTATAAGCTTCATTCTAATGTTTTTATGGCCCGTACACTTCTTTGTACTCACGTACATTTGATGTTGATTAACGTTTGATTTTACTCTACAAAAAACAGTATTTATTTACACCGGTGAGGGAGTAGCCTTTGTTTTCTATGTGTTAAGAAAGGCTTCCTCTAAAGATAATGCGCTTCTGTAGCCTTGTGGTGATTGCTAAATATACAAGATCCGATGGCCAGCCTCATTCCTCAAGGTTCCTTGCGGCCTTTCGCAGTGGATCTCACGGGGTCGCTGTACACATCTTACCCTCATTTATGCTGCGAAATTCCGGGGAATGCGGGAGATGGAAATTCAAGACGGTGAGCAAAAGGAGAACAAGGGGAAAGCAGGAGCCTGCTTTCACCTTGTTCTCCTTTTGCTCATCCTCATTTATGTTGTAAGTTGAGGCGGCGAGTTAACTTTAAGATCTTCAGACACGAGTGCGATCCGGTGATTGGCAACTATGAATCGCTGCCTATGCTAGAAAAGAATAGGTCCGTCCTTTTGGCCGGGCAATAGGATGTATGCGACACAGTTTCCCGATACAGAAACGCCGTTAGGGCACATAAAGTTGGCCCCATCTCTGAGTGTATGCTCACCGAAAGTGGCACAGCAGATTATGCTCACTCTTTTCAGTAGTGCGCTTAGTACGAATCTTGCGATTCATCGATGCAACCAAGGGGCTATATAAGAATAGAGATTGAGAAACAACTGTACAGTGGCTATAAAGTTAAACTCGCAAGGCTAATAGGTCTAGATGTGCGCAATAAAAGGAACCGTTTAGTACGCCCGTTTTTTAACGAAATTTCTTCCTGCTTCTGGTCGTATATATACCTCACATGCAAGGCTCATATTAGTCCGAATATCTAGTGAACCGGTGTTTACTGCAAGAAGAAAGTGCCCTTTCTTGGGAATCTGAAGCATTAGCCACGTGGGTTAGACAGTTGTCGAGCCAAATTTTTTTTAAAAGATGTGATTGTTTATCTGGGTTCCTCTTATGTTCAATTGGCAGAACAAGACAACAATGCTGGAATTTAAATAAAGACAACTTGCGTAATATGTCCAGCACGGCTGTTCCTTTAGGAAACTTGACCGGAGGTGTAGTTGAATATAAATGCGAAGAAGATGAATAATAATAACAAAATGACCTTGATAAATTTTTAGCGCACTATGTTATTGTTTATTCCTTTGAATATTCGAGGACAATGCCGTTGTGTTTCATAATGCATTATTCCATTCATTATCACTGGTTAGATTTCATTTACTTTATTACTTAAACAACCATAAAGCGCTGCGTTAAAAAGAGCACTTTCACCTGAGGTTCAGACCGGCGTTTCGAAACCACAGAGAGAAAAAGATAAAAACATGTGTGAGAGAAGCATCCTCCATGTTTTTGTCCGCATCGTAACGTTGAACACCTGAAGGCTTGCATAGGCTTTTAGAACAGTGAGAGCTTACTTGCGATCTAGCTTTGTGTCCTGCGTGTATATTGTTCTACCTACTGTGGCATTGTTGCGCTAGCTACCATTTATCTGCCCATGGTTATGCACCGGCCAGCCCAACTTTCCTCATTAAATCGCGGACATTGTAAAACCAGTAGCAACAATTGCGTCACGGTTCACGCTCTTCGGTCATCGCCGAGCGGAAATTGCCGCACAGGGGCTGTTTCCGGTTCCTTCCGGAGACCATTAGAGGCGGCACATTTGTTGTGCCGTGCAGTTTACATAGAGCGAGGGCACAGGGAGTTCAGGCACCGCAATCTCGTAATAGCTTTTCTGGATGAAAGTGTTGCCAACGCTCAGCACACGATGACGCAAGTCTGACCAGCAATGCTCTCACGTGTTGTTCTTGGCTCTTCGCGCTCATTAGTACATTGTGTGGAAGTACGTAAGTTGGAGTCTCGCACAACGAAGGACCGAGCGCGATTTAATCGGCCCAGTGTCCAGAAGTATAGCTTGCTGATTTTGAAACACTGCCGAATGCGATGTTTGTGAGTCTAGTGTTACGAAAACCTGAGATAAGTGACAATACTTGCAATCCTTATTTCGTACTCCATGTGTTCGCTGCAAAACAAGCAAAGAGCAGAGCTCTCTCTGCTTTAATTGCCTCTTTGTTGTCCGGTGTTCCCTTATCAGCTGTGGCAGTACCTATTTTGTGTCTCCCCAACCACGTTGCTAACGTAGTTGTCTGGCTTACTGGGTTTGGCACCTGAACTGGCCGCTTGTGTGCAGCCGACAAGCGGGCTTCTTTGTCTAGAAAAGTAGGTTTGACGCGTAGACGATTCCTAATGTCAATTCTTTAAATATTTCCTGGACGCTTTCTACAGCCAGGAGAACGAAATTAGCTTTAAAGGATAATGTCGTCTAAACATCTATGTGAGGCACTATATTTCCATAGGAATCGATATATCTTTTTTTTTTCGTTTTTTACGCCTTTGTCCCTGGCTCTGACGATGCAGCTTCGCCTTATCACCGGCATCACACACTGTATGTAACGGATGAAGAGAAAATAAGAATAGAACTTGAAATTAAGTTACAAAACGCAGTCTTGCAAGATCTTAAATGAACGTGTTTAAAAACATTCCCGTTCAGAAATCTTATTAATTGATCATAGCTAATGAGCTCACAGACCACACTGAATAAATATATTCTGTGTCTATAGACGATGTTTCAAGACCCCGAAACACCCTCCATGAAGCTCTATTTGAGGTCTATAGGATCACAGATTGACGACACTCAATACGTCCGTTATATGCATTTCTTTAAGTAGGCCACCTGAATGTCTACAATACATTTTGCGTACCACACGAATTCAAGTGGTAAAGTACTCACGGGTCACGGCAATTTGAACACGCTTTGTCCCCGTCAAAATTTGGCACTGGCAAGTCGAGATTCATCCAGGGCGTACACCAAACGCTTATTTGTCCCCGTTCCCCTTTCCCCAGTGTAGGGTAGCCAACCGGGCTCAGTCCTGGTTAACCTCCCTACCTTTCATTTATCATTTGCTCTCTCTCTCTTTTGCATCGATACGTATGCATGAAGTGCATAAAAACAGTCGCTGCACGCGAAACCCGAAAGGACGCGATCAGTTGGGATCACAATTGTAAAACAGGATCGCAGCCTTCGCGCATCCAAAGAAACCAAGAATTAGTTTAGAATATTTTATTTAAGAGCAATGTGGCTTTAGTGCCGATATTAAAAAAGAGGCACAAATTGTTGTCGTTGAGGCGCACGTGTCGCTTGGATGTTTCATCAATTTTAAAAGCGATCAGAATACTAACACAAAATGAAGAAAGAAGCAAACAGATATGCGACATTGTAAATAATCGTGATTGAGTCAACCTTTGCCACCAGCTCTGATGCACGTTGTCCAAGAAAATGGGACCGCGAAAACCGTTTACTCTGATGCAGCGGAGAAAAATAAGGACTGAAAATTATATTAGGAGAGCCAAGACAACAAATGTGATGCGCCTAAAAAATAACCCCACGTAGAAAGAAGAAACCAGGCAGATCCAACGAACACGTTTGAATCTCTGCGATGCGATGCCTTACTAAAACGGTTAATGAAATGCTTTCCAGCTAAAGGCGATGTGTGCAATTTGGTGATGGCAGGTGTATGCACAAGAAAGTACGGCACGTATTACGCAACATTTGGCGATAATGTCCGTCTTGTGTCACAGTGAGATATATCCATTCCTGCGGATTGACCGAGAACGGACACACTTCCGGTGGTACAAATTGAGTGGATAAATGAAAGAAATTAAAGTAAATCAAATGAATCGCGAAATAAGCTTAAGCATTCTATTAACAGATCAATATGCTTTATAGATATCTGTGAACCGACCTTATATGCTCATGTTTTGATCAAAAATTGTACATAGAGGGAAATGCTCATTCCGGAGGAATGGCCAAGAGCCCAGCGGCCACATACTGAGTGGCAAAATCAAAGGAGATAAGTTAGATAAGCAAATCTGTTAAGTATAGTTCACCGTTACGGATTGGTGAGCTTTAGAGACGCCTGTGGGCAGACATACGCGCAGGCTTTACATGTACACAGGAAGTTATTTTTTGGTTGCGCAAGAAAGAGGTGGACAAACGTGGTCAGCCCACAAGGTTTGTAGAAGTCACTTCGAGGATACCGTGATTTAACAATATAACCTTTGTGTGCATATATGCGCAAATATATTCATTTTTAAACGAACTTTTCGAACGCGAAACAAACAGGGACAAAGAAAAGGAGCGACACAAGGACTTTCTTGGACCCTGTTTGTTTTGCGCTCAAAAAGTTTGTCTAAAACTGAATCTGTTCCAACTAGGCCGACTCGCAGTTATGCTTTAGTTCAGATATATTCGACAAGATGGTGTCTTCGGGTTGCTCAAATGTTCGCATCGTCCTTTGTTGAAATAAACTTTCTTTTTCCTAAATAGCAGCCACTGTCAGGAGAACTTGGTAGGCTTTGGATGCAAGGGTTTGCTTTTAAACGCACGCAGTTAACGCTGCTGCTGGCGCACAAGCATAGAGTAGGACAATAAAGAAAGCAAGTGCACTCTGCACGCATGTGCCACTTCCTTACTTGAAGTCATGTGGAAATAGATTAAGTTCGTACCAAGAACTCTCAAAGAGAAAGTTGCAAAAGTGAAACATAAAATACAAAATGAAGAAAAGCGAAGGAAACCTTAAACCGAATCGTGGGGAATCCACTGAAAAACTGATCCGGCGTACAAAAAGCAAAAAAAAGAAGATTCTCCGGTAACAACTGCTTGATTCATCTATCGTGGTTTCACTTGAGCTGCAATGTGCTTCTGGAAGTTCCAAAGCATTTCGACAAAAAAAGAAAGAAACCAAAATAGAAAGATGTGCTTTAAGAAATTGCGGATTGGGTGTAGCGGCAGTGATGCAAACATAATATCCCTTTTCCTGCGGCCTTAGTAGCGCTTTCAATAGCAAAAGATGTGAAGAAAATATAAAGAATTTAGTAACAACTCACCGACAGAATTATAGTTTTGTTGATTTTTAATGTGAATACTAAATATTAGAAAGTTTTTTTTTGGCTTTCGTGCAGTGTAAGGTGTTGTTCTTCGTGAAATAGTTGCACTCTGATAAGTTAAATGCGATTTTGAGACGTTAGAGAAATTATCTATCGTTTTCGGCATTCGTTCCAATATCTACCCGGGTTTAAACAAATCTCTATGCGCCCTGCAGAGCTAACTCGAGTTAGGAACTTGAACCATATTTCTTCGCGGCGTCCTTCCTTTTACTAAGCTGTAGAACGTATAAGTTCCTGTCGGGAAGCTGCAGAAAAGTTTCCCAGCGCATTTTAAGAGCATAGTCACAACAGTAATTTTCGGGGGCAAATAATCCTTCTTCTTTGCCTAACCGTAAGGAACTAACGTTTCTATGCTAGCTTTCTGATCAGTACTGTCTACTTTTTGTTTTTTCTTCAGTACGTCCATTCGTTCTAGGAATACGTAGACTAAAATATTATTGTTCCTTATCAAGGGACCTTAATGTCACAAGTGCCGCTACAATAAAACACAGATGGGATTGGAAAGATTGCTTTTCACTCTGAAGATATGAAGTCGTAGTACTTATTCTGCGGCAAACGCTCTTTTGCCATCAGTTTCGAAATAGTGAAGTGCTGGAGTTAAATTAGCAAGACATAGGCGCCAATGACGTGCGTAGTTTCATATTGATGCCATCGGAGAGAGATAAACGATAACACGGATCATGCTAGAAAGACAAACCGTCGTAGATCGATAACTGCTAGCGCTGACAGTGCTCAATAAAAGGAAACGGATTCGATTTCCGGTGAAGGAGCCCGCATTTCGATAGAGGTGGCATTGTGAGTACGCACGTGAGCACGTGTTCAAGTGCACGCTAAAGAACATCGTGAGGTGAAAAGTGACATGGCGCCCTCCACTACAGCGTGCTTAAAGCGCGTTTAGTATAACACCTAAAAATCCCGTCAAACTGTTACGTTTGGCCCTTACAAATTTTCAAGAAAAGTATATGAGTCTAGAAGGGGGGAAAAAGGGATTCATTATCATTTTGTTGTTGCTTTCAGCATTCCAAAACTGCAGAGCGAGATATTAAGGACGCCATAGTAGAGGGACCGGGAGTAATTTTGAGCGCTTGGATATTCTGGGATTCTTTAACGGGCGCACAAAGCTTGGTTGGTAGGCGAGTGATTTTGTATCCAGTCTCTATGGGAACGTAGGTGCCCCGGCCGGACATGGAACCTGCTTCCTCGCGCACAGCAGCACAATGTCATGGGCACTGAGTCATCGTGACAGATAGGTTTGATTAGTTTAATAATAAAAAAATCAGAAAAAATATTTAGAAATAAAACAAAGAAACTGCTAATCACACAGGTGCAGATTCTACGTTTTGTGTTAACATTTCAACACTATCAATCAAAGGCCTAATGTAAGAATACGTATTACGACCATTGCTGTGGATTTTATGTCTTTAGCCACTGAGAGGGTTTGAAGATCAAATCGCGTGAACAAATTGCCTACGAGCACGTGAGCAACCTCGATGCGCGGGAAAGTGGTAAGCGAGAGTATTGGCAGGTGTCTTTGCAAGGTTTTGCTAGAGGCGCGGGCGGGTCAAAGGGCCACCGGTCTGCGCCAGAGGTATGCACGTACAGCTTCCGTGCATATATGCAGTTGATTTAATTTGGCTGTGACAATCGACCACCCTGCGTTAGAGACTGCGTTGACGCTTATTGTAGCCTTTAATGCGGACTACTCCTAGAGTGGCGGTGACTGCTGTGTTTTACCGAAGAAACTGTGCCCAGGAATTAAGCTCCTTGTACAAGTAATTTCGTCTCAGTTTTCGTATGTCTCATGGGTGGTTTGAGTTTCAGTTTTCCACTAACGCAGCTAATCGCTCCAAATGTTTCCATTAAACGCATGTTCACTGTGTCTTCGCTTGCATTCGAAAGTTATTTCAACACTTAAGCAAGCAGGCATTCCTCCCACAACAGCGCCTACATCATCAACGAGGAAAAATCGTATGTCTGCAGTGCAATCGCCAATATAAGTCGTCCTGAAGTATAGCCAGTATGCAGATTTTTGAGACACGTTTACGGAATTGTCGACGTAAGGAACGTTCAAAGAAAAAAAAAGCGAATTGATTGCATAAAGCCTGCCGAAAAAATTAAACGGCAAGAAACGCAGAACACCTGAAAAAGAAATCTGCACATAGCGAAGGTTTGCGTGAGGGCATAAGGAGTCGAAACACGAGTTGTATTCTGCTTTCTTTTGTTTGCTTTTCTCCGCGCCACCTCGGTTGCGTAGGGTGCCTCCATGTCCTCCTACTCCGCCGCTCCTTGCAGGGTGGCGACAACTGCGTCGTGTGTTACGGCGTCCGCCATGTCAGTGCCCACCCTTCGGCAGCGCGCGGTTGGCGCACGGTTGTAAAAGTATTATGCGATTATCGCCATGTGATTAATCTCAGCCTATATGACTTTCCACTTGATGTTCTTTGTTGCTGTGTTGCTCACCCTACAGGCCACATACTTGCTGGTAAGCCACCCAGTTCTTTTCCTCCACTGTGAATCAATGTTATTCGTGTACAAATACCTGAACACTTTCCCAGCCCATTCACTTTCTTCTATATTCCTCTGTCGTTCTTCATAATTAATTTTGCTGTGAGCTTCCCTCAATTCAGAATTTGTCCAGCCCATATCACACTGCACAGCTGCGTTTGTAGACTTCCCGTGAGAGCCCAATGCGAGGCGTCCCACTGACCTTTGGTTGCCATCGAGTCCCAATTGCACCCGTGATTTCAAGCAAACAACCGCGTTTCCAAGTGTAAGTCCTGGAACCATTACACCTTTCCACATGCTCTGCAGCAGCTCGTACCTGTTGTATCCAGATGCGCGGAGGCGAGCGCCACCTGGTGGTAGTAAAGGAACTCAGAGGGCAGTGATGTTGCGCGCGTCCTGCACTGTGATGTGTTGGCCTATTCGGCTAGAGAAAAGCCACGCCGCGGAACCCATGGTCACGATAAACCCGGCGAGTGTCACAAAAAACAAAGCTTCTTTCAAAAGTATTTGCACATACATTTGGTAAGCACTACATGCTTTATCCGTCGGCTATTCAGTGGCTGAAGCATGGAAAATATGCTAAACTAACAATAAATAAAATTCGTTTTTCCATAATATATATCCACATGTCATTATTGGAATCTTTTCTTCCTTGTTTATAAGAAATTTTCTCAGAAATGAGCGTGCTTTACAGCCTTTGCTCTTGCCTAGTATGCTAAATCTTGTGATCGCGATGTTTAGAAGTACCGGCAACACTGCGGAGATGTAATAGCCCTACTTAATATTGGAACTTGACTGTCACCTACTTGCTCGAACTTGTGTTCAAGAGTACATCCGGCTTTATCTCGGTGGTACCCACCGCAATAGTTTAGTGGCCATGGCATTGCGCTGGTACGCTTGAGGTCGCGGGTTGGATCCTGGCTGTTGTATTTCGATGGGCGCAAAATACAAAAACACTCATGTAATTTGATTCTGGTACACGTACTATAAAGAACGCAGCCAACATTAATCCAGAGTCCCTCACTACAGAGCGTGCCTCATAATGAGATCGTTGTTTTCCACGTGTAGCTCCAGAATTAATTTTTATATTCGTTGTAGAGTGAATTTTTGTATTGGCTGTAGAGTAACTTCCTTCGTCGACGTTGCGTTCGTATGGGCACGCTTTTTGTTCACGCGTCCCTTGACCAGGCTTCTTTGAGTGAGTGAGTGAGTGAGTGAGTGAGTAAGTGAGTGAGTGAGTGAGTGAGCGAGTTATCCTTCCGCGTCTGACGTTCGCGCAACTTGTGCACATGGCTGTATTCGAGTTTGGCCTATATTGCAGTATCTTCTCATTCAAAGTCTTGCACAGATGCCATGGTATCTAACCGGTATAAACACAGTGAAGCTTAAGCTCCGTCGGTAGGCTCGGCGAGAGCTGGCTTCATGTCTTCTCCGGAAATATCCAGAGGGTTAAGGAAGACATAATAGAACTCAGAGAAACAAAAATTCGCCAAAGTCGAAATGCGACAAAGAATGCGCACTTCGCGCTAGCCAACTCTGTGTGCCTGTCAGTTACAATGACGTACGTGCCACTGGCTACAAGAAAACTAAGTAAAAATATTACTCCAGAAACGCATCGAAGCGCACGTCAAGAACTGAACAAGGAAAAAAAAAAAGAATGCAAGGACAATCCTTGGGTGAAGTATGTTACCGGTGAGGCCACAGTGACTTAGCATATGAAATTTATGTTCCACCAAAAAACTGAAACGTGAATATTGGAAACGAAGGTATGGCTTCTCTGCTAGCGCGAGGTTATAGAAAGAAGAAGTATACACAAGCGAGAAAAGAATAATGGCTTTCGGTGGGCTTTCGAATTTACGAATTGAAGACGTCTTGGAGAAGAACTATGGCTCGTTCGTCGGCAGCACAGGCAAGGGGCCAGTGCGAGACGTGGCAGAAGCTCAACATCGATTTTTTTTTCAAAATACACAAATTATTTTAGTCGCCTGTGGCATTTGTAAGCTGTCAAGGTCGGTCTCTTCGTCGTTGTTTTTCTGATTCTTCGTTTTGGACACGAGATGAAAGCGAAGCCTATGGTACTTGCTTCCCGAATAAGGCAGCGCTTATACTTGTTTCTTAGCCCGGGGACAAGTTCAATTCAAGAATAACAGCTTTTCTTACTTTGTTGAACATATTCGTCGCGTTGTCGTTCTTTCAGTCTCTTTAGATGACAATTTTGAGTATGATATAGGTAAAAGCAAATATAGTGTCTTAAGTATTACAAAACAGGGCGGCAGTATCAGACATGTACTTTATTTTGGTTGCTGATATATATTCAAGAAACAAAAATAAAGGGAAGAAGCCCAGACAATGAAGAATGAAAATGGGGATGGGTGTCGGCAACTTATGACTTGAGGTTTAGGTGAGCACTACTGGCGGAGGTAGAATAATCTATAGAAGTCGCTTATGTACAAAAAGAAAGCGAAAAAAAGAACCCTGGAGTTTCACGTACCATAAGCAGGATTTGATTATGAAGCACAGCGTATAATGGGGGAGGGGGCGGCTGAATAATTGTGATCACTTGGAGTTCTTTAGCGGCCGCCCTAAGTCTAAATACACGAATGTTTTTTTTTTTGCATTTCGCCCCCATCGAAATGCGGCCGCCACGAAAGGGGTCGAACCCGCGTCTTTGAGCTCATGAGCCTCAACGACATAACCCCCATGTTCTACTTCGGCGGGAACGGAAAGTGATACGGGCCACTTGCTTCACCCAAGGCCTCTTGCTTTGTGAGGCCACTTAGCGAATTTGTGAAGGCACTTGCTACATTTGTAAAATCATTAGTAGCAACCAAGTTCGCTTAACACCCTCAGGTTTGCTCGTTTCACATTGAAAAAATACTCGGAATGACTAGTTTTTATGCTTTCGGATTATCTCGAAGTGGTCTCTTATATTCCGACTGCTTCAACAATGCTTGACTGCGTAATTATTTCTTTTCTTTTTTTATTATTAATTGGCTATACTGAACACCAGGCATATTATGTCTAAATACAGGGCAGTCGTGTTGTACATCAAAGGCCCCTTACGGAAATTCATCCAAAAGTAGGAGTCCATTTCCCGATAATTTACTCTTTACGTAAAGAAGATAGCTTCCAAGTGACAGTCATATTTTATGTGACGTCGTCGCGCTGATGCTGCTGCTGCAAAAAAAGAAGAAAGTGCTTTCTTGCGTATTCTTATTGTTATACCAACGTGCATGTTACGCGCACATCAACATGTGCACTTTTTTTTGCATAAATGCACGAAAAATATTTTGCATCTTTGAAGGCCGCTAACTTAGACTGTTTCCATTATCTATTATCCTGATTAGTCTGCGCCATGGATGGTAGTGGGGAGGTTAACAAATTTACTAACCGAGTGGCTCGAAGACTTCCTGACGGAAGGAACTCAAAAGCGTATTCTGAAAGATTGTACTAAGTGTATATCAGTAGGTAGTGGTTCCTACCTCATTATCTTTTTGCCAATTATATCTATAGCCTGCATCAGCTTGCTCTTCGGAGTTCTTCCTGCGTAAAAAATTATGAGCTGCTTTGCTGATCAATAGTTCAGTACTCTTTCATGTTGCTCCTTATAACAGAACCCCATACATAAAGCTCTTTGTGCACAGAGTCAGTCGTAGGAAGAGGTGCAACCCAATCGTGACAGCGGACACTATTCGCGTAGGTGATCGGCCGATGTCAAGCACTTCTCAGAGAAAGAGAGAAAAGTGGCCAAACTTCTACCTTTCCCAACATTGTAAATGGAGTTTGCATTCCTATTCATTGAGTTGAGCGCAGCATCGCTTGTGGTAACTGGGCATCAGAACGAAACATCCCCTCACCTACTCACCCCCCTCCCCCCACCCCTTTCATCTTTTCCCCTGCCATCTCTGTTCAAAGCTCGCAACAAAGCTTAAAATAATTAAATGAGAGGCAAGCTCCTGCTCGCGACAAATCGCTGATCCACCAGCCTTACCTTTTTTTTGTGTGTGTATGTGTGATATGTTACAAGCTACGTTGATAAACCGTGCTGTTATCTTTGGTCGGTTGGTTACTGTGTATATTACATGCGGTGCTGGTCCACAAGTCTGGGCCGGCCATTGTTCCGCTAGTTCGTTCTTTCGTAGTTCTGGAATTTGTCACCACATTTCTATGAGTTCTGTGTCACTTAGATATGCGAGTAGAAGGCGGGAAATCTCCTTAAGAACTATTTTTGGCCTTTCGGGGAATATTATCTGCTCCATACATGCGTTTTGAAGTCTTCTTGTTTGCCGGTTGTCAACAAACCAGAGACATGTTACAGCGTGCAAGGAAAAAGAAAAGAGGTGCTTGGACAAAAAGGACCACAACAAAGGTAGAGCACTTCTTCTTACGCGCGAAAACACGTCTTTGTCTAAATTCTATCTATACCAACTCTCTGCATTAGATGTCAAGTAAACTTTTCCATTCGACATTGAAGTGTGTCACCACCGCCAGTATAATCATATTCAGGTGCATAACGGAGAGCTATATTGTTTTTCGGTCTCTAATATGCTAATGAAGTGTAAAAAACAAGAAAGGACTGTCCTCAAATCTCGGTAGTCTGTTCGCATCTCGCGCGGGCGAAATGTGGACACCCTGACCAGACACGACTGGCGTGGAAAGCGGCTACGTAGTGGAGAAGGCGTCTCACATTCCACATCTTCGTATTATAGCAGTGCAAAATAGGGAACAAAGAAAAGTTGCTCTGTTCATCCTGTCGGGTGTTTCCCCCATGTAGACAGCGATACGAGCTTTGGCTGCAGTAAAGCGGCATACCACGCATGACTTTTACGAGCACGTAGAAAAGCTGACTGGCTAGCCGAGGAAGGTGGCGTGCTCAATCTTGACTTTTCTTTGCCTTGCCATACAACGAAGGAAAAAAATGTGGCAAAAAAAAAAAAAGGAATCGGCGACATTTCTGGCACCGTGGAAGAACCATTGAGAATCAATCGGCTTTAGCTCCCTGTTAGCCTCTTCCCGCCATTTCTCTTGTAGCTGGGCTTGGTGGCTCTAGCCTACGGAATCGTTTCCGGATCTTCAGCCAAGTGGGCTATTCGCTGTTGTTGCTGGCTGCACTTCCAGAGGCTCGAGTCTGCAATGTGGTCCAAACGACGGCAAAGGAATTCCGCGCGCCGCGGGCCTTGGAACGCCGTCTAGGCTAGACGAACCCGCTGCTAGCACCAGCCACTT
Organism: Dermacentor andersoni; assembly: GCF_023375885.2. NCBI lineage: Eukaryota > Metazoa > Arthropoda > Arachnida > Ixodida > Ixodidae > Dermacentor > Dermacentor andersoni. The sequence continues at coordinate 135,419,465 of NC_092818.1, forward strand.
GCTCGCAGCTGCGAGAATCGCACCTCCGGCACACATAAAAGGCTAGTTAGTTTGAATGGATTGGCCGGTGCGACACCACCTAACGGGTCGCCCGAACAAGTGCTGGCCGGAACGCCGATATAGCGGTACTTCATACGTCAGCCTGCGTCAAAGTGCCTATTGCGAGTTGCATTTGTTTTCTTTCTTTTTTAAAGAGTGCATCCATTTCTTGAACAGAGCGTTTTAAGACAAAATTCTCCAAGACTTCCGGTTAGACATTTGTAAAGGACCCGACCTCCCGTCACCTTCGGAACGCGTATTACTCACTGAGGGAAATCTGTGAAGGAGAGAAGAAATAAAGAGCCTGCCGAAGACGAGTTTCTTGGGCACCAGGCTGATGGATAGATGCACACTCGTGAACAAAAGTATACCGACCAGGCATCGTGCGATAAAGTTCATTTTCTGCTCTGTCAGTAAATGGAACTTGAAATTAATGACTGCAGTCCAAACTTGGCATTAGGAATTTTCAAGTGCACTCATCAGTTTCCGTTTATGAATGTTAATTATGAAGAAATTCTGTCTTTTCGGCAACCCTGTGGTCCATATACTTTTGCTCACGGGTGTACGTGGTGTGGCATGATTAGCTAACCAGCAAAACGATTGAGGCAGATGGCCATTGTTTGCGATGATGCTAACATGTTAAGAGTCAATACTTCGTGCACTACGTTCGTTTGTTGAGGGTTAGAGGCTTAATTTAGAGGCCTAAGTTAACTGTATCCGGCGACAGAGTTACGAAGGCAACACACAAATGTTCGAAGTGTTAACATGAAGGCGAATACAGGTTATCATAAAATAATTGAGAGATGTGCACTGCATACGTACGATAGCGGACTGCAGTCCGAAGCGGCGAGAAAATATGCGCTTCAAGTTCTTAAAAACAACGCACGAACGATATGTCCTGCGGCACCAGTCGCAACAGGAAAGATGCTTGCGAACTTAGTAACAGTGATACGTTGTCAATTTTGCTCTGATGACCTTGGGGCCGAAAGTGAGGAATTTCGAAAGGTGGCAAAATGAGAGAGCGAAGAAATCTTTGCGTGAAAATATTCTCACGCACGCCACAAAGCGTACGGATATTGGAAGGTCAACGGTAGGGCTTCCAGCCCTACCGTAGACAGGGTCTAGCTAATTCAACAAGGCTGATTCTTGGGGTAGTTGGTATGGTTTGCTCATAATGGCGAAGCCTATAGCGCAATTCAAAAAGACAGACGTGACAGAGACGCTGTTCTGTATCTCTGTCAGGTCCCTGTCCTTCTTAAATTGTGCTGAAGGCTTTGCCATTATGAGTCTATCTAATGCACGAAAAAATAGTTGCGAAGAACCTTACAGAGTGCAAATCACGTGTTCACAAATAAAAGAAAGCTAAGCAAGCAAGTTCGATAAGCACATTTGGCGTACCTTCTCACGAATTTTGTAATTAAAAAAATAATGAGACACTTTCCGAACAAGCGGCATCGCGCATCGGGTATTGATGCGTGGTTGGCTATGCGAAAAGACCCTGGTAAAATGGCACGACGTTACAATTGAGTTCACGGAGTGGATATCTTTCTAGTAACGGGGAAAGCTATCCCCACCACGGCGGCCGCATTTCGATGGGGACGAAATGCGAAAACACCCGTATACTTATGTTTATGTGTACGTTAAAGAATCCCAGGTAGTCCAAATTTCCGGAGTTCCCCACTATGGCGTGCCTCATGATCAGATCGTGGTTTTGGCACGTAAAGCTGCATTTAAAAACAACACACAAAAAAACGAGGAAAGTTCCGTTTGTATACTACATTTCCAAGTTCGTTGGCCAGGACATCGCACTTTCTGACGGCACGCTACCCTTTCCAAGCATTGAGGTTGCGTCATGTTAGATAAACTGGCAGAAAAAACACTCATACCTATTTTAGCAGAACGTCACAAGCGGCCGCTCTGGTATGCCTTCGACAGCCGAGGCGATGCTATGCCGCATGTCTATCTATGGTTGAAAAAGGGATTCCCAGAGATGAAACGAAGATATATACAGAAAAATCATCGATGGCGTTTGTCAAAGCAACATTGCTGTAACTTGTTGTCAGCAGAAGGCTGACAGCAAGAATCAAATGGGCACACTACCACTACTCTCGAAGTAAAGGCACCGCGCACTGGCCACGTGACATTCCGGCTGCTTCAGCTTCCTACAAGACCTCTCATCACTAGCAGCTATGACAACGACTGAAATGAGATGTCATTGTGAACAGAAACAGACACGCGCTCTTTGCATGATGCGCTTAATCTTGTTGAGCGAAGCCTCGCCAGATAAACCGCAGCCTTTGAACCCATACGGCATGCATGGTTGTGCGATACGGTATATATTCCGAGCATGGAAACGCTTGCCTCGAGGTGAACGTTGGCTAGAGGTCTCAGTGAAAGCACAACATCTCCTACAAGATACGATTCCTCGTTTTGCTGCACTATGTAATCAGGAAGGGGAGGGGGGTATTCTGTCCACCTAGTGGACATGTTCATTTCATCTGCTGCCGAAGTTGTTATCGGCTTGGCTCGGGTACGCATGAGAAGGAGACAGACGCCCCCAGCCAATTAGCACTTTAGCTGCAGACGAAATCAACGTTACCACTTGGTGGACACTCAAAGAAAAGTATTCTTTCTTTCATCTTTGAAGCTGCTGCCTGTTTTGTTAACGCTGGTGTACTGCGGTGAAGTTCAATAGATAGCCGAAGGCGCAATGTTCAAAATTCCTGGGGGTGGAATTTTGTGCAATTGACAGCCAGCAAAATAATTTCTCTGTTCTCATATTAGATAGCAGCTTTTGAGGTAAAGCTTCCTGTTGAGCTGACAAGCAGGTTGAAGTGCACAGCCTCCGAATTCACTACCTGTTCGTTTCTCAGACAGCCGACATGTAGCGTCAGAAAAGGCCATCCTACTGGATAGTTTTTTTTTCATGAATTCTAGTAACGGTTGCTGTTATAGTATGACGAACAGAACGAAGCTGTTTATATTTCTTAAGCGAAATACGAACTTGTTGCCTGATCCAAGGAGAAAGGAAGAAGAGGAGACAACGCTGGATTCTTCATGTTACCAGCGACGGCAAATCCAGATTCAGCCGCCTAATTATGGGCAAAAATCTGAGAGTTGAAGAGATAATAACGGGGTGGCTGAGCTGAGAGTTATGTTCACGTTTAAAAAAATAAATTGTGGGGTTTTACGTGTCAAACCCATGATTTCATTATGAGGCACACTGTAGTGGGGGACTCCGGAATAATTTGGACCACCAGGGCTTCTTTAACGTGCACCTAAATCTAAGTACACGGGAGTTTTCGCATTTCGCCCGCATCGAAATGCGGCCGCCATGGCCTAGACTCAATCCCGGGACCTCGTGCTTAGCAGCCCAACACCGTAGCCACTAAGCAAGAATGGCGGGCCTATGTTCACGTTGGCCTAACCCGCTTTGTTACAATTACCGCACTTCTAACACTGCCACTGAAAGAACCCTATAAAGAATTAGTGATGTCAAGACAAGAAAAGCAGTGTAAGCTTGAGCTTAGTATTTGAATATCGTCCTTTTAAAATAGCTTTCGCTGTGACTAGCTGGAACAGTCAACCGGAGCATTGATCAAATAAAGAAGAAAAACGTATTACACTCTATCGAAAGGAAATGTAGTCAAAATAAAAAAGACATCTGGTTGAGTTTTAAGAATTTGCAGGTAATTCTGCTCTCGCAGTATGTTCGTTACGACCATGCAAGACAGTAAAATTGATGTATAAACACCTAATATACTCAACATGAGGTCGCGTGTATTACTGCCACTGCAATTCTCGAAACATTGCCACAAAACGTATTCCAGCTTTTCATGGCCTAGTTTCCTCGCTGGTGGAACTGAAACCTAACACAGGTTCTGAAATAAGCAAACTTTAGCAATAAAACACTGCTTGACAAATGCACATGTGACGTAAGCTACAAGAAGGTTCACTTATTAGAAAACGTTGCTTTTTATTTATTTAACCCCTACGGGGATTTCTTTTGACAGCCTGTTGTATAATATAAGCATTCGTGTTGCTTTGGCTTATGTAGTTCAGCATTTGAAGAAAACGTTGGTGCGTATGGTGAAATGTTGCGTCGAGGCGACGGCTGTGTAAGGTAACGTAGGGCATTTTCAGCCGCCGCGTAGGGCAATATTGAAAAAAGTGTTTCGCGACACAGATCCAAACCTTCAAAGTCCACAAAGCTCTCGCGCAACAACCTGTGCTTCTCGGAGAGCTAGCTATATATTTTTTACAGTTGCCGTTCGGCGAAGAACGCGCTCCGTAACACGCATCTTCTCCCAGCACCTCCCCCTCCAGTCTCCGACGCCGGCTCTGTCCAAGTGCTCTGGCACTCGCTTTTCCGGGAAGAACGTCAATCGTGATGGACGTTCTGGTACGGGCCAATCAGTGGGCCCTCTCTCTACTTACAACTTCTGATGTGCGCAGGCTGACCTTTTCCTCCGACAAAACACCCGAATGCCTGCGCTACGCCATGTGCAGCGGTAGCGAAAGAAAACTACTTGCTTTAAAAACTGGTGGGTATCTCATGCCAACCAGATTTGAACCTAGCATTTTTCGTGTTCGTGATGGATGCACTTCCACAAGGCCTTCGCTGCCGAGCACCCGTTTAATGGGCATCTGAATAACCTGAAAATGCGTCCGATCAAAGCAGAAGCCGAGTCCCATGAACCTCTCTTGGCGCTTCATGGTTCGTTGAGGCAAAGCACAATTAGATTTACAGGGTCATCAGACACTGTCTGTTATGCTGTTACTCAGCCGTTCAATGATTTAGCCACGGGGCATGGGATTGGGATTTGTAGGTTGATGTCTAAGTGGGACCGCCGAAGCGGACTCAACACCGAAATAGTCACCTTGCTCTACAAGTTTTCGATCCAAGGACCGCTTCTATGCGTACACTTTTATAAGCCGCCAGCACCACGATTTACTGAAGAAGGAAGGAAGGAAGGAAGGAAGGAAGGAAAACAAGCGGTGAAAGGCAGAGAAAACCATATTAAGTGTCCGGTTTGCTACTCTGCACAGGGGGATTGGGTAAGGGGCAGAAAAGATGAACAAACAAGAGAAGATTAAAAAAAAACAAAAAAAGGAAAGCCTGAGTTTGCACATTCTATAGTTTTTCAATGATTACCTTTTCTCTAATAAAGCGTACTAGCGCTTTTAAAGCAGTTCGGGCTGACGTCGGCTGGGACCAAGGTCCAAGAATTTAGGCTTCCGTAAGGGGACGGTAGTCAATCTTGTCGAGCATGGTGCTCAAGACTTGGTTCATTGAAGCGGCGACAATCACACAGAAGATGCACTGTCATCTCTTTACACTCGCAAACTTCACATTCTGGTTGTGTGGCCATTCCGATGAGGTATGAGTACGTATTAGTAAAGGCTACTCCAAGCCACAGGCGACAAGAGAGAGTTACCTCCCGTCGTGGTAAGCCATGTGGAAGACGGAGCATCAGATGAGGTTCCTGGGAACAAAGGCGCTGTTCTTTAAAGCCCGCCGAATTCCATTGGGCCAACGTAAGCTCGCGAGCAAGCGCACAGAGCTTTCCCGCTGCCTCTGTTCTTGACATTGGGATAGCGACGCAATCGCTACTGTTATGTGAAGATCGAGCGGCTGCGTCTCCTTGTTCGTTTTCCAAAAATCCCATGATGACGTGGCAACCACTGAAACACGATGTCATCACTTTTCAACTGTTCGATGGTAAGCTTCTCGTGTGTCCGCGAGAAGTCGTTTGTAGGGTCCACGGCGCAATGCAGAGCGCAAACTCTGGAGGGCGACCTTGGAATCGCAGAAGATGGAACAGTTCTGGGGCGTTTCTTGATTGATCAATTGAATTGCTGCACGTAGAGCTGCAATTTCGACACCTGTCGTAGATGTCAAGTGCGATTCCTGAATTTTATCACTGAAGATTTCGTTGGGACAAATATTGCAGCAGCTGAACTAGAGTGCATGACCGACCCATCGGTGTAAACATGCCAGTCGTCACTGTGGACTTCGTGTAGTAGCAATACTGCTGCCTGCTTCAATGCTGCTGGTACTATTTCTGCCTTCTTCTTCATGCCTGGAATGGTAAGGCACACTCGAGGTCAATGCAGAGACCACAGTGGCAACGAAGGCCAGGCTGCTAGGACGTAAATCGATGGTAGCGATGCTCTGTGGGTGGTCAAGAGACGGCTAAAACTCGAATGCGGCCTAGTTCTTGGCAGGCAAGCAACATGGCGAAATGGTATCCTTGCGACACGTCGAATGTTCACTCTTAGAGCGTCGACTTCAATGCACGTTACTATATGGTGGTCACGCGCTATGGCGGTTGCGGCTGTTGTGGATGCACACTTAGGGAGGCCGAGGCGCGCCCATAGAACTTTGGCTTCTATACTCAGGAATGCACGAAGGTTTGTTTTACTGGTGCTACCCAGCACGAGCAGGCTGTAGAGATCGATGTCAACGTAAGCAACACTGATCTAGTGTTGGAAAAGAGGTTAAGAGCAAGCGCATTTTTCACAAGGTTTCTTCCTGCCCATAGTAGCCAAGGCGCACAACTTAACGAGCTTAAGGAAGGGTCATCGAAAGATATCAGACTTTCTACTACAAGCCGCCAGCACTCTACGTACCCGCTAAGAGCACTAAGTTACGGCTGCACTTAAGCCGCCTTACCTTTGGACAGTGCTCTTTCGCTACTGCTCTTAAGACATATTCGGGAATCGCTGGCACGTAGCACAGCCTAGAAGTGTCCAGAGAGAGTGATTACAGCACTTAGAGGCTCAAAGCACCTTTTTTTTTACACATTTCAGGAATATTTCTAACGCCGTAAGTTGAGAAATATAGCGTACTTGGACATTAACGTAGTACATGAAAGACATGCCACACATACTTTTTATGCGGAACATCCATTTAATGGATGACAGTAATTTTTGGCCTAAAGGATGGTGCACGTAGTCGTATCCTTGGAGACTGAACGCCTACATGCGGCCTTGTTTTGCGTAAAAAGCTTCTCCTCTGAATCCCTAAAGCGAGGCACCACTTTGGCTTCTGTGTTGCATGCAGGACATGCATGCCCGGTTGCGGGAAAAACTGTGTGTTCGTCGCGCAGAAAAACAAAGTACTGTACTGCTTCGAATCATGCAGGCACTGAGAAGAAAGCGATAGCATACATACTTGCTGCCTCGTTAACATAAATGTTACGCTGCTTCGCCAGTGAAAGCCAAGCAATGCAAATTTTGAACTTTCTCAGGCACTGTAGATCATCAATAGCGAAGAAATTTCTCATAGTCTCTCTGCATCTCTTGTTTTCGACGTCTAGACTTTTCGCCACCATAGCTCTTATTTTGACAAACCAGTGTTGCGCATGACTTTCAAGACCAGGAATAGTGGCGAAATTTGCATTCTAATTAGGTGAGCACTGATTTCCATAGGTCGTTGGCTGTGCAAATAGAGCTATTTGCTGGAGCTCCGGTTGCCCTTTCACAGCTTGATATTCCTTCAGACCAACTTCGTAGCAGCTGGAACCGATTTGAATTTCAAGAGATATGGTGATCCCCAAAGGAAAAGGGCTTTGTGCTCCTATGGCACAAATGGAGCCTTGGACACCCTTGTTCGTGGCCTTAGAAAGACTAACGCTTTAGCATAATCCTCTGTCTCTCTTAGTTCAAAATACGCTCTACTATGAAGTACCTTGGGCGAAAGTTACACGCTAGCCCCTCCACCTCCCCGCCCACCGCTCTTAGGTTGACGATACTAGCACAAGGAAGTGGCACGGTATTCAGTATATGCGTGAGCTCCAAAAATTGCCGAGCCTTGGTAAGCCTTCACTTTTGGCTGCAGTTGCTTCAGAGCATCTGTTGGAATCCTAATGCTTTGCCGACAGATCTCTTTCCATGCTATATGCAAACAGAAGAACACAACTTTCTATTGTATTGCCCACTAGGAAGCGATTCAACTGATGAGACAGTCGGTCTCCTCTGTTCAGACGATGCGCTGAAGAAAGTTCAGTTTCTGCAAGACCAGTTACGGAAGCACACATTTTAATGGCGCCATGCACATGAATGAATCAGTCAAATCTATAGGTTTAGCTCCATAATGCAAATAGTATGGACTTTAGTTATTTCAGTTTCTAGTGTCGTTTTTTCTTGAAATTATATTCGCAAACAAACTACGTTACCTATTAACCCCTCGGCGAATCAGTCACTGCACTCCATACTTATATTAAGCTTGGTCACGAGTGCGTGCGTGTTACAACCCAACATAAAGAAAAAAAAAGCACGTTACCTATTATTTGTTCTTTCCTTTTGTCTTGCCAGGCTAGTTGCATTGAGCACACTGTTATTTTATGGAATAAAAACTGAATAATCTTATCGTCATACTGCTCCTGCGGATTTTTGGGTGGGCCTTTCGGCTTGAACGGAGGTACGTACGGTGCGTGTACGCTTTAGGTACGCTGCATCTTGGAGGCCACTATCAAGGCAACCAACATGACAGTGTCGTAAATCTTGGAAGCCAGTCGGTTAACACACTTCGGCCTCCTCTGTTTGATGGTTTTGAACATTTGCGCATTTCGGGGGCAACATTTCACAGGCTTTATTTCAATCACAAAACTTATTTACCATTGTTTTTGTGATGACCATTCTGCGATCTAGAAAAGTAAAATTGCGTTACGCAATCCTTCTTTTTTCTTTCCTGGCCAATGCAATAAAACAGCACTTTCTTTTTTTGTTGGTTGCCACAGCACTGCTTTTATTGGCTGGAAGGCAACTAACGTTAAGTCGCAAGCTAAGAACAAACTTGAGGATTGCATAGATAAATTTGAAGGTGCCAAGTGATCTGCTTCACTGACCCGGCTGCTTGAACCAGGAATGACTGGATGGAAGAAAAAGAGGCACCCTACCCCTTGTTTATTCTCGCCTTGTGTACTTTAAGGTAGAATATAGATAAATGAAGAAGTTATTTATGTACTTATGCTACCTTTAATTTGACCAATTAAAATCATTTTTGTAGAGCACAGTAAGAATACAAAGCAAATTATTTTCTTTATGGCGTCGAAGAGATGCCTGCTCAGTTGGCGCTTGTGTGCTCTGTTTAAGGCCTAATTCAACCACGACAAAACGAACTTTGTTTAAAGACTTTGCCTTTAATGTGGTTCTTAACACCATTTTGCAAGCACACAACGCAAGTTTTCTTCACCACACATGAAAGGCAGCTGTGGCGTATGTTAAAGCACCTGCTTCAAAGCGGCGGGGTTCTTGTCTCAAACCTGCGTAAATTCGTGAACTTTTTTCCTTAGTTTATTCTAGTTTTCGAGGCTTTGACCGTAATTTGAAAAGCAGCTGCGATATTACAAGGATGCGGTAGGTTACGTGGATGCCCGGCTTACTAGCTCAAACAGTGTTTTAGAAAAAGAAAAAAGAAATACGACTTCGCGTTATTTCCGCAGTCGTGCGCTTCCAGTGCTTCCACCCAGTCTCGTACTCAATATATCAATCCTATGATTATGCGCTCCCACAGCGCGGAAGCGGTATCGCGCCTACCATCTTGCGCTCTCTCCAAACCTTCGTCATAGCCTCACTCTCGCCTCTCCAATCCGGAGCCCCGAGATTCCGAATAACCGCCATGGGAGATTCCATTCGCAAGTCACTCGGGGATAGCATCGGCGACGCGGCTTCAACGCACCGCTTTTCTCCACGTTGGCCGGCCGCGGAGGACCCCCCCCCCCGAGAGAGCGCTGAGTCGCCGGCAGCGGCACTGCGCTCGGCACCTCATTTATCATCGCGCTTAAGGAGCCGCGGTAGGCATTCCTTCATTTTAATACACGGCCGTCGACTAGGACACGGCTCGAGCTCTGGTCCGGCCACCCGTCGTCTCCTAACTCATTCAAAAGATTTGGGCTGCTACGCAGAGAGCCGCGAATGACGCACGGACTCTCATAAAACCGCGCTCTTGGGTCTCGCAAAAAAGGCAGTCCGCCCACTGCATAAGCCGAGTAGCGCTTCGCGAGGCTCAGCGACTGTTAACCGGCATAGTATGGACGCATCCGAATTCTCTACAGCACGCCGCCTATGTTGCCATGCACATCTTATGGTAAAAGCCAGGGTTCTATTTGCGTGTTTAGCTATCCGGCTGCCTTGGCGGGATGTTTGCGACGACGTACAATGATGTGCAAGCAGCAACGTTAGAGGCTCAAGTATCGCGGTGGTCGGCTCTATAATTTGCAGGCGGTGCTTAAACTAAGAAGCTTCTTTCTTTTTAATACTGTCAGCCTCCCTGGGTGCCACATCTACTAACTCTATTCCGAGCGCATTGATGAGCCTTGGATGTCGGGAATGTTGTTAAAACCCGTGAGTGAAGAAAAAAATTGCTTAATGAGATACGACAGCAAACTTCCACTGAACCATGAGAAGATAGTTCTTGAAACGTTTCTTTTTTTTCGAGAAATAGCACCTTGATTGTTGCCATCTATGACCACGCGCTGGATGATGTGTGCAAGTTGGTGAGTGTCTTCATTGCTATACGGACTTAAACAAGATTGGGATTTTCTATGCGCTCATGATCAAATAGACAAAAGTACTGAACCAGCTTAAAGCACACTTCCATCACACAATTTAACACCAAATATTCTTCCTTTCTTATACTTACAGATAATAGTTATATTATAGCATACTTTATTTCTAAAAGCGCTCCCGAAATAATGATGCTACTTACATGTAAATCGTTACATGTATATTATTATATTTCGGTTTTTCTTCTCCCCCTCTCTACGCTTTTAACGATAGTTGCTGATCAATCATATTTTACTACCTATTGCACTTTGATTTCGCTGTGTTATCTGCTAGAACGCTTTCCTGAACGCTTTCCTAGAACGCTTTCCTAGAACGCTTTCCTAGAACGCTTTCCCTGAACAATTCTTGAGCGTTGTGAAGTTTTACGTGTGACTTCTTGTAATATGTCTACCTGGTATGCAGGCGAACATTTGACCATTGTATAAGTATTACGAGAGTCACTGCTGCTGTCACGCCCTACAAGACCAAGAGCCAGTCAGGAGACTAGTTACTCCTGTAGTCTTGGCTCATGGACAATACGATTGTCCTGAAACAAACGCTCGAAACTACAAACTTCAAACTTCGAACATCTTCACAATATGAGTAATCATGGCCATTTATCCATAGTACCAGGTCACGAAATTAAATATTTCGTGGTGCGACTGGAGGTTTTCACCAGTACAAATTTGAGTGTTTCAGCTAAGTACCGAAATATTTTTTCCGCCTAATGACGTCTCTTACTTCACACCTAAAGGGCGCTTCAGCAGGCCTCATTGCAAATTTGGGTTGTACACTGGAAGCTGTAAAGTGTTGTTAAAAAAAGCGTTTTACCGAAAGAATTTTTCAAATACATTCATTGTGGCCGGAGATTGAAGAAATTCGGTGCCCTTTTATGCCCCCAGGAGGCGAGTGCCACTGCCATGGAGGCACCATCTCTCTATGCTTTTAGTAGCGTCCCCAGGCAGCATTTCTTCCCTGCCTTCCCCCTTATACCGCAGCCTAGGGACCTGCAGCGGAAGTGACGCCTCCTTTCTTGTAGCGTGTGGCCTTCAGCATTGGATGATTAGTCATAGTTAATGGCGAAACACGCACTGCGAAGAGGAATGCGTGCGTGTTACCGTGACTCTTAGGCTGAGAGTGCGCTGCCTCGAGAGCGAAAGAGCGTGGCGTTTGCTTCAGCTGTTCTCGCGGTGAGCCGCGCCGTAATACTTTGCCGGCACGGTTGTGAGAGCGTCATGTGTGCGCTACGCTTGTTGTTAAAACAGGTCAAAGCTGGTGAGGGGTACCTCAAAAGCGAAAAATTGGGTTTGCTTTATTTTTCCACTTTTCCGCAATATATGTGACCTCTCCTGCAGCGGAATAATTTGAAACAGTACTAATTTGTATGGGTTATTTTTCTTCGAGGCTCCAGTAAGTGCTATAACCCCTTACATTAGAAAAAACAAAAGTGTATTCGATATTTTGAATAGCGACATCATCAATGGAAAAAGAATCGAATAGCAAGGACTATTTGATTCGTACGTGAAATATCGAATATTAGCAGACCCTTAGAGAGAGCCAGAAAAGATATGTCCCGAAGACTTCCACATTCCCATAACGACAAGAGACACCTCAGTGGCTCGTCTCCACGGCAGGAATGAAATTCAAGCTCGATTTGATCTTTTAGTTATTCTACAAAAAAAGTCCCTGTTTCTCCCGAAAGGCGAAGCGTCGATTGCGATAGCAAATTATTGGACAGCTATACGAAGTAAGGGATTGTACTTTGATGAGTCCTAAACGCTTCTAAACAAACGCTTACTAACTTAATTAAAAAGCATGGTGTCATGCGCGCACAGGCATACATAAACACATCTCATTCGAAGACCGCGTACACTCACTGCAAAAACTCTGGCACGAGAAAGAGCGGCGGCAGCAGCGGGCGAAGTGACCCTTCGTGTTTCCTCTCGTTACAACGCGATCTAAGAGGCGAGAACACAGCGCACACGAAGCTATCAGCTCTCGGTGCGCCTAGACTCTGTACCCATCGCGCATCGCTTTAAAGATAGGGCCCACGCGGTCGCGCTTACCCGTCGTCGAAGTAGAACGCAGCCTCCCCTCGCCCCCTACACGGTGCCCAGTTCGCTTGAGTTCGAGCCACAATCCTCAGTTCACCCTTGCAAGCTCTCACTCGTCCTGGCAGCGTGCGGTGCACGATCTTATCGCACTTGGACTTTATACAGAACATGCGCCGGGAGTGTGCCTATAATTCCTATAGGAATAAAACAGAAAGCTGGCGAGTTGAATGGACCTCCTTAGCACATTTATTCACAAGAGCAGCAGCCGCTGTTACATATGACTCTTCGAAAATGGGCCAAAATTCCTGGCCTCATTATTTGAGAATCTCTTTCGACACGTTTCTGCGGTGAACACGAATTGAAGGCGCAGCTCGGCAACTGCTGTGTCGCGAAGGACAGCGTTCAAAGCCAAGCGGCCAACAATTCTTGGTCTAGAGGTATATTCCCTTTATATACAGCATATTTTCCCTCTTAAACAAATATCAGGCCATACCGTATAGGTGAGGCAGTGCCAAGCAGATAATCACGCATGCCTGAGCGTCGCTGGCATCGAAATCGTAATGGAAACTCTTTAATACAAACCTTCGTATGCAAAGGAAGTTGACTTTACAGCGAAAGAAAAAGCAAGAGCAAAATCCTCTGGTGAAGCCTTTAGCAGTTTCTTCGCTCCGCGAGTTTTATCCAAGGCATTTCTCGGAAATCCTTTCTCCCTGTCAACGAACTTCCACAGTGAACAAATATTTCGCTGGCGTTCTGATTTTATGAAATGAAAACACACGCGCTATTTCTTGCCGCTACGCCTCTATCAACGTTTATCTAAATATTCCGGTGCCTCGCTGCTGGATGAGAGCCGACCGAGAACACAGCTTCATTTGGCAAAGATCACGCCTGCTGGCTCCACGAAGATAAGGAGCTCGACAAAACTAGACGATGGGCAGAGAAACCGCGGAAAGAGCAACACGAAACACCTGCGCATTCTGGCGGGAGATAGGTGCACAAACTGGCAGGACGGGATCCAAAGAGCAAAACAAGAGAGGCAGCCACAGCGGCTGCAGGAAACACGAAATAAATATCTTTGCTCTCCCTAGACCCAGCCATACGCCCAAATACATTTATATATATATTTTTGCGACGTCCATTTCGTTTTGCATACGTTAGTCTTAATGCCTGCTGTAACTTTTATGGGTCTCGGTAATCCGTTCTCACCTGTCACGTGCGCGTGTTGCGTACCTAATCTCCGCCGGCGCAGGCATCGTATACCCATGTCATACTCACTCTCTGCTTCTGAGGAGTAAGCCATGGGGGACCACACTATCGCTAACCGCCACTGTGCCACATTATCTGAACCCAACGCAGAGGACGTCGATTGCTGTGAATTCTAGCTAGCTCTCATAGCAGCACGAAAGGTAATTTAAGCCCCCTCTACTTCTCGCGGCCAATAGTTGCAATTTCGCAACTGTAGCTGAGGCAACGGTCATGTTTTCAGAGCGACGTCTCGCAGAGCTTTCTGTTACAGCGCGTGTTTGGCGGATGTTGAGAACAACGTTAAGGGACCGGAATTCGGGAGTAATTTGGAAACTTTTCATATAAGACGACATATACTGATTACCTCCGTCAACGAGGCGACATGTGCGGATTAGCTCTGCCAAGGATTCGGGTCGGTTACGCCGCTTTCTCTTCGATACAGCGCGCGCCCTCTGCGTTGTTTTCTAAATGGGTTCTTCGGGCAAAACGCAGATGAAACAGCACAACAGAGTAAGACAGGTTGCTCTTACGCCTCAAGTGTACATCCGCGATGTCAGAAACGACGCAGCTCAGTCTTTCCGAGTTGCGCTATTGAGATACTTGGGTCGCTTGCCATGTTTTATAGCAATGAATGGAGTGATGTCCAAGGTTGTCATTGAATGGCTTTATTTTGTCGAACTAGTGAGTGAACAAACAAAGGAAAGCGCTGATATTTCAGGTTTGTTTATTAGATCCTGGAATGTTAACGAACCAACGAAGTTTTACGAACGACCTTTTTTGCATAGTGTTCATCTCTTTCACGATCCTTGATTAGAGCTACCATGCATACCATAACCTAGCCCAATGAGCTACCGTGAGTCATAGATGCCTCAATGAGCAGTGGGTGTGGTCAAGTGAGAAAACAATCGATTCCAATTCTCTGTTCCGAGAGTGAATTCTGGATGAGCTTATGTTTATGCAGATGCCTACACATTTGGGGAAAAATGAAATTTAATTTCCCTCAAACATATGCAATAATCTTCAGAGCAATCATCTCACAAGAAATAATCTGCAGAATAATTATGGCGAGAGCTGCTTCTCTCTTGAATCGGTGAAGAAACAAAAACATGTTGACAAAAATAGGAAAAAATACCTAAATTAAGTCTCCCACACAAGCACGTGCACAATGTTCACGACTGCGCAGCTGCAACGTCGTGTACAGCATTGGTGGCGAAGGATATAAAACCAGGCCCGGCTGCATCGCTTTTCAGTGGGCATGGTGGTACGACAAGGAAAACAACGATGGGCTTACGCACGCTTTTCTTCATTGTGCAGTTCTTCAGTTCTTGGGTACCTGCATGGCAATGCGGCTCGACTACGGCTTTCCAGCACCAGGGTCCGTCCATCGGCAACGCATCGACTCTTCTGGAAAGCGAGAACGACTTCGCCTACCTTTCGCCCGTCATTCCACCGACAGCCAGACAGCACATGCGCACGTTCGTGCACGTGCACAATGTTCACGACTGCGCAGCTGCAACGTCGTGTACAGCATTGGTGGCGAAGGATATAAAACCAGGTCCGGCTGCATCGCTTTTCAGTGGGCATGGTGGTACGACAAGGAAAACAACGATGGGCTTACGCACGCTTTTCTTCATTGTGCAGTTCTTCAGTTCTTGGGTACCTGCATGGCAGTGCGGCTCGACTACGGCTTTCCAGCACCAGGGTCCGTCCATCGGCAACGCATCGACTCTTCTGGAAAGCGAGAACGACTTCGCCTACCTTTCGCCCGTCATTCTACCGACAGCCAGACAGCACATGCGCACATTCGTGCACGTGCACAATGTTCACGACTGCGCAGCTGCAACGTCGTGTACAGCATTGGTGGCGAAGGATATAAAACCAGGTCTGGCTGCATCGCTTTTCAGTGGGCATGGTGGTACGACAAGGAAAACAACGATGGGCTTACGCACGCTTTTCTTCATTGTGCAGTTCTTCAGTTCTTGGGTACCTGCATGGCAGTGCGGCTCGACTACGGCTTTCCAGCACCAGGGTCCGTCCATCGGCAACGCATCGACTCTTCTGGAAAGCGAGAACGACTTCGCCTACCTTTCGCCCGTCATTCTACCGACAGCCAGACAGCACATGCGCACATTCGTGCACGTGCACAATGTTCACGACTGCGCAGCTGCAACGTCGTGTACAGCATTGGTGGCGAAGGATATAAAACCAGGTCCGGCTGCATCGCTTTTCAGTGGGCATGGTGGTACGACAAGGAAAACAACGATGGGCTTACGCACGCTTTTCTTCATTGTGCAGTTCTTCAGTTCTTGGGTACCTGCATGGCAGTGCGGCTCGACTACGGCTTTCCAGCACCAGGGTCCGTCCATCGGCAACGCATCGACTCTTCTGGAAAGCGAGAACGACTTCGCCTACCTTTCGCCCGTCATTCCACCGACAGCCAGACAGCACATGCGCACATTCGTGCATGTGCACAATGTTCACGACTGCGCAGCTGCAACGTCGTGTACAGCATTGGTGGCGAAGGATATAAAACCAGGTCCGGCTGCATCGCTTTTCAGTGGGCATGGTGGTACGACAAGGAAAACAACGATGGGCTTACGCACGCTTTTCTTCATTGTGCAGGTTAGTAGGTTCCCAGAACTACCTCACACTTCTTTTAAATCTGATGACCTGTTCCTTGTCGTGCTTCAATGCCCAAAAGCCTTGGTTGATCCTTTTTATTCTTTGCTTTTGTTGTTATGTGGTGACGTTGAGAGCAATCCCGGTCCCAGTACAGGTTCGCAAAAAGCGCAATCTTCGAATGCTGTGGAAGGAATTTTGAAAACACTTAAGGATCTAGACGAGCGATCTATAAGAATGGAAACCCTACAGAAATCTATGGCTACGTCAATATCACACCTAAAGGAAAAGCAGGAATCAGTTTGTCAGGTGATATCAGATATAAAAGGCAGATTAGAAAAAGTTGAACAGCAAACTTCTGCAATTGAGCAAAAGCAGACAGATCTCGACGACGTGCGGGATTCCGTAGTCCGCGTCGAAAAGCACACGCGCACACTCTACTCAAGACTAAACGACGCCGAAGACCGCGCTCGCCGGAATAACTTGTTGTTCTACAATGTGCCTGACTCCGCTGATGAAACCTATTCCAAGTCGGAAGAAAAAA
Organism: Dermacentor andersoni; assembly: GCF_023375885.2. NCBI lineage: Eukaryota > Metazoa > Arthropoda > Arachnida > Ixodida > Ixodidae > Dermacentor > Dermacentor andersoni. The sequence continues at coordinate 135,436,517 of NC_092818.1, forward strand.
TACTGAAAATTTTCGCCGACACTTTAAAAGTGGATATTTCAAGTAGCAACATAGCCAGAGCACACAGAATCGGGCGATTTGTCACAGGGAAAGCACGGCCACTAATAGTAAAATTTGAAACATACAAATGTAAGGACTTAGTCCTTTCCAAGCGCCAAGTTTTAAAGCATGCAAAGAAAATATCTGTAAGCAAAGATTACTGCCCAGCAACAAGACACTGCCGCAAAAAGTTGATCGAATTTGGAAAAAACACAAAAGTCATTCAAGTTGCATTACAATAAATTGATTATCGGTGGAAAAACCTATGTTTACAATGAAGCTCATAATACTGTAACTGAAATAGAAGCTTTCGATAGCACACAGAACGACCTCAGCCCTCGTACTCTTCGCTCTGGACGCGAATTCCCATTAAAAGAAATATAGGGGAACGAACGGGGAGGTGGTTCTCAGCTGTGTTCTTGCTAAGTGCTTTTCTCGAACATGCGTAGTCTTCTGCCAAAGAGGGATGAACTGTGTGCCATTATTGATGACTGTGACGCTGACATCATTGTGTTAACTGAAACCTGGCTGCCATCTAGGGTAGCCAACTCCGAGTTGTTTTTTTGCAGAAATAAATACGCAGTTTCTCGGAGCGATCGCACCGGTAAAGTAGGCGGTGGTGCGCTTCTTGCAATCAGTGACAGATTTGAGGGCTTTTGTGGGCCGGTTGTTTCAGATTTAGAAATCATCTGGTGCTGCCTTACAATAATATTTAAAAAACTACTAATAGGGGTTTGTTACCGATCATCCTTAAGTCCTTTGTCCTTTTGCAATGACCTGTATGACAACTTGAACCAGATAACAATACGCTATCCTGGAGTGCCAATATATCTAATGGGCGATTTTAATTTTCCAAACATCGTACGGTCCCCCATCAGTCTGTTTTCTGAGCCCTCACCTACTGAATGTAATGAGTTCATTACACTTTGTTCTGACTTCGGTTTTTCACAAATGGTCTCCTCACCAACGCGAATAACTCGGCACTCAACCTCACTACTTGATCTGGTGCTCACATCTTCACCCGAAAACGTCTCATCGATAACTCACTTACCTGGTCTCAGTGATCACGACATTTTGCACTTCACGCTTGCATTCCCCCAACAGTATCAATGCAAACAACTAAAGGCAATTAGACACTTCAAAAGAGCCAATTTTTCTGCCATAAACTCAAGCGTATGTTCATTTCTTGACTTCTTACCGCAGTTTTTTGAACGATCAGTTGAAAGAAATTGGTGTATGTTCAAGAATAAAATTTTAGAATTAGTCCATCAGCACGTTCCACTCCAGCGCGTTTATTCTCATAATCGAGCCCCCTGGTGTAACAGGTTTCTTAATATGCTCTCAAATAGGAAGAGACGCCTTTTTCGCACCGCTAAACGGACGAAAAGCCTGCACATTGGCTTGCATATAAAGACGCTGCCTCTAACTACTCAATTACTGCTAAAAATACTAAGCACACATTTTTTAGCAAAACCCTGCCATTATTACTAAAAACCAATCCAAAGCGCTTTGGAGCGTAGTAAAATGCAAACGTGGAAATAAGATTGCATTAGCACAGTCTGGTAGTCAGGTTTCCAGCTATCTTTGCGCAGACGTCTTGAACAGCGCGTTTGTGCAATCATTTTCCTCTCCCGCACCTAACAACGAATGTCCCGTCCTACAGGGCTGTAACTTTCCTCCTATGAACCCTATTATATTTGATGCAACAGGAATTAAAAAATAATCGAAAATTTGAAAATTACTTCCTCCTGTGGTGTCGATGAAATCATCCCCAAATTCTTAATTAGCACAGTTGAATATTCGTCTATCATATTGCAATATCTATTCTCGCAATCATATAACTCTGGCATGCTTCCGCTAGATTGGAAAACAGGAAAAATCATTCCCATACACTAATCAGGTGACACTCATAATCCCTTTTCTTATAGACCAATTTCTCTTACCTCAGTACCTTGTAAAATTATGGAACATGTAATCTACACGCATCTCATTAACTTCCTTGACGACAATAATTTCTTTACTCCTCACCAGCATGGGTTTAGAAAAAACTTCTCTTGCGAAACACAGCTTCTCACATTTACAAACGATTTACACTCTAACCTTGACGCAGGCTTCACGACAGACTGTATATTTTTGGACTTCGCTAAGGCATTTGACAAGGTGTGTCATGCTCTACTCTTACACAAACTAAGCATTTTAAACATGGACCCTACACTACTTAAGTGGATCTGTAGCTTTCTTACATCGCGCGTTCAGTTTGTTTCTGCTAATGAATGTACTTCCTCTCTAGCCCCTGTCGGCTCACGCGTCCCTCAAGGATCTGTCCTGGGCCCACTTTTGTTTCTTATATACATTAATGACTTACCTATTAATATTTCATCAAAGACATGTTTATTTGCAGACGATTGCGTGATATACCGCAAAATTTCCTATACCTGCGATGTAATCGCTCTACAAACCGACTTAAATAAAATAACTGATTGGTGCAGCACGTGGAAAATGCAACTTAACATTAAGAAGTGCAAAACTATGAGGGTTTCTCGTACTAACTCTAGTTCTCCAAATTATTCTCTCACTAATATATCACTTGAATGTGTCACCTCGTATCGTTATTTAGGAGTGACCATAACTAACAATTTGTCTTGGAAATCGCATATTGATATCATAGTGTCCATAGCTAACCGCACTTTAGGGTACTTGCGCCGAAATTTTTCTCGTGCACCATCATCATTAAAACATTTACTATATACCACTTACGTTCGCTCGCAACTTGAGTATGCTTCATCAATATGGGATCCCTGGCATTCAACGCTAATACATACGCTGGAAGCTATACAAAACCGTTCAGCCCGTTTCATTTTAAATAACTTCAATCGGACAGCAAGCGTAACACACATGAAATGTTTATTAAACCTGCCTCTCTTATCCGACCGCCGAAAACACTCACGCATTTCTCTTTTTCACAAAATCTATTATCATAACACCTTTTTACGCACTCTTTGGATCAGGCCAGCACCTTTCATTTCTTCTCGCCGTGATCATAATCAGAGAGTTAGCATATCTCATTTCAATACTATCATGGGCGCAAATTCATTCTTAGCAATGACTAGCAAAGACTGGAACAGCTTATCCCCTTCATTAACAGGTATAATTAATCCACTTATGTTTAGAAACGCACTTGAAAACTAACTTTTGTAATATACTTACCATTTGTCTTGCCTATGTGTATGTACCTTTCTCTATTGCAGCGTTCTCATCAGTTTTCATCAGCATCATGGTCAAAAAGTTCACAATGCATTTTGTAAATCTACTGTACATATGTTTTTTTTTTAATCTCTTTACCATTCTGTACATCACATTTGTATTTGTATCTTTTGTACCTCTGTTTATTATCATCGGATGTCAACTCAAAATTTGGAATTATTACTGCTGTTATTTTTTTTCAGTTACTTTTACCGATGTTTACTTTGTATTCTCTTAGCCCCTCCCCTCTATAATGTACTATGTACCTTGAGGGTAAAATAAATGAAATGAAATGAATACAGGAACCCCGAAGAAAAAAACTGCAACAGTTACAGTTATGCTTTATTTTCATCGTTGTTTCGTTGTTTTTCATCTACTTTGATTGCCATTAATTTATCACTTTAATTCAATTAACAAGTATAAGTGATTTCCCCTGCGTTTTTCTTGGTGTTTTGGTTTGTTGGCTTCTGAAGATATGATTAATAAAAATCGGGCCCCTCGGTTAACCCCCTTTCTTCTTGTTATCGTAAGGCATCGTGGAGGAAAATAGTATGGGAGCACTAGGATCTCAGTGTTTGCCGACCATATAACATACTGAGAATGAAATTGACGCCGTCAAAATAATGTTGAATTTATTTTGCATCGTATGGTGCGATTCTTTATTTACAGGCAGGCGCTTTGTCGAATTAGTTTTCATAGGCAGTTCTGTGTTAGTTATCAACAAGAATATGTCAAAAGTCTGGTTCGTGTGATGACTATTTTAAAGGGTCACTTGTATGAGAAAAACAAATAAATAAAGAAGACAGTCCAGGCGCACCGTTAACTTTTGGTTGACGTTATGAGAACCAATGGTTCTTAATACATGCATGAGGTCTTTATTCATGCGATCACTGAAACTCTTCCCCTTAGGCAAGACGATAATGCCTGCTTAAAGTAAGTGAAACTTTTACACCCTTGGAGCAACTAGGCGTGCCTTTAAATTGATATTAACGCTCCCCCGTTTAGTGAACATGGTGCGAAGTGCTCTGCTCTAGCGTCTGCAGAGTATTTGCACCATCTACTTTGAAGGTGCCCTGGGAAAATGAGAGTGCAAGTGTACTTAGGGGTTTAAATGTGAGAAGCGACCAACCTTAAGGTTATGAAAGAGTTCATAAAACATTTCATCAGTCGCATTTGCCATATCTGCATGAAAGGCGCCTCAAAGCTTACATTTCATTTCATTCCGACATTATGCCGTGTGACAACAGGTGAATAAAAATAATGTGCACCGAGATTTAGTATAAGCGTGTAATCCTACTGCAATTTCCATGGGCACAAATGCAAACCCCGATTCGTAGTGCAGGACGTCACGTACTGAGAAAAAATTTCCTGTGTTTTTCTTTCTATCATAAGACAACAGTGCTTTGAAGATGGTTCTCCTGCTTCTAGCAAAGCTTAGACTTCAACGTGGTGCAACAATATAGCTTGATTTTCCTTTCAGAAGAGTATCGACAGGGGCTGAAGCGACAAGCTGCGACTTTTAAATATTTTACGTCCTTCGTATTCCTATTATTGACTGTTTTTTTTATTTGGTGTTTATTTTCTTTAAAACGAAAGGGTAAGCCAAGGCAAAAGGCGGTAGACCTGACTGGGCCTTGGCTCCCTTTTACAGACAGCAGCACACACATCTAGTGCATATACAACAACAAAATACACGTGTAAACCAAATAGACGACTTTGTATAGAACAAAAAATAAATAAATTGATCATGCACACAGAAAACAACTGTGACGATGCATCAGTACCATAACTGAATATTCGTCAGTACATAACTGAAGTCGATCGCAAATCAAAAACTGGTTCTACAGCGGGTGCAGTCCTACAGCGAGTTCCGCAGTGAGTACAGCTATATAGGATATTAATTCAAATATTGCTTTATATTCTTTTGAAACACTTTTTCTGAATTCGAGAATTCCACATATAGTGAAGTTCGGTTGATGACAAATAGTACCTGAAAGGCTCATTTCTGTTTCTCCGATCGACAGGTATTAATTTTTTTACGTGTTCTCCGATAATACATTACGACAGACCTGTCGGGTAAAGTGGCGTAAAGTTTTTTTTTTGTGTGTGAATATATTGCAGTAGACGATAGTAATAAATTTGATGTGATAGTAGAATATTTGTATATAATATAATATAATATAATATAATATGATATAATATGATATAATATAATATAATACAATATATGATAGAATGGAATAGAATGAATTTCCTGAATAAGAGTTATGTAGGCAAATTCCGCGGTCTTCCATAATAACTTTCAATGGCTCTAACGGCTTCATTCTTCTTTCTTTTTTTTTTGCAGAACAAACTACCTATTCAAATTGGTTCTCCACACAAGAATCCAATATGATATTTTGCAATAAAAAAGAGCATCGTACATAGAACTCTCGAGCCATGCGGGTATTAAATGAATAATTTCACAGACATCTTATAGTTTTACTCAAACCTTTTACTAAATTAAAAACGTGCACGTTCCATGAAATGTTTGCGTTATACCAAACACCTAGAAACTCGTGATTGGTAACTCGTTTTATCATATTGTTTTGGCTGACAGCCCATTATTTGAGCATCGAAACGACTACACACCTACGCTACTTGTACTCTCGTAATTAGCGACGAGACAATAGCTCTCTCCACTACGCTGAAAAAGCTAGACAATGGTCGACATTAAAAAATCAGGACTTTTAAACACTGGTCTCCACTGGGGTCGGCGAGGGCGATGTTTGAAGGCGAGGAAGCGCTGCATGAAGGGACCCAGCAGCACTTTTTTTCCGATTACGCGTTATGCATTTGATGATAGATTAGGGTATTTTAGAAATACTTTGTAGCGATAAGTATTCCGATGCTCTGAGTAGAAGTAAGCGTTGTCGGCAACCAAAGATCGCTCTTTATGCGCACCAGTCGAGAATTCCACATCTAGTGAAGTTTGGTTGATGGCAAATGGTACCTGAAAGATTAATTTCTGTTTGCCGTAGATAGTCCGAGTGATAGGTGCTAATTTTCTACATGGTCTCCGACAGCAGGTTATTCCACAACGGCTTTCGCTGCTGAAGCTACGACAAGGGTGGTGCGCACATCGTTCCGAACATTGAACACCACCGTGGCGTTCAGTTTAAATTTGCTTTCGGATGTTTACCCAGAAAGCGACCACTTCCGGTTTTGGCCTCTACGAACACGCAGAACTTAGAGGCTATTCCTGAACTTGCGGTTGAGTTACGATAGAGGTTATATGCTTTCAACGGCGAGAACAGTCCCTCTAGCTGTTAAACACCTTCAAAGAAGTTTAAAGAACCAGACAACAAGCTTTCTCTGTGGTCGATAAGTAGTGCGTCCAACCAGCCGTCGTGCAAGTGCTGTTTACGAAACGATGGACCCCGCTTTGTGACGGCGGCTTGGAGCCTGGTGCCGAGCCGTAGGCCGACGCACCACTCGGCGAGGCAACGCGGACGTGAGGCGCTGTAGCTGAAGCTATACGTGTTTCAGCAACCCGGGCAGCGCCTCTCTGTCGCTGAGCCAACGATGCACACTTGCGTCGCAGTTTCCCGTTCATTAGGAGCGTGCGGCTTGTGAACCGCGTTCCACGCAACTTAGACAAGCGCTAACACGACAAACACGCTACCCCGTTCGCGTTGCGCGTCCATTTGTGATAAAGTGAGTCTACGTGTGCAGGAAGTTTGCGCATAAAGGCGAAGAAGCACCGAAACGCACGGACGCGCGCAGTGCGGTAGCGCTCAGACAAACGTTGAGACAAACTTCAGCGACGTCCCCATCTTGCATTGCGAGAGAGCTGCCACAACTCGAGCAAACGATGGCTGCCGAATACTGCCAATGCAAGGCCGAATTTTATGCCGGAAATTCGAACGCAGAAGCATTTTGTAAATTTCGATGCGTTGGTATTAGGAGTGTCAAAGTTGAAGAAAGCATATTGATATATACACGCATAACATCTTATTTTTATCGAGCGATACCATATTTCAACGCGAACCTGCTCAATAAGTGCTTTTATTCACTAATACCTAACATCACATCCCACCAATACACCCGACTCTTAGCAGACAGTCGACGTTAGTCGCAAAATGAGGCTTGTAAGATTGTCATCCCATTTCTTAAATTTATTTCCACGCCAGTTGTACCAACCATGGTTTGAATATAGTTGCTTGGACTGAGGATCGACAACAAAAATGAGATTCATGTATTCATTATTCTCCGCTATTCTAGTCAAGAACGAATGTAGTTAACTAAGGCAGCCCCAGCCAGTGCCTACTCATTGTCTCTTTACGCTGTCTAAAACCGACGTCACATCAAAATTATTTCTTATTATGACGCATGCCTTCAAAAAAAAAAGAAACTAGTACGCATTTCGATGGGGGCGAAATGCGAAAACACCCGTGTACTTATATTTAGGTGCACGTTAAAGAACCCCAGGTGGTCGAAATTTCCGCAGTCCTCCACTACGGCGTGCCTCATAATCAGAAAGTGGCTTTGGCACGTAAAACCCCATAATTTAACTTTTTTAAAAAAAAGGAGTAGTAAAACAAATACAATTTTTTTTAAAACTCAGGGCTATGTCCCAAGAGCTCCTACAGCCCATAGTGCTCCATGAAACTTGCAAGAATTTTAATTTCATTGATAAAAATAATTGCGGTGCACTCATATCTTGAAATTTCTCTGTCAACCACAGCAATTCATTCGCAGTGGACGTATTGGCAGACCTGCTCGCAGCTGTCACTATATTGGGAGAGGCGTCGTCCACCCTTTGCACGACCGAGTGGTGGCGTGACTAACGTAGGTCTTGGTCGTGTGCTTTTCTCGAGGAACGCCTACTAGGCTTCTTGCCTTTATGGCTACGCCTATACCTAAGCGTATACATGGATTGACTAAACTGCCCCTCTCAAGCCGGCCACGTCCTTCTCCTCTTCCATTTTTTTTTTCGTGAACTAGCGGCTCGCACAATGCCGTTCCTTTCAGACACAATATTTTGTCCACTCAGTCCAGAAAACGCTCAATACCAAGCTATCCTTTTGGTGGACAAGATAGTTTTTGTGAATTTACGCGGTGGTCGTTACCGCAAACTAAACGTTTGTTCCTTAGCAAGGATTACAAGTTGTTCGAAGCAGCCAATGGCTTCTAGATCAGAAAAATGATCAGAACAGGCTGGGCGAATCCACGCGGTGAAGGTGGTTGGACTGCGAAGCTGTAAAATATAACTAGAACGATTATCCATTACGATGTAGCTTGAAATTATTCACGTGACAACGTTCACAGGCACTCTACCTAATCTTTAGTCTAACACCTTTCATCGGCCTGCGACTGCGCCGCTACTTCGTGCACCCACGAAGAGTGGACCAGAGAGAAGAAAAATTCACCGCGCCTCGTATGCATGCTGCTCTTCAGGAGTCAATATACGTGTCCCCTCAGCACCATCACCACACAAGTCAATTACTATGCGGCGTTTTCTTTTACCTACGAAAGTGTAATTACGCCACTCCCTACTTCGTGTGCTACAGTTCCCGCTTCCCGACAAGTGCAGCTTATACAACCGTAATCTGTACCGGGTAAAACTTGCGGCGAACGATATGCGCGAAGACGATCATTGTGGCTCTACTTTTTTTTTCTTTTACCCCGCACTGCCGGTACCCGAGCACTCTGCGCTCGTATCGCGTACTTCCTTTTGTCTTTCGTTCGGATTGCGCTGCCCAGCCCTACGAACATGTTCAATCACCAACTCGCCCAGCTTGCCATGTTAATACAGCTGCTGCCGCGGATGCGCGAAGGCGAACGCCACCTTGTGGTGCTGCGAGGAAGACAGCGACAAACATGGCGCACGCCTCCCTCTGTATTTGCCTACGGATACGACAGACACATTGGAAAGTGGAGCTATACAGGTTCCCTGCAAAAAAAGAAAAAAGAAGAACGCAAGAACCAAACAAAGGTGCCAAAATCGCCTTGTACTTGCCACAGCATTTCGTCGTAACGTCAAGGATACTGACAGCGTCTATACTCAGTTAACCTAAATTGTTTACCGGCTAAACATCACTGCATTGCATTATAGTAGAACCAAAGTCGCTACCAAGCAAGTTTTGCAGGATTATTCTTTAGCTGATTGGCACGGACAAGAGAAAATATTTTGAGAACTGATGCGCACATTGAATGACGACTAAAAAATGTTTAGCAGTTCATTTTCAAGATTCACTTGACGTCGTGCCAACGCATACGCAGCTCTGCTCATGTGTGCATTAAGTTACACGTCCTTGTATTATGTATTTACGTGTAACATTTATTCCGTTATATGCCATGTTTTACTACCATAATTTTCCCTATCTTATTATTTGAAAATCAGAGATTTTCTATTCACTATTGCCTTTTTAGTTTGTTTACATTCATAGCATAACAAGTGCTTTCTTTCGGTACAGTGCGGAAATGTATCTCCGGGCGTAAATATATTGTTTGCTCTTTGATTGCGAATTGCTCCTGACACCTTGTAATTAAATTTTTTAACTTGCGCGTTCTATTCAAGCTATTGTATGAACACTATGCTACTAATAATATAATTGCGCATCTTAGTGATAACTTGTATCAATTCTACCCCTCTCCCCTTCTTCTCCTAAGCAATACCCTCATGTGAGGGCCTTTAAGGGCATTCCGGAATAAAAAAAAGAAATCCGTAGCGTCACAATAATCTACAGGCGCTTTTTTAACGTGAAGTCCAAAAAAGGGGACCTTCAGCGCTCTTTCTCTTTTTTCATCCAGATAAAACCAGCCTTTCTCTGCCATATGAATGAAAACAGATTCGAAGGGGTGCCTAAAGACGTCTAAAGCTAAGCACCTCTCTTTTGGCGTCTGTTCAAGTGAAGCATGAAATGAACTCCGGTTTCACTCTTAAAGTAGGTTTGTCAAACCACTCCTGGCGTGCACCTTCGTTAAGCCATTTTACCACCTTGAGATTTCGGTGGACTGCACTGGCGAACCCGACTGGAGGTGTGGGCATTATTTTTGTTCATTCAGAAATAGTGCATTAACCATGCCCCCCCGTTCATTCCTATAGAAACGAACACTTCACTTCTCGTGTTTGCCCCATTCCTACGCGAACGAGGGGCTGCACAATGTATTTTCAGAGAAGTCCAGCAGTGTGGCTGAGTAAACATCAACTTCAGTCTTTGATTTCCCTGCCTTTAATTTATCATTTGCTCTATCTCTCACTCACAGTCTTTGATTGATAAGCCTGCCAAATGAAAGTGAGACTGAGTTAGGCACTGATTTGCTTCTAGACAGGCGAATAGAAGATGGACAAAGTCGCGCTGGCAGGATTTGTAAAAAAAAAAAAAAACCCCGAAAAACTGGAAAAGAAAAGGTGCGCACTGCCTAGATCCAGTATACAATAAGAAGACTCGCCAAAAGAAGCTGCTATACGCTCTCATATACCCCCCCCCCTCATCGCCCCCCCCCCTTCGCCCTTCTACCCTGGAACGCCCAAGCTGAAGTGCACCGACAGTTGGACCTTTCATGGGATTGGGACTGCAGTCTAAAACAATAGACTTTGGCTTGGATGAATATGGATGACAAATGTGAACTCTGAAGAGATAACTACGTGGTATGGGTGTACGTAAAGGTTTCACTTTAGAAGCGTACTGTAAGTGACGATTGATTACACCAATGGCGAGATTTCACCACCGGCAAGCACAAGGTTGTCGTGAGCTCGCTTTTAGTAATCGCTAAACTGAGAGCCCCTGAAATAAAACTACCTTGTCCCAGTGTTATTCAAACACACCAGTGATTAAGCTACACGTGTGTCTGAATTCGAAGTACGAGTGCTTCGCTTGAAATAGCCAAGCTGAAGCCATAAATTTCATAATTCACCAATATTGCATCTAACGATAGCCAAAATATTTTGCGTCGTGATAGCGTTCGCATGGTTCGCCGTTCATGACCACGAAAGGCTGCGATGCGGGATAAATTGTTTATACTGTAGGAAATAATTTGCAGGCTCAGTTGTAGCCTGGAAGATAACAAAAACAAGGTAAAGATGTATATACGTTACTTTAACCTTTTGCGATTATCGTGCTACGTATATAAAATCAACGCAACTTTAATTTGTATTGCTTTGCACGACCACTTCCCGCAAAATATGCGCAGCTATTCATAATTTGAACGGAAAAAACGAAGAATGAGCGATGGCATAGATAGTAAGAACGTCGCATGTACACATCATATGTGTGTATACGTCAGCCAATGAGAGCAAAAACATTAACATATATTTTGTGAGGACATGAAATCGTGTTCTCATGCTCAACAAACGGTTTGCTCCGAAGGAGCCCCTAAGCAACAACCTTCTTCCCTTGAGCAGAAATATTTACAGAAATAAACGGTCAATCCCTCTCTAATATCCACGTCTCTTGCGTAAATAATTGTTAGTCATTTCTTTTTATCATATGTTCCGTCGTAGTGCAATCATTGTAGCGCGTTCTGGTGTTTAAGTATAATTAATTACGCTCCGGACACGTATAACAACTTAGATTTAACCGCGAAGGATGGGAATTATAAGGATGAGCACATAAAACTCCAGTTTGTCAAACATACTCATTGCTTAGTGACAATGCCCTCCCCTCAATATAGCGCCTTTCACGTCGATATGCGGCGGATCAAGTCTGAATAAGTTAAAACACGTGACAGGAAGATGGAAAACACCGTTGATGGCGAAAAAGAAGCGCCGACTTCTTTTTCGCCATGAACGAAGCTAGTATGTTTCATACCGTCCGGATGCTGCCATGAAAAGCTGCGAACAGGGCTTGTCCTTTTAGCAGCACAAGGCAAACAAGTTTCCGGTCGTGTTGTATCCTGGAATTGTCAGCATTAAATCAGAAAATTCGCTCCTCTTTTTAGGCCTGCCAACTTCACAAGCAAACGGGTTCATATCTCAGTGAACGAATTCCACAATTTCATACACTTTCGTTTAACCAGAAGGAGTTTAACCACAAGGAGCTTTGTCCTTTTCCCAGCGCACGTCGCAGTATCCTGCATGACTTCTCTTTGTTTACGCGTTCGCTTCCGTTAGTTACAAAAGTAAGAAAAAAAATCGGTGAAGTCGACCAATAGCTTCGACCGAAAGTTTGCCATAACGAGAGAAAAAATAGCTGTGCGCGTGAAAAAAAAAAAGATCTTTGCGGGGAACTTGACGAGAAACGCAAGGATTTCTTTCCAGGCGCGGTTGGGATTCAATATATACGAGCGCGTCCATGCGATCTAGATGTGTGATGAAGTGCCGTACCGTCATTTTGCGCCACATTTCGGGGGGGGGGGGGGGGGGGGAAATCCCTGTCTGTGGCTGCATCGCCACCTTGCTTTGACCGAGTTGATTGCTTCCGTCTCCCGAAAAATGCAAGGCGGAAACAAGACGCGGTAACGCAGTCTTCAAATCAGAGAAACGCGTGGTACACATAGGGCGCTCGCTTTGCTAAACTTGCCAGTCACGAGTAAACCGCCGCTCCACTTTTACCCAGCGGCACCGAATGTAATCAAAAGGCCTGCATATGTGGAAAGCCGAGCTACTGCAACGGACGTATGGAATTGAGCGCTGTACGCGCGCGATTCTATTCAACACCCTGAACCTGGAAGCTCAGCTCTGCGGGAGATGACGCAGAATAAGTCCGAAGAGAAAAATAATTTGAGAATAAACGCTCCTAAAGGTTTGCTGTCTGCCTCTCCGCATTGCAGGTAACTGAGACTGCAGTGATAACGTGTTTAAAATTTACGTACAAGAAAACCTCAGTGCGATATTCGATATCTGGCATGCGCTGTGGTGCTGTATGAAATGTATTTTGCTTCGAAGCGTAAACTGTGCCCGCCTCCGTCACCGCCAATCGCTGTCTGTGCTCGATATCTCGTTTCATTGTTGGCAGCTGCTGCTTCTGTTGAAAGACGGCAACTTAAAGCATCGTTTTTTTTTTTTCGCTACCTACTCTCTGACATGCTAGATGAAAATTAAATTCCCTTGCCGTGTAAACACCTCTCTGTCAGTTAATGCCGCATTTACTTTTAAAGCAAAGGCGTCCCTTGCCGACGCCACTAACCAACTTTCTTTCTGAAGGTGCGACGGAGTCTAGAATGCAACATTGAAGCAAATAGGCAGCGTCACAGATATGGCTGTTTCTTATCTCTTTTCCAATATACTTTGGCCTTTGCGGTGGCAGAGATAATTAAGGTTTTGCCACCTCTTGACTCCCTCATTATTTTATGAACTGCTTGTTCCTCTATGGGGAAATCTTCAGATCAAATGGAGCTTGAAAGTGTTAATATTTGTGCACATTCTGATTGTGACGATCGCGGCTCAATCTGGCGCGTGCGCGACGGCGGAAGGCAGAGAGTAAACGCACCTCTTTCGTCGCGCGAGAGGCCGTGGGTAGATAGGAGAGAGGGAGGCGGGCGGTGTTGGGTTGCGGGTGGAACTGCGTATTTCGCGACCGGACGCAAGAGGAACTGATGATCGAGGCTCTGTCCCGTGCGCGAAACGGAGGAAAGGGGGGGGGGGGGAGGGCAGTGCTGGAGGGAGGGGAGGGAGGCGGGTTCTACTTGGCTAGCAACTGCGAACTTTGAGCGGCAGTCGCGCAGTCGCGCGCGCCATATCTTGAAAGCGATCTGCACACGGCTCATACCTTTGTGTGCACTGTTTTCTCGCCGCTGTTTGCGTTGAAGCCCGTAGGCAGCAATGAAGTCACTTCGCTCGCTGCGGCTGCCGCGCTTGCTCAAGCCAGAGTTTCGACAGCGAGTGTCCGGGCTCATCGAGTGTGATGTCTTCACGTTTGCTGTGCGCGCTGACACCGTACTTGTTAATTCTGTTAGTAAGCGAACGTTTCAAAGTTTATACGCCCGATAAAACTACTATTTGCTTCGTATAGCTTTCCACTAATTTGCTATCGCAATCGATGCTTCACCTTTCGGGCGAAACGGCGACTTTTCTTTTTTTAAACTCTGAACATGTTTAAAGCAGAAGTTTAAACTCTGATTACTATAAACTGTAATTTTTCACAAGTATATATGCATACACATTCATAACGATGAATGATAAACCTTTTCTCTTCAGGTAACTTAGAGCACCTGCACTTTGCCATATCTCACACCTGTTTACATCCCTGTATTCTCAGTAAACTTTTAAAAGGATCACGCCTATATACAAAGCGGTATAAAATCCAAGGACTCCTAACGTTTTCTTATCACTTGTGAATGCGATCGCATTAATGTCCAATTAAACACCGCTGAGCGGTTCTTCGAGTTATCAACGCCTCACGTCAAGCGGGCGCGCTGAGACGCTTGCCACATTTCTATTTGTTCTTACCGAGGCGCAGTTGGAACAAAGGCGAGAGCTTGCGTGGAGAAGAAACGCGCGGATAAGACTGTCTTCCGAAAGCAAGAGCGAGGGTGACGTGGCGTCGTGGCGATTCCCTCTCCCCTCACATAATAGCGCGGCAGCGAGTGCTGCCTTTCGCCCGCTCTGCTCCATTGAGGCCCGAACCAAGAAGCGCGAACCAGCATCACGAGGGCGCAAGGCGCACTTGCGACGCGGCCTATCAGCTAATGGGAAGTTTCACTGCTGCAGACGCCGCCGGTTTTTTCGCTCAATAGGTCATTGACGTGTTCGCATCAATAAATGCGTCATCGTTTGAAGCGTAAGGGGAGATGTCTTGATGCATTGCAAGGTGTATGCAAGCGTCACTGGCCTTCGTGACCGTCTGATAGACAGTGACGTCTCATTGCAAGACGGCCCATTGTGAAACTTATATAATTTTTGACTTCGTGCATGCTTATATCAATTTGCATTAATTTTATGGTGCTTTTGTTCCTCACTTTGTCTTGTTTCTCATGTTTTCACCGTGCAGGTATAGATTGTTTCTGGCAACGTACCCTGTGACTAGACGTTCGCATGTTGCTGATACAGCGCCCGCTGGCTATGCATATTGTATAGCAGACTAACATTGAGCTGAGTGATGCTCTATCCCACAGCTATTTTTCCTCTCTGCTTTTATCCCATCTTTTGTTTATGTTTCTTTTGCATATTCGCAACGAAAACAACAACGTCCCTTTCATAGTCACGATAACCCGCAGTATTTACCGAGACCCAACAAAGCGCCCGTGAAAAGTCCCGATATCATACACTGGTGGCTCCGCGCCAGAGTACGGCAAACTTGTAGACTTAGTATGACCACTTAACTTGGTCAGAAGTACAGCAGTTTAAAAAAATTAATACAAAAATAAAGCAACCAAGTTGTGGTTTATCTGAATTTTATTTTTGATGTATACTCGACAAAAAAGTGACACAAAGGTGTTTTACGAAGGTCCATGCAAGAAAGAAGTGATGTCCGTTTCTGCCCTGTTTACCGATGAGTGAATTGATGTGATATAAAGGCGTGCTCTTTCGTAGGAATGTAAACCTGGCAAGTGGGGAATAGGTATCCAGCTAGAAAAGCAGTTCCGGCGTATGTGCAGGGCGGTTTAACCAGCGTCGTGTTTGCCAATCTATGGCGCATTGGGTTTACCTGTGAATAATCGAATACGCTTTAAGGCAACGCTCTTTTTTCAATGCACATTTTGCTAGAGGCGCCAGAAGCAGTTTCAAGCACGCATCATCTAACGGATTGCCGAGAGATATCAAATTAGAACGCCAGGTCCTTCCTTGGCCTGTTCAACGGCTGAAAGAAAGTCACTGGGCATCGTCAGCTTACGATGTATGTGTTGCCACTGACTTAATGCGCTTGTGGAACACTGAGGTCGGCGCGAGCAACGTAAAAATATGTAGGAGAAAAGCCGAGACAAGTGCATGCGTACGGGCCCTGTCGAGCTCCAGGATGGCATAAATACTTCTATTTTATGATGGATGACACGGAAGACACTCAGACACGCTATATAACCTGCTTAGTTTTTTTTATGCCTGCAAACAAAGGAGGGTAACAGGACTGGTCAACGAAGGCTTTGTAGATCTTAAATTTACACGCAGGACATGAAGGCGGCAGCACGATTGAAGGCGGCAGCCCGCCTTCATGTCCTGTCTGTATATTTATGATGTCTGTATATTCGAGATTGGAACAGTTTGCCATCGAGCTTTGTATACATCACATCAAATGGTGCCTCTTCCCACGTATTGAAATAATTGTTCATGTACCTAGTTAAGTCTGTAACCTCCCTGCTGTATTACCCTACGGGGCGTCGCAGGTAACTAATAAATAATGTAATATAACTGCCGCTGCACTAGCGCTAGCGAACGCATCAAGACTCGCTGCTAGCTGCAGACAAAGGAATGAGGCTTTGCTTTATGTGCGGTGGGTAGGGCGGATAATTGAAAATAATTGAAAAAAAAATGAAACCAAGAAAAGTGTGCAAGAGGAATAGCAGTTATATTGACATTAAAAGAGCAGAAGAGTCCCAAGATAGAGGAACATAAAAGACCACGGCGTATTTCTCCACGCTGTACGTACTTTATTCGCCTCTCATCGACGTTAGACTTACTGAGACGACAATTGAAGCTCACAATTAGCTCAACGGTGATTGCGAGGACTGCGATTTTTCAGATTCCCGGGAATCCCGCGGAACCGGCTTTTCTACCTTCCTAAATCTTTCTAAAGTCCAAGCGCCCCTGGTATTTTGCACAATTTGTCCAAATTCCTAAAATAATTTTATAATATGCGTTCACAGTCGAAGTGAAGGCTAAGGTCACAACGCAGAGTCCTTTCATTCTTTACGGTAGTGGTGCAACCAACAACCGTTACAAACTTTATATGGCAACAATATTTACGGCTTCCTGTAGTGCGTCTTGCATGGCGCCGTCTGATCCTGTGGTCACCCAGATTGTAATATCATCGGCGTACAGGGCGTGCTGCACGTTCGGAAGTTTGTCGAGGAGCGGTGGTAGCTTTGCCATCGCCACGTTGAACAGGGTGGGTGAGAGAACCGAACCCTGGGGAGTCCCTCTGCCGGAAAGTTTTATGATATCCGATAGCCGTAAATATAGTTCAAGAGTACGCAACAGCCGGAGGACTCACATGCGCAGCTGAGAAGTCGGAGCTCCTGCTTGTATTCAAAAAACGGAACAAGGCCGATTTTCCACCAGCCATCACATTGCATCTCGATGGCAACGTTATTCCAAGGGTAGACAGACTACGTGTACTAGGACTTCACATACAACACAACGGGAAGGCCACACATACCCTACACATGCTCCGCCAACAACTTACCCAAATAACGCACATGATAAAGCGCATTACAAACCGCCGACAAGGACTGAAAGAAAAAGACGTACTCCGAATCGTGCAAGCCCTCATAATTAGCCGATTAACCTACCACCTGCCCTATCATAATCTGACTCAGACTGAGATGCACCAGATGGACACCCTCCTCCGTACGGCACTAAAGGCAGCGCTGGGACTACCCCAACATGCGTCTACGCAGCTCTTACTACGACTGGGGGTGCACAACACCATCCGCGAACTAGTTGAAGGTCATTTTAACGGCCAACTGCAACGTCTGCAACGAACAATGCAAGGGTGCCACATTCTATCCCGGCTAGGATACCAAATACCAAGACAACCACAACAGGAAAACCGCAAACTTCTTCCGCTTAGCATTCGCAACAAAATTCACGTGGCCCCAATTCCCCGGAATATGCACCCTGACCGTCATAAAGGTCGACGAAAGGCAAGAGCACAAGCCCTCGCTCGCCTATTTGGCGATGACAAATCAAACACTCCAGTCCTATACACCGACGTGGCCCGCTATCCACAGAAACGTGCCCTATGCCTAGTCGTACTAGATAGTGCAGACATTCTGAGAGCTTCGGCAACGCTCAACACTGTGGAGAGTGGCACGGCGGAAGAGGCTGCTATTGCCCTAGCCATCGTACACGCTTCAACCATGCCGGCGCCGGACGGACCTATCACAGTGGTCACTGATTCTCAGACCGCCTGCAGGACTTTGGCACAAGGGAGGGTGACACCCTACACACACCGCATCCTTACATCATTACACCCCACAGCGTTACACAGGGTGCGTATCGTCTGGACACCTGGACACGCCTCTCTCCATGGTAATGAACGCGCTAATGCGGTAGCCCGAGAGCTCGCTAACCGGGCGCCATTGGAAGAGCTGTCCAACCCAGACGACGCACCGACAGAACCACTGAACTACACTGAAACTCTACAATATTACAGAGATAACAGGAGACACTTCCCTCCCCCACATAATTCCCTTAATCGAGAAGATGCCGTCGCGTGGCGACAGCTTCAAACTAATTCATTTCCCTGCCTCTTTTATCTTCACCTCTTCCACCCCACACAATATACCTCATACTGTCCCTATTGTGGAGCACAGCCCACAGTATATCATTGCACCTGGGAGTGCCCACACCCTCCGGGCTACTCCCCTATTCCTTCACCTTCCCCTTCCTCCTGGGAGACTGCGCTGGCCAGCTCAGACCCGCAAGAGCAGCGATGGCTGATCCGGCGGGCACGCGGAGTGGCGCGAGCCAATGGGGCCCTGAACTAAGGGCTCCACCCTGCGAGGAAGTCGCCCAAACTCCTCATAAATAAATGTTTTCTCTCTCTCTCTCTCTCTTATATGGCAACACGTTTTCCTCCACAAGATATTTTTTTTCGGTTTATGATCACGAGGTCGCGGGTTTGATTACCTGCCGCGGTGGCCCCATTTTCACGGATGGTATGCAAGAACTCCCCTCTACGTACGATTACGTGAACGCCAAAGAGCACTTGGTAAATATTATTCTGCGAGTTTTCACTACAGCGCGTCTCTCAAAGCTCTAATGTTATTGTGAGCCGTTAAAATCAATCAATCAATCAATCAATCAATCAATCAATCAATCAATCAATCAATCAATCAATCAATCAATCAATCAATCAATCAATCAATCAATCAATCAATCAATCAATCAATCAATCAGCCACACAATAAATAAATCAGCCAATCAGCCAATGAATCAGTAAGCCAATCAATGAATCGATCAATCAATATTACGCGTTTCTTTCAAATAACTATAAACGTCATATGCAGAGGAAGAAAGGAAGAAAAGTTATCGTTCTAAAAACCCAAAAATGGACACATGACGCGCAGCAGAATTCGCACATAATCGCGCGTACTTACGCTGTCAATCCTCGTGCACACATCCTTGGCTCTCACCGACCGTGCATTGCACTCCGAGACGCTGGCTCAGCGTTCATTGTCAACGCACCTGATGCTCCAGCTAACGAGTCACGAAAACGATTATGGCCGTTCCTGTATTGCTGCGTCGCATTAGTGGCCGTCGTTCTTCGCCCTACTTCTTGCACGCGTGCTTCTGCACTCTCTACGGCCTTCATTACTCACTTAGTTGGCTTGATGCATCGCTGTGACCAAGGATTACCCCTCCGCCTCCCTCCCTCCCCCGCCCCCGTAAACGGAGGTAGACGGGAATGATGGTGCGGTGGTAAGCACTCGACGAGACAGCTGAAATCACTTAGGTGTGCTGGCAGCTACCAGTAATTCCCGGAGAAAGTGCAGTCTGTCACCCAACTTAGTTTATTTGCGCTCGGTAGGTAATCTCGTTCGTCGAACATCGGCCAGACTCTTAGGGTAAAAATCGTGGGCTCTAGATGGCGCAGATAGCGCAGCGTGTCCAAAAGGAATGTGTGACAGAGTATATCAGCTGTATGCATTCCTCATGCATGACGCGCTTCGGTGGGGCAACACGTTGCGTCTTCTGAATTGCTTCATTGCTTGTCACACTAACGTCGACATTTGTCCTGAGATGGGTGTTGCCGGGATTTTTTTCGCATCAGCGCATTGTTATAAAACTTCGTACTCAAATATTGACGTTTCTACGCAAGGTTATTTCAGAAACAGATGCAGTATAGGTGATGGTCAATACGGTTTTCTTACCAAGGCTATGCCGTGTCTAGGCTGTCTCAATGCACAAAACCCTGCAGAGCTCAGGGCCATGAATGATTTTTTAGGGATGTAAATGCTCCCAAAAGAGCACAATTTTGACGTAGAGAGTGCAGCAAAACGTTGCGATTTCGATTTAGGGCCGTTCCACGTTATAGTTTGTATCGTGCGCCAGACAGCCGTCTTTGAGCGATGTGCCGTATCTTCACTGTAAGTGAATGGGCTGCGAAATGTTATTACCTAAGGCTCCCTGGAAAAGATTGGCCACCGGGGAAGGGGGAATGAAGCCTCGGTCATTTATTACACCAATGAAGCCAACGCTTTTGTCAGTTACGGAAAGCCTACGGCTGGGCAAAGCAGCTCAGTTGCATCCTTCGCAAGTCGTGACACGCACCACCATATCGGACCTGACTAATATTAGGTGTTTAGCGGCGCTGACGGTACAGCTGGCGGGCCATTCGTCAGAGGATACCGGCGAGGCTTTGTGAGAAACCTTACCAGTGCACGCAGAAAGCCAGCTCTAATGTAGCCGCCTACTCAGCTGGCTTCCTTTTGCCCAATGTGATGTGTGCACCTGCACATTTATGCGCGTTGCACTTGCTTGCTCATCGAGATGCACTATGCAAGCGTAGGGGATTATTCCTGTTAGCCGCCACTTCATCAATGATCCGGCAACATTTTCCTCCAGCGTTTCTTTTTATCAAAGAAGATGCAGGGACGAGCTTATGGGGCTTAAGTCGGCAAAATATTTTGTGAGGGGAAGAAAAGTGAACATACACACATTTAGCAAAAGTGTCTCGAGGGTGCCGAATAATGAGCCGACAGGTAATTAGACAGTGCGGCTTTTTTATGCGACGTGGATTCACCTACCTCCTCATTTTCTCGTTGACTGAAGGAAATATAAAAAAAAACAAGGGAAACTAGTAATGTTAACACTAGGACACGCATGTAGTTAACGTGGCTGAATATATCATTGCTTTTGAAGAATGGAGAGTAAACGAACTTCTCGAGTGCGGATGGCCGATGGATGAGTAATTCACGGGGCTTAGCGCTTCTAGCCAACACAGGGGTATTGGAATCGCCGGAGTTGGGAGTTCCATTACTTGTGACCTCTTCGGTTTCTATAGCAGGCATCACGGGTTGTGGTATACGAGCGCTTTTCGATTCCGCTCTCATTCGAATGAGACGGCTAAGCTGGGAATATAACCTGGGGCTACGCGCTCCACATCGGAGCTCCGTAAACACGTAGTCACCGCGACTCATTTGAGCGTGTCGGAATATTGAATGCGACGCTACAGAATCGACGCGTATATCGCGACACGCTGCACGATATACCATTACTTGTTACTATTCCCTTGTGCATGGGCACATACATTGCGAAGAAAAAAAGAATACAGTAAATACTAAACCCGCATTGAACCGATATATATATATTCTTGGGTGTGCCTCAAGGAATCACAAGGAACTTCCTAATGCTCCAAGGATGAGGCGTGTCTTTGACAAACCACGCGCGACCTTGAGAAGCCCCCGTCATTCCCGTATTGCAATTCTTGTAACGCTCTTGAACGCTGTGTGAACCTTAGGTTGTTCATACCAGCTCTGGGTAGGAGTACTTGCTTGAAGGTGTTGTTGAGGTGCGCGGTGTATGATGAGAAAACTGTTTAACTGTATAAGCCATGTCATTGTTGAACCTGCTAGAATAAATGAAAATAAAAAAAAGAAATTCCAGACTTCGCTTTCGCCTTAAATAGTAGTCGACACATTTACCAACATTGTTCCAGTACGCAATGCAACCAATGAATACACGAGAGTTGGTGTCATTGAACAATGAAGGCAATATATTTCAATTATCTCGTGGCACTCTTTCTAATAACTGGAGACTTGGAAAATTTTTGTTATTCCTTTTTAAATCGCTCCTGCTCCCGAATTCTGTCTCTCTCCGTTCAGGTACCACTTTCTGTTCTTAAAGGTCAAAGTATGAGTAATTTCTCGTGCAAAAAAAAACATCTCACATTTGCCAACAGGCCGGTATAACATAAGAATGGTTTGGAGAAAGGAAAAATGCGTTAGCCGGATGATATGGCAGAGTTCACTGCTAGGCTGCGATGTGTACTGTGTGAAAACTGTGAGGAACAGATTGAACATAATAGTGAGAAATCCAGTTGCGAGCGCTTGATGTTCCTAGGTGTCTCTTTTCTTGTTTCTCCATATAACAAGTCCTTCACACTTATATTTAATTTCATTCTGAAGTTACGCCACATGAGAAACGAAGCGAGAAAAAGAAGACTGCTCTCGCAGTGGAAGCAGATGGCTTACCATTCGTGTGCAAGCCTCGATCAATATCTACAAGTACTCTGCTGACTGTTAGGGGCCGATTTTGTGTTATACGTCTTAGGGTGACGTTTATTATTCAATTCTTGCGACACCAGACCTGTAAGTGCACGTGCGACATTTCGTAAAATATATATATATATATATAGAGAGAGAGAGAAAAAGTGTTTTGTCACATTTCGCATCTTCATTTGCCGTGACCTGCTATATCCGTGGTTGCACGTGTGAAATGCAAACACAGAAAGTAAAACAGCAGTTGTAGCACACGACGAATGGGCGTTCTCTCTGACCACTCATAAATGCTAATGCGGAAAATTGTTGCACGTACGTTTGGAGCCTTTCTCTATATATTCACGCGCCCGCTAATTTCATCGATGTTGTACCCCTAAGTTCCTATGACACCCTCTGCTTGGTTCATTTTCTTAGCTTTGTGGCCACGGCACCTTGGCGAGATCTCGACGCTTCCTTCCCACGCTTGGGGGCATCGATGCCAAAGAGTGCTGCAGCCTTCGGCATGAAATTCTGCTGTCGCCTCGAGAAATCGCTGTTCGGGAGAAATATTCAAAAATATAGTGTCGCATAGAAAGAAAAAAAAAGCTTTCATCCTTTTCGCTTTCGCACAGAACATTCGGCGAAATGAACTTTTTTGAGGGGATGGCTTATATAATGACGAGCATTTGCGCATTTTCCCCCTTCTTTGTCGGCCGTTCTAAGGGCGAGTGTTCGGTGCTCCTTCTCGACTACATATTTCGTGCAGTGAATGAAGTGAAGGAAGATATAACGGGGCAAGGCATTTTCACGGCCGTCTTATTTGTCGTTTTAATTTTCCCCGCAAACTACGAAAGTGACGTCAGTAGAGCTAGAAATAAAAAAAAAGAAAACCAAAGACCCTACACCAATCCTGTGGACCGTCATATGGGACGAAATGGCTCCAGCTGGCAACTTTGTGCTCCGTGTGGTAGCGCCGTGGCTCGTTGCATCAACACCTCTTAAAGAGAAAGAAGGAGGCATACGGCTAAGATAGAATAAGTGCAATTCAATGTACGAACTTTAAATGGACGCTGCATCTCTGTCTCTCTCCGCGCTCCCCGTTTTATTGCAGCTTTGCCCACGCACTTCTACAGGCAAAGCCTCTCGTACACACCCACCTACGTCCGTGATCACGTGGTCCGTAGACGAAGCTAGGTGGCTCTCTATTGATTCTCTATTCTCTATTTCTTCTCTATTCTCTCTTCTATAGTGAGAACTTTCTCTCCAAAAACTGGACAATCGGCCGCTTTCCGTGCATGTGCTGCTGGAACACTGCCTCCATCGCTCGTCGGCCCACAAAGCGGTGACGGCACATTTGTGCTTCTTGATGACCACAGGCTTGTGTGAACGTCTGTGACTATTAGTGCAATTACTTTCAGACCACACGCGTCAGCGAACTCACCGCCAATTTCCTTCTTTCCTTCCCTCCTCTCTCTTCCTCTCATCCTTGTTCTCCCCTTTCACGTTCCCCCGGTGTAGGGTAACAAACCGGACGTTATTCTGGCTAACCCCTCTGCCTTCTGCTTTCCTCTTTCCTTTTTTCTTTCCTCTATTGATGAATTTTTATTCGTTGTTGTGGCTGATGTTCAACGGTCTCGTGTGGTTCATCGTAAAGAAAAAGCACACATTCTTTAAAAAGCGAAGGTCTGCAAAGGACTGTTGCTATTTCAGCGCATTGAAGCTTTAAAGAAAGTAGAAAGCGGTAAATTTGAATTATTCACGACTGGATTTATGGGAGGCTGCGCAACCTCAGACTGGCAATCCCAATCACAAAAAAGCTTTCGCACGAGCACACGAAAGAAAAGAATGCTGTAAATATGTGATTTTGAGAGACCGAACGTCATCGTCGGCAACATTCGTTGTGTCCCTATGCAAAAGCGCTTAAGACTCCCAGCACACTCGTCATCAACCTTATCGCGTCCAACATACCCTGAAGTGCGCCTTTTTTGTCCCACAAATACTTAACAAGGCTGACCTGCCTGTCTTTGTCTTCAAGGCAGTAATTCTGGATTCTTTTCACGCTTGCTATACTTTCACCGAATTCACACAGACACAGACCAGCTCCACCAGAGCGGTGGTTATGACAGAAATAATTTGCAGCAAAAAAAAAGTATTTCAATGCGTTCAGTAACAGTGGAGTTATCGGCAATGAAAGACCGTCCTCCGTCTTCATACTTGGAACTCCCTCGCCTCTTCCAACGGCTTGCACTGCGGAGGCTACGAAGCAACAGGGCGGCTTCCACAACACTCGTCTTACTGTACGTCACCGTAATCAAGAAAGGGGCTGACAGAATAGCACACTGTGGTATAAAGGTTATAAATAGGGATAAGGTGCCTCAGAAAGGATGGCCAACGTTTCGATAGGAGGACCTATCTTCGCCAAAGGCGAAAGCGATAGGAATACCTATCTTCGTCACCTTTGACGAGGATAGGTCCTCCTATCGAAACGTTGGCCAGCCTTTCTGAGGCACCTTATCCCTGTTTATAACCTTTATACCACTGTGTACGTCACCGTGACACTCAGGTCAAATTTGGTTTTGAATATTTACCCAGGTAGCCACAGATTCCGGTTCGGGAACCTATGACACGCCAAACTCGAAGGTTATCCCTCAGCCATGGCGATGGCTCAACCTACGATTGAGTTACTATATAGTTTGCATAGTTCGATGGCGAATACTGTCCCTCTAGCTGCGTCGTTAAACATCTTCCATGTAGTTGAAAGAAACAGCCTAGATTTTGTTTCATGGCCGACACGTAATTAGCCGCGCAAGTGGCCGTGCGATTCTTGTTTACGAGATGATGTAACCAGCTTTGCGACGGTGCCTTGACCGCTGACGTCGATCCATACGGCAACGCACCACTGTGCGGAAGCAGCGCGGAAATGCAACGCTTGCCGAAGCTGCGCGCCTTGTGGCAACCGACGCCTTGCATCGCTGTCGCCGGCTTTGCAACCGGCATCTGCACACTAGCGTCGCAGTTTCCGTTCATTATGAGTAAACGGCTTGTGAAGCGCGTTTCACGCAAATTCGGCAACTGCGAACACGAAAAACACCACGTTTACGCTGCGTGCCTATTTTTTGATAAAGTGAGTCTATGGTGTGCAGGAATTGCAAAGACGCGCTGAAATGCGCAGACCCGCGCGCTGCAGTAGCGGTCAGTCAAACTACAGCGACGCCACGATCTGGCTATGCCGGAGAAACCGCACAACTCGAGCACAAGACGGCCGCCAAATACTGGAAATACGAAACTAAACTCTTGCGCTGACACTTTGAACGCAGTATCAATTCATATATTTCTGTTACATAAAGTACTATCAACATGTTTACCATTGCAGACACTTTAGTCACCCTTCATGAAGTGACGTTATCACACATTCAACCAACAGTCATATGAGATCGCCATTGCGGCATGATACGCAGCTTGAGATCGCGGGGTTTTGACGAAGCTGTAAGAAAAAATGGCCGATCCTTACATACAGGGGCGTCATACGTTTCCCGCTACATGAAACTATCAATTGGTCGGCTGTTCGTCGAAGCGTTATCTCGCGTATAGTATGATTTATTTGTTATGTTTAAAAGTGTGGCAGCGCCCCTTGAGCCCCTCGCTAAATAAGTGTGTCCGGAGCTTGTCACCCTATGAATAACCCTCGAATATGTTAATCAACAACCGGCTATTCGGTGCGCAATATTCTGTGACTTTAACGGCAGCCCTACAGTGCCCTCCGTCTTCTATGTGTCGCGGGTTTTGTAGACAACTTGCGCCGGAGGCACGAAAAGCGCACAGCCTGTTCATCTGTTCCAGTTCTCAGTTCCATCTGATCCTGTTACAGTGGCAGTCATCTCATTGAGGTGCTTCTGGGAACGACGCCTCGAACAAGGACGCTCGGAAAGCGCACAAAGGAACGAATCTTGTTTCTATACCTTTGTAAGTCACTGTTCGATGCCTAAGCAAGCTAGGACATGCCATGACATTTCAGACGCTGCACACACGCCTGATTACACTCTCCATCGGCTGCAATAATTCAACCCTTCTTTGCAATTGCGCCTGTTACCTGCTCTCCCCCTATAGGTGTAGGAGCACGGCTTTGTCAGTTACGCCTATTCGATGTATTCACCAAGGCGTACTCACTCCTGATAGGAATGGCGGGTGGTGCCAGTCGGAACGCCTGTGGTTCCGAAGAAATTGTTGTACACATTGTTTGTTACTGTCGGTCCTTCGAAGACGTAAGGCTTGCCCTGTGAGCCGCTCTAAACCCGCTTGACGGAAGGGCTTTCTCAATGGCCACGATATTAGACTCGTTCTCTCACACAGCACACCTGCAGAAGGCCGCAGAAGCTGTGCTGCGATTCCTGGATGCAACTGGACCGAGCGATCTTCTTTTACACAGCGCTAAAAAGTGCATTACGACGACGAGACCAGTGCGCATTTATATTCTCGACTGTCTGTCTTTCTCTCAATATTTACCTCTAATTTCCCATTACTAGATTGCTGGGCAGCCAACCGGTCTCAGTCCTGATTAGAATTCCTGTTATTCATTTACCCTTCTCTACCTTGCTTGAAAAATTAATAAAATCAAGGCGTCCAAAAGATTTTAAAAAATCTAGCACTTTTAGACTTTGCAGCAAGCATAAGCGCTGTCCGACTCATTGGCTAATATTAGGGATACTCTTCATGCACTGTTCGGTAATATTTTTAAACAGACTGTAATTAAGTGGCCATGCTGTTATAAGGTATTTTTGGCTGTTTTTCAGCTGGTAATAGTGTTAACAATATCAGTCCTGGGATTTAGGCCACCATTCCACCACTAACAGAGTTACAAAGTACATACGGCGTTGGGCTTCAGCCTTCGAATTCGTTTCATCATTAACGACGAGTGGTAGTGCAGTCGCAGGCCCACACCCTTTCCCACCCCTCGCAGGTCAAGTGCACGCCCTCCCCCCATTAAAAAAGTATGCCACATCCAGATGGCACCAGACCAACGCCGCCAAGGATCAATACACGTCCATTTCTCTCTGGTGCTGAGTGCTTTCCCTACACTGCTGCTCGGTTATTAGCCCCGCTCGGAGAGTGCAGCGATAATTCACTTTACTTCCGCCTAACTGAACGTTGGCCACTCCAGCACGTCCGCTAGAGACCCTCGTTGACCCGGCACAAAACTCACCAAGCGCAACCTCTGAGGTCACCGTGAATGTGCGAGGACTAGGCTCAGTAGGGCCCACACTGATTTGAGAAGTTAAGCTTTGGAGGATATGCAGTTTCCTTCCGCTTAACTCATCTGTACTAGGTCATGATAATCTTGTTCAAGTACAAGAAAGGCAGAAAAAAAGGGAGTATAGTTTCATAGTCGTTTTCCCTCTTCATTTTCCGTCTTGGACAAGAAGTATTATTGTGTACTAAATACACCTGCATTTTATTGTAGTATAGGGGAAAAGTTTCGCAGCATGTTCTAGTACCTCTTTTATAAATTGTATGAATGTATTGTACATGGTCTCATTATTGTGTGTATTGCGTTTCCTATTGTGTATCAAAGCGTTTCGTATAACATGCGTAAGCAAATTACCACAACGTACCTAGGCCATACGAGCCCCTTTAGTCACGTACAAAAATAATCGAGTGGAAGAAATATTTGAACATTTTTTTTGTACCATTATTGTTTTGGTTCTATTGTCAGCGAAATATCAAGCTGATAAAAATAAGAAAACCACGACGCATATTCATGATGCATACGCGACATTGCTGTAAAGGCAAAGTTGTCTCATAGCCTTATCTACATGCAAAGAAATTTAGCGTAGGAATGTTTAGGAAGATAAAAACCTGCAAATGTATTTGCATATCAAGCTGGAAATCTATTTATTATGTGTAAACAGTAATTTATGAAACGGATATATTATAGCAGTGTGAACACTTCTTTAATTCGACGGCTATTTCTTCAATGGGCAGTGCTAATATCGCCTATTGGACGATGTGCACATAGGTCATTGTGCTACACCATATATATATATATATATATATATATATATATAGTCACCCGCTTTCTGCCTCTCTCTCTCCGTGTCTCTCCCCTGTCCTCTTATCCCGTCCGTCCTTTTCATCTGTATTGTGCGATTCTACTGCGAAGCCGCCGCAGCCTTTCTTTAGGAAAACCTGCTCGGCTTGTTACGACAGGCGGCCACTACTGACAAATCCAAGCCAACCAAGAACCATTAACTGCTGTCCCCGCAGAAAAAGAAGTAGAAGGCGAGAGAAAGGGCACGTTCGTGTGAATGCAAACACTGTCGAGCATGCACTTGTTTCTATCTCCTCCTCGCCCCTTTGCCATAGCTGTTTCTCTATTAACGTTCTTGCGGTCTACGGGGCTTCACGACAGACTCTAAGAATGCCGCCCCCTACCGTTCTGTAGTGTACGCGCTTTGTTCGTGCTTGTCTCCCTTTCTTTCTATCTCCCCCTTCCACTCTGTTTCTCTTTTTATCCCTCTTAACCCTTCCCCCTGCGCAGGGTAGCCAACCGGAACTACCTCTGGTTAACCTCCCTGCCTTTCTCTGCATTATTTTCTCTCTCTCTCTCTCTTACCTTTCCTGCTGGAGACTCTTGGCTGAAAAAAGGGCTTCTTCTTTCGCGCTTCACTTTTTTTTTTATCTCAGCCACCCAACGCGCTATGAAGCAGGATGTTGCAGAAGCGATTCATGCAGTTAATTACTGTAAGCAGTCGGCGTTGCTTAGTCGGCATATAAATGCAGCCATTCTAGTTGTTTCGTACCACCCAGGAAACCCTTACAAATCTGCGCGTAAAAACGTCTTTATTGTTAGTACTTTTCTCTATACGGCAAATTAGGCTGAATTTTCTTCCTGATGTTTAGCGACGCGACATCATGAGGACATCCGCACAATGGTTATTTGTTTTCCAGACTCAACCAGGCTCCCTGCGTCACTTGCATGGTCGCAAGCATGCCGCTACTATGCAGATTGAGGCTTCTTGTTCCATCTTTGTTTTCTTGTAGAAAGGTTCTGTCCTCGCACCGTTTCCGCTTGTCTTGCATCCCAAATGCGCGGCTGTTGTTTCCAGAAAGACGGACACGAGAGATAAGCGCAGATTAATTATTTCCTCTTCCTGAGAAGAAATTTCCTTCTGCAGGTTTGCATGCACAGCAAAACAGTGCAGTCCCTGCTCGGCACTGTTTCGTTTTTTACCGTGTCCCGAACTTTGCGAAAACAAAAAAACAACTTGCCTGCACTGTTATAGTCGGCAAAGCTTATGCGCAGTGTGCATGCTCAAATAGGAGTGCGCATTATCAGAGTGGTTCGAATGATCGCAGCATTCGCCAACTTTCGTTTTCTTTTTCCCCGCTCATGTATGAACTGACGTATCGCAGTCTAGTGCAACACGGCATTATGTTTGCGTCCAGTGCGGTTTGGTTGCCGAGAATTCAGCGATCCTAACAATCGGGAGGCAATGTGCGAGGTTGGGGAAACTACTTGCATTTTACTGGCAGTCGCCAAAACAAAATCATGCCTGAGATAAAGAAAGAAAGAAAATGCTTTTGTTTATTTTCAGATGGGTTAATTAAGCTGGGTGCGTTTGAACAAAACGCGTGAAATAAAGCACCTGTGAAAACGTTAGTCGTCAAAGGATATAGTAGCACAAGTTATGTGTAAAGGCAGCTGTACATAACGTTTACCTCGTCAAATTGTAAGCGTACAATACAAATAACCATGCACCTTGTTTTAAATTAAGTTGGCCGGAGGAATTCGTTGTGTAACACACGTAGTATTAAAACATAGCACATTTCATACAGGGGTGATATATAGGCACAGGAAGTGGATATGCGACCAGCAGTTCCTCCATGTAGACGATACAACAAAATACATATTTATCTGTTATCGTTGCTTGTGCGGATGACTGGTCGTTTTTTCAAGAAATGTATATAAACATAACAGGTTCAAATGTCTTGCATGTTAAAGCGTGGCTTCTTAACGCGGCAAATGTGAATTTGATACAGTGAATGTGTTACACTGGCAATGATGTAATTACTGGGTGGCTATTAGGTGCTGCCTAAAGTGGCGCGGAAGTATATTCGCGACGACAATAACTAAATTTTTTAAGCTTATTAAAAACTCAATTTGTATGTTTGTGCCATTTCTGATACCTTTTTCTTTATTGAAACGCGGGAAGAATCTAAACATGATGGAAGAAGTTTGGTGGTGAACGACATTGAAATTGTAAGTTTCGTTCTTCTTATATACCCATCCATGGCGGAGGCTCTGTGACTAGCCCTCTGTGGCCGCCCTAAGCACATCATACTATAAAAAGCAGGATGATTGCGGGTGGGCTCACACAGAAATTATTTGACGGATTTTGGCGTGAACGTCTTTTTGTGGGTCTGAGCTGTCTCTGAATGGGGTTGTACTGAATCCTTAAGTTAATAATGACCAATACTTTAACAGTACAGTGAAGCTATCTACGACATAGCAGTGAGGTATAGTGATATTTTGCCAAGGAACGTGTCTAAAGATGAAATCCATGCCACATCCGCTATGGTATCTTTGGTTTATTCTTAAAGTTAGAAGTAATAAACCTTCATGCAGCACCAACTCAAGAGACATTGTGTAATACTAGTCTTAGACGCGGACCTTGCAAAGGTCTACGTATGAGCTACATTTACTTTGATTATACTTTCTAGTGCACATGAATGTTAAACGTCAGAGTGTGTTTTTTACGCCCTATGTGGATGGATTCTTCATAAAGCATGCTTTCTTTTATAGTAGTCGGGACGTGGCAACTGTTAGATAAATCCAGTATTCATTAAAGAGACTTAAACCACATCATGTGGGGTGCCCTAAGCACCCCCTTCCCCCTTTCCCCAAGCAATTATTAACTAGTGAGGAGCAGTGGGAGGCTGCCTTGCGCAGCTCGAGGCCCGACCTTCAGGAGGCCATCCTGGAGTGGGCTGAGAGGATAGGGGAGACCTACTTCAAGTAGTTCCTCCCCCACCCACTATTCCGTTGCCCCCTTCCCTTTAATGAGGGATAAAGTTTTTCATCATCATCATCAGCATCATCAGCATCATCATCATTGAACTGACAGCTCAGTCTCTTTCTGTCAGAGTTGGCTCCTGACGGCTTCGTCACCCCTTCAATAAACATCACATTTTGCCTTTTCACAACGCAATGTTACTGGTCAAGACCGGTTCTCGTAAGTCAGTGTCGAAAAGCGGTAGATCTTATGGAAAGGTTGTAGGACTTACAAGATATTAGGGTAACCTTTATCACAGAGTTATCCATGCATGAAAGGTGCATATAGAAAAAAAAACTGACGTTAATGACGTTCGCCTGCTAAAAGGAGAGTCAGTATTACAGGTACAGATAGGCCTGCTGAGTTAACAACAATGCCAAGTTGGGCAGACGCTCGACGCTGCAGTGAAGTCAAACACTTTTCAAGAGATATGTTTTAGATCTCATCAGTGCAGTGATTATGGCTTGATAGCAGTGATTGGGCTGAAAAAAGTTTCTGAAACTGTGGTTCTCAAAGCGTTGCTCACCCCTCGCTAGCCTTACATCATTGGTGATGTGTGGAGACTGCAATGACCTCACGCACGCATACAAAGTCTTTACCTGAGACAGAATTCTCAACAACTTAGCGGAAATGCTTGCACCTCTCTAGGTGCGGATTTGACAAAGTTAGTCAGCGGCATTGTGGTAAGCCGGCCAATAATGTTCACAGAATCTACTCAACTACCCTTGTTCAATAATATGCAACTTTGTGAACGTAACCTGGACGTTTTGTTCACTTAGATATAGGACAGCGAAGACCAATCCACGGGTTCGAGAAGAATGCGCAAACTGAATTGTCACTGGACTCTCTGGATCATCCGGACTCAGTCGTGTTTAGTCGAGATGAAATTGCAGTTGCCCATATAAGCATATAAGCTTGGGCGAAATGTTTCTTCTAGCTTACCTAAGGCTACCTCGTTTGAACTTCTCAAGGCGTCATCTCAGCAAGTCTGTGTCGCTGGCAGAATTCTTTTCGTATGTTTATTATTCCTAAAGGAGCCTACCGCGCAGGCTCATCAACTTAATTCGGTTGGAATAGCGAATACGCGCACCGGGAAGAAATACCGTAAGGTAATTCACACGGCATCACGATATATCGCGAGTTTGTCAATGTCGTCAATTAAATGTAGAGTCATCGATTGGCGGCTTCTTAGTAGCTACTGTGAATAAAGATTGCCTGCTTGCTTCTTGTTTTCGTACCAGAAGCTGTGTGTTCATCCAGGACTAGGGCTATTGCATTTGGGGGCATGAAACAGCTATATAAGGGCTAGGCGTTAAGCACTATCCGTTCATTTGAGAACAATAATATCAAGCAATCTCTGAGTACTGATTATAATGTATGTCTCTCACTTTGATATGCTATAGTTCTTCAGCTGGTGACTTGAAATTGCGAAACTGGCAATCATTCTGGCTAGGTTTCCCCTTAACGTACTTGCGTTCATTTGTAGTCAAGGTTTTGATTACGATGGTCTTGCAGCAAAACGTTCACCTATCGAAACGTACACGTTCGTTCTCGGTATACCTCAAACCACATCCTGATTGTAGGAGCAAGAAGTAGGGAAGGGGCGGGGGGGGGGGGGGAGGCGGGCGAACTGAGCAAAAAGCGACAAAATTGATTGCTTCAAATGATTTGCCTCTTATCGTGCGGAGGAAGACCTCAGTGTTTTAAAAGGTCAGGCTGCACTTGC
The DNA here is from genome assembly GCF_023375885.2 of Dermacentor andersoni. Classification (NCBI taxonomy): domain Eukaryota; kingdom Metazoa; phylum Arthropoda; class Arachnida; order Ixodida; family Ixodidae; genus Dermacentor; species Dermacentor andersoni. The sequence goes on from NC_092818.1 coordinate 135,469,859, forward strand.
ACCTGTTCTTTTCGGCGGCTCGACGCCTTGAGTTATAGATACAGCTAGCTAACCAAACTCTTGATTACAAGCAACAAAACAAAATATGACTTTCAGATTTGCTCACGAAATAGAAATCGAGTGTGTGAATGAAGAAATAAATGAACGAATGAATGAATGAAACTATTCCGTCCTTCAAAAGAAGAAAAGAGCTGGCAGGCAAAAGGCTTCAATTTTGTAACTTGAGTGTACCTGTGGCCCTGTGTATAAACTTGGCGCGACATCGTGCTATAAAGGACACGACTGCATAGCTTCAATACAAAATGATATAATTTAAACGGACATAAATAAGAAATATGAGAGATAATCAGCAAACAAAACTCGAAATGTACTAAAAATTATTTACAAACTGGTTCTTCAACTTTGTTTAACAGTGAAGTAAGTACAACAAATTCCCTTATTGAGGATATATTCAATATAATTGGCACAAGAACTGCGAAATTAGCTCGCCATAATTGGCATGGTTAGGAGGTACTGCGCAGTCATCTGCCCTCCTTTATCAAACAAGTTTTTCGTTATGCTCAAATCTGGCAACAGATTTGAAGTAAATAGACATTTCATGTGGTGAAAACCTAAGGTAATATGGTAATCGGTTTTCAACCATGTTAAAAACACACATAATCTGATAGTGAACGAAGAATTGATTTTTGTATGGCGTATAGCTACTTTCAGCAAACTTTCTGGCTGATTTCTTTTGTAATTCGAGTAGTTAATTTAGTGCGATATTTTTTTTGTACCCCAAACCATTGGCAGTAAATCGAGTTGGAATGAAACAACCCTTCATAAATTGTTGGTTTCAGACGCGTAAGAAAATCTGATAGGCGTCTCTAGGGCAAACCAACTAACGTGGAAAGCATATTAAATACATAATTTCTGTGCCCCTTCTTTCATTATGGGTTTCATTTCATAAAGATGCTACCCCCATAGTATTCTTATTGCACTATTGCTGCAAATGTACCGATTTACCAATACAATTCCACTCGGTTTACTAGAAGGAAAACTACTACTAGATCTTCCACTGCATAAGAACAACAACAACAAATAAAATTACACAACTTTACTTTCTCATATATATATATATATATATATTTATTTATGTTTTATTCGCAATACTGCCAGTCTCAGTTGAGACCAAAGCAGGTGGGCACAATTTTACAGAAAGAAATGAACAGGTCATGTTACATGGTACATTAAAAGAAGAAAAGAAGGAAAACGCTTCCTTAACTACTGCAGAAATCACCAACAATACAATACTTTTGGTTGGTGTAACAATATGGCTATAACAATATAACATGGTAGTTGGTATAACAATATAACAATATTGTATTACTAGAATTTATATAAAAAATAGCGAAGGAATGACACCTGTAAGATTAGAGAGTTTATACAGCTAAGAGATAACCGCGCAGAAGCGGCGAGTTTGGGGGTTGAAATGCAGAAATTCCACGCACATAAATAAGTATTAGAGATATGTGGGTTAAGCTTGAGATATGTGGGTGTGTTAAGTGGTGTCTTCTCTGTTTGATGTCTCTAGTAGGTTGATGAACGATGAAAGTGACGGAGAGGAAACTATGTCTGAGTGGAGGAGATTCCATTCTCTGATCGCACGTGGGAAAAGTGAAAACTTGAACGTGTCATTACGAATACTGTACTGGTTCAGTGTAAATGGGTGATTTTTTCGCGACAGACGTGATGTAGACAAAGTAACGTACTTAGTTCGGTCTATCTTATAACTGTCGTGCATTAGTTGGTAGAGGAATTCTAAGCGGGCGTGTCTGGCCCTAAAAGATAATGTTTTAAGACCTGCATCAGCTAAGAGGTTTGTAGGGGAGTCATAGGGACTGTATTTGTTAAAAATGAACCTCATAGCTTTTCTTTGCACCTTTTCTAGTTTTGATATGTTAGTTGATGTGTGTGGAAACCAGATGATGTTGGCGTATTCTAAGACGGGGCGAACAAAAGTTGTATAGGCTAGTAGTCTGGTGTGTTTCGGTGCAAGGCGTAAACATCGTCTAAGGAAAAAAAGTTTGCGTAATGCAACTGAGGTAATATTATCAATATGTAAGTTCCATGAAAGGGTAGAAGAGAATGTCAAACCTAGGTATTTGTGGTTATTTACTTTATTCAGGCAAGTGCCACCAAGGGCGTAAGAAAATTCTGAAGGCTTCTTTTTTGTTGTAAAGGACATGCATACAGATTTAGTGGTGTTAATTGACATTTGCCACTCAACACCAATTGGACACCAAATCGAGTGCTCTGTTTAATAATAAGTGGTCTGCGTAACTGACAATTTCTTTATATATAATAAAATCATCCGCGAAGAGCTTAATGTCACATTCAATGTTAGCAGCAATGCCGTTAATAAAGATCAAAAATAGCAATGGGCCCAGTACTGACCCTTGGGGAACACCGGAGGTGACAGCTACAGACCTGGAAGGGGTGTTATCTACAAAAACATATTGTGTTCGATGTGATAAGAAGTGTTTTATCTATGCAGTAATCTGACCACCCCCGATTGCAGCCTCCAGTTTTGCAACTAATTTTACATGGCTTACACAATCAAACGCTTTACTGAAGTCGAGGAGGATCATGTCTGTCTGGCTACGGTTGTTTAGGTTGAGCGCAAGGTCATGCACCACTTCTGTTAGTTGTGTGACCGTTGAGAGGCCACTTCTAAAGCCGTGTTGTTGAGGTATTAATATATGTTCTTTCTCGAGAAATATAGTGATGTGTTTGAAGATAATATGTTCCAGTATTTTACAAGATGTGCTGATAAGTGAGATTGGCCTGTAGTTGGAAGGTTCGTTGCTGTCACCGGATTTATGTATAGGAATCATCTTCGCTTTTTTCCAGTCATCTGGTAGTTGTGCGGACTCGAGTGATTTGCGGTATATAATGGCAAGGTATTGGCTACACCATTCTGCATACGCTTTTAAAAATTCGTTCGGGATATCATCTGGCCCGTTAGCTTTCTTGATGTCGATATTAAGCAACAGATTAAGAATACCGGCATTGGTAATGCTTAATGAATCGATGGTTTTAGGTTGGCAGGGTAGGGAGGGAAGTAAGCCATTGTCTGAAGTGAAAACCGAGAAGAAAAAGTTATTGAATGTGTTTGCTCGAGCTGTTTTCTCTTCTAGAGACCGTTCGGGTGACACACCTAAACACGGGCGGAAGTATTTCCGAAACCTGTGTGGATTGTTGGTAATGAAGTCGGGGAAAGTTGTGCTGAAATAGTGATGTTTTGCATTTTTTAACTTTTCTTTGAAGTCAGCGAGAGCGGAGGTCAGATTGTCTTTCAAAGATTGATTCGGCCCTTTTCTTTTAATAGTATGTCTAAGTATTTTTACTTTACGCTTCGCTTGAAGGACCTCACGCGATATCCATGGGTTTTTCTTTTGTGGTTTGCAACGTTTCATCGGGATGAAGTTTGTTGTGCAGTGTAGCACGATTGACTTAAATTGATGCCACAAAGTGTTGACGTCACAACACGTTTCTGAAGCTGCTTGGAGGAAAGCATCAAACTCGTATGCCAGGTGAGTGAGAATACAGTCGTGAGCTGCTCTGCGAAAATCAAGTACAGCACGCTCCAGGTTTAGCTTCTTTATGTTGCCTTCAAGCGAGAGCTTACATTTAGGCATGTCGTGGTCCGATATACCACCGACTATTGCCATCTCAATTGCGTGAAGTGGGAAATGGTTACTTATGAGTATGAGATCAAGTATGCTATTCGTAGAGCCTTGTGAGCGGGTTGGCTGGTCGACTACCTGGTTGAGGTTGAAGTTTAGCATTAAATCGGTAAGTGCTGCGGATGTGGCTGAAGTGTAGTGCATGGTACTCCAGTTCAGATCAGGTAAATTGAAGTCCCCCATGAGGATCACTCTACTAGTACGAACACGGAATTGCATATACTCCTGCAAAGCAAGCACGCCTTCGGATCCCCTAGTAGGGCTTCGATAGACGCAACCAGTAAATATACCGGTATCATTGTACAATATTTTACAAAATACAGCCTCCGCGTTGGAGACTTCGGGAAGTGGAACGAATGGAATATCATTCTTAAGAAGCAGGGCCATGCCACCACCACGAGACAGCCTATATTTACGAATAATAGAGTAACCTGGTGGAGATATCTCGTGATTGAAGATATCTGGAGATAGCCAGGTTTCAGTGATGGCCACTATATCCGGATTGTGTTCAAGTAACAGTCCTTCCAGGAGTTCTACCTTGTTTACTATGCTTCTCGCATTTATATTAAGCACTGTTAGGGTCTTACATTTGTTTGACTTCGGGTTCATGGACGATTTCTTTCTATGTTTTTTTGTAGTGGACGCCCTTTCATTTTTTTCGCGATCCCAAACGAATACGCGATCATTAATGTAGAGCTTGTCATAGGATAAAGAGACTTTTTCGTGTTTTTCCCGATCGGGTTTTGCACTATCCCAGAGTTTTTTTCTAGTCTCCCGCATTTTACGGCTGAAATCCTCTCCGATAGACAAGTTGGAGCCTTTGAGCTTGTAGCCTTTTCGCAATATTTGAGTCTTATGTCTAGTGCCGAGAAGCCTGAATATGATTGGCCTGGTTTTATTTCTTGAACATCTACCTAAACGGTGGATGCGCTCAATACCAACGGGTTCCAGACCAAGGGTGTTTTTAATTATGTTATCGTTCACAGCCGTTTCTAGGCTTTCACTGCTTTCTCCCTCTGTTTCAGGGAGGCCATATACCAATAGGTTTGCTCGTCTGCTCCGATTTTCTATGTCTTCGGCTCTCTCTTCAAGTCTTTGCAAGCGCACCTTCATATCTGTTATCTCACATTCAAAGAATATATATATATATATATATATATATATATATATATGGGTGCCAAAATTTATGCAACCTAATGTTAGGACGACGCGGATATAAATGCGCTGTTCCGCTCCTCCTTCCATTGGTGCAGTGACGCAGAGTTGCGCTTAGGCAAAGCAATATTTCACGCTTCAGCAAAAGCAAGCGACAAATACGCCCGAAACTCTTGCCTTTAACCTCGTTCATTATCGTATCCGCGATTATGCATTCAGGCGCACTTTTCTACAACATATGGCACCAAGAGTGCCGGGTATAGTCAAATAATGTACGTGCTTCCCTCTGGGTTGTGAATGCGGGAACGGGCATTGCGAGTGTTATGGGAATATGCAGACAGCTTTCATTGATCTTTTTTTCTGCGCTAGTACGCTAACTAACGCTGCCTCACCAGAACTTCCCCTCAGTGAAGGTTTGAAATGATAATTAGGTTCGCATTACTTAATGCGTACGATTGCAGACGGCATGACATATACTTCGCATTGTTTAAATAGCCTTCAGCGAGCTTAAAGGGTTGCAATAAAGGTGCGAGCATGAGAGATGCGCTGATACCGGGAGGTTGTCTCTGTTCTGTTCGCGCACATCGTCCAGCTATAAAACATTCACTACATGAAACAAAGTGAGCACGCTGAAGCAACGCCTTGTGAAACCTTTCTCGCATATACGGTTGCAGTTATATCAGGCTTAAACCAACCTTCGGGACTTTGTAGACGCTTAGCTTTAAGCAGTCCAAATGCAACGAGCTGCCTTCAAATAGAAATTATGGTAGCCCCAATGGTTGCGCGGCTATCGTCTTCGAGGCTTGCCTATCGCCTTGTGCAAAAATCAATGGTATAACTTGAGTTTTAAGCTCAGCTAACGTCTAACATAATTTAGTGTGGAAAATGCTATATGCGAGTATGTATAATATATATATATATATATATATATATATATATATATATATATATATATAAGAGCGTTTCTGCGTCAGGGCAAATATGCACAGTGAAGTAGACGCGCGTATGAAAAGATTTCTTGATGTTTCGGCCAGGATCTGGCCTTCATCAGAATACAATGTATGGCATAAGTGCAGTTTATGTACATGTACATATCAACCGGATGAAGATATGTTTACATGAAGAACGAAGAGAAAGGGTGAACAAAATGGGTGTTAATCGTTCAAGAAAACAGCTGATACATGTGTAAACAGACGGCGTTTGCAAGCACATAATTTTAAGATGCAAAGCGATGGTACGTACATAAAATGAAATTCCAGAATGGAATTGCCATGTGACAGCAGGAAACGTCACCGAATAGCTGCTATGTATGTATCATTGCACCTATTTGGTGACGTTTGCTGCTGTCACTTGAGTGAGTGAGTGAGTGAATAAAATTTTGTTGGGTCCAGCAAAACGGGATAAAACGCGCACCCGGCTAATCCCACGACGACACCGACAGGTCTAACCTACCGGCCCGATAGTGAGCGCGCTGGACAGCCAGGATTTGGTCTTCAAAGCCGGGACTTCGCAGGAGCGCGTCCCATTCTTCCTTGGAGAACTTTGGCCCCAACGACCCGCACTCCCAGAACATGAGACAAAGTAGCAGCCTCACCGCAGGCCGCGCAAGAACAATTCGGGTAAATGTCAGGATAGTAATGTGGTTTGTTAGGCCAGCTGGAGCAAGGTGAACGAAGGCTTCCAGCAAGTACAGACGCTAGCACAAGTAAAAGGAATGGACAGGACAAGCTTTCTCCCGTCCGTTCCTTTTACATGTGCTTGCGTCTGTACTTGCTGGAACCCCCTATACAAATGTCAGGATATATGCCGTTGAGGGACGCCGGATTTGGGTAGGAGTGAGTTTGCAGGAGCCTGAGCGTGACCGCCTGCGGCCTGCTTAGCTTGGAATGACGCCGCGAGAAAACCCTTCTAACTAAACGAATTTGGTAATTTGAATTTGCGCGATAGGAGCGTCCGTGTGTTGCCTTTTTCAACTTCAATTTTTGTGTGGATCATCGCTTTGTACCTTTAAATGATGTGTTTGCATACGCCATCTGTGCATACACGTATCAGCTGTCCTTTAGAATGATTGACACCCATTTTGTTCGTCCATTTTCTTCGCTCTTCCTGTAAACATGTCCTCATCCGGTTGACTTGAACAGGTATATCACTTATGCCATACATTGTATTCTGCTGAAGGCCGGACCCCGATGGAAACGTCAATAAATAGCTTCCTACGCGTGTCTACTTCACTGTACATGTATATACAGGATGTTTCAGCTAACTTTAGCCAGGGTTTAAACATATGCCGATGCACTTTAAGACTACGCGACCAAATACATGTTGCTCCCTTTTGTATGCAGTGTGGCACGTAATTTTTTATATTTTACTTATTGGATAATTAGTCAAGATTAGTTAGCCAACTTCTGAAGCAACGAAGCTAGGAAAAAATTGCAATTCGAAAGTTTCAGAACTGTTTTCAAAACGTCCGAATAAACAGTTTCTGTCTTTCTATCTATTAAGTATTAGTGTTTTTCAGCTTACTGTGGATGCCCGCGAAATACATAAAACACATCACGTGACATGCCCGCTTGTGCATCGTGATTGCACTGTTCCCAAGCATTCCGCGCACAAGCGAGCATAGCACTAAGCCGGGTGTGCTACCGCTGCGTCTGCGTATCGCTATCACGAACCGCCGCGAGGGAAGCACACCGCTGGCGTAACTCGCACAGCCAATGCCTTCGTCACTGCATGCCCTGTCGCCTTTTGAGCGGCAGCACGTCCTGCTAAATGCTATGTTTGTTTGTACAAACTGGCTGCAATTGGCTGTAATCAAGGCGCGCAAGCAGGTATCTCACGTGTAACACACACACGCACACATACACGCTCACACGCACAGACACACACGATTGAAAACGCTTTGCAATAACACACGTAAATATTTTAAACAAATCAGCGCTAGCATATAAGATTCCTAAGAAAATAAACACACAGAAATTCTGGCATGTAAAAATGCCTTCTTGGATTATACGTTTACATCTTGAATCGTTTAAAGCCAATTCATTGCACATAGAAGACACATCATGGCTGTAAGTGTTTTACTTAAAGATGACCAGACGATATACGCCTCTTGCCTAAATGCAAACGCAGTATCATATGGCGTCATCGTAAACTACGTACATGCCACGATAACTTGTGGGCTAACTAACGTTTCACGAGTAATAGAACAAGCAGTTTGAAAATACATGCACGGCTACTTGCAATTCAGAAGTTTAACAAGCAAGCCCCCTACACGAGACAAGAAATAAAACTATGGACAGACAAATACAATGGATAAATGAAAGGCGGGAAGGTAACTAGTACTGAGCCCGGTCGGCTATCCTGCACTGGGGAAGTATTAGTAGTAGCATTAGTAGTAGCATTAGTATGAAGCGAGTGGGCCGTCAACATGCTGTATTAAGCTTCTTGCAGCTGCCACTGGAACTAGGCGGATAGAAGCGTACGAATCTTTTTGAAATGACTGTCCGCACTTTCAGCAAAGTTGCATCTACAGAGGAGTATGTTTAACTCTTTAAGACATCTTTAACAAAAATGGAACCAACCAATCGCTGCTACAACGCGACCAAAACAACCCAGACGACACATACGACTTGTGAGCCCTGCTGTGCCTATCCGGCGAGATGACATTTGTCCAGTAACTGTTCTTTGTGCTTTTTCTATCTGTGCCATAGCTGCGTGCGAGACCTCCGATATGTCTATCGGACGCTAAACTTCGATGCTGAACCCGACGTCAAGCCCGCTTTGTTAGCAAAGAAGCTAGGTCTGCATGCTACACCTGAGTCACTATAATGCGATAGCATTATCAGGATTAAAACACTTCCGAGGACGCATGTTGTGCACCGATGTACGCGCCGGCATAGCAAGTCACAAGCCTTTATTAAAGTGCATTTCATATTGACCGCTAATAAAGACGAATACAGGGGAAAAGGACACTAAACGACGACATGGCATTATTATAGCCTCTGTGATCAGCAGATGTTACTGGGCAAGAAACCAATGGAGAGACGGGCAACAAGAAGTGTGTTGGGGAGGGGGGGGGGGGCATCGCTTTTAGTGCGAAAAAACTACTAGCCTACCAACTTGCATTTTCCCTCTCTCTTTGTGAAGCCTCTCTATATGCCCGTTTCGTCACGCGCGTTTCGCGTCCACTGCCTTTTCTTCTTCCTCTTTTCACACATACGCCCGCGTGCATACATGTGAAATAAACATGGAAAGTGAATAGGAATCGTCGTCGGAAATATCTAAAGACGAGATTCGTCGCGCCAAGCACAGCGAACAATGATCTCGGCGACAGAGGCAGTGGGAGTCGACGGAGGAAGATGCGGCCAAGTGATTGCGACTGAAGCAACAAAGAAGATAATTCATGGCGCTGACGTTATTTCTTTATTAATTTCTTCCTGACAACTTTAACAATTTTATTCGTAAGAACAATTTCCTAATACCACCAAAATCTTGGCCAATCCCTGGCGGTGGGTATGCGCCATCATAAAAGGAAAACCAAACCAACCCAAATGTACCAGCGAACCTGCCGTAAAATGACAGAAGCGATTGGAGAACGACAGACTACACAAGCATGCCTTGAGCGCTTTTCACCTTGTCTCAAGGCACTGAGCATGATTTCAGAATTTATAATTCACTTATTGAGCAATACAATACTATGTTTTTAGTGTTACGTTGCTTGGAAAAGTTGCATGCGAACCAAAACCATTATGAATCATTGCGGATCCTCTTGTTTTCCGTTCCAGAGCAGTACCGGAACGGAACATTTTTTACGGTATCGAAAAACATTTTGTTCCGACACCCTGTTGACAACCTAAAACTGAATTCGTCTAGCGGCCCTGACAACATTATCTCTAAAATATTGAAGAACACAAAAGTTTATACGGCTATCAGATTATGTAAAATATTCGAACAATCCGATGAGCTTGGTATGTTAGCAGAGGACTTGAATATAGCTAAACTGATTGCAGTCCATAAATCTGGCGACAAACACTCATCAGCTAATTATCGTCCAATATCGCTGGAGCATGTTATATATTCTTACATCGTAATGTTTCTCTAAGCCAACCCATTTTTCACCCGTATGCAACATGGCTTTCGAAAATGCTTTTTTCTTGCGAAATACGTGCAGCTTCTCACTTCGACTAACGGCATTCAGTCTTTTCTTTACCATTGTCCCGAAGTCGATTGTATATTCTTAGATTGTTGTAAAGCGTTTCATAAAGTTCTCCATTACTTGCTTGTTAATAAATTGGGAACACTCAATATTGAGCCTAACGTATTGGTGTGGATTGAATCCTTCCGAACAAACCGTTCACAATTCGTGCATGCTAACAGCCGTATGTCCCCGTTAATTGCAGTAACATCTGCTGTACCACAGGGATCTTTGCTCGGTCCCTTACTTTTTCTTGTCCATATTACCAACCTGCCTACCAACCTTTCGTGTTCAATTAAAGTTTTTTGCTAATGATTGTACTATTTATCATGTTATTAGGAATATTAACGACGCTGAATCGCATCAAACTGGCCTGGACGCCATCTTTATCTGGTATCATAAATGGCAAAATGACCCGTAATGCAACTATATGCAAAGTGATGCGCTTCTCATGTTGTAAAACCACACATCTTTCACTCTATTTTATTGACAACACATCTTTACTACCTGCTACATCGTACAAATACCTCGGTGTTTTTCTAACCTCGAACCTCGCTCGGAATAATCATGTCAGCTAAATTGTCGGCAATGCTAATAGCATGCTGGGATATATAAAAAGAAAATTTTCTATAGCACATTCTTCTGTCCAATTATTACTATATAAACTTTTAGTGCGCACTAAATTATAATCTGCATTGTCAATATGGGGCCTCAAACAACGTCACTAATGGCAGCTGCTGAAGCTGTACAAAAACGCGCAGCCCGTATTTATTTGCTCTAACTATAAACGTTCAGGAAGTGTAACACTCATGAATGCGTTATTACCGCCCTTTGAGGTACGCTTAAAGGTGTCGCGACGGAGTCTTTTCTTTAAAATTTATCACACATAACGAAGACCTGCGAAATTCGCTTTTCATAACACGTACCTACATTTCATCACGCATTGATCATCCACGTAAGGTTGGCATCCCACTCACCCGCACTACTGCTTGCTCAGCATCCTTCATCCTAAAGACGTCAGCGGCCTGGAATAACCTACCGGCAGCTTTACTTATAACTAACAACACTGAAGAATTAAAAAAAACGGTTGTGGGTTCATTTTGCAAGAGATTAGAATATACAGTTAAAACTCGATCTAACGAGCCCTGATTTTACAAAACTCTCGATCTAACGAATAAATTTCCATTACTCGGCAGGTACCCATAGTGTTAAATGCTGTCATCAACCCGAATTGTAGGCAACCGTTTTGTAGGCCAACGCAGCACGTAACACATGGAATTACATGTCCAATTTCCCGAAACAGTTGATTGTTATCATTGTTATGGCCGTTAACAATACTCCAAGATTTTTCTTGGCTTCTGTATAAGCGGAAGCCGAGCTATTAGTGATAACTTCGACAAGAAAGAACGCCTCGTCCAGATCTAACCGAGTCCAGCAACAATGAACCTGAGAGCTCAACTTTTCAATGAGCGACCAATGTGTTTGTGTAAATAAAGCTGTTGTGTTTGACGCGAGCATGTGTGTAATGACAGACGCAAGGCAACTACGACAACGGCAATAGTATGACGGCAATGGCGTTACACGTTTTTGTTTGTTTATTTTTTTTTGATCCAGGAAGACACGTTACAACGTGTTCATTTGTGATCTAGGCTGACCCCAAAGGCGCTGTTATGATCGACCTGTCTGGTGTGAGAGACATTCAGGCGTACGTTCCCATCACAAGATGATTTGCCTAGTCCCAGAAAAGGCTGTTCGGTAAGCCTGGACATCAACCTGTCAAGTGTGAGAAACGTTCAAGCGGGCGTCCCCGTGTCAACATAATTGCCCTCTTCGAAACAGCGTCACTCCTTTTATTCCCCGAGCTGACACAAAGGGATGCATGGAGTGAAGACAAACCGAAGGGTGGGAAACCGCCGCTGACAGAGCCTGACGAAAGCACTAATGCTTCCGCAGGCTCCCCGGGTAGACGTCGACAACCACAAGACCGCAAGGTGTAATTAAAGGGACACTAAAGTGAAATATGATTTCTTCTACATCAGTAAACTAACGTTCTACAACACCAAAAACACCACTCTTACAACGATAAGACGTTTGGTAAGCCAGAAAAAGCACAAGAACGAAATACGGGTGACGACGCATACTTAAGTTCCCGCACCAGGGGGCTGTGACGTCTTGGATTTCGATGGCATCTTCTAGGGCCTACTAATTATATATAGCGATACAGATTGACTACATTGTGTTCTAAATGAACTAAACATTAAACATGGCAAGTTTAGGGAACCTTTATTTAGCCAACGCGGCCCAAATGCGAAAACATACTTTGGAATCCCTGACGTCTCTCTGACGTACCGGCGCTGGGGTTCCGGCGCGAAATTCAAATACTGATACTTGGTCCTTCATTTTCTCATGTAATAATCAAACTATCTTTTTTGAAATGACTGCCTGCAGGGTTCTCAAACAATGCTTTATTAGTCTAAACTGATTTATTGTTTCGCTTTAGTGTCCCTTTAAGGCCTTGTTGGCCCCGTATGATTGACCTCTCAAGTGTGAGAAGCGTTCAAGTGGGCGTCCCCACGTCGACATAATTGTCCTCTTCTCCGAAACAACGTCACCCCTTTTTATTTCCCGAGCTGACACAAAGGGAAGGACGAAGGAAAGAAAACCTGAAAGCGTCGGGCTGCTGTACTCAGCGTCAGAGGTTCAATGCAACCATCGCACGCTTGAATTTTCTTTTTTATAGGATGTGGCAAAATAGGTACCTACTTACCCACCTACCCGTTGCAAAAGTGCCTGGTAAGAACCTAACCATGCATCGCATCAAGAAACAAAATTTGCGACTCCGATGGAGGCTGCGCTGCTGCTTCACACCGAGCAACGCCACCGCGAGCCGTCCTTTGCCGCACAAGAACGGCTGCGAAACTCACCTTAAAAGCTTCGCTGTAGAACATCATTCCTGTTCTACCAGGCAACCACAAAGGCGGGCTTACGTTTATTCGCATTAGCCGTCTCCCTGAGCCGACGTATACGCTCACATTAATGTCATCGTGTCTTAATGCGAAATAGGTTTACGTTCTGCTTATACATAATCATCGTCGCCACAACTGATGGGCTTTGCGGAGAAGAACCGCTTCGCGTTGTCGATTGTAGTGCCAATGAACTGAGTAGCACTTGCAGCTGGCGCTAGTAATTAACCACCACACTTGCTTGCGTAGACGCTCTGTACTTCAGCAAAGTAGAAGAATGTTTCTGCTACTGCGTGAAGGTAATCTCAATTCGTACATTGAGGACGCTGATATTTCATGGAAGATTGCCTGTGAAAGTATGCGACAGCAGGGTAGCAGGTTTAACATGGATTCTGAAGATCGCTTCATCGGTCTAATTGTTTTCACAATGATCTAATCTTCTTGACCACAAAAAATGTTGCATTTGCCTTATATACCCACCCCAAATAAGAAATGTTTCCTTTGTTTTCCACTTATATTTAAACGTCATATAGGTGAAATTCATATTGCTCTCTTGTTCCCTAACTAACAAATTCAAAAATTGCATTGATTTAAGAGATGAAGGTGGGCTAACCGCCTTTCATTAAACGCGCGCTAAAGAGATGATAAGTACGGTGGATATTGGCATATTGGGTTCCTATCCTCCCCACATCGTTTTATTACTGCTGTGAACGGTGATATATGCTTTGATTATTTCTCAGCAACACAAACAGTGACAGCGAGCAGTAAGCGCAAAGGCTGATAATTTCTGGAACTGGTTCTGAAGAGATACCAGCGTGGATAGAATACACAAACCATCGCTTGACGATATCGGAGCGTGTGGGACAGACAAATTACTTCGCGCAAGAGCAGCTGCGCTATCCTTGCATCTTTCGCAATGAGATGAACTGTTCCTGCGCTGGGTAAGAAGTACTATTATGACCGCAAAGATGTCTCTTGCAGAAGACGTGTGAGAGAACTTTCTGAACCACCTCAGGCTGCAATAAAAAGAAAGACGCACTTCAACCCATTTTAACGCCTTTTAGATAATACACATGGCTTAAGGCGGCTATCAGTTATAATAAATAGCCATTGAAATCACCCCCATGGATAAGGACCAAGTTCTGAGCGAATCTTCCAGAGTGCGCCAACTTCTTTTGACGTTCATATGCCGTGACACTTAACGGAACAAGTCGCTCGACTGCAACGAGCTTTACTTTTTTTTCGGTGGCTCGGTCGGGCTTTAAGCGTAAACTTGTTCATCGACGCAGCCATGCATCAGTTAAACAGAGTGTCGGAATAACTTTCGAAACTGTGCTCTCACTCCTTGCGTGTGTGGGTTTTCTTGCTTCTTCGCTGTCCATGGCCTTGACCATCTCATGCATGCAACGATGGTCCCTCAGACACGGCGTGCGGTAATCCATCAACATCTCATCTTGTTTAGAGAGACTACGGAAGCTTCTTGTGTGCCTTGAGTTTGGCTGTCCGTTAATTTTTCACAAGACATCGTGTTTTCCATCTATCGTCTCGAGTACTGGTCGTGGCTTGCACAGCTCTCTGAAGAGTACAACTACCTGTTCCAAAGCAGCTATAATCTAATCTCTAAATTTGCGTAGTTTAGGCGAATATTACTATTATAGCCCCAATTTCATTTTTTTTATGTGTCTGCGGTTATGTGTGGAATTGCCTGCGCACTAGTTTCGTCGGGGTTTCGGAAATCTCTTCACACGTGCTTTAAGAATTGACAAAACCTTAATACTTTGCTTGGAGTGCCAAAAAATCTAATATTTATGAAATCAATTCACTTGAATATACTGTGTTTCTGTAATACAAATAAAATGCTATTAACAACATTCTTTCATTGTCTTGTAGACCAAAGGGATGTTGGCACTTTTGCAGTCGTTCCGCAGCCTGCCTGTAGACAGTGACTTAAAAAATAGTCATGGTGGATATGCCACAGAACATGGTTAGATTTCTTTAATAAATCTGATATGACTTAATCAAAACATGCAGATGCGTTTAACTTTAGATTTATTTCCGTATTCGAGACGCGGCTTACTGAAAAAAGTTTTCTCCGCACTGCAGACATGGCAGAGGCCCATAATATGCCAAAGAACGCATCAGATTCTGCTAAAACAAAAGAAAGTATATATAAATGTGCTTCCAGCAAGAGCCTGATAAAAGTTAACCATGTTCCAGGTGATTTAGGGTTAACGATTGGACAGAGTTTCAACGAGCTTCCGCTTATTATGAGAGGCAAATATAAATGAGAGGGCATGCTGCCAGACGGCTGTTAGATATGCACACTCACCTTCTTACTACCTTTTTAAAGATTTATAGATAATCAGAATTTTAGGCCCTAAGAAACGTTTGCACCCTTTGGGGCTGATCTTGACCCCAAGGAATAATAATCATCTGTTTGGCGTGGCTTTCTTTCTTTAAACACTGCGCGCCTGGTACTGCTAGGTCAACAATGGCATGGGCGGACCTCACATTCCTGACAAGAAGATAGCGAGTGTCACATTTTAATGAAAGAAAACGCAGGCAACACAGATGACGATCATTATTAAGCTTTAAATGTCCGTCTTCTGGCAAATGCAGCCCGATCGGGAAGAAACCGGGTGAGCTGGGGTGTATACACACAGGTGGCCGCAGCGGTTGCACCACGGGTCGGCATAGAGGTCAACTGCAGCATAACTGCGTGTCGGCCTAGTTGGAACAGATTCATTTTTTAAAAGCTTTTCGTGCGCAAACAAACAGGGACGAAGGAGCGCTCGTCATTCTGCTGCTCCTCTTCTTCGTCCCTGTTTGTTTGCGCACGAAAAGCTTCAAAAAATTGAATCTGTTACTGCAGTTATGAAGCGTATTCTACTTTACTGCTGGTGCAATTTCTTGGCAGCGGCGCAATCGTAAACACGATTACGCCGCTGCCAAAAATTTACAGCAGCGGCGAAGGGAAGCAGACTTGCTTAAACTGCAATAGTTGCTCTGCGTTTGTCTGATTAAATTCTACGCCAACAAGCTGCTGCTATCGTGCAGGCCGCTCACGTTTGCGCCTCTCCCCATCCGGCAAAAATGGCCAGTCCGCATGAGCTTAGCACAGTAGGGGACACGCTAAAGAAGTGTATTGTTTATGGACAAGATATGACCTAAAGGGTGCAAGCCTTTTTTTTTCTTTAGAATGAGGAGAAGGGGGAGGAGGATGCAAGCTATCGGCGGATTTAGCCGCGAGAAGGCAAGCCGGTAATCGTTCTGCCCGAGCGTATCCTTAGACAGTACGGGCATGAACAAGCAGGCATATAATTGAACAGTTCATGGCAGCATACAGTTCACTTTGTATCCAATAGTTCTACCAAATTCATTATACGAGTGATACAGTTGCACTGCTTGGTATATAGAGTGATACAGTATTACTTGGTAACCTTCACCACTCGTTTAAAAGGTAAATTTCTTGAAAGGGCCCCTCACCAGGTCCAATTGCAAATTTTCGTTATACACTGGAAACTGTAAAGCTCTATCTGAGGAGCGTTTTATCGAAATAATCTTTCAAAACGATTCCTTATTAGCAGATAAACAAAATTACTATGGAAGACGAAAGAAATGTCCTTTTACCATGCTGCCAAAAGGCGAGCGTCTATGGAAACTGATACACTCTCCTCCCCTGCCTCCAGCAGCGTTCGCAAGCGGTGTTCCTTCCTTGCCTTCTCCCTTTAGCGGCGTCCACCCCTACCTCTCTCGCTTTCTTTTTTGCCTTCCTTTGCGGCATAGCGCCCTTTCACATTGGAATATTAGTCATGGTGAGTGACTAAACACGTACTACGAAGAGGTATTTGTGCGTGTGACTCTTTGACTGAGAGCAGGCTTCGTCAAGCGGGAAGACGCGTGGTATTTTGGTTGAAATTTCAACTATTTGCGCATTGCGCAGCGCCGTCACAGTAATACTTTGCAGTCACTATTGTCAGCGCTTTGTGTATACGCTACGCTTGTTTGCTTAAAACTGCGAAACCGAGTTGATAGCCATTCGATAGCAAAGAGGTCGATAGCGCGGACAAACATTTTCACGTACACATTTAAGTAGACTTTTAAAGCCCACTCGAGACTCGCCCCTCCCGAGGAGAGTGTCTGGAAAGTTTGGTAGCTCTGAACCAGGCCAAGATCGCTACAAAAATAGTAATGGAAGCAGGTCGACTGAAGTGCGCGAACGCAACGGAGTTGCGTCCAGTACCTTAAAAAAAAAAGAATAAAGGAAATCCTGACGACTTTTCTCGCTGTGACTCAAAGGATCGTAAACGACGCGAGCATTTCTCGCTTTGCGAATCCGAGTTGGCACAGTACTGCAAGGAATGACGAGACCTTTTGTCCAATTCATTCGAACCGCTGGCTCGAGCGTTTCTTTAATTCAGGGGAGCACTTCCGCGGTTGTCTGTGCGTGAGGGTAGATGCGTTTTCGACCGCCTGAAACGTCGCTAAAAGCCCGCACATCGTCTTCCGGTCGCGACAAATGGCCCAGCTCATTACCGGCTCTTCGTGGGTTACAAAGGAATGACAGCCGAGCGGACGGAGAGGAAAAAGTGACAGTGAAACAGAAAAATTCAGTGACCGTGAAGGCCGCAAAAGTCGCGTTTTAAGCAGAAATTGATTACGATAGCGGAAAATGGGAAACGACATCTGTTGGATAAAGTGGACAAAGTGTTTGTTACTAGTGCTTTTCGCAAGAGTGGATGCACGGAACTAAAGGCGATCGAATAAGTTGCTGACCTAAAAAGCTTTTTTTTTTTGTATCTATAGTGACAATGTGTACGCAATAGAATAGGTATAAAAATGCACCCCAGCAGCCTTGCTGAACTTTTACTTGGAAGAGAAGGTACTATTTAGTAACGTGAAAAATTGCGCTGTTAGCAAAAGCGAAAGCTTGCCTTATTAAATGCACTATGTGACATATGAGATAATGTCGCAATTTATTAATTAAAACTATAGTGAACGTTTAAGCAAAGTCGCGGTTTGGTTCGAAATAGAAACGAAGGATGAGTTGTTCTGGCATGTGTTCGGCAAAGTATTGAAATTGCGCGCCTAAGGACCTTACATGGAGCATTTCTGTCCTCTAGCAGCACGGGTGTGACCTCCGTGTTATACATTTCCATCGACACAAAAACTCGATGAGGAACACCTGCACAACACAACGTGCTGTTTATATCAGAGTGCTGTTGGGAGACGTCGAAGCGGTTGCTTTCACTGGTGGCATGTTTCTGCTGCAGTGTAATGCAATTGCAAAAAAGCATCACTGTAATGTAGCTATTCGAACTGCAAGGTTATTGATACAGCTGAGATTTTAAACAAGGAAGACCTTTATTGCAATAGCAATACTATGGACATTCCAGGCGTATTTTTACCGTCGCCGTCGCCGTGAGGTTCAGTATAAAGTCCAATTGCGATAATATCGTCGCCACGCGCTGTATTCTGTATGTACGAGTCAAAACGTGCGAGAGCAATCGCAGTTAAATCTCACGGATGCAGCGGAGGAAAGCAGTGAGGAGGTGCGTCGGGGACAAAGTCCGCGTCGCGCTGTGTTTTCATGGCATAGTTCGCGTTGGTGTGAGAAACGGCACGAAGGTCGATTCACTCGATGCTGCTGCCGCGCTTCCTCGCTTCAGCGTTTTGACATCGAGTTTCCGCGGACATCGAGTGAGATGTGTTCATGTTTGCTTATGCTCGCATGACGCCATGCTTGTTAATTTAGTTAGTATGCACATGTTTAGAAATTGATACAGCAAATGGAACTACTATTCTTACATCGCGTTAATTTCCACTAATTTGCTATTGCACTCCATGCTTCGCCTTTCGGGTGAAACTGCGAATTTTTTTGCAGAGTACTCTTGTTTACTCCAGGTAAATATGTGTAGTCTGTATTCTGCCATGACCAGGACAAAGCTAAATCAGGAAGGTTTGTTAAAATAAACGCGGATTATAGAGTGTTTTCTTTTTTTTTCTTTTCTTCTACATAGTCGCATACTCAGCTGTCAAATATCTCTACAGCATTTTTAAGGAATACCAATGATATACTTCTGTGTTAATTATTAAGCAGTAATATTAGAAGCGATTTCGAGTTTCTTCTTATAGGTGGGTTGGGTGGTGTGGCTTAATTCCGACTAAGTAGCCCCAGTTTAAGGGACTCTCTTCTACGTAATGAAACCATAAATCACAAGTTATATGCCGACCACAACCACGACAAGAAACATATGTGTATATTGTCGGCTCAAAGATAGCTTTGAATTAACAGAATAACGCGTAGTATTGAACAGTAGCTTTACTTTTCCTAATTTCTTATAGTTGGACTGCCTCATTATTGGCCAATATATACCCGCCGTGGTCGCTTAGTGGCTATAGTGTTGAGCTGTTAAGCACGAGGTTGCGGGATCGAATCCCGGCCACGGCGGCCGCATTCGATGGGGGCGAAATGCGAAAGCACCCGTGTACTTAGATTTAGGTGCACGTTAAAGAACTCCAGGTGGTCTAAATTTCCGGAGTCCCTCACTATGGCGTGCCTCATAATCAGGAAGTGGTTATGGCACGTAAACCCCCACAATTTAATTATTGGCCAATATACCGAAATCGGTATATGCCGCTATATGTAATGCCTAGATATATCTAGATGTGTGTCGTGCTTCTCTGTATATATACCTAGACGCTGACCGAAAAAGCGTTTTCCAGAGAAGTGGTTGGACCTGGCAGCGCCGCCATTGCAACGCGTAATAAACTTTTTTTTTTTTTTTTTATTTGCAGGTACTGTTGGCCGATTGGGCCGTTACAGGGGTGGGGTACAAATATGGCACAAAACGCATCCCGGCTTACATAAAGCAGCACTGTACAGCTAATACTTAATCACAGCGTGCCATTATACATAAATATAACACAAAATCTGACTTAACAACCGTTATGTGAAACAAAGCAGCAATGTGTAGCCAAAAAATGCATCACGTACTATATACTGCAACTTACATGATACATATTACATCACATACATCGCAACATTATACATATAACAATACTAGATTCTACAACTTACACGAGAAATGTTAGATAATGAGGATCCGTTTAGAAAATATTTTGTAACTTCGGTTTCAAAATGTTCTACAGTTTGAGAATCACATATGGCGTTCGGTAAATCATTCCAATCTCTTATGGTTCTAGGGAAGAAAGAGTATGTGTATGTATTCACACGAGATTGGCATACTAGAAAGTTGCTGTGGTGGTCACCTCGTAGGCTCCGGACTTGTCGCGGAATTAGGTACTGCGCTGCATCAAAGTTAAATAATTTTTGAGATAGCAAAAACAAGAATTTAAGTCTGGCTATGCGACGGCGTTCCAAGAGGGGGGGTAAATTTAGTTCTTGCAACATCTCTGTCACAGAATCAGTACGGGAGTACCTTGAAAGAATAAATCTAGCCGCCCTTCTTTGCACTCGCTCAATTTTATGAATTAATCCTTTTTGGTAGGGGTCCCATATGATGCTTGCATATTCCAGTGTAGGCCTTACTATTGTTAAGTACGCTGTTAGCTTTACGGGGGCTGGAGCGAGTTTTAATTTGCGACGTAAGAACCATAACTTTTTTTCAGCTGTAGAGCAAATATTAGTGATGTTGAGTCCAGTTGAGGTCTGCAGATATTGTTACTCCTAAGTATTTACATTTGTTAACGGTAGTTAGCACAGTGGAACTTAGCTGATAATCAAAATTTAGGATGTGCTTAACCTTGTTTGTAACACGTAAAACAACAGTTTTTTCTTTATTTACTTGCATTTTCCATGTTTCACACCATTCTTCAACAGACGCCAGTGCCTCGCTGAGCATTTTTTGATCCTTGTGGTTACATAT
The DNA here is from genome assembly GCF_023375885.2 of Dermacentor andersoni. Classification (NCBI taxonomy): domain Eukaryota; kingdom Metazoa; phylum Arthropoda; class Arachnida; order Ixodida; family Ixodidae; genus Dermacentor; species Dermacentor andersoni. Next base: position 135,490,788 of record NC_092818.1, read on the forward strand.
CTCTCGATAAATTAAACAGTCGTCGGCGAACAGTCGCACAGTTACGTTTTCATTAATATCTGAACAAATATCATTAATATAAGCGAGAAATAATATCGGTCCAAGGACAGACCCTTGAGGAACGCCTGAAGTGACAAATAAACGATCGGACTGGTAGCCGTTTACGTCCACATACTGCGTCCTACCTGATAAATATGACCTGACCCATTCCACTATATTGTTATTTATTCCAAGCTGTTTCAATTTGATAATTAATTCATTATGAGGGACCCTATCAAAAGCTTTTGAGAAATCAAGGCATATTGCATCAACCTGTTTTCCGTTATCTATTGCTTTTGAAAAGTCGTGGATGGTTTCAACCAGCTGTGTGATAGTTGACAGTTTTTGCCGGAAGCCATGTTGGTTCGAATGTAGTGCTTTCTTATCTTCTAGGTACTTATATATTGCTTTCGATATTATATGTTCGAGGAGTTTGCAGCAGACGCAGGTTAAAGAAATTGGTCGATAATTTTCAATTTTCTGCTTGTCATCGGTTTTGTGTATCGGGATAACTTTCGCAACAAGCCAGTCGTCTGGGACCTGTTTTTGTTGCAAGGATGCATTAAAGATAATTTCTAGGTATCTAGCAACCCATTCAGCGTATCTTCGCAAAAAGGCATTTGGAATTCCATCCGGACCTACAGATTTATGTTCTCTGATATTTAGCAGCAGCGATAGTAATCCTTCATAGCTAATTTGTACATCTGGCATATCTGACACGTCTGAAAATGATGTTACTGTAGTTGGAGCAGTAGAATTAGAAACATTTGAAAAGACAGACTGGAAGAACTGGTTATGGTAAGAGGCAATTGTTGAACAGTCAGTTATGATTTCGTTGTTAACAACAATGCTGTATTGGCTTTGAGTGGTTTGCGACAAGTGACGCCAAAACTTTTGCGGAGAAGATACCATGAAGTTAGGAAGGGTTTCCTCGTAGTATTTCTTTTTTGCTTGCCTAAGCTTTATTCGAAGCTGTGCTGATAGGTTAGATATCTTTCCACGATTTTTTACTTTCCTTTGTCTTCCTATTTTTCGCTTCAGGCGAACGATCTCTCGTGTTATCCAGGGGTTTCTTTTATTTCTCCTCTTTTTCCTTATTGGTACAAATGAGTTTATGCAGTGCAAGATAATGGTTTTGAATCTTGCCCACAACACATTGACGTCATTGTCAGAGCTCAGACTGCCTAGATGAAACGACAAATAATCAATGATGCTCGTGTCGTCAGCTTTATCAAAATTGGGAACGTGCGTAGTGCATTCTTTAGGATTTGTTGCCGGAACCTTGGTTTTGATTTGTACGAATACAAGATGATGGTCTGATATGCCAGCTTCAACTGCTGCCCGATAACTTTCAAACCGTCCATCAAGAAATACTAAGTCCAATATGGACTGTACTGTTCCCGTTTTTCGAGTGCTTTCCTGTACTACCTGTGTTAAATCGCATTCTGAACGCATTCGTTTATTTTTGGCGTGAATCAGCGTGAGCACGTGCATTTACGTTGGTAGTGATATACGCACCGAATCACCGCTTTTCAGACAAGTCACTGGACCTAACTGCTCCGACATTGTAAGAGGTAATATACTTCTTTTCCAACGAAACCCCGTCTGTGCATATTCGTATACTCATGGAGTGAGTCAGCGTCAGCACCTGTACTAGCACGGGCAGGGATACACGCGCCGAATCTGCGCTTTCCAGAGAGAGAGAGAGAGAGAATAAACATTTTTATTGGGTGAATGCAGCTTTGGAGAGGCGTCCTCATTCCAGAATGCCTTGAGCTAGCGCCGCGTCCTGGGCCCTCGCAATCAGCCGTTGCTGATCCTCGAGGTCGGAGTTGGCCAAGGCTCTCTCCCAAAGCTCGTTAGTGGGGTAACGGTTCGGAGGATTTAATGGTGCCGCTCTGCAACCCCCTACTATGTGTCTGAGGGACCCGGGCTCTGCGCAAAAGCGGCATTGCGGAGAGAATTGTCTAGGTGCTATGAGGTGATTTCTGGTTGGGTGGGGGAATGAAGTTATTGGACTTGGCTGCACCGACATTGTGAGAGGTAATATACTTACCTTCTTTTTCCACGGAAGCCAATGCCCGCATATTCGCTTATAAATGGCGTGAACCAGCGTCCACACGTGCATTAGCACAGAGAGAGATATACGCGCCGAATCAGCACTTTCCGGTGATGTGATAGGACTTGGCTGCGCCAACATTGTAACGTGTAATATGCTTTCTTTCGTTTCCTACTAAAGCGAATGCGCGCATATTCGTCGATTGATGGTGTGAATCAGCGTCATCACGTGTATTAACATGGGGAGTCATATACCCGCCGAATCAGCGCTTTCCAGAGAAGGGATTGGACCTGGTTGCACCGAGATATTAACAGGTAGTATGCTTACTTTCTTTTCCCATGAAAGGCAGTCTACGCATATTTGCTTATTCATGGTGTAAATCCGCGTCAGGACGTGCATTAGCACATAAAGTGACATATGCGCGGAATCGGAGCTTTCTAGAGAAGTGTTTAAACATAGCTGTGCCTACATTGTAACAAGAAACATGCTTACTTTATTTTCCTACGAAAGCCAATCTGCGCACATTTGTTTTTTTGTTTTTCGTGCCATGAATCAGCGTCAGCACGTTCGTTAGCATTGGGTGTGATACAATAGCAGAATTTCCAGAGAAGTGATTGGACGTGGCTGGGCCAACGCTATCAATTTCAACACCTTCACTTTTTTGTTTTTGTTTTCCTTGCAAGTGCTTCGACGCGTATTTGTTTATTCATCGCGTATATCTTCGTCAGCAGGTGCATATGGAGGTATCTATGGTCCTCAAGGTGTATCCAGACGACGGACCACGGACCACCACGGACCGGGCCGGAGACCGGTCACGTGGGCTTGACTATGCTTGGCTCTGCCCGTGGCAGCATCCACACGGCGGGCCCGAAGAGCAGGCGGCAGCGCGGCCTGGGAGGGATACTCTCGACCCCGCAGCTCCGCGAGCTCGTTGCGGCGCACTGCTTCCGAGAGTTCTTTTTTTTTTTATTTGTACATACTGCAGCCCCATAGGAGGACTATTGCAGAAGTGGGCCAGTACAGTGGTGAACAAAAAATAAAGTCAAATTAACAGCGACTCTTACAACATTCGCAACACTATTTGTACGACAGTCAAAGAACTGGAAAATCGTTTTCTTCGATCCTTAAAAGCAGAAAAACAGCGAAATGCATACACATAAAGCATAAACTAAACCTAATTTAAGCAGTTACACATCCTGGTTTTCATAGGGAGCACTTTCGAATTCGCTTATCTGGGGTGAACGAAGGCAGCCAGGTGAGGAATTCCATAATTCTAAAGAGCGGGGAAACGAGCTGTACTTGAAAGTATTTGTACCGTCATAGAAAGGGTTACGATTAGGCTGGTGGATGTTACGCGTGCAAGAAGGCTTGGTAAAAGATATACAAGCTGTGTTTGAAATATGATAGGACATATTAATTATGTTGTGGGAAAATTTTAATGATTTCGTATTACGACACACTGAAAGTAATGTTAGTTTCAGCGTAGGGAGGGCAGACGAGGGTGAAGAATAGCGGCCGTATCGGTGAAAAATGAAGCGGACGGCTTTTTTATGAACTGCTTCTAGTTTGATTATGTTATTTTGGTTATGGGGTGACCAGACTGTGACGCCATAATTAATAACGGGCGAACAAGATTTTTATACATTAAGAGTTTAATTGCCTTCGGAGCCTTTTGCATAGTACGACGTAGGTATCCAAGCAGCTTTAGGGCATGTGAACATGTTTGGTCAATGTGTGTAGTCCATGAGAGATGGTGAGTAAATGTTACGCAAACGTATTTGTAGCGTCGAACTCTGGATAGAGATGATCCATTCAAGGAATATGTCGCAATTATAAGTGCCACTCTTTTCGTAAAGGGCAAAAGAACCGTTTTTTCTAAAATAAGTGTTCATTTTCCATTTTTCAAACCAATCATGTAAAGAGACAAAGTAATCGTTCAATTGCTTTTAATTAGACGCAGAGCCAATCACGTCGTATAATACGCAATCGATAGCATAAAGACGAATGCTGGAAAGATTGGATTGGCTTGGATTGGATTGGAGCCAACTTTATTGATGCCTGCAGTTGGGCGCTCGCGCGCCCGACGAGGGCCTACGTCATCTACGAAGTCGCCGTTACTCGGCGCGGGTCTCCGCTCGCCGTTGCCGGCTCGCTGGGTCCGTGCCTTTCCAGCGCCTCGAGGACCTGCGAGACGGCCCAGAGCTGATCGTCTCGATCGTAGCTCTTCGCGGCTGCCTCGAGCCGCGGTGGGAGCGTTCTTGATTTTGCTTCTTCTGGAGATTTAACGCAGTCCCACAAGATGTGCGTGTAGTCTGCGGTCCTTCTCCGACTGACTCTGCACTTATGTCGGGGGGTACATGCGATTCATCTGGTCTGGAGCTGCCTCAGTACTACCGCCTGCGCTCGACTCAGCCTCGGGTGCGGGGGTGGGAGATTCCTGCGAGCCAGGCGGTAGGCTTTTGTGATTTCATTGTAATCCGTCATGCGGTCCTTGGTTCCCAACCACGTCGGACGGTCTGTCGCCGGGCCGCGGTTGGTTAGCGCTCGCGCCACTGCGTGTGCCGTCTCATTGTGGTTCTCATTGCGTTCCGACGCGTCGCCCGCGTGCGCCGGGAACCACTTGAGTCATACTTTTCGTTCTTGTAGTTTGACCGCTCGCAGTACGTGCTCAGGCTCCCTGCTGATTTGGCCTTTGGCGAAGTTTCGCACCGCCTGTCTTGATTCACTCAGCAACGTGTGGCAGTCGGTGATGGCCAGGGCGATGGCTACCTCCTACGCTTGTTCCGCTCCGGCGCTTCTCATGCTCGCTGCCGTCCTCGTGGCTCCGGTTGACGCCTCCATGACGACCGCTGGGAAGGCGTTCCGTTGGTATTCGGCCACGTCCACGTACCGCGCGTGTTCGTCGTTGGCAAGCTGGTCGATGACAGCCTTGGCCCTCGCCACTCTTCTTCCCTTGTTGAACTCGGGATTCATGTTCTTCGGTATGGCGTCGATTCTGGTCTGGCGTCGGACCTCTTCGGGGACGGGGAGCTTCATCTCCACCTCGTTCGAGCGTCCAATTCCCAGATCGTCCAGTATCTTCCTCCCCGCTTTGGTCATGGACAGCCGCTCCAGTTGAGAGGTCCGTTGCGCTTCGGCTATTTCTTCGAGCGTATTGTGTATCCCGAGTTGTTACAAGCGGGTCGTGCTCGTGGACTCGAACAGGCCCAGCGCCGTCTTGTACGCCCTTCTGATGAGCACGTTGATTTTGTTACGTTCGTGTTGCAGCCATCTGTGGTAGGCTGCAACGTACGCGACGTGGCCGATGACGAAGGATTGGACGAGCCTAATTGGCTCTCCTCTCTCATGCCAGCCTTCCGGGAAGTGACTCGTTTGAGGAGTCGAATCGCGTTGGCTGCTTTTGCCTTGAGACGGGTGATGGTTTCGCCGTTTCTTCCGTGCTTTTTGATGACCATGCCTAGGATCCTAATTTTGCTGACCTCGGGGATCACGTTGCCGGATTTGGTTACGATTCTGATTTTTTTCGTTTTCGCGTTGTCTGGTCTTGCCTCTGCTGTTTTTGGTAGGTGACAGTATGAGAAGCTCCGATTTGCTCGGCGAACGTCTCAGTTCGGTGCCTTCCAGCTGGTCTTCTATTGCGTCGACGGCGGCTTGCAGCGCGGCCTCGATGTGGGCGTCGCTGCCACCGGTCACCCACAGCGTGATATCACCCGCGTAGATGGAATGCCTGACGTCTTCGATTTCCCCGAGCTTTTCGGCCACTCCGATCATTACCAGGTTGAACAGCATCGGCGAAATTACCGATCCCTGCGGTGTGACGGTGCTCCCGAGCTTCTTCTCTTGCGTCTGTAGGTCGCCTGCTTGTAGCTTGACGGTCCTGTCCGTGAGGAAGTCCTTGATGTAGTTGTAGAATCTTTCGCCCATGTTGAACTTGGAGACTTGAGACAGAATCGCCGAGTGTTTCACCTTATCGAAGGCGCTCTGCAGGTCGAGCCCTAGGATTGCTTTGATGTCGCGGGCGCTGCCGCCGTCATCGATGATTTGGTATTTGAGCTGCAGCATCGCGTCCTGCGTGCTGAGGTGCTGTCTGAAGCCGATCAAAGTGGCCGGGTATAGCCCTTCCCCTTCCAGGTAGTCTTGCCACCTGTTGAGCAGAACGTGCTCCAGCACCTTGCCCACGCAGGACGTGAGCGAGATGGGCCGGAGGTTATCCGTGTCCGGCGGGTCCCCCGCCTTGGGGATCACGATGGTCTTGGCTGTCTTCCACAGCTTTGGCAGCGCGCCCGCTCTCCAGCAATTGTTGAAGTATTTTGCGAGGTTTTCAATCGAGCCGTCGTCGAGGTTCTTGAGCGCCTTGTTCGTGACGAGGTCCGGGCCGGCAGCCGACCGGCTGTTGAGGTCGTGCAGGGCCGCGCGTACCTCCTCGACGTCGATGTCACGATCGAGCTTCGCGTTAGGCAGGCCGCTGTAAGGCGCGTGTTGTTCGGTAGGTGTAGTCGGCAGGTATTTGTCGTTAATGCGCCTGGTGACTTCGTCGACGCCGTGTGCTGAGACCACCCGATGTATGAGCCTGGCGAGTCTGTCCCTTTGGTACGACTTGATCTTGGTTTCGTCGAGCAGATGCCGCCGCAGGTTCCACGTCTTCCCGCTGTGCATCTGCCCGTCTGCCGCGTGGCAGATCTCTTTCCACTTTTGCGTGCAGAGAGCGCGACAGTGATCCTCGATCGCTCTGTTCAGCTCCGCCACATGTTTTGGGAGGTAATTGACATAAATTAAAAACAATAAAAGACCCAGGACAGATTCTTGAGGAGCCACAGAGCATACTTCTAGAATGAATGACCTTGCCGAACTAAAATCGACGTATTGGCACCGGTTATAAAGGAAACTAGCAATCCAATCGGCCAGACGGGAATTTTTTATTACCACATTTAATTTTTGCAAGAGTTGAGAATGAAGGAATGAATCGAAAGCTTTAGAAAGAAAATAACGTGACTGATGCTGGCGATGACATCTCCTTGCAAATGTTCATCCACAGAAGTTTTTTTTTGTTTTTTCGGACAGCCCAATAAGTCATCCAGGCTGCTGTCCCACAAAGTAGGAAATTGTTGGACTAAGGCCAAAAAGTAAAATGTTGCGTCATCTGGCCAGGATGCCGTGGTTGCAACAACACGTGAAAAACCAACTTGTCACCCGCGCTGCCGATCGTGCGTGTGGTGGCGCTGCCGATTCGGCTGCCGATAACATGGAGGAAGAAAAAAATCCAGTAGGGTGCGTCACGTGATTCTGCTAGCCACGGCAAGTCAACCTCCTCTGAAGCCGCCCCTCCTGCCCGCCGGGGCCTTGTGCGTGGTGCCTTTTGGGTAGGGAATATGCCCACAATTTTGCCGGACCATTCGTGCTTGTTTGGAACGTGGTAACGATTAGTGGATTAGTGGCGTCTGCCGTCGAGGGCACGGAGGCGCGTAGGAAGTACAACACGTGGGTTTCTGCTACCACAGTGTCGTTCGTCGCTTCAAATGCGTTGCCTTCAAATGTGGAGAAAGACTGGGGAGCCAGGCCCCATGGCGACATAATTTTCAAAGCATCATTTGCGCTTACCACCGCAGTTAGTCGGCGCCCTAAACTCGAAAACCGTTCAGAGAATGCCGGCCTGAGCGTGGTCTATCATCTCGTCAAATCAGCTGTTGCGGACTTGAAACTCCGGTGCGTATTTTCTTGCTAATTTTTGTTCCGCTGTTTAGCACTTATGTAGGATGAGACAAGATCTTTCGCGGGATAGTTCTTTGTCGCGTGCTTGCTTAGTAAAAGGTTCTTTGAGCGTCCTTCGTTGAGCAAAAAGGAAATAGCATTACCCTACACTCTAAACGCCGAAGTCATCGCCTTTCCTTGAGGTTTATGTGCACTATTTTGTAAGATTGTGTGGTACGACGTCCTTACGCTGTTGAGACGTGCCTATTGAGTTCTCGCCGGTCTGTTGAGAGGCAGAAGGCATTTTGCAGAACGGCGGCGTCGACTGGGACCGTCTGCCTTAACTGTGGGCCGGCACGGTATCAAATATGGTCGGGGTCCCCGGCTCGCCAGCCCATCGTTAGGCACAAGATGGGACGAATTTTTTTCACACGGAAAAGCAGTCGCTGCGGACCCTAGACGCTCGATTTAGCACTGGCACATGTATTCAGGGGCGAAATACATCATGTTGCTTCCAAGAAGATGCCCCAAAACACGACGAATCGCTGTCAGAACGGCGGCTTGGTTGCCTTCACACGTTTGCTGGGCGAAAGGTTTCCTAGTCTGTTTAAACCGCCCCGAAACGCGGCCGGTTTTCCTTTAGGTGGTCATTGCGGGCTCTTGTGCATAATGCCTACTCCTTCTTTCGCTACTGCATTCGTACCTTTCTGATGCTTGCTTAAGCGGCCAGCCGCGTGGTGGTTCGGTGCTTTACCTGACTGACAAAACAGAGACTCGACTGCTTCACACACTTGAATTCCTTCACTGAACCTCGGCGTGCGTTTGCCATGCCGACTGTGTGCGCATATTCCAAAACCCGCGCAGCAGACGCAATCAAAGCGAGCCGATTAAACCTACCGCTTGTCTATCACGTGATAGCCTATTTCCCCTCATCATATTCCTCTAAATGTTTCATGACTACGCTTCAAAATTATCACGTGACGCTCCCTCCTAGCATTTTCTTTCCTCCATGGCCGAAAACGACCAGCTAGTACTGTTGCCAGGCCTCGTGGCTGCAACTGTTCTAAAAAGTTCATGGGCCATCGCCAGAAAAAAATGTGCTCGCATTTCTCGCCTGCGCCGGGCCGCGGACCCGGCACCGGCCTGGCAGACCGGAAGTAAACGCGACGTGTCGCCGGATCCACGGGCCAAAACAGGCCCCTGGTCCGTTTCGAAAAAAATAATTGAATTTGGCTGGATGAAAATTTCATGTGCATATGAATTACTATTTTTTCTACTTCATTCGGGCAAAACGAAATTGCGCATTCGTTTATTTATCAGATATAGTAGTCAGCCGGTGCATGGGGAGGTATGAAGGCACCGAACAAGCGCTTTCGAGATGTGTGATTGGACCTGGCTGAGTCAACAACTTCATGGAATATAGGCTTGCTTACCTTTTTTCTTTCTTTTTTTCTCTCTAGAGCTCTTGGATGCCTGTCCTTTATTCATCGCGAATATCAGCGTCAGAAAGTGCATGAAGAGGTATGTATGCGCAGAACGAGCGATTTCAAGACAAGCGATGGGAGCTGCTGGACCAACATTTTCATGGGATTACCTTTTAAGCACGAAATGCTTTGAGCTCCCGTTGTCGGTGACCTTCAAGTGACTTTGTGCAAAAAGCCAAAGCCCTTAACTTGGCACTCAGACAAGGACAGCCGGGCATCGTTGCGAGAACAAAGCGAGATCATCCGGGCAGCCAGTGAAAACATAACAAAATGCAGCTACTGGTCCCCAACCCTTTGTATATGATAGCATTACATAAGCTAGTTACTGCCTAAAGATCTCACCAAAGATGTTGCTTCTGACTTCTTCCTAATGTTTGTTCACAACATCATTCAAGCTATAACTTCTAGCAGGTTTAAGATTTATTCGGTGCTTCCAATAACGATGTTCAAAAGGGCAGATACGGTGCCCCATACACTTCGCTGTCATCTTTTGGTGCTAAGACAGAGTTGCCTGTGCTCGTTGCAACGCCAGTGGTCCGTGACTTCCACGGCGCGGCTTCTTGCGCCGCCTCCTTCGAGAGATGGCACCGCGCTGCGTCACCAGAGGATGATTGTGAGATGGTTGTGAGTAATCGTCATAATTATTTCAACCAATCTGCTTTGCCGGTAGCCATTTCAGGCTTATATCTATTCTCAATTACCGGAGAGCGAGCACTTCCTTAATTATTTTTTTTTTATTTCGAGATTTTGGACGCATATCTGTTTATTCATCGCGTATATTGGCGTCAGAAAACGCATGGGGTGGTATGTGTGCGCGGAACAAGGGCTTTCGAGACAATTAAGCAATTGAACCTGGCTTGGCCACCACCATCATAGGCAATAGATATTTTTTTTCCTGGCGAAATCTTCGACGCATATCCGTTTACTTATCGCGTATATAGACTTGAGAAAGTGCATGGGCAGGTACATATGGGGCGCGAGACTAAAACATCTTCGAGACATGTGATTGCACCTGGTTGTGATTGTGGTTGTGATTGTGGTTGTGATGTGTGACACGTGATTGGACCTGGCTTCCCAGCAGCGAGCGAATTTACCTTCCTTCTGCCTTTCACTTCAATGCGAGCTAAGCGGCGAGAACACAACGCACATGAAGCTCTCAGCACTCAGCCCACTCTGTCCCCATCGCAGATCGCTTTCAAGATAGGGCCTGCGCGGCGGCACCATACACAGCCGCGACCGGAGTGCAGTTGATCAAGTCATCGATCATGTGACACTATCAAGTTAGGTCACCGACTACAGCACGTATCGGCCAGTGCTCATCTTCCACGAAGCCACAGCATCATCCAATTTGAAGATTAAGGATAAACGCAACAAGAAAAATCACGCAAGAGACAGTGTACATAATAAATGTTGTATATAGTTCCTTTATTTACAAAATCTCTCGTCATTTCATACAACGTCCACATCCTCTGGGAGCCATCTATAGCATGGGCGAACATTGCTACTACCAGCCTCATCTTCGTTGCCTCATGCTGGTCTAAACGAACATTTCGAGGTTGCAACACTGCCTGTCGGTTTCCCCAATTCTTTCTTGCTGTTTCTCTCACCTAAAGCAAACAAAGGAGCATACGTAGACGAAAAAGCAGGTGAGTAGTAACAAATGCTTCCGGAAAATTTAGACAACTCCCAAAAGAGATCCTGCGCGTAATATATTATAGTTTTTCCGGGCAAGCCCATCGACACGTATCCGTTTATTCAGTGCGCATATAGGCATCACAAAGTGCTCGAAAATTTATGTACATGACGAACTAACGCTGTCGAGAGAAGTAATTGGACGGGGCCCAACATTTTCGTAGTCTTACCTTTTTGTCATTTTTTCCTGGCAAGCTCTTAGACGGATATCCGTTCATTCTCAAGTATAACGGCGTCAGAAATGGCACGCAGAGGTACGTATGCGCGAAACGAGGGCTTTTGAGAGAAATTATAGAACTTGGCGGGGCCACCATTTTCATGGCGTATAGACTTCCTTTAGCTTCAGTTTTTCCCGGCAAGCTCTTCGACACATATCCGCTTATTCATCGCTTACATAGGCGAAACAAAGTGCTTGGAGAGGTATGTAACCACAGCACACCAGCGCTTTGAAGACATGTGATTGGAGCTGACTTTCAAACATTTTCAAGGGCTACAGCATTCCTTTTTTCTCTTTTTTTCCTGCCAAGCACTTTTTCCGTTTATACATCGCATAGAACACACCCCACGCACGTTCTGACACCGATTTACTCGTTGTTTACTCGTTTACTCGATGAATCCCTTTATTCATCGCGTGAAAAAGCGAAACAAAGTGCTTGAAAAGGTATGTATGCGCTACACCAGCGCTTTAAAGACATGTGATTCCAGCTGGTTTCAAACATCTTCAATGGACTATAGGCTTCCATTTTTTCATTTTCCCCTGCGAAGCTCTTCGATGCGTATTCGGTCATACATTGCGTATAAAGGCAAAACAAAGATCATGAAGAAGTATGTATGCGCGAGTCCAGCGCTTTCGGGACAAGTGATTGGACCTGGCTTTCAAACAATTTTCATAATCGATTGGCTTGCCTCTTTTTCATTGTTGGGGAAAATTATTTATTTATTCGTATACTTATCGCGTAAATCGGCACCGGCACGTGCGTGGGGAGGGATGTATGCGGTGAACCAGCTCTTTCGTGGAAACCTATTGGACCTTGCTGAGACAATATATTCTACCGCTTTTTTGAAGAAAATAAATATGCGCTTAAACATTTAGTTTTCGAGTAAATCGGCGTCAGAACGTGCGCGGGGTGTGTTCTATGCGAAGAACTACGACTTTCGAGAGGACTTATTCGACCTTGCTGAAACGATATTTTCCTGGGCTATAGGCTTAGTGATTTTTACATTTTTTGAGTAAAATAAATATGCGCTTATACGTTTAGTTTTCGAGTAAATCGGCGTCAGAACGTGCGTAGGGTGTGTTCTATGCGAAGAACTACCACTTTCGAGAGGACTTATTCGACCTTGCTGAAAAGATACTTTCCTGGGCTATAGGTTTAGTGATTTTTACATTTTTCGAGGAAAATAAATATGCGCTTATACGTTTAGTTTTCGAGTAAATCGGCGTCAGAACGTGCGTAGGGTGTGTTCTATGCGAAGAACTACCACTTTCGAGAGGACTTAATCGACCTTGCTAAAAAGATACTTTCCTGGGCTATAGGCTTAGTGATTTTTACATTTTTCGAGGAAAACAAATATGCGCTTATACGTTTAGTTTTCGAGTAAATCGGCGTCAGAACGTGCGTAGGGTGTGTTCTATGCGAAGAACTACCACATTCGAGAGGACTTATTCGACCTTGCTGAAAAGATATTTTCCTGGGCTATAGGCTTAGTGATTTTTACATTTTTTGAGGAAAATAAATATGCGCTTATACGTTTAGTTTTCGAGTAAATCGGCGTCAGAACGTGCGTGGGGTGTGTTCTATGCGAAGAACTACCACTTTCGAGAGTACTTATTCGACCTTGCTGAAAAGATATTTTCCTGGGCTATAGGCTTAGTGATTTTTACATTTTTTGAGGAAAAAAAATATGCGCTTATACGTTTAGTTTTCGAGTAAATCGGCGTCAGAACGTGCGTAGGGTGTGTTCTATGCGAAGAACTACCACTTTCGAGAGGACTTATTCGACCTTGCTGAAAAGATACTTTCCTGGGCTATAGGCTTAGTGATTTTTACATTTTTCGAGGAAAATAAATATCCGCTTATACGTTTATTTTCGAGTAAATCGGCGTCAGAACGTGCGTAGGGTGTGTTCTATGCGAAGAACTACCACTTTCGAGAGGACTTATTCGACCTTGCTAAAAAGATACTTTACTGGGCTATAGGCTTAGTGATTTTTACATTTTTCGAGGAAAATAAATATGCGCTTATACGTTTAGTTTTCGAGTAAATCGGCGTCAGAACGTGCGTAGGGTGTGTTCTATGCGAAGAACTACCACTTTTGAGAAGACTTATTCGACCTTGCTGAAAAGATATTTTCCTGGGCTATAGGCTTAGTGATTTTTACATTTTTTGAGGAAAATAAATATGCGCTTATACGTTTAGTTTTCGAGTAAATCGGCGTCAGAACGTGCGTGGGGTGTGTTCTATGCGAAGAACTACCACTTTCGAGAGTACTTATTCGACCTTGCTGAAAAGATATTTTCCTTGGCTATAGGCTTAGTGATTTTTACATTTTTTGAGGAAAATAAATATGCGCTTATACGTTTAGTTTTCGAGTAAATCGGCGTCAGAACGTGCGTAGGGTGTGTTCTATGCGAAGAACTACCACTTTCGAGAGGACTTATTCGACCTTGCTGAAAAGATACTTTCCTGGGCTATAGGTTTAGTGATTTTTACATTTTTCGAGGAAAATAAATATGCGCTTATACGTTTAGTTTTCGAGTAAATCGGCGTCAGAACGTGCGTAGGGTGTGTTCTATGCGAAGAACTACCACTTTCGAGAGGACTTATTCGACCTTGCTGAAAAGATATTTTCCTGGGCTATAGGCTTAGTGATTTTTACATTTTTTGAGGAAAATAAATATGCGCTTATACGTTTAGTTTTCGAGTAAATCGGCGTCAGAACGTGCGTGGGGTGTGTTCTATGCGAAGAACTACCACTTTCGAGAGTACTTATACGACCTTGCTGAAAAGATATTTTCCTGGGCTATAGGCTTAGTGATTTTTACATTTTTGGGGGAAAATAAATATGCGCTTATACGTTTAGTTTTCGAGTAAATCGGCGTCAGAACGTGCGTGGGGTGTGTTCTATGCGAAGAACTACCACTTTCGAGAGTACTTATTCGACCTTGCTGAAAAGATATTTTCCTTGGCTATAGGCTTAGTGATTTTTACATTTTTTGAGGAAAATAAATATGCGCTTATACGTTTAGTTTTCGAGTAAATCGGCGTCAGAACGTGCGTAGGGTGTGTTCTATGCGAAGAACTACCACTTTCGAGAGGACTTATTCGACCTTGCTGAAAAGATACTTTCCTGGGCTATAGGTTTAGTGATTTTTACATTTTTCGAGGAAAATAAATATGCGCTTATACGTTTAGTTTTCGAGTAAATCGGCGTCAGAACGTGCGTAGGGTGTGTTCTATGCGAAGAACTACCACTTTCGAGAGGACTTATTCGACCTTGCTGAAAAGATATTTTCCTGGGCTATAGGCTTAGTGATTTTTACATTTTTTGAGGAAAATAAATATGCGCTTATACGTTTAGTTTTCGAGTAAATCGGCGTCAGAACGTGCGTGGGGTGTGTTCTATGTGAAGAACTACCACTTTCGAGAGTACTTATACGACCTTGCTGAAAAGATATTTTCCTGGGCTATAGGCTTAGTGATTTTTACATTTTTTGGGGAAAATAAATATGCGCTTATACGTTTAGTTTTCGAGTAAATCGGCGTCAGAACGTGCGTAGGGTGTGTTCTATGCGAAGAACTACCACTTTCGAGACGACTTATTCGACCTTGCTGAAAAGATATTTTCCTGGGCTATAGGCTTAGTGAATTTTACATTTTTTGAAGAAAATAAATATGCGCTTATACGTTTAGTTTTCGAGTAAATCGGCGTCAGAACGTGCGTGGGGTGTGTTCTATGCGAAGAACTACCACTTTCGAAAGGACTTATTCGAACTTGCTGAAAAGGAATTTTCCTGGGCTATAGGCTTAGTGATTTTTAAATTTTTTGAGGAAAATAAATATGCGCTTATACGTTTAGTTTTCGAGTAAATCGGCGTCAGAACGTGCGTGGGGTGTGTTCTATGCGAAGAACTACCACTTTCGAGAGGACTTATTCGACCTTGCTGAAAAGATATTTTCCTGGGCTATAGGCTTACTGATTTTTACATTTTTTTAGGAAAATAAATATGCGCTTATACGTTTAGTTTTCGAGTAAATCGGCGTCAGAACGTGCCTAGGGTGTGTTCTATGCGAAGAACTACCACTTTCGAGAGGACTTATTCGACCTTGCTGAAAAGATATTTTCCTGGGCTATAGGCTTACTGATTTTTACATTTTTTTAGGAAAATAAATATGCGCTTATACGTTTAGTTTTCGAGTAAATCGGCGTCAGAACGTGCCTAGGGTGTGTTCTATGCGAAGAACTACCACTTTCGAGAGGACTTATTCGACCTTGCTGAAAAGATATTTTCCTGGGCTATAGCCTTAGTGAATTTTACATTTTTTGAGGAAAATAAATACGCGCTATACGTTTAGTTTTCGAGTAAATTGGCATCAGAACGTGCGTGGGGTGTTTTCTATGCGAAGAACTACCACTGTCGAGAGGACTTATTCAACCTTGCTGAAACGATACTTTCCTGGCCTATAGGCTTAGTGATTTTTACATTTTTTGAGGAAAATAAATATGCGCTTATACGTTTAGTTTTCGAGTAAATCGGCATCAGAACGTGTGTGGGGCGCGTTCTATGTGAAGAACTACGACTTTCGAGAGGACCTATTCGACCTTGCTGAAACGATATTTTCCTGGGCTATAGGCTTAGTGATTTTTACATTTTTTGAGGAAAATAAATATGCGCTTATACGTTTAGTTTTCGAGTAAATCGGCGTCAGAACGTGCGTAGGGTGTGTTCAATGCGAAGAACTACCACTTTCGAGAGGACTTATTCTTCCTTGCTGAAAAGATATTTTCCTGGGCTATAGGCTTAGTGATTTTTACAATTTTTGAGGAAAATAAATATGCGCTTGTACGTTTAGTTTTCGAGTAAATCGGCGTCAGAAAGTGCGTGGGGTGTGTTCTATGCGAAGAACTACCACTTTCGAGAGGACTTATTCGTCTGTGCTGAAAATATATTTTCCTGGGCTATAGGCTTAGTGATATTTAATTTTTTTGAGGAAAATAAATAAGCGCTTATACGTTTAGTTTTCGAGTAAATCGGCGTCAGAACGTGCGTAGGGTGTGTTCTATGCGAAGAACTACGCATTTCGAGAGGACTTATTCGACCTTGCTGAAACGATATTATCCTGGGCTATAGGCTTAGTGATTTTTACATTACTGAGGAAAATAAATATGCGCTTATACGTTTAGTTTTCGACTAAATCGGCGTCAGAACGTGCGTGGGGTGTGTTCTATGCGAAGAACTACCACTTTCGAGAGGACTTATTCGACCTAGCTGAAACGATATTTTCCTGGGCTATAGGCTTAGCGATTTTTGCAATTTTTGAGGAAAATAAATATGCGCTTGTACGTTTAGTTTTCGAGTAAATCGGCGTCAGAACGTGCGTGGGGTGTGTTCTATTCGAAGAACTACCACTTTCGAGAGGACTTATTCGTCCTTGCTGAAAAGATATTTTCCTGGGCTATAGGCTTAGTGATTTTTCAATTTTTTGAGGAAAATAAATAAGCGCTTATACGTTTAGTTTTCGAGTAAATCAGCGTCAGAACGTGCGTGGGGTGTGTTCTATGCGAAGAACTACGACTTTCGAGAGGACTTACTCGACCTTGCTGAAACGATATTTGCCTGGGCTATAGGCTTAGTGATTTTTACATTTATTGAGGAAAATAAATATGCGCTAATACGTTTAGTTTTCGAGTAAATCGGCGTCAGAACGTGCGTAGGGTGTGTTCTATGCGAAGAACTACCACTTTCGAGAGGACTAATTCGACCTTGCTAAAAAGATACTTTCCTGGGCTATAGGCTTAGTGATTTTTACATTTTTCGAGGAAAATAAATATGCGCTTATACGTTTAGTTTTCGAGTAAATCGGCGTCAGAACGTGCGTAGGGTGCGTTCTATGCGAAGAACTACCACTTTCGAGAGGACTTATTCGACCTTGCTGAAAAGATATTTTCCTGGGCTATAGGCTTAGTGATTTTTACATTTTTTGAGGAAAATAAATATGCGCTTATACGTTTAGTTTTCGAGTAAATCGGCGTCAGAACGTGCGTGGGGTGTGTTCTATGCGAAGAACTACCACTTTCGAGAGTACTTATTCGACCTTGCTGAAAAGATATTTTCCTGGGCTATAGGCTTAGTGATTTTTACATTTTTTGAGGAAAATAAATATGCGCTTATACGTTTAGTTTTCGAGTAAATCGGCGTCAGAACGTGCGTAGGGTGTGTTCTATGCGAAGAACTACCACTTTCGAGAGGACTTATTCGACCTTGCTGAAAAGATACTTTCCTGGGCTATAGGCTTAGTGATTTTTACATTTTTCGAGGAAAATAAATATGCGCTTATACGTTTATTTTCGAGTAAATCGGCGTCAGAACGTGCGTAGGGTGTGTTCTATGCGAAGAACTACCACTTTCGAGAGGACTTATTCGACCTTGCTAAAAAGATACTTTACTGGGCTATAGGCTTAGTGATTTTTACATTTTTCGAGGAAAATAAATATGCGCTTATACGTTTAGTTTTCGAGTAAATCGGCGTCAGAACGTGCGTAGGGTGTGTTCTATGCGAAGAACTACCACTTTCGAGAAGACTTATTCGACCTTGCTGAAAAGATATTTTCCTGGGCTATAGGCTTAGTGATTTTTACATTTTTTTAGGAAAATAAATATGCGCTTATACGTTTAGTTTTCGAGTAAATCGGCGTCAGAACGTGCGTGGGGTGTGTTCTATGCGAAGAACTACCACTTTCGAGAGTACTTATTCGACCTTGCTGAAAAGATATTTTCCTTGGCTATAGGCTTAGTGATTTTTACATTTTTTGAGGAAAATAAATATGCGCTTATACGTTTAGTTTTCGAGTAAATCGGCGTCAGAACGTGCGTAGGGTGTGTTCTATGCGAAGAACTACCACTTTCGAGAGGACTTATTCGACCTTGCTGAAAAGATACTTTCCTGGGCTATAGGTTTAGTGATTTTTACATTTTTCGAGGAAAATAAATATGCGCTTATACGTTTAGTTTTCGAGTAAATCGGCGTCAGAACGTGCGTGGGGTGTGTTCTATGTGAAGAACTACCACTTTCGAGAGTACTTATACGACCTTGCTGAAAAGATATTTTCCTGGGCTATAGGCTTAGTGATTTTTACATTTTTTGGGGAAAATAAATATGCGCTTATACGTTTAGTTTTCGAGTAAATCGGCGTCAGAACGTGCGTAGGGTGTGTTCTATGCGAAGAACTACCACTTTCGAGACGACTTATTCGACCTTGCTGAAAAGATATTTTCCTGGGCTATAGGCTTAGTGAATTTTACATTTTTTGAAGAAAATAAATATGCGCTTATACGTTTAGTTTTCGAGTAAATCGGCGTCAGAACGTGCGTGGGGTGTGTTCTATGCGAAGAACTACCACTTTCGAAAGGACTTATTCGAACTTGCTGAAAAGGAATTTTCCTGGGCTATAGGCTTAGTGATTTTTAAATTTTTTGAGGAAAATAAATATGCGCTTATACGTTTAGTTTTCGAGTAAATCGGCGTCAGAACGTGCGTGGGGTGTGTTCTATGCGAAGAACTACCACTTTCGAGAGGACTTATTCGACCTTGCTGAAAAGATATTTTCCTGGGCTATAGGCTTACTGATTTTTACATTTTTTTAGGAAAATAAATATGCGCTTATACGTTTAGTTTTCGAGTAAATCGGCGTCAGAACGTGCCTAGGGTGTGTTCTATGCGAAGAACTACCACTTTCGAGAGGACTTATTCGACCTTGCTGAAAAGATATTTTCCTGGGCTATAGGCTTACTGATTTTTACATTTTTTTAGGAAAATAAATATGCGCTTATACGTTTAGTTTTCGAGTAAATCGGCGTCAGAACGTGCCTAGGGTGTGTTCTATGCGAAGAACTACCACTTTCGAGAGGACTTATTCGACCTTGCTGAAAAGATATTTTCCTGGGCTATAGCCTTAGTGAATTTTACATTTTTTGAGGAAAATAAATACGCGCTATACGTTTAGTTTTCGAGTAAATTGGCATCAGAACGTGCGTGGGGTGTTTTCTATGCGAAGAACTACCACTGTCGAGAGGACTTATTCAACCTTGCTGAAACGATACTTTCCTGGCCTATAGGCTTAGTGATTTTTACATTTTTTGAGGAAAATAAATATGCGCTTATACGTTTAGTTTTCGAGTAAATCGGCATCAGAACGTGTGTGGGGCGCGTTCTATGTGAAGAACTACGACTTTCGAGAGGACCTATTCGACCTTGCTGAAACGATATTTTCCTGGGCTATAGGCTTAGTGATTTTTACATTTTTTGAGGAAAATAAATATGCGCTTATACGTTTAGTTTTCGAGTAAATCGGCGTCAGAACGTGCGTAGGGTGTGTTCAATGCGAAGAACTACCACTTTCGAGAGGACTTATTCTTCCTTGCTGAAAAGATATTTTCCTGGGCTATAGGCTTAGTGATTTTTACAATTTTTGAGGAAAATAAATATGCGCTTGTACGTTTAGTTTTCGAGTAAATCGGCGTCAGAAAGTGCGTGGGGTGTGTTCTATGCGAAGAACTACCACTTTCGAGAGGACTTATTCGTCTGTGCTGAAAATATATTTTCCTGGGCTATAGGCTTAGTGATATTTAATTTTTTTGAGGAAAATAAATAAGCGCTTATACGTTTAGTTTTCGAGTAAATCGGCGTCAGAACGTGCGTAGGGTGTGTTCTATGCGAAGAACTACGCATTTCGAGAGGACTTATTCGACCTTGCTGAAACGATATTATCCTGGGCTATAGGCTTAGTGATTTTTACATTACTGAGGAAAATAAATATGCGCTTATACGTTTAGTTTTCGACTAAATCGGCGTCAGAACGTGCGTGGGGTGTGTTCTATGCGAAGAACTACCACTTTCGAGAGGACTTATTCGACCTAGCTGAAACGATATTTTCCTGGGCTATAGGCTTAGCGATTTTTGCAATTTTTGAGGAAAATAAATATGCGCTTGTACGTTTAGTTTTCGAGTAAATCGGCGTCAGAACGTGCGTGGGGTGTGTTCTATTCGAAGAACTACCACTTTCGAGAGGACTTATTCGTCCTTGCTGAAAAGATATTTTCCTGGGCTATAGGCTTAGTGATTTTTCAATTTTTTGAGGAAAATAAATAAGCGCTTATACGTTTAGTTTTCGAGTAAATCAGCGTCAGAACGTGCGTGGGGTGTGTTCTATGCGAAGAACTACGACTTTCGAGAGGACTTACTCGACCTTGCTGAAACGATATTTGCCTGGGCTATAGGCTTAGTGATTTTTACATTTATTGAGGAAAATAAATATGCGCTAATACGTTTAGTTTTCGAGTAAATCGGCGTCAGAACGTGCGTAGGGTGTGTTCTATGCGAAGAACTACCACTTTCGAGAGGACTAATTCGACCTTGCTAAAAAGATACTTTCCTGGGCTATAGGCTTAGTGATTTTTACATTTTTCGAGGAAAATAAATATGCGCTTATACGTTTAGTTTTCGAGTAAATCGGCGTCAGAACGTGCGTAGGGTGCGTTCTATGCGAAGAACTACCACTTTCGAGAGGACTTATTCGACCTTGCTGAAAAGATATTTTCCTGGGCTATAGGCTTAGTGATTTTTACATTTTTTGAGGAAAATAAATATGCGCTTATACGTTTAGTTTTCGAGTAAATCGGCGTCAGAACGTGCGTGGGGTGTGTTCTATGCGAAGAACTACCACTTTCGAGAGTACTTATTCGACCTTGCTGAAAAGATATTTTCCTGGGCTATAGGCTTAGTGATTTTTACATTTTTTGAGGAAAATAAATATGCGCTTATACGTTTAGTTTTCGAGTAAATCGGCGTCAGAACGTGCGTAGGGTGTGTTCTATGCGAAGAACTACCACTTTCGAGAGGACTTATTCGACCTTGCTGAAAAGATACTTTCCTGGGCTATAGGCTTAGTGATTTTTACATTTTTCGAGGAAAATAAATATGCGCTTATACGTTTATTTTCGAGTAAATCGGCGTCAGAACGTGCGTAGGGTGTGTTCTATGCGAAGAACTACCACTTTCGAGAGGACTTATTCGACCTTGCTAAAAAGATACTTTACTGGGCTATAGGCTTAGTGATTTTTACATTTTTCGAGGAAAATAAATATGCGCTTATACGTTTAGTTTTCGAGTAAATCGGCGTCAGAACGTGCGTAGGGTGTGTTCTATGCGAAGAACTACCACTTTCGAGAAGACTTATTCGACCTTGCTGAAAAGATATTTTCCTGGGCTATAGGCTTAGTGATTTTTACATTTTTTTAGGAAAATAAATATGCGCTTATACGTTTAGTTTTCGAGTAAATCGGCGTCAGAACGTGCGTGGGGTGTGTTCTATGCGAAGAACTACCACTTTCGAGAGTACTTATTCGACCTTGCTGAAAAGATATTTTCCTTGGCTATAGGCTTAGTGATTTTTACATTTTTTGAGGAAAATAAATATGCGCTTATACGTTTAGTTTTCGAGTAAATCGGCGTCAGAACGTGCGTAGGGTGTGTTCTATGCGAAGAACTACCACTTTCGAGAGGACTTATTCGACCTTGCTGAAAAGATACTTTCCTGGGCTATAGGTTTAGTGATTTTTACATTTTTCGAGGAAAATAAATATGCGCTTATACGTTTAGTTTTCGAGTAAATCGGCGTCAGAACGTGCGTAGGGTGTGTTCTATGCGAAGAACTACCACTTTCGAGAGGACTTATTCGACCTTGCTGAAAAGATATTTTCCTGGGCTATAGGCTTAGTGATTTTTACATTTTTTGAGGAAAATAAATATGCGCTTATACGTTTAGTTTTCGAGTAAATCGGCGTCAGAACGTGCGTGGGGTGTGTTCTATGCGAAGAACTACCACTTTCGAGAGTACTTATACGACCTTGCTGAAAAGATATTTTCCTGGAGCATAGGCTTAGTGATTTTTACATTTTTTGGGGAAAATAAATATGCGCTTATACGTTTAGTTTTCGAGTAAATCGGCGTCAGAACGTGCGTAGGGTGTGTTCTATGCGAAGAACTACCACTTTCGAGAGGACTTATTCGACCTTGCTGAAAAGATATTTTCCTGGGCTATAGGCTTAGTGAATTTTACATTTTTTGAAGAAAATAAATATGCGCTTATACGTTTAGTTTTCGAGTAAATCGGCGTCAGAACGTGCGTGGGGTGTGTTCTATGCGAAGAACTACCACTTTCGAGAGGACTTATTCGACCTTGGTGAAAAGGAATTTTCCTGGGCTATAGGCTTAGTGATTTTTAAATTTTTTGAGGAAAATAAATATGCGCTTATACGTTTAGTTTTCGAGTAAATCGGCGTCAGAACGTGCGTGGGGTGTGTTCTATGCGAAGAACTACCACTTTCGAGAGGACTTATTCGACCTTGCTGAAAAGATATTTTCCTGGGCTATAGGCTTACTGATTTTTACATTTTTTTAGGAAAATAAATATGCGCTTATACGTTTAGTTTTCGAGTAAATCGGCGTCAGAACGTGCCTAGGGTGTGTTCTATGCGAAGAACTACCACTTTCGAGAGGACTTATTCGACCTTGCTGAAAAGATATTTTCCTGGGCTATAGGCTTAGTGATTTTTACAATTTTTGAGGAAAATAAATATGCGCTTGTACGTTTAGTTTTCGAGTAAATCGGCGTCAGAACGTGCGTGGGGTGTGTTCTATGCGAAGAACTACCACTTTCGAGAGGACTTATTCGTCCTTGCTGAAAAGATATTTTCCTGGGCTATAGGCTTAGTGATTTTTAAATTTTTTGAGGAAAATAAATAAGCGCTTATACGTTTAGTTTTCGAGTAAATCGGCGCCAGAACGTGCGTGGGGTGTGTTCTATGCGAAGAACTACCACTTTCGAGAGGACTTATTCGTCCTTGCTGAAAGGATATTTTCCTGGGCTATAGGCTTAGTGATTTTTCAATTTTTTGAGGAAAAAAATAAGCGCTTATACGTTTAGTTTTCAAGTAAATCGGCGTCAGAACGTGCGTAGGGTGTGTTCTATGCGAAGAACTACCACTTTCGAGAGGACTTATTCGACCTTGCTGGAACGATATTTTCCTGGGCTACAGGCTTAGTGATTTTTACATTTCTGAGGAAAATAAATATGCGCTTATACGTTTAGTTTTCGAGTAAATCGGTGTCAGAAC
The DNA here is from genome assembly GCF_023375885.2 of Dermacentor andersoni. Lineage (NCBI taxonomy): Eukaryota > Metazoa > Arthropoda > Arachnida > Ixodida > Ixodidae > Dermacentor > Dermacentor andersoni. The sequence goes on from NC_092818.1 coordinate 135,514,147, forward strand.
GTGCGTGGGGTGTGTTCTATGCGAAGAACTACCACCTTCGAGAGGGCTTATTCGACCTTGCTGGAACGATATTTTCCTGGGCTATAGGCTTAGTGATTTTTACATTACTGAGGAAAATAAATATGCGCTTATACGTTTAGTTTTCGAGTAAATCGGCGTCAGAACGTGCGTGGGGTGTGTTCTATGCGAAGAACTATCACTTTCGAGAGGACTTATTCGACCTAGCTGAAACGATATTTTCCTGGGCTATAGGCTTAGTAATTTTTACAATTTTTGAGGAAAATAAATATGCGCTTATACGTTTAGTTTTCGAGTAAATCGGCGTCAGAACATGCGTAGGGTGTGTTCTATGCGAAGAACTACCACTTTCGAGAGGACTTATTCGACCTTGCTGAAAAGATATTTTCCTGGGCTATAGGCTTAGTGATTTTTACATTTTTGAGGAAAATAAATATGAGCTTATACGTTTTGTTTTCGAGTAAATCGGCGTCAAAACGTGCGTGGGGTGTGTTCTATGCGAAGAACTACCACTTTCGAGAGGACTTATTCGACCTTGCTGAAACGATATTTTCCTGGCCGATAGGCTTAGTGGTTGTTACATTTTTTGAGGAAAATAAATATGCGCTTATACGTTTAGTTTTCGAGTAAATCTGCCTCAGAACGTGCGTGGGGCGCGTTCTATGTGAAGAACTACGACTTTCGGGAGGACCTATTCGACCTTGCTGAAACGATATTTTCCTGGGCTATAGGCTTAGTGATTTTTACATTTTTTGAGGAAAAAAAATATGCGCTTATATGTTTAGTTTTCGAGTAAATCGGCATCAGAACGTGCTTGGGGTGTGTTCTATGCGAAGAACTACGACTTTCGAGATGACTTATTCGAACTTGCTGAAACGATACTTTCCTGGGCTATAGGCTTAGTGATTTTTACATTTTTTGAGGAAAATAAGTATGCGCTTCTACGTTTAGTTTTCGAGTAAATCGGCGTCAGAACGTCCGTAGGGTGTGTTCTATGCGAAGAACTACCACTTTCGAGAGGACTTATTCGTCCTTGCTGAAAAGATATTTTCCTGGGCTATAGCCTTAGTGAATTTTACATTTTTTGAGGAAAATAAATATGCGCTATACGTTTAGTTTTCGAGTAAATTGGCATCAGAACGTGCGTGGGGTGTGTTCTATGCGAAGAACTACCACTTTCGAGAGGACTTATTCGACCTTGCTGAAACGATATTTTCCTGGCCTATAGGCTTAGTGGTTTTTTCATTTTTTGAGGAAAATAAATATGCGCTTATACGTTTAGTTTTCGAGTAAATCGGCGTCAGAACAATGCGTAGGGTGTGTTCTATGCGAAGAACTACCACTTTCGAGAGGACTTATTCGTCCTTGCTGAAAAGATATTTTCCTGGGTTATAGGCTTAGTGATTTTTAAATTTTTTGAGGAAAATAAATAAGCGCTTATACGTTAAGTTTTCGAGTAAATCGGCGTCAGAACGTGCGTAGGGTGTGTTCTACGCGAAGAACTACGACTTTCGAGAGGACTTATTCGACCTTGCTGAAAAGATATTTTCCTGGGCTATAGGCTTAGCGATTTTTACAATTTTTGAGGAAAATAAATATGCGCTTGTACGTTTAGTTTTCGAGTAAATCGGCGTCAGAACGTGCGTGGGGTGTGTTCTATGCGAAGAACTACCACTTTCGAGAGGACTTATTCGTCTGTGCTGAAAATATATTTTCCTGGGCTATAGGCTTAGTGATTTTTAATTTTTTTGAGGAAAATAAATAAGCGCTTATACGTTTAGTTTTCGACTAAATCGGCGTCAGAACGTGCGTGGGGTGTGTTCTATGCGAAGAACTACCACTTTCGAGAGGACTTATTCGACCTAGCTGAAACGATATTTTCCTGGGCTATAGGCTTAGCGATTTTTACAATTTTTGTGGAAAATAAATATGCGCTTGTACGTTTAGTTTTCGAGTAAATCGGCGTCACAACGTGCGTGGGGTGTGTTCTATGCGAAGAACTACCACTTTCGAGAGGACTTATTCGTCCTTGCTGAAAAGATATTTTCCTGGGCTATAGGCTTAGTGATGTTTCAATTTTTTGAGGAAAATAAATAGGCGCTTATACGTTTAGTTTTCGAGTAAATCGGCGTCAGAACGTGCGTGGGGTGTGTTCTATGCGAAGAACTACCACTTTCGAGAGGACTTATTCGACCTTGCTGAAACGATATTTTCCTGGCCTATAGGCTAGTGGTTTTTTATTTGTTGAGGAAAATAAATATGCGCTTATACGTTTAGTTTTCGAGTAAATCGGCATCAGAACGTGCGTGGGGCGCGTTGTATGTGACGAACTACGGCTTTCGGGAGGACTTATTCGACCTTGCTGAAACGATATTTTCCTGGTCTATAGGCTTAGTGATTTTTACATTTTTGAGGAAAATAAATATGGGCTTATACGTTTTGTTTTCGAGTAAATCGGCGTCAAAACGTGCGTGGGGTGTGTTCTATGCGAAGAACTACCACTTTCGAGAGAATTTATTCGACGTTGCTGAAACGATATTTTCCTGGGCTATAGGCTTAGTGATCTTTACATTTTTTGAGGAAAATAAGTATGCGCTTATACGTTTAGTTTTCAAATAAATCGGCGTCAGAACGTGCGTGGGGTGTGTTCTATGCGAAGAACTACCACTTTCGAGAGGACTTATTCGACCTTGCTGAAAAGATACTTTCCTGGGCTATAGGCTTAGTGATTTTTACATTTTTTGCGGAAAATAAATATGCGCTTATACGTTTAGTTTTCGAGTAAATCGGTGTCAGAACGTGCGTAGGGTGTGTTCTATGCGAAGAACTACCACTTTCGAGAGGACTTATTCGACCTTGCTGAAAAGATATTTTCCTGGGCTATAGGCTTAGTGATTTTTACAATTTTTGAGGAAAATAAATATGCGCTTGTACGTTTAGTTTTCGAGTAAATCGGCGTCAGAACGTGCGTGGGGTGTGTTCTATGCGAAGAACTACCACTTTCGAGAGGACTTATTCGTCCTTGCTGAAAAGATATTTTCCTGGGCTATAGGCTTAGTGATTTTTAAATTTTTTGAGGAAAATAAATAAGCGCTTATACGTTTAGTTTTCGAGTAAATCGGCGCCAGAACGTGCGTGGGGTGTGTTCTATGCGAAGAACTACCACTTTCGAGAGGACTTATTCGTCCTTGCTGAAAGGATATTTTCCTGGGCTATAGGCTTAGTGATTTTTCAATTTTTTGAGGAAAAAAAATAAGCGCTTATACGTTTAGTTTTCGAGTAAATCGGCGTCAGAACGTGCGTAGGGTGTGTTCTATGCGAAGAACTACCACTTTCGAGAGGACTTATTCGACCTTGCTGGAACGATATTTTCCTGGGCTACAGGCTTAGTGATTTTTACATTTCAGAGGAAAATAAATATGCGCTTATACGTTTAGTTTTCGAGTAAATCGGTGTCAGAACGTGCGTGGGGTGTGTTCTATGCGAAGAACTACCACCTTCGAGAGGGCTTATTCGACCTTGCTGGAACGATATTTTCCTGGGCTATAGGCTTAGTGATTTTTACATTACTGAGGAAAATAAATATGCGCTTATACGTTTAGTTTTCGAGTAAATCGGCGTCAGAACGTGCGTGGGGTGTGTTCTATGCGAAGAACTACCACTTTCGAGAGGACTTATTCGACCTAGCTGAAACGATATTTTCCTGGGCTATAGGCTTAGTAATTTTTACAATTTTTGAGGAAAATAAATATGCGCTTATACGTTTAGTTTTCGAGTAAATCGGCGTCAGAACATGCGTAGGGTGTGTTCTATGCGAAGAACTACCACTTTCGAGAGGACTTATTCGACCTTGCTGAAAAGATATTTTCCTGGGCTATAGGCTTAGTGATTTTTACATTTTTGAGGAAAATAAATATGAGCTTATACGTTTTGTTTTCGAGTAAATCGGCGTCAAAACGTGCGTGGGGTGTGTTCTATGCGAAGAACTACCACTTTCGAGAGGACTTATTCGACCTTGCTGAAACGATATTTTCCTGGCCGATAGGCTTAGTGGTTGTTACATTTTTTGAGGAAAATAAATATGCGCTTATACGTTTAGTTTTCGAGTAAATCGGCCTCAGAACGTGCGTGGGGCGCGTTCTATGTGAAGAACTACGACTTTCGGGAGGACCTATTCGACCTTGCTGAAACGATATTTTCCTGGGCTATAGGTTTAGTGATTTTTACATTTTTTGAGGAAAAAAAATATGCGCTTATATGTTTAGTTTTCGAGTAAATCGGCATCAGAACGTGCTTGGGGTGTGTTCTATGCGAAGAACTACGACTTTCGAGATGACTTATTCGAACTTGCTGAAACGATACTTTCCTGGGCTATAGGCTTAGTGATTTTTACATTTTTTGAGGAAAATAAGTATGCGCTTCTACGTTTAGTTTTCGAGTAAATCGGCGTCAGAACGTCCGTAGGGTGTGTTCTATGCGAAGAACTACCACTTTCGAGAGGACTTATTCGTCCTTGCTGAAAAGATATTTTCCTGGGCTATAGCCTTAGTGAATTTTACATTTTTTGAGGAAAATAAATATGCGCTTATACGTTTAGTTTTCAAATAAATCGGCGTCAGAACGTGCGTGGGGTGTGTTCTATGCGAAGAACTACCACTTTCGAGAGGACTTATTCGACCTTGCTGAAAAGATACTTTCCTGGGCTATAGGCTTAGTGATTTTTACATTTTTTGCGGAAAATAAATATGCGCTTATACGTTTAGTTTTCGAGTAAATCGGCGTCACAACGTGCGTGGGGTGTGTTCTATGCGAAGAACTACCACTTTCGAGAGGACTTATTCGTCCTTGCTGAAAAGATATTTTCCTGGGCTATAGGCTTAGTGATGTTTCAATTTTTTGAGGAAAATAAATAGGCGCTTATACGTTTAGTTTTCGAGTAAATCGGCGTCAGAACGTGCGTGGGGTGTGTTCTATGCGAAGAACTACCACTTTCGAGAGGACTTATTCGACCTTGCTGAAACGATATTTTCCTGGCCTATAGGCTAGTGGTTTTTTATTTGTTGAGGAAAATAAATATGCGCTTATACGTTTAGTTTTCGAGTAAATCGGCATCAGAACGTGCGTGGGGCGCGTTGTATGTGACGAACTACGGCTTTCGGGAGGACTTATTCGACCTTGCTGAAACGATATTTTCCTGGTCTATAGGCTTAGTGATTTTTACATTTTTGAGGAAAATAAATATGGGCTTATACGTTTTGTTTTCGAGTAAATCGGCGTCAAAACGTGCGTGGGGTGTGTTCTATGCGAAGAACTACCACTTTCGAGAGAATTTATTCGACGTTGCTGAAACGATATTTTCCTGGGCTATAGGCTTAGTGATCTTTACATTTTTTGAGGAAAATAAGTATGCGCTTATACGTTTAGTTTTCAAATAAATCGGCGTCAGAACGTGCGTGGGGTGTGTTCTATGCGAAGAACTACCACTTTCGAGAGGACTTATTCGACCTTGCTGAAAAGATACTTTCCTGGGCTATAGGCTTAGTGATTTTTACATTTTTTGCGGAAAATAAATATGCGCTTATACGTTTAGTTTTCGAGTAAATCGGTGTCAGAACGTGCGTAGGGTGTGTTCTATGCGAAGAACTACCACTTTCGAGAGGACTTATTCGACCTTGCTGAAAAGATATTTTCCTGGGCTATAGGCTTAGTGATTTTTACAATTTTTGAGGAAAATAAATATGCGCTTGTACGTTTAGTTTTCGAGTAAATCGGCGTCAGAACGTGCGTGGGGTGTGTTCTATGCGAAGAACTACCACTTTCGAGAGGACTTATTCGTCCTTGCTGAAAAGATATTTTCCTGGGCTATAGGCTTAGTGATTTTTAAATTTTTTGAGGAAAATAAATAAGCGCTTATACGTTTAGTTTTCGAGTAAATCGGCGCCAGAACGTGCGTGGGGTGTGTTCTATGCGAAGAACTACCACTTTCGAGAGGACTTATTCGTCCTTGCTGAAAGGATATTTTCCTGGGCTATAGGCTTAGTGATTTTTCAATTTTTTGAGGAAAAAAAATAAGCGCTTATACGTTTAGTTTTCGAGTAAATCGGCGTCAGAACGTGCGTAGGGTGTGTTCTATGCGAAGAACTACCACTTTCGAGAGGACTTATTCGACCTTGCTGGAACGATATTTTCCTGGGCTACAGGCTTAGTGATTTTTACATTTCTGAGGAAAATAAATATGCGCTTATACGTTTAGTTTTCGAGTAAATCGGTGTCAGAACGTGCGTGGGGTGTGTTCTATGCGAAGAACTACCACCTTCGAGAGGGCTTATTCGACCTTGCTGGAACGATATTTTCCTGGGCTATAGGCTTAGTGATTTTTACATTACTGAGGAAAATAAATATGCGCTTATACGTTTAGTTTTCGAGTAAATCGGCGTCAGAACGTGCGTGGGGTGTGTTCTATGCGAAGAACTACCACTTTCGAGAGGACTTATTCGACCTAGCTGAAACGATATTTTCCTGGGCTATAGGCTTAGTAATTTTTACAATTTTTGAGGAAAATAAATATGCGCTTATACGTTTAGTTTTCGAGTAAATCGGCGTCAGAACATGCGTAGGGTGTGTTCTATGCGAAGAACTACCACTTTCGAGAGGACTTATTCGACCTTGCTGAAAAGATATTTTCCTGGGCTATAGGCTTAGTGATTTTTACATTTTTGAGGAAAATAAATATGAGCTTATACGTTTTGTTTTCGAGTAAATCGGCGTCAAAACGTGCGTGGGGTGTGTTCTATGCGAAGAACTACCACTTTCGAGAGGACTTATTCGACCTTGCTGAAACGATATTTTCCTGGCCGATAGGCTTAGTGGTTGTTACATTTTTTGAGGAAAATAAATATGCGCTTATACGTTTAGTTTTCGAGTAAATCGGCCTCAGAACGTGCGTGGGGCGCGTTCTATGTGAAGAACTACGACTTTCGGGAGGACCTATTCGACCTTGCTGAAACGATATTTTCCTGGGCTATAGGTTTAGTGATTTTTACATTTTTTGAGGAAAAAAAATATGCGCTTATATGTTTAGTTTTCGAGTAAATCGGCATCAGAACGTGCTTGGGGTGTGTTCTATGCGAAGAACTACGACTTTCGAGATGACTTATTCGAACTTGCTGAAACGATACTTTCCTGGGCTATAGGCTTAGTGATTTTTACATTTTTTGAGGAAAATAAGTATGCGCTTCTACGTTTAGTTTTCGAGTAAATCGGCGTCAGAACGTCCGTAGGGTGTGTTCTATGCGAAGAACTACCACTTTCGAGAGGACTTATTCGTCCTTGCTGAAAAGATATTTTCCTGGGCTATAGCCTTAGTGAATTTTACATTTTTTGAGGAAAATAAATATGCGCTATACGTTTAGTTTTCGAGTAAATTGGCATCAGAACGTGCGTGGGGTGTGTTCTATGCGAAGAACTACCACTTTCGAGAGGACTTATTCGACCTTGCTGAAACGATATTTTCCTGGCCTATAGGCTTAGTGGTTTTTTCATTTTATGAGGAAAATAAATATGCGCTTATACGTTTAGTTTTCGAGTAAATCGGCATCAGAACGTGCGTGGGGCGCGTTCTATGTGACGAACTACGGCTTTCGGGAGGACTTATTCGACCTTGTTGAAACGATATTTTCCTGGGCTATAGGCTTAGTGATTTTTACATTTTTGAGGAAAATAAATATGGGCTTATACGCTTTGTTTTCGAGTAAATCGGCGTCAAAACGTGCGTGGGGTGTGTTCTATGCGAAGAACTACCACTTTCGAGAGAATTTATTCGACGTTGCTGAAACGATATTTTCCTGGGCTATAGGCTTAGTGATCTTTACATTTTTTGAGGAAAATAAGTATGCGCTTATACGTTTAGTTTTCAAATAAATCGGCGTCAGAACGTGCGTGGGGTGTGTTCTATGCGAAGAACTACCACTTTCGAGAGGACTTATTCGACCTTGCTGAAAAGATACTTTCCTGGGCTATAGGCTTAGTGATTTTTACATTTTTTGCGGAAAATAAATATGCGCTTATACGTTTAGTTTTCGAGTAAATCGGTGTCAGAACGTGCGTAGGGTGTGTTCTATGCGAAGAACTACCACTTTCGAGAGGACTTATTCGACCTTGCTGAAAAGATATTTTCCTGGGCTATAGGCTTAGTGATTTTTACATTTTTTGAGGAAAATAAATATGCGCTTATACGTTTAGTTTTCGAGTAAATCGGCGTCACAACGTGCGTGGGGTGTGTTCTATGCGAAGAACTACCACTTTCGAGAGTACTTATTCGACCTTGCTGCAAAGATATTTTCCTGGGCTATAGGCTTAGTGATTTTTACAATTTTTGAGGAAAATAAATATGCGCTTGTACGTTTAGTTTTCGAGTAAATCGGCGTCAGAACGTGCGTGGGGTGTGTTCTATGCGAAGAACTACCACTTTCGAGAGGACTTATTCGTCCTTGCTGAAAAGATATTTTCGTGGGCTATAGGCTTAGTGATTTTTAAATTTTTTGAGGAAAATAAATAAGCGCTTATACGTTTAGTTTTCGAGTAAATCGGCGTCAGAACGTGCGTGGGGTGTGTTCTATGCGAAGAACTACCACTTTCGAGAGGACTTATTCGTCCTTGCTGAAAAGATATTTTCCTGGGCTATAGGCTTAGTGATTTTTCAATTTTTTGAGGAAAATAAATAAGCGCTTATACGTTTAGTTTTCGAGTAAATCGGCGTCAGAACGTGCGTAGGGTGTGTTCTATGCGAAGAACTACCACTTTCGAGAGGACTTATTCGACCTTGCTGGAACGATATTTTCCTGGGCTACAGGCTTAGTGATTTTTACATTTCTGAGGAAAATAAATATGCGCCTATACGTTTAGTTTTCGAGTAAATCGGTGTCAGAACGTGCGTGGGGTGTGTTCTATGCGAAGAACTACCACCTTCGAGAGGGCTTATTCGACCTTGCTTGAACGATATTTTCCTGGGCTATAGGCTTAGTGATTTTTACATTACTGAGGAAAATAAATATGCGCTTATACGTTTAGTTTTCGAGTAAATCGGCGTCAGAACGTGCGTGGGGTATGTTCTATGCGAAGAACTACCACTTTCGAGTGGACTTATTCGACCTAGCTGAAACGATATTTTCCTGGGCTATAGGCTTAGTAATTTTTACAATTTTTGAGGAAAATAAATATGCGCTTATACGTTTAGTTTTCGAGTAAATCGGCGTCAGAACATGCGTAGGGTGTGTTCTATGCGAAGAACTACCACTTTCGAGAGGACTTATTCGACCTTGCTGAAAAGATATTTTCCTGGGCTATAGGCTTAGTGATTTTTATATTTTTTGAGGAAAATAAGTATGCGCTTATACGTTTAGTTTTCAAATAAATCGGCGTCAGAACGTGCGTGGGGTGTGTTCTATGCGAAGAACTACCACTTTCGAGAGGTCTTATTCGACCTTGCTGAAAAGATACTTTCCTGGGCTATAGGCTTAGTGATTTTTACATTTTTTGCGGAAAATAAATATGCGCTTATACGTTTAGTTTTCGAGTAAATCGGCGTCAGAACGTGCGTGGGGTGTGTTCTATGCGAAGAACTACCACTTTCGAGAGGACTTATTCGACCTAGCTGAAACGATATTTTCCTGGGCTATAGGCTTAGTGATTTTTACATTTTTTGCGGAAAATAAATATGCGCTTATACGTTTAGTTTTCGAGTAAATCGGCGTCAGAACGTGCGTGGGGTGTGTTCTATGCGAAGAACTACCACTTTCGAGAGGACTTATTCGACCTAGCTGAAACGATATTTTCCTGGGCTATAGGCTTAGTGATTTTTAAATTTCTGAGGAAAATAAATATGCGCTTATACGTTTAGTTTTCGAGTAAATCGGTGTCAGAACGTGCGTGGGGTGTGTTCTATGCGAAGAACTACCACCTTCGAGAGGGCTTATTCGACCTTGCTTGAACGATATTTTCCTGGGCTATAGGCTTAGTGATTTTTACATTTTTGAGGAAAATAAATATGAGCTTATACGTTTTGTTTTCGAGTAAATCGGCGTCAAAACGTGCGTGGGGTGTGTTCTATGCGAAGAACTACCACTTTCGAGAGAATTTATTCGACGTTGCTGAAACGATATTTTTCTGGGCTATAGGCTTAGTGATCTTTACATTTTTTGAGGGAAATAAGTATGCGCTTATACGTTTAGTTTTCAAATAAATCGGCGTCAGAACGTGCGTGGGGTGTGTTCTATGCGAAGAACTACCACTTTCGAGAGGTCTTATTCGACCTTGCTGAAAAGATACTTTCCTGGGCTATAGGCTTAGTGATTTTTACATTTTTTGCGGAAAATAAATATGCGCTTATACGTTTAGTTTTCGAGTAAATCGGCGTCAGAACGTGCGTAGGGTGTGTTCTATGCGAAGAACTACCACTTTCGAGAGGACTTATTCGACCTTGCTGAAAAGATATTTTCCTGGGCTATAGGCTTAGTGATTTTTACAATTTTTGAGGAAAATAAATATGCGCTTGTCCGTTTAGTTTTCGAGTAAATCGGCGTCAGAACGTGCGTGGGGTGTGTTCTATGCGAAGAACTACCACTTTCGAGAGGACTTATTCGTCCTTGCTGAAAAGATATTTTCCTGGGCTATAGGCTTAGTGATTTTTAAATTTTTTGAGGAAAATAAATAAGCGCTTATACGTTTAGTTTTCGAGTAAATCGGCGTCAGAACGTGCGTGGGGTGTTTTCTATGCGAAGAACTACCACTTTCGAGAGGACTTATTCGTCCTTGCTGAAAAGATATTTTCCTGGGCTATAGGCTTAGTGATTTTTCAATTTTTTGAGGAAAATAAATAAGCGCTTATACGTTTAGTTTTCGAGTAAATCGGCGTCAGAACGTGCGTAGGGTGTGTTCTATGCGAAGAACTACCACTTTCGAGAGGACTTATTCGACCTTGCTGGAACGATATTTTCCTGGGCTACAGGCTTAGTGATTTTTACATTTCTGAGGAAAATAAATATGCGCTTATACGTTTAGTTTTCGAGTAAATCGGTGTCAGAACGTGCGTGGGGTGCGTTCTATGCGAAGAACTACCACCTTCGAGAGGGCTTATTCGACCTTGCTGGAACGATATTTTCCTGGGCTATAGGCTTAGTGATTTTTACATTTTTGAGGAAAATAAATATGGGCTTATACGTTTTGTTTTCGAGTAAACCGGCGTCAAAACGTGCGTGGGGTGTGTTCTATGCGAAGAACTACCACTTTCGAGAGAATTTATTCGACGTTGCTGAAACGATATTTTCCTGGGCTATAGTATTAGTGATTTTTATATTTTTTGAGGAAAATAAGTATGCGCCTATACGTTTAGTTTTCGAATAAATCGGCGTCAGAACGTGCGTGGGGTGTGTTCTATGCGAAGAACTACCACTTTCGAGAGGACTTATTCGACCTTGTTGAAACGTTGTTTTCTTGGGTTATCGGCTTAGTGATTTTTACATTCCTTGAGGAAAATAAATATGCGCTTATATGTTTATTTATCGCGTATATTGGCCTCAGCATGCCCGTTGTGGCTGATGTATTCCAAGAATCATTAGTTTCGAGAGAACTTGTTGGACCTGGCTTAGACAGTATTTTCTTGGGCTGAAGCTTGCAGTACCTTGTTTTGTGGGGGAAAATTATTCGAAACTTACTTTTATTATCGCGCAATTCGGCGTGAGCTGGTACATGCGTGGCGAGTTATGTATACGGCAAAACAGTGCTTGTGAAGGAACTCGCCTTACTTGCTTGGGACAATATTTTCTTGGCCTTTAGCCTTGCAGTTGTTTCATTTTTTCGGGAAAATATAATTTACCGACTTGTTTAGTTATCGCGTAAATCGACGTCAACATGTTTATGCGTGATGTGGAATGTACGGGTAGGTCATGGCCTGTCGAGATAGTTGAACATGACTTTCACATATTTTCATGAGCTATGGGCGTACCTTTTTTTATTTTTCCGGAGAATCTTTTCCCTGTATATCTGTTCATTCATCCTGTATACAGGTGACAAAATTGCTCGGAGGGGTATGTATGTGCGGGACGACAGCTTTCGAGACAAGTGACTGGAGTTGGCTTTCAAACACTTTCAAGGGCTATAGGCTTCCCTTTTTTTCATGTTTTCATGCGAAGCTTTCTGACGCATATCTGTTTATTCATGGCGTATATAGGCGTCAAGAGCTTGGAGAGGTATGCATGTGAGAGAACAGGGTTTTAGGTACAAGTGACTGGTATTGGCTTTCAAAAACTTTCTATAGGCTTACCTTTTTTACATGTTTTCCTGCAAAGCTTTTTCACGCATATCTGTTTATTCATGGCGTGTATAGGCGACCCAATGCGCTTGGAGAGGTATGTATGTGCGAGAACAGGGCTTTTGAGACAAGTGACTGGACTTCGCTTTCAAACACTTTCATGGGCTATAGGCTTACCTTTCTTTCACGTTTTCCTGCCAAGTTTTCTGACGCATATCAGTTTATTCATACCGTGTATAGGCGTCAGAAAGCGCTTGGAGAAGTATGCCTGTGAGAGAACAGGCTTTCGAGACAAGTGACTGGGCTTGGCTTTCAAACACTTTTATGGGCTATAGGCTTACCTTTTTTGATATTTTCCTGCGAAGCTTTTCTACGCATCCGTTTATTCATGGCGTATATAGGTGTCAGAAAGCGCTTGGAGAGGTATGTATGTGAGTGAACAGGCTTTCGAGACAAGGGACAAGTGTTGGCTTTCAAAAACTTTCATGCACTACAGGCTTACCTTTTGTTCATGTTTTCCAGCGAAGCTTGCCGACGCATATCTGCCTAATCATGGTGTATATAGGTGACAGAAAGTGCTTAGGGAGGTATGTATGTCGGAGACCATTGCTTTCCAGACAAGTGACTGGACCTGGCTTTGAAACACTTTCATGGGCTATAGGCTTACCTTTTTTTCATATTTTCCTGCGAAGCATTCCGCCGCATATCTGCTTAGGTAACATTTAACATCAACTCACCACTTTCGTATAGCACTAAAAGCCGAAGAAATTACACATTTGCCGCCAACATCAAGGCTAATTATTGCCAATAAAAGGAAACAGCATATTGACACTTGTACTTATCTTTATCAGGTGACCACGTTTCACCGCCTAACAAATGTTATCGCACAGCGCATGACGCGCCTGCATGTATCGGAAGTTTTCGAATGCTATCAATGGTTCTATCACCTGTCTGTTGTCACCGAACATTGTGTAATCTGATTTCATGTATGCGCAACGCGATTGGTGTAGAACTTTCTGGAAGACAAGCGGGCACCAGCAATTACTCCGGAATCTTTGATGACTGATGTATAAAAGCCGACGCCCTTGACCCGCTGATGAGATTTTCGACGGTCGCCGACTGTGTTCGCCGCTATCGTACTTTGAGTGTAGCCTATTCTTGGGGCACAGGTTCACCCAATGAAACACTAGTTTCGCCATTCCCAGTTTTGCTGCTTCCTTCACCGTCACTTCTACGTGACAATATACAAAGCTTCGCTTACATCAATGCTCAGTGTCTGGGATCCGCATATTTTTAATTCTTATTTTCTGGGAAGCCCTTCGACACGTACCCGTTTAGTCATCGCCTATATCGGCATCTGAACGTGCATGAGAAGGTATGGAGTCACCGAACCAGCGCTTTCGAGAAAAGCGATTGGACCTTGCTAAGCGTATATGAGCGTCACAATTTGCATGGCGATGTATGTATGCCCCGAAGCAGCGCTTTCGAAAAAATGAGTTGAGCTGGCTTGGACTATATTTTCATTGTCTATAGACTAACCTTCTGCCCATTTTCTTTCAGGGAAGCACGTCGGCACGGATCCATTTATTTATGGCGTATATCGCTGTCAGCAAGCCTCCCGCCAACTGGGGTCACAGAGTGTGTGCCACTGGGTGTGCGGCAAGCGAGTGAACTATTCTCAGAGTTCACAGGAACCGGCGCGCCACGGATCTCTCCTCGGAGGCCAGACGCGCACTTCTCAGCAGCGCCACTATAGATGGCCCAACGAGGTCAGAAACAAGTGAAACAGATGATCGCGGTTCACGAATGACGCGTTTCGAAGGGTTCGCAGGCGCCGGCGCCCCATGCATTTCGGGGGCCATGCGCAGTGTTCTTGGCGGCGGCGCTAGATGGCGTCTAGTCTTAGGGAAACGAGAAAGAGGAGTCCCACTGTTGTAGACGCCTCGCATATGACTCGTTTCGACAATGTTAATACGTTGACATGAAAACTGTTTACAGCGCAAACACATACAACCACAAAGTATAAGGGACAGGACACAAGCGCTGACTGTCAACTAACTTTTATTAACGGAAGACGGGTGCCTTATATAAGGGGAAAGGCAGAAGTGAAGGGGGAAGGGAGTGATACAATCGGGGAAAATGACGATGCGCATCGATGAACGAACGTGCCAGCATTCAACGCATTCAGACGCGAAGAAACAAGAAAACGAAAAAAACGAAAAAAAGTATACAAACACTAACAAAAGGCGAGGGATACTAAGATACAATGAAATCAGTAAGCAGCCGCTTCCAAAAAATTAAGCTCTGCCGCAAAAAGCGATAAAGAAGGGGTGCTTACGCACTTGCTGCCATATTTGTGTATGTAGAACGCTTCCAAACTGACGCGCGCCGTCGCGTCGGCACTTTTGCCGAGAATCTTTGTCTCTCCCAAACGAGCCTCGCATCCTGTGCATCCAATTACATGCGCGACCAAATGTGCGTACTTGTCCTTTAAGTTGCTTAAATTTCGGGCATGTTCCCCCAAGCGTTCATTAATGCAGCGGCCGGTTTGGCCGACGTAAGCCTTTCCACACTTCAAGGGAATGGCGTAGACCACTCCTGTGGCACACTTGATGAACGGCTTCTCATGTTTTAGCTGGCAACCTCTTTTTTTAGAGTTGCAGATGCGTGGGCACAACTGTGCCAGCTTGTTGGGTGCCGAAAAAACAACGGAAACACCATGCCTGTTGGCTACCTTCTTAAGACTGTGCGAAGTCTTGTGCAGGTACGGCACAACCAAAGGCTTGTCGGTCTTCCGACGGTCATCTTTTACTCGTGTTCCCAGTTTTAGCTTCTGGAAGAGGGTCTCAGCCACCGCAATCAAAACCGAATGGGGGAACCCCGCCGCCACAAGTCGGCTGGCCTGATTCTCAAAACTTGTCTGCATCAGGTGCGGGCACGACTTCTGAAGAGACGATTCCAAACAGTGCGACGCTATAGCTCTTTTTACAGTTTTGGAATGCGCTGAATCATATGGCAGCAAGTCCTTTTTTGCGCGAGGGAAGTAGCCCCAGCAAACGTGCTCTTCATCAAAGGTTAGTCTCAGGTCTAAAAACTGTAAGGCGTTTGCGTCAGGTAGTTCGTGGGTAAAATTTAGCCCAAGTGCATGCTTGTCAAATGCGTTTAAAACTTCACCTACTGTAGAGAGGTAGGTGAAGGCCGTCTGCTTTTTTAAAAGCACTAAAAAGTCATCTACGTATCTAAAAACCTTTAAAACGAACCCCCCCAAAAAAGACCTATCTAAAAATCTATCTACCTTTGCTAAAAAAATATCGCAAAGAATTGGAGCCACGCAGGACCCAATGCAGATACCGTTGCGCTGCAAAAAAGGCAGGTTGTCATAAACAATAAAAGTAGATTTGAGGTAAAACTGCAATAACGATATAAAATTATCTACTGACAAGCCTGTTGAATTCCGGAATGACACTTCGCCGTTTGCTTCTACGCATTCTCTAACAGCCAACAAAAGCTGATCTTGAGGCACAGAATAAAACAAGTCCTGTACATCTACGGAAAAACCAAAGCCAATGTTGTCTGTGCTCTCAAGAAACAGCGCGACATCCGTAGATTTCTTTGTTAAGAACGGATCATCCAAAGCAAGCGTTTTGAGATGCTTTTGCAGAAACCGACTAACGTTAATTTGCCACGAACCTTCTTCACTAACGATAGTCCGGAATGGAATATCTGGTTTGTGGGTCTTGGCTGTAAAAAATGCGTTTAGGCTACTACCTCTGCTATTAGCAATATCCCTCGCAAGTTTGTCAAGATTTTTTTCCCTGCAGAAGTTAATAAACTTGGTCTTGACACTAACGGCACTCTCCTTAATGGGCTCAAAATTCTTATTGATTGCCACTTGCGCTTTTTCATTGAACATTCCCTTTGGTAGAACAACAAACCCTGTTTCTTTGTCTGCTTGAACAAGCATAAGGTTCTTTCTTTTAAACAAAGAAACCACACCAGTTAACACATTTCTATGATTCTGCGCGTCAAGAACGTTTGGTGAGCACTTTCGTAGACAGTCTACACCCTCAAGAAGGCAGCGGTCCCGGTCCTCTTCATTTCTCGCTTTCATGGCCAATTTCCTGTTCGTTGCAATCAGCTCATGGGCTGAGACACCAGGCTCCAAACCATATTTTGGGCCCTTCTGCAGGAGACGTGTTACATTCTCAGGCAGGGAAACATTTCCAAGGACGGTTACACTTCTTTTACTCCCTTGTGTAGTGTCCCTGTTGCCTAGACAAGACAGCAACAGGTTCAGAAGGCACCTCCAATGGTACTCCGTGAGTTGAGCAGCTGTTTTCAACAGTGACGCTAGCTTTCTTGCGGCGAGCCATCCGGGGTGGTCAACGTAGCAAAGCAATCGAAGCCAATCTTGAAACAGACGAACTTGCCGCCACAGTTCTGACCGCATTAATCTGCACAGTCTTTTAACGTGTCCCCACGACGGTTTTACAGGGCCAAAAAGAGCACTTACTTCATCTGGGACGAGGCCCTTGCGGATACAGAAGGCGTAGCGTCTTGCCCGGCATGTAGCGTTCACGATGTGGGTCAGTAAAAGGTCAGTGATGCAAGAAGAGGGAAGAACACAGAAGGAAGGGCCCACTGAACAAGAAAGGTACTTCATTAAAACTTCTTTCTGGGCGAGTTGGTGCATACTTGACATGAAAACTGTTTACAGCGCAAACACATACAACCACAAAGTATAAGGGACAGGACACAAGCGCTGACTGTCAACTAACTTTTATTAACGGAAGACGGGTGCCTTATATAAGGGGAAAGGCAGAAGTGAAGGGGGAAGGGAGTGATACAATCGGGGAAAATGACGATGCGCATCGATGAACGAACGTGCCAGCATTCAACGCATTCAGACGCGAAGAAACAAGAAAACGAAAAAAACGAAAAAAAAAACGAAAAAAAGTATACAAACACTAACAAAGGGCGAGGGATACTAAGATACAATGAAATCAGTAAGCAGTTAATGAAGTACCTTTCTTGTTCAGTGGGCCCTTCCTTCTGTGTTCTTCCCTCTTCTTGCATCACTGACCTTTTACTGACCCACATCGTGAACGCTACATGCCGGGCAAGACGCTACGCCTTCTGTATCCGCAAGGGCCTCGTCCCAGATGAAGTAAGTGCTCTTTTTGGCCCTGTAAAACCGTCGTGGGGACACGTTAAAAGACTGTGCAGATTAATGCGGTCAGAACTGTGGCGGCAAGTTCGTCTGTTTCAAGATTGGCTTCGATTGCTTTGCTACGTTGACCACCCCGGATGGCTCGCCGCAAGAAAGCTAGCGTCACTGTTGAAAACAGCTGCTCAACTCACGGAGTACCATTGGAGGTGCCTTCTGAACCTGTTGCTGTCTTGTCTAGGCAACAGGGACACTACACAAGGGAGTAAAAGAAGTGTAACCGTCCTTGGAAATGTTTCCCTGCCTGAGAATGTAACACGTCTCCTGCAGAAGGGCCCAAAATATGGTTTGGAGCCTGGTGTCTCAGCCCATGAGCTGATTGCAACGAACAGGAAATTGGCCATGAAAGCGAGAAATGAAGAGGACCGGGACCGCTGCCTTCTTGAGGGTGTAGACTGTCTACGAAAGTGCTCACCAAACGTTCTTGACGCGCAGAATCATAGAAATGTGTTAACTGGTGTGGTTTCTTTGTTTAAAAGAAAGAACCTTATGCTTGTTCAAGCAGACAAAGAAACAGGGTTTGTTGTTCTACCAAAGGGAATGTTCAATGAAAAAGCGCAAGTGGCAATCAATAAGAATTTTGAGCCCATTAAGAAGAGTGCCGTTAGGGTCAAGACCAAGTTTATTAACTTCTGCAGGGAAAAAAATCTTGACAAACTTGCGAGGGATATTGCTAATAGCAGAGGTAGTAGCCTAAACGCATTTTTTACAGCCAAGACCCACAAACCAGATATTCCATTCCGGACTATCGTTAGTGAAGAAGGTTCGTGGCAAATTAACGTTAGTCGGTTTCTGCAAAAGCATCTCAAAACGCTTGCTTTGGATGATCCGTTCTTAACAAAGAAATCTACGGATGTCGCGCTGTTTCTTGAGAGCACAGACAACATTGGCTTTGGTTTTTCCGTAGATGTACAGGACTTGTTTTATTCTGTGCCTCAAGATCAGCTTTTGTTGGCTGTTAGAGAATGCGTAGAAGCAAACGGCGAAGTGTCATTCCGGAATTCAACAGGCTTGTCAGTAGATAATTTTATATCGTTATTGCAGTTTTACCTCAAATCTACTTTTATTGTTTATGACAACCTGCCTTTTTTGCAGCGCAACGGTATCTGCATTGGGTCCTGCGTGGCTCCAATTCTTTGCGATATTTTTTTAGCAAAGGTAGATAGATTTTTAGATAGGTCTTTTTTGGGGGGGTTCGTTTTAAAGGTTTTTAGATACGTAGATGACTTTTTAGTGCTTTTAAAAAAGCAGACGGCCTTCACCTACCTCTCTACAGTAGGTGAAGTTTTAAACGCATTTGACAAGCATGCACTTGGGCTAAATTTTACCCACGAACTACCTGACGCAAACGCCTTACAGTTTTTAGACCTGAGACTAACCTTTGATGAAGAGCACGTTTGCTGGGGCTACTTCCCTCGCGCAAAAAAGGACTTGCTGCCATATGATTCAGCGCATTCCAAAACTGTAAAAAGAGCTATAGCGTCGCACTGTTTGGAATCGTCTCTTCAGAAGTCGTGCCCGCACCTGATGCAGACAAGTTTTGAGAATCAGGCCAGCCGACTTGTGGCGGCGGGGTTCCCCCATTCGGTTTTGATTGCGGTGGCTGAGACCCTCTTCCAGAAGCTAAAACTGGGAACACGAGTAAAAGATGACCGTCGGAAGACCGACAAGCCTTTGGTTGTGCCGTACCTGCACAAGACTTCGCACAGTCTTAAGAAGGTAGCCAACAGGCATGGTGTTTCCGTTGTTTTTTCGGCACCCAACAAGCTGGCACAGTTGTGCCCACGCATCTGCAACTCTAAAAAAAGAGGTTGCCAGCTAAAACATGAGAAGCCGTTCATCAAGTGTGCCACAGGAGTGGTCTACGCCATTCCCTTGAAGTGTGGAAAGGCTTACGTCGGCCAAACCGGCCGCTGCATTAATGAACGCTTGGGGGAACATGCCCGAAATTTAAGCAACTTAAAGGACAAGTACGCACATTTGGTCGCGCATGTAATTGGATGCACAGGATGCGAGGCTCGTTTGGGAGAGACAAAGATTCTCGGCAAAAGTGCCGACGCGACGGCGCGCGTCAGTTTGGAAGCGTTCTACATACACAAATATGGCAGCAAGTGCGTAAGCACCCCTTCTTTATCGCTTTTTGCGGCAGAGCTTAATTTTTTGGAAGCGGCTGCTTACTGATTTCATTGTATCTTAGTATCCCTCGCCTTTTGTTAGTGTTTGTATACTTTTTTTCGTTTTTTTCGTTTTCTTGTTTCTTCGCGTCTGAATGCGTTGAATGCTGGCACGTTCGTTCATCGATGCGCATCGTCATTTTCCCCGATTGTATCACTCCCTTCCCCCTTCACTTCTGCCTTTCCCCTTATATAAGGCACCCGTCTTCCGTTAATAAAAGTTAGTTGACAGTCAGCGCTTGTGTCCTGTCCCTTATACTTTGTGGTTGTATGTGTTTGCGCTGTAAACAGTTTTCATGTCAAGTATGCACCAACTCGCCCAGAAAGAAGTTTTAATGAATGTTAATACGTTGTGTCGCTATATTGATTCCATGCTAAACGCATGACCGCCGCCAGTCACCGTGAAATAGGTTCTGCAGATTTGTTATTTGCGCGAGTACGCCCTGCTTAATAATATAACTATAAATTAAAAATTCTGTGTCCTGGATGAAATCCTGCTTTGGCCGGTACAAATGACCATGCGTCCATTGGCGAAGGTCAGGTGGATGGGTGATTTGCTGGCCTAGGCTTCGTAGATGGCGGGCACGGGCCGTGTGAAGGCACGAGCAACATCTGAGGAGGTTGTATAGTTTTGCCCCGGGGCAGGTGCGTGGCAGGTAGATGGCAGAAAAAAAAAAAAAAACTGGATGCAGAGGATGGATATGCTCGACGGCAATTCTTGAGAAGTGTAGCGTCTTTTTCAATCGAGGGTTGAAGCTGTGCTCAACTCGGTTGAGCAGACGAACAGCTTCGAGTGAAACATCGTTTGAGAATCCGGCCATTAGTATGTTGTGTCCCGTCTTAGCATTTGCTTGTTTCGAAATAATTTGCTGTTAGTGCCAATTGTGGGGTTATTTTCTGCATTCAACTGTCGTGTATCGGGCTCCTCTGCTGCCGCTTTAAGCAGTGGGATACTTTCAACTTTCTGTGCGTGCTACTGTCCGGTGTCCAGTGTTCAGTCTGTGTTGCAGCTGTGTTTTGCGTCATCCATCTCAGAACATGTAACATGTCTGAAGCCTTATGTCCTCAGGTAAGTAATTTGTTTGCTTGCTTTGTGCAGACGTAACTGTCTTCCAGTTTTTATTTCCATTTTTCCTCACCTCCAAGGTGCAGTAGCTGTCCAGACTCTCGTCTGGTTGACCGCCCTGCTTTTCCACACTTTGCGTTCCTTCCCTGTTTCTCTCTTTCTCAATAGTGCATCTAGCTATGTTCCATACCTGGTGCGACGAGGTTTATTGTCGTTCTCAACATGTTGGAACGCTAGGTATGTATATGCACTACAATAGCTGTCCGTAGCACGGGGCTCGCTCGCGACCACGGCACGGTCCTACGTCTTCGTCTTCAGTCGGCACATACAGAGGGGTGCGTCTGCTTCATTACAATGCCCCGGGAGCGAAGCGTAGCCATCCTGGCGACTCAGGGCGCGGAAAAGGTGAGCGGGTCGTAATACGGTTTCAGGCTGTTGACATGTACTGTCTCTCGCCCACGACGACACAGGTCTGGTGACACCGTGAGCGGCTCGACGATGTAGTTGACCGGTGAAGTGGCCTCGATGATACGGTATGGACCGTGATAACGCGCCAGGAGCTTGGAAGAAAGGCCAGGGACGTGGGCTGGTTATGGCCTTTAGCTAATGTCAGCTGGCTTCAAGAGTCTTCTTTGCTGTGGAAAAACTGATGACTGTTAAATTTTATATTAACGAGTACAAGATGGCTTCCGAAAGAGCATCCACCCACCATTTTTATTATAACAGAAAAAAAAGGAGACAGAACTGGAAGTACGATACTGCACAACACGTCACATAGAGACAGAATGGGAGAACTACAGGCGGAAGTCAAGTCACGTGGATGCAAAGAATCCTAGAGCAGCTCCTTCTCGATCTTGTTGACCTGAGGCACTACCCATTCCAAGTAAGGAGTCTGTGACTGAAGAGTCTGAAAGGGCAAGCTGTTTAAGCTCGCTTAGCAGCACGGAGAGAGTAGCACTTTTAACAAGGCACTTTATATAGATGAGGAAGGCTCTACTTTGGGACTCTTTCCTGTAGGTGCTTATGTGTGTTTCGTTTTGTATTAAAAAAATATACTTTTAAAATGGTATCACTTAGACGGTAGGGAAGTTGATGCGTGGCATGCCATAGGTTCATGCAGAGGTGATCGGATCAAACAAATAGGATTTAAGGAGGTTATATAAATCCCATAGAAAGCTTTGAGTGACATTGTTATTTTGAATTATCCTTAGATGAATCTAATGTAATACAACATTCCACAGTATAATGGCACGTTGTTTTATTTTGTAAGTGTCAGTTGATGCCAGCAGCTGCAGTCACGCGCAATTTCGCAAGCAACGCACATTCTACAAAAACTGTGAGTGCGCATATTTACTTCAGAAATTTGTTTTTACATTGCTATTAATCAATTTCTCATGAAAATGATTAAGTGGCAACCTGGTTCACATAGGACGAATAATGACAAACATACCCTTTCAGTTGTATCAGTATAGACTGTTTATAACCTTCAGCTCCCAGAAATTACCAGT
The DNA here is from genome assembly GCF_023375885.2 of Dermacentor andersoni. Taxonomy (NCBI): domain Eukaryota; kingdom Metazoa; phylum Arthropoda; class Arachnida; order Ixodida; family Ixodidae; genus Dermacentor; species Dermacentor andersoni. The sequence goes on from NC_092818.1 coordinate 135,536,447, forward strand.
GGGCGTTTCAGTGTGCAGATTCTTTTGGAACACTGCAACTACGCATTCCTGCGTTATTTATCACTGGAACAGGCTTAGCGCGAGATGAGGATGCTAGGAAGGTGAAACAAACAACATAGATTTATACTGACCCGTCTAGCTGTCTGTAGTTATTGCGCTGCGCTGTTCGCGCTAACAATGATTCATCGGGGACACTACCAACGATAGCGCCACACTGCGTGGAGGGATTTATACGAGCCTTCTGTCCGGTCATCTTAAAACAAGACTGCGTATGCACATCATCATAAATCTTCATCTACTACAAACAAGAGCAAAGTCACAGATTAGCGTAATGCTTTCGGGCTCGCATCGCAACCGTTTCACATATGCTTTTGCTGCAGCAGTGCGCTTTCTTTTAGCTGAAAATTGTCTTGACTTGCTTGAAAACCGACCCGTATAGAACGTTATCAAACCATGAAAGCGCACCACCAGTGAATGCAAGGTGCAGATCACAAGTTGTTCGAAAGATGCACCACGAGTAAATTGTCTTTTATTTTAGGTTCCATGTGCTCCATATGATGTGTATTTTACACACCTAGCGTATTCAGCACCGCCTTAAAGCTTCATCGCAGAAGAGCTTCCGATTTCATATCATGCGAAATACGGAAAAACAAGGAATAGACAACACACTAAATAGCTAAATTTCGTTATAGAAACTCATATCTGAATCTCAATAATGTTGTTACCACCACCACCTAAGCACAGCTTTCAGGGTTATGTATATTGACGCTTTCATGAACAAATGTCTCATGTACAAATCTTGAACTCATAAAAAGATACCGCAAAGTATGTACAAAGGATGGTCTTAAAGAAGCTTTAGATCGGAAGCACTCCTATCTAAAGACATGAGAATGAAGAAACTCGTTTTTCTCGGTGATCGCAGCACCGAGTTTGACTAGATCTGTTGCATTTAAATGTAAAAGTTAAAATCTAATAATTGTTGGAAGCAGATTTTTTTTATTTAGGTGGTATATTTCATTACGAAAATAGATAAAAATTTCAAAACTTCAGATATTAAAGAATCGAGTTTACAACTCTGTAAATCAGCAAGACAACTATTATTATCACATTTTTGTAATCTGCACGTAATAGGAAATGTAAAACGGGCAACATTGAGGTATAATCCACCGCTTTGAAATATATCGCTAAGCCTCCTAAACGTTGTAACGCATTCACGTAAGCTGCGAAAATGACAGGCCAAATTCGCCCACTTTAGGTGATCTAACAGGCGAAATTTACACATTTGTGTCTGCTAAATTTTGATGCTATGTTATGAATTTTTAAACACTGTGCTTCTATTTTTTAAGCTTACCAATTTTGGACAGTTTTTCTAAAACATTAGAGTTCCTAAATCAATATTCTCCTTCTTAGAGTTGCTGAAATTTCTCTCTCAGTTGAAACAAATTTAATTGAAGTTCGTCCAGAGTCTGTCTCATGGAAGTATCTTTGTGTTTTACGTGCATTTGAAGATGCTAATTGGAGCTAGCTCCGAGCTAAAGCTTCCTCTTAATTACACAAATTGTAGCCTCGGCACGCAATACAGGGCGTAGCACTTTGGTCGTGTAGTTCATACTTTATCGCCACAGAAGCTTTCTTAGGAACCCAGAAGTGCAACGAAAGCATACATCAGAAAAATTGAATGAAGGAAAGTTTTAAGCCATTCCAAAGAGGGTGGATGCGTACAGTACAGAAAGTGCTGCCTTCAAAGTTTTTGATAAAGTCAGCAAAGTCACAAGACGAAGACTTGTTTCCGCCTCAACTTTGAAACAACGAGAAAGAGAGGAAAGAAATGCAAGGCAAGGTCGGGAGGTTAACCAGAACAAAAATTGAGGTGTGGGAGGGCAAGGGGTGGAGGACGTTTGTAAGCAACGAAGTTGGAGATAAAATCTTGCTGACAGATATTGGCGACACTGGCTCTTTCTAAGTCAGTCAGTTGCTGTATCTTCTTTACGTCTGGCTTCCACAAAGCAAACACCAGGTTTTCTTGGATCTTTGCGATAAGTAAGACTGGGTTCAAACAGCAAGACGCTTAAAAAAAATTCACCTTAGGTCGTGCACAATCTCACCGCAACATTGAGCTGCCACTAGTGCCCCCTTCAAGGTTTTCGGCCTGCATCTTCGTGTATGAATTATTGCTCTCTTCGTAAGAAAAGCACTCCGCCTATTGAGTGCAGTGGTACACTTCCAGCGTGCGCGGTTTGTGGAGAACTGAGCGGACTGTTCAGAATTGTGCGCATTCCACGAATAATGATTATAACATATATTCACCCAGCATTCCTCCTGACGCTCAAGCTGCACTGAAGAAATAGCAGTGAGTGCACGCATATACGAAGTTTACCTGCACGCAATGAGCAGTTTCGATTTGCTTACATCCAGCTAATGCGTGCATTACGACGTAGAAGATTGAGGTCCCTATTAGGAAAAGTAAGTTCTTCAGCTAAAACTGTTAGTAAGCGGAGGTGCAAATGAATTGGGATATTAAACATATGATTAGGGAAGAGGGCCGGCGAATTGCAAACGGCTTTCACGAACTGCGAGCTTTGTGAATTCGGCCCCAGCTTAGATTCCTTACACAATCAGCTTCTGGAATAGTGGTTATGAAGTAGGTGAATCACGGCTGCAGTTGTTTTCGTCCTTCGTGATCTTCCGCTGAAATAACATAAGCCACACCCTTTCGATCGCTTTGCTCGAATTGTGGGGACCAATACGCAATTCTGGGCAGCAGCAGCAAACATTCCTGCGATAGTAATAACGAATGACTGGTCCCGAGGGGATGTCAGCCGTCCTAAGTTTTTCTCCAAATGATGGTTGTACTACTTCTTTTTTCTTTTCACTGTTTGAAACGGGTACCCTCACAATTGATTTATATCGCCGGTGGAGGATGCAGCAGCTGCTGGTTTCCTTTTCCAACACAGAAGCAGCAATAAATTCTGCTCTCAGTTTTTCTATTTTCACTACCGACATTTTTTCAGCCATAAAGAAAAAAAGGGGGTACACAGAGGAAATGCAGCTCCGATATGTGCCACTGCAATTATATAAATTGTTATTATTTTATTTCTCCATTTCGCGTCGGTGGGATCTAAACTGGCGGTGGCCGTTCGAAAGCTTTATCTGCTCAAAAGCAGGGCGGGAAGAGCAAAGCTTGTGCGATGAGTTTTGCCAGCCTTATTATTGTGTCTTTCTATATTTTGTATTCTTCCACATGGTTTTTACCTGATAGCGGCTGAGACGAATTGTCAACTTTTTTTGGCAGGTTGCTAGCTTCATGAATTAATGATAAATACGGAAAGAATGTGGCGTAATGTTGACGTCGAGGCTCAATTTTGTAGAACAAAAATTGCACTGAAATTATCGTTCATGAGTAAGCGAACAGTTCTTGAAGGCGCACATTTATTCCATTGAGGAGGCTAATTCTGTCAGGCTTCTTCCGCCGATTACTGCCCGTGGCAGGTAGCGGATATTCGCCAAAGATGACGAACGTCTCGATAAAATGAATATATTTACAATGCTCACAATACTATGTACAGCTAAGCAATAGGACAGATTACGCAGCCGATATGCAGGGGCCAGCTGGCTTCGGCAACACAATGACTGGCACCTGGTCCGACTGTCTGCACAACTATTAAGTCTACACTCACCACAAGCGACACTCGTCGCGTGCTCGCCTCTGCATCCCCTCTATCTTGGTCAAGCCGACCCTCAACTCGGCATCAAGATTTCGGCGGTTCCCACGGGTCAACCCGCTCGAGCCGGGCACACCGAAGATGTGGGTTTATCAAGGTGCTTTCCAGCCTCTCCTCTTTTCAATTTTCCCCAAACCGAGTGGGTATGCAGTGCACCTCACAGAGGATGCTTAGGTATCGTTTGTTGTTTTATACCGCAAGTCTTTTAAGAAGAGCCGTGTTATAACCAGCACATCTGCAGAGGAAGAATAAGTAGCAATAGTATATATAATCCGATTCCTCATGTGAGTCGACTCCAGCAGTGCAAACCCCCGTGTTGAAGGCGACGGTCATTCTGCTCTCCCCGCAAAGAGTCCTCTGCTGCAGCCCCCCATAGGGGTCAGGGCGGGAGAACAGGCTGGTCCAGCAAGGGTGCTCCACCACAGCATAAATGGCGCCCCAAAACCCTGGCCGCGACAGCACGCACGCCTCAATACACTAGTGGTAGTTCGGATACGGGCGCGCTCTACAACTCGCGGTTCCGCGAGAGTGCGCGTTCTTTTCATCGGCGTTCTGTATCGGCGGTGAAAGTCCAGTCATCGCCAACAACGACAACGAGAGTGATAAGTAAGTAAACTAATTCCCTTTAATAGTAAGCCATTTCGCAGTTTCGCCGGAAGGGCGAAGCATTGACAAAGGCATCAATGTCTATAGCGTTGCGCTTCAATCCCTTGCAGGGTGTTGATGTTATACGCGGGTGATGCATGTTGGCAGGACGCAGCATGCAAGGGAGCTGCTGCTGGGCGGAAGGAACAGCGCCCGAGGAGCGCGCCAGGCATCTCACAACGTAAGCCGGATGAAGAACGCCGCCAGTGGCGTTGGCGGCATCGAAGCTCCATTGTGCACGAGATGAGGCCGACGGGACACCGCCGGCATTAGTCAGCGCCCATTCAAATAGAACATTAGACGATGTTAGCTTGACGGTTACAGCCCGTTCTGCCGAGACCAGTACACATACACGGTAGAGCAGCAGGCACGCTAGTGGGCTTCGAGTTCGTGCACGCATGCTCACGGTAGGAGCGGGGAGGGGTCACCCCACCGAGTTGACTTAGCGGAAAATTGACTCCACTGCCGACCCCCCCCCCCCACGTCTTCGTTACGTCGTTCAATTCTGATAGCAATTATACGGCGTTCGAGGTGCATTCTTGCTGTCACCAGTAGTGTGTGTATATTAACTTTTCATTCACTACCGAGGATACCGACACAACACTCCTTGCTGGCACGAAGCGAACACTGCAAATGCTGCACACTGGACACATGAGGTCACGCGGTTCAGCACCGAGTGATAAGGAACAATTGTGTGAAACCTTCTCTCCGTTGCTGCGCAGAGTGCTAAAGAGAACGTTGTTAAAATGCAGTTAGTGTGATGAACGCCCATCAGCAGCAGGCCCAGCTATGCTCATGAAGAGAACCAAGGCAGGCACCCGGTGGTCTAAAGAATGCTCTAACTTCTTTGTTGTTAATTATTGTTACGCTGAACTCTTGGTTAAGCTACGGTGTGGGACCAACTTTACTTCCCAGTGATACACTGAAGTTGGAATCCATGATAAGACGAATAAGATTACAGTATTCCGTCAGATGCAAAAATTTTCAATATCAGAAAGCCTTTATCGTTTTCCCACAAACTCGCTCTAGACAACTACACTCGTGAACTCCGCTTCTGTGATCGCGAAACGCACAAATCCTCAATGCACCATAAACCAGATTTCGCAAGAGCAGCAATCAAAATTGCAACGTATTTTTATTGGTAGAATAACAGCTCTCGTTACCTAAATATTGAATTTGAGCGTTTATATTCCTTCATTCGAATTCAAGAAAGGTGCAGGAGCTAAAGGCACGCAATGCCTGAGAGAGAGAGAGAGAGAGAGAGAATCAACTTTTGAACTGAGCGCTTAGTGACGGTTGGTGCGCGCTGGCACCAGATGGGGTGGAACCTTATTCTCAGGTCCCATATGCGTCCAGCAGTTCCTGGCCCCTAGCCGCCAGCGCGAGCAGGGTCGGTAGGTCGGGGCTGGACAACAAGGTCTCCCATCGCTCGGGGGGGTTGGGGCTGGGGAGGGTGGGGGGTAGGGATGGTGGGGGGTTCTTGAGCTTAGTGCACTCTGCAATGATGTGTGCTAGAGTGCCTTTTGAACGTCTGCAAAAAGGGCATAAAGTGTCATGCTCTGTTGGGAACATCTTGTGCAAGAGCACGGGATGCGCTAGCGACCCCGCTTGCGTGCGTCGCAAGATCGTTTGCTGCTGTCGGCTGAGTTGCGGATGCGGACGGGGAAGCCTACATCTGCCGCTTCTGTACATTTGCGTGATTTCTTTGTAGCTTGTCACGGGGTGCGGTAGCTCTGGCTCGTCCTCGGCCCGGATTGACAGTTCTCGGGCATAGTGGTCGGCGAGTGCGTTGCCTTCCACTTGCGAGTGAGCCGGGACCCACACGAGCTTAACGGCCCGTCCCGGTGATCTGCATTTGGTGAGGATCGCTAGTGCCGCGGGAGAGATGTTCCCCTTGCGGTAGCTTGCGTAGGCGGTCTGGGAGTCTGTGACCACGGTCCTCACTCCCGGTTGTGGGAGTGCGAGGGCCACGGCCACTTCTTCTGCTTCGGCTATATTCGTCGTCCGTATTGACGCGCCTGTGACCAGTTTATCGATGGTGGTGACGACCGCCGTTGCTCTGGTTCCGTGCTTGGGAAGCGAGGCGTCCGCGTAGAGAGCCTCTGGGTCCTTTTCCAGCTGTCGAGCCATTGCCTTGGCCCGCGCAGAGCGTCTCTCGTCGTTCGTCCCCGGCTGCATGTTCCGGGGGAGAGGCTTGGTCTTAATAATGTCTCTCCACGTTGTGGGGAGTGGCTCCGTTGTCGGTTGCTGTTCAATTTGCCATCCTATCTTACGTAGGACGGCCCGACCGTGCTCTGTCCGGCTCAGCCTTACTCTCTGGTGGGATAGGTGGGCTTCCACCAGCTCTTCCACCGTGTTGTGGGCACCCATTTCCAGCAGCTTCTGCGTTGACGAGTAGACTGGGATGCCCATCGCGAGTTTCACTGCTTTCCTTATCGTCGTGTTCAGCGTCTCGCGGTTCACCTTTGCAAGCTGGAGGTACGGGGTGGAGTACGTTACGCGTGACACGACGAATGCCTGTACCAGGCGCAGTGCGTCTTCTTTGATTCCTCTGTTCCGGTTGGTGAATCTCCGGATCATGCTCAGGACTTGCTCCGATGTGGTCTTGATTTTGTTGACGGCTGCGTGCGCCTTGCCGTCGCTGCGCAACAGAAGGCCCAGTATCCGGATCTGCTGCGTTGGTTTGATCACTGTGCCGTCGATGGTGATGATTATGTTTGGCGGCGGCTCTTTCTTCGGTCATCCGGGCTGTACCATGAGCAGCTCCGATTTCTGTGGAGCGCAGCTCAGGCCGCAGGTCGTGGCATACTCGTGGACGGTCGTTGCCGCTCTCTGCAGGGCTTCCTCCGCCCAGGCGTCGGACCCCACGCGGTTCGTCCACACCGTTATATCGTCGGCATAGATCGCGAAAGCAGAGGCGACAGGACAGACCCCTGTGGGGTACCCCTGTCTCCGAGCTCCACAGGCTCTGACCGTTCATTTCCTATCCGGATAGTTGCTGTTCTATTGGTTAGGAAATCTTTAATATAGCCGTAGGTCTTGCGGCCACAACCCGTCTTGCGCAGGTTCTCGAGCATGCTGGCGTGGGACACGTTGTCGAAGGCCCCTTTCAGGTCCAAAGCCAGTATACCCCGGGGCGCGTGCCTCGTTGCTCTTTTAATCACTAATTCGTGTAATTGGATCAGGACGTCTTGGGTGCTCAGGTGCTTGCGGAATCCATACATGGTCGCTGGCATCTGATTTGTCTCATCCAGGTGTGCTTGAAGTCTTCTGAGAACCATGCGTTCCATGACCTTGCCCACACAGGACGTGAGCGAGATAGGGCGCATGTTCTCGATCGTCAGAGGTTTGCCGGGTTTAGGTATGAACCGTACCTCGGCCTCTTTCCATTCTGCGGGCAACTTCGAACTTTCCCAGGTTCTGTTGATGTGACCCAGGAGCCCGTGTGCCGCCGCATCACTCATGTTATTGAGCAGCTTGTATGTAATGGCGTCCGTTCCGGGTGCGCTCGTCTTATTACTCTCGTCTATGGCTGTTAATAACTCCGTGATGGTGAACGGCTCATCCAATGCCGGATTTTCCGGTCCCCCGTACTCGTCCGGTATCGGAAACCGCCCTCTCTCCGTCTTGAGATAGATCGCCTTGAGGTCTTTGGCCGTTGGCCGTTGCCATCGTAAGCGTTCAGAACTTTGGTGAGGTTGCGGTTGGTTGCGGTCTTGCTGCTCAACGGGTCGATCAGGTGTCTGAGCAGGCACCAGGTCTTGCGCGCCGAGAGCTTTCGCTGCAGCCCGTCGCTCGTACTCATCCAGTTCTCTCGGCTCCTGCGACGAGCTTATTCCAAAAGCGTGTCTGCCTGATACTAGCGAGTTCTCATGGTGATCCTTCGCGTGACATGAACGACAAATGTCAGAAATAACGGATGCATGCTCCGTGCTACGCACAGCGGTACATAAAGTGAAGAAACGAGAGCAAGGTCACGTGCTTCGTCAATTAAATTTCCTCTTGACGTCGCAGCCTATCCTTCGCCACTTCGACTCCTCGGCACCAATAGAGGCTCACAGCGGTGCGAGTGGTGTGGGCATCGGTGCTGTGCTTGTTCAGCGCATTGGCGAAAGTGAGCACGTGATCTCATACGCCAGCCGCTCCTCGCGTTGGTCCGAGAGCGATTATACAGTGACCGAGCAAGAGTGCTTGGCGGTTATCTTTGCGATGCAACGGTTTCGTTCTTACCTCCATGGGCATCCCTTGACGGTGTTCACGGATCATCATTCCCTGTGCTGGCTCGTGAATCTTAGGGAACCTTCTGGTCGACTTGAGCGTTGGGTTCTACGTCTACAAGAGCGCGATTTTGTTGTCTCCTACAAGAGCAGTTGACGACACGCTGATGCTGATTGCCTCTCTCGGATGCCTTTTCCGACGACTGGAGGCGACGCTGACAACTTCGGTCAATACATCACCTTTGTACCTTTATATCCAAGCAGCAAAAGGGCGAGAGCTTCCAGTCGCTCTTCGTGAGTGCACATGAACATTCAGAAGATAGCCGCTTTCGCCTACGTGATGGTGTCCTGTATACCAAGACCTACTCCTCCACAACTGGCGCGCGCCGCCCTTCAGTTGTTCCCAAGAGCCTCCGCATTCATGTACTATGCGCTATGCACGACGATCCAACTTCTGGCCATTTTGGCTCCACAAAAATACTCTACCGTGCTCAAGAGAACTTTTACCCACCCACAATATCGAGGGGTACGTCGTCAGCTGTACCGAATGCCAACGTTACAAGCGACCTCAATATACACCACATGATGGACTTCAGCCAGTTACGTCTTTCAGTGCCCCTTTCAAACAAGTTCTTATCAATCTCCTGGGCCCCTTCCCACGATTCTACAACGGCAATTATTGGATTATTTTGTTTGTAGACCACCCAACCCGTTATTGTGAGGCGGCGGCATTGCCATCGGCAACAGTTACAGCTACAAAACTCTATTTTCTTGCTATATTCCATCATTATCCAACACGGGCCTCCTCACATTATAATCGGCATTTGCGGGAGACAATTTACCACAGACAATGCCGAAGCGAAGCTTCGTTTGTGTTCAGCTAGCTTCAGGCATTCGACGTTATACCATCCACAAACTGATGGTGTGGTTGAACTTACAAACAGAACGTCATCCATGTATGTCGAATCCACACAAAGGAACTGGGAAAGTGTACTGCATTTTGTCACCTATGAATTCAATACCGCAAGACACGAGACCACCGGCTACTCGCCGTTCTTGCTTCTTTATGCTCCTCCACCTCGCTACAAGCTCGACACCATGTTTCCTTACTTCGCTCAAGACAAGGACTCTATTATCAACATCCTCTGTCCAAGCGCGACGCCTTGCTCAGCTGAGCACCCTGGCTTCGCAGGACCAGTCAAAGATCCGTTACGATGGCCGTCGCCAACATGTATATTTTGATCCTGGTGACCTTGTGTGGCTCTGGACACTTCACGGAAGCACGGCTTCTGCCAGAAGTTCTTGGCCTACTATGTCGGGCTCTACGTTATACTTGAACGCCTCAGCGAGGTCAACTATCACCTTGCACGCCTCAGAAGCAGTGGACGACACTCGGCCAAAACCGAAGTCCCACACGTTGCCCGCCTGAAGCCTTACGTTCCACAAGCGACTGACTCACTTGCCGGGGGGGCTTCGTCTGCGGGAAAACGTCACAAACTTTCGTAACAAAGAGGAGAAGGACCGCGAATGACTACAGAGACGGAGGGTAAAAAAGGAAGACGACGTTGGGCTGGCTGCCTTTGGGCCCGTCCCGAAATACGCCAAGCATTCCGATTGACCTGCCTGGCATAGTTAAGCAAATGCTTTGCGCGTAACAATATGCAACTGCAATGCAAAGTGTGCACGTATAGACGCTACGCTGCCCGCATCTCATATCGCCTGTCTCCTCGCGCGCTAGGACGCGTTTAAAGGGCACGTTTCCGCTGCAAGCTAGCAAGCGCTGGCGTAGCTCAGTGGCAGAGTAGCCGACTTCCACGCAGTGGGTCAGGGTTCCATGCCGGCGTGAAGTAGGGATTTTTTTTTCTCGTTCCTGGAGATAGCTCCAACGCACACTGGCCCTGGCGGAGAACATTGTCGACAGAAATGGCTATTGGGATGAGACCATAACACCTTACACTGTAAAATGTAGAAGGCGATTGAATCTACTTGATGTGAATGAAACAGGATCTTCCTGAGCCAGCTGGGGGTGAGAATGGGGTGCATAAACCACATAAGTTATTATCAAAGCCGCGCTGGAGCGACAACATTTGATCTACATCAAGGGGAGGCTTAATTCCCTTCCAGATTTTCGCCATCAGTTATCATCAGCATTATCATGGTTATCACATGCCTAGTGGCACTTAGGGTCCACACACAGTGGCCACAGAAGCATATACCAAGTGTCGCGACATACCGAGTGGTCCTAGTTGCACAGCTCTAGCGGCAAATACCCAGTGGTGCCAGTGACATCTATATTTAGACTGCACCATTTGCGGCATTTCCCTACGAAAAAAGCGGGGATAACTCGCCAAGAAAGCCTCCATCTTTAGTATAGAAAATGCCACTCCCGTGTGGTATACTTGGCTGGGCTGTGTCATGTACCTGCCGATTCAGGCAGCGCGGATCGCCACAGTATAAAGTAGACGGTACGCATGATCACATCGTTCAGGGTCATCATCATCATCATCATCATCATCATCATCATCAGCCTGGTTACGCCCACTGCAGGGCAAAGGCCTCTCCTATACTTCTCCAACTACCCCAGTCGTGTACTAATTGTGGCCATGTTGTCTCTGCCAACTTCTTAATCTCATCCGCCCACCTAACTTTCTGCCGCCCCCAGCTACGCTTCCCTTCCCTTGGAATCTAGTCCGTAACCCTTAATGACCATCGTTAATCTTCCCTCATTACATGTCCTGCCCATGCCAATTTCTTTTTCTTGATTTCAACTAAGATGTCATTAACTCGCGTTCGTTCCCTCATCCAATCTGCTCTTTTCTTATAAATTAACGTTACACCCAACATTTTTCTTTCCATAGCTCGTTGCGCCGTCCTAAACTTAAGTAGAGCCCTTTTCGTAAGCGTCCAGGTTTCTGCCCCGTACGTGAGTACTGGTAAGACAGAGCTGTTATATACTTTTCTCTTGAGGGATAATGACAACCTGGTGTTTATGATCTGAGAGTGCCTGCCAAACGCACCCCAGCCCATTCTTATTCTTCTGATTATTTCAGTCTCAAAATCCGGATCCGCGGTCACTACCTGCCTTAAGTAGATGTATTCCTTTAGCACTTCCAGTGCCTCGCTACCTATCGTGAACTGCTGTTCTCTTCTAACACTGTTAAACATTACTTTAGTTTTCTGCAGATTGATTTTTAGACTCACCCTTCTGCTTTGCCTCTCCAAGTCAGTGAGCATGCATTGCAATTGGTCCCCTGAGTTACTAAGCAAGGCAATAACATCAGCGAATCGCAAGTTACTAAGGTATTCTCCATTAACTCTTTTCCCCAATTCTTCCCAATCCAGGTCTTTGAATACGTCCTGTAAACACGCTGTGAATAGCATTGGAGAGATCGTATCTCCCTGCCTGACGCCTTTCTTTATTGGGATTTTGTTGCTTTCTTTATGGAGCACTACGGTGGCTGTGGAGCCGCTATAGCTACCTTTCAGTATATTTACATACGGCTCCTCTACACCCCGATTCCGTAATGCTTCCATGACAGCTGAAGTTTCAACTGAATCAAACGCTTTCTCGTAACCAATGAAAGCTATATATAAGGGTTGGTTATATTCCGCACATTTCTCTATCTCCTGATTGATAGTGTGAATATGGTCTATTGTTGAGTTGCCTTTACGGAATCCAGCCTGGTCCTTTGGTTGACAGAAGTCTAAGGTGTTCCTGATTCTATTTGCGATTACCTTAGTAAATACTTTGTAGGCAACGGACAGTAAGCTGATAGGTCTATAATTTTTCAAGTCTTCGGCGTCCCCTTTCTTATGGATTAGGATTATATTAGCGTTCTTCCAAGATTCCGGTACGCTCGAAGTCATGAGGCATTGCGTATAAAGGGCGGCCAGTTTTTCTAGAACAATCTGCCCACCATTCTTCAACAAATCTGCTGTTACCTGATCCTCCCCGGCTGCCTTCTCCCTTTGCATAGCTCCCAAGGCTTTCTTTACTTCTTCCGGCGTTACTTGTGGGATTTCAAATTCCTCTAGACTATTCTCTCTTTCATTATCGTAGTGGGTGCCACTAGTACTGTACAAATATCTATATAACTTCTAAGCTAGAACTATCTCATCCATATTAGTAATGATATTGCAGGCTTTATCTCTTAACGCATACATCTGATTCTTGCCTATTCCTAGTTTCTTCTTCACTGGTTTTAGGCTCCTCCGTTCCTGAGAGCATCTTCAATTCTATCCATATTATACTTCCTTATGTCAGCTGTCTTACGCTTGTTGATTAACTTCGAAAGTTCTGCCAGTTCTATTCTAGCTGTAGGGTTAGAGGCTTTCATACATTCGTTCAGGGTACCAGCTGCATATGGATGGATTTCATAGCAGAATTATTGGCGATTGTTCTAGCGCTGCGCAACCTTCCGCCGAATCAGTCGTCAGCTGAAGTAATCACAGCTTCTTATTCGCCATGTGCGTCGCTTTCCACGGCAACAAATACAGCTATCTTAAGTGTGTTCCAAAATTTATTCTCTACAGCTTTAAAAAAAAACAATTTGCTATGGGTCTCCGGCCACGACGGTTTATATTTAAACGAAATGGCAGGTTCATTAGCCAGAACATCTTTAAGTGAACCTTTGATTCCTATTTTACCAGACACAACTTACACCACTGCATCGAGATACAGCAAATTTTGCTAATAATATCATTTAAGCAATTTATCGCTGATACCATCTCCAGACTTTAAGCATCTCACTTTTTCCTACAATAAACAGTGGTGTCCTAATCGGCAGATGGAAGTTACATACATCTGATTACGCTGTCGCAACCCGCAAGTGAATTTTATTTCAATAGAGCTGGTCTGACGATGTCTCCTATATGCCACAATAGTAAGGAAATTGAATCAATAGACCACTACTTTATACCATTCCAACGATATTCAATCCAGAGAAAGATATTACGCGAAGCTTTATTATGCAAAATTGGATTAGCATTAAGTATGCCGGTAATATCTTTTGGGGAATATACACTAGGTGTAGTCACAAAGACGTTTGTTGCGAGTGTTTCATTTTTTAACTGAAAAAAACAATTACCGTGCTAATTATTGTAGCTTTATTGAATCTATCAGATCAGCATTTTTTCCCTGAAATTAGTTTTTACAAATTTTGTATTAACCTTGTATTTATTCTTTCCTTGATTGCAACCTATTTTAAATTTTACCCTTCATGTTAGCCTCACTGCTCACTCACATAGTAGTCTAGCTATTCCAATATCTTCATTTCTTATTTTTCCATTTGTATTTATCTTTTTCAGTTAAGGTTTTTCTTGACGTACCTCCTTTCACCCGATTCTTCGCCTACACCCCTCAATGGGTGTGAGCCATAGAGTTTCTCACTATAACACCTAGAGGGTAATCTGGCGCCACCGTCTATGGGAGTTTCTTAAGGGGGCACCGTGCCGTCATGGGAATGACGGTATATGTGTCTGCGAGGCTCGTGTTGGCTGGTGTTGTAAGAGGCTTCGTCTAAAACGTGGATATGGCTACGCAAATAACGCGTTCTCAAAGTAAAATCTTCATAAAATGTTCCCATTCATGCATATTACATCTTTACTCACCCACGATGCATGACCAAGCGAAGAAAAGCAAGAACAGACGACCGACTGTTTCAAAGCGAGCGCGAACCTTGTCTGTCCTCCAACTTTAGCGGCCCGCTGATACTTTTTACGTAACATGTAGTCGTACGCACAATAACAAGTTCTCATAGTTAAACAAAACATGTTTTCGCGTAATAATAAAGCTAAAATAGCTTTTCACGTGCTGTTCTAGTAGAAAATGAATCATTGTGACAGACGGAACGGTACTTGCCAAGCGCGTCTTCAAGGTGTCCTGTCTCTACGAGAACGATGCCAATCCGAATCCACAATATACCGGCATTCCCATGCATACCACAACACAGCAGCGCCAGATTTCCCTCTAGGTAATGTAGTGAGAAACTCTATGGTGTGAGCCATGAAATAGGCTTATCATCGTAGCCAGCATGGACAAGGCACTGGACCACTCATTCGCATAGTAGTCTAGCTATTCCAATATCTTTGTAGGAACAGAAGGCCCAAAAAGAATGGCCATTTATTTATCAGGCGACTGCGTTGATGTCGCGGCTGCCATCGTCGAGCCTATATGCCTAATGGCGCGGGTCCAATCTCTTCTTCCACCGCGGGGCTCTATAAATACTGTCCACTACATGGCTACCCCTAGCGATTAAGGCGCTATTGTTGAGCGGTTTAAGTTGTGGAGATGGCACTGCCAGAGACTAGATGAGCTGGCTTCAAGCGGTCGATCGAAATTGTCCCTTCGCGTCCGCTGACAAGAAGTGTGAAAACTTGGCGTCACGCTTGAGGACTTTGAAGGGACCGTCGTAAGGAGCTTGTGAAAGAGTGCGAGTAGCGTCGTGACGGATAAATAAAATTATGGGGTTTTACGTGCCGAAACCGCTTTCTGATTATGAGGCACGCCGCAGTGGAGGACTCCGGAAATTTCGACCACCTGGGCTTCTTTATCGTGCACCTAAATCTAAGCACACGGCTGTTTTCGCATTTCGCCCCCATCGAAATGCGGCCGCCGCGGCCGGGATTCGATCCTGCGACCTCGTGCTCAGCAGTCCAGCACCATAGCCCCTGAGCAACCACGGCGGGTACGGATAAATACTTGACTTCTATGAAGTAAAGATGGGCTCATGTAAACATTTCTGCAGTCGTTACAGTGGCCATTGTAATGCGAAGGCGGTCGGCGTAAGATTGTAGGCCAGCAGATGACGGTTCCGAGGTGAAGAACTCACCGGGTACGCGAAGTGTCGTGCCGAAAACGAGTTCTGCTGAGGAACACTGTGCATCTGCTTTCAGAGCTGTGCGAAGACCTAGCAGAACAAAAGGCAGTCCATGGAATCATGGAGTCATGGGCAAGAAGTGCTACTTTCAATTGACAGTGGAAGCGTTCTACCATGCCATTGGAATTTGGGTGACAAGCTGTCGCTCACATGTGTGTTACACCAGAAGACGGGAGAGAGCTTGAAATAGGGGCGAGTCAAACTGTCTTCCTCTGTCTATCATTGTGGCGTTCGGTACGCCGTGACGAGAAATCCAGGTATTTAAGATGGCCTGCACTACAGACGCTGCAGTAATGTGAGCGAGTGGCATTGCTTCACAGCATCGTGTGAAGCGGTCGATACAAGTGAATATCGTTGGTTCGAGGACGGTGGTAGCGGACCAACGATATCGACGTGAACGTGGCCGAAACGAACGTCTGGTCGTGGAAAATGACCAGGCGTGCTCATAGCGTGTCGACTGACTTTGTCGCGCTGGCACTGTATGCATGCCCGAGCCGCATGTCAGCGTTCATACGCGGCCACAGATAACGGGAAGTGACGAGCCGTTGTGTGGCTGTGTGACACGAACTCCAGGGTGCGATAAGGAGTGTAGTGCGGCAAAAACTTGCTGTCGAAATTGTTGTGGAACGTACGCTCGAGGACGACCCGTAGAAATGTCGCATGTCACTGTGACGTTGCAGCCAGGCAGTAAGATATCTTCGAAGCGCAGAGAATCGTTGGCAGTACAGAGTGTTCGAAGTTCACGGTCTGTGCGCTGAGCGGTAGCGAGGCGGACGAAGTCAGTGCCGGAACGATTTACTTGGCTGGCATTTATATGAATCCGTGATAAAGCGTCAGCAATGAGATTATCGGCACCACTGATATGTCGAATATCAGTAGTGAATTTAGAGATATATGCAAGCTGGCGAATTTTGCGGGGAGTGTGCGAGGAACTATTCAAGGTAATAGCATAACTGAGTGGTTTGTGGTAGGTAAGAATAAAGAAATGATGCCCTTCGAGGTTGTGACGGAAGTGGCCGACTGCAAGGTAGAGTCCTAGGAATTCACGACTGAAAGTGCTGTAGCACGTTTCTTTCAGTATCAGCTTCCTTGAAAAGAAAGATATAGGCTACCATGTCTTGCTAACCAGCTGTTCAAACACGGTGCCAACAGCCATGTCAGAGGCGTCTACTGACATTGGAGCGTCTGGTAGCCGGTCTGCCAGTAGAGTAGGGATATCAAGGGCGTTCTTCACAGAAATAAAAGCAGATTCAGCAGCATTAGTCTATGATATAAGCGTGCTACCTCGTGTTGTGCCAGAGAGTAGAAGGTGTAGAGGCTGCGAAATCGAAACACAATGAGGAATGAAACGGCAATAGCAATTGATGAGGCGTAGAAATGCCCGTAATTGCTTGTTGGAAGACGGACGTGGAAAATATTTAATGGCTTGGGCACGGGATGGGACGGGTTGGATGCCATGCTCGTCCACTCGATGGCCCAGGAAATCGAGAGAAGCAACGCCAAACTCGCTCTTCGAGATGCTCACAACGAGGCCGTATTGACGGAGGCGTTCAAACACATTACGTAGCTCAGAGTCATGTTCCACAGCAGAGCGACTGAATACAAGAATGTCGTTTAAATAGACCAAGCAACAAGTGAGGCCACAGAGTAAAGAAATGATGCCCTTCGACGAACCGCTGAAATGTTTGAGCGGCATATATGGAGGCCGAATGGCATGCGCACGTATTCAAACGTCGAAAAGGGGTAATGATTGCGTGTTTAGGAATGTCGGAAGGCTAGACAGGAATCTGGTGATAGGTTTTTACTAGACCCACCTTGCTAAATACGCAGCAATCATGAAGCGATGCGGTGAAATCGTGAATGTGAGGTATAGGGTACCTATCGGGAATCGTCACTTTGTTTAAGGCGCGGTAATCGCCACAAGGTCGCCAATCACCCGTATTCTTGGGCACCATGTGTAAAGCAGATGACCAAGGGCTAGCAGAAGGACGAACGAAGCCCAACTCATGCATGTGTTCGAATTCTTGCTTTGAAATTTTCAGACAGTCTGGTGCTAAGCGGGGAGGTCGGGTGTATACTGGTGCTCCTTTAGTCACAATGTGGTGCGTGACGTTGTGCACTATTGGACGACTTGGCGAGGGTGGTTGGAACAGCTGTCAAAATTCAGCAGGATGGTGGACCATGGTTTCAGTACCTGGGTGCGCTTGTACGGGACGCAAAGGTGGTGGAGCCGTGGTGATAGCTAGTACGGACAGGTTTGCTGAGGTGTCAAGAAGGCGGCAGTGGCGAAGTTCTACGAGAAGTTTAAACTACCACAGAAAGTCAGCGCCCATGATCTGCCCGCGGACTTCGGCGACGGTGAATAGCCATAGAAAAGGGCGTCGCAGACCAAGGTCAATAGTTACAGATTTCTGGCCATACGTTTTAATGGTGGAACCGTTGACGGCAGTGAGAAAAGACGTGTCATGGCGATGCCTTCCGCAGACTTGGAAAGTAGGGGGAAGGGCACAAATTGCCGCACCAGTGTCGACAAGATAGTGACTTTTCGTGGCACGGCCGGTGACGTAGAAGGGACGGCTTGATGTAGAGCCAGTAGCACTAGCCGTCATCAGTGACTGGCCTGACCGTTTCCCTAAAAGTTGCGAGGCGGACAGCACTGACGTGCGCGAGTGCCATATGTGGCGTGATACCAACAAATAAAGGGAGACGAAGGGCGTGACATATTTGGTCATGCGAGCGGTGCCGCTGCTGATGGATTTTCGCCCGCAAACGTAAGGCAGCTAACAGGTTAGTTATTTCCCTACTTGCGCAGCAAGGCGCGTGCTTGAACTGTCGGGTTCGTCAAAGTGCTGCTGTAACTGGGGTCCTGTCCCCACAGGTGCATTACAAAAGTCAACAGTGGATATCACAGGATGTAAAGAATCCATAATCTGGTCTGTCATCGTCGCTAAGGCCTCTACAGATGTTGTAGTAGGTGAGACACACAAAATAATGCATACCTGGTTCGGTAGAAGCTGGAAGAGCTCCCGAAGGATTTTTGAGTCCGCTGATGATGGACCCGTTCCCAGGATTTGCGTCAGCGATGGCCCGTGCTAACGTTCCACGCTTCTTCCTGGTGCAGTTCCTCGGACTTTGGAGCTTGCAGCTGCTGGAGCCTTCCAGCTTTCGTGCCCCGTGCCCAGAATCTGTCGCCGGGTTAGGTCCAGGCGCAACACTTCCGGTCTACGGGCGCATTGCGGCGGAGCCAGTGGAGCCATGCTGGGCTTCAAATCACCGACTCGCCAACAGCACATCGCGGTCCGCGCACTTTGTACACGGCCACCGACTATATCTGCAAGCATCGTGGCATTCACTCAGTCATCTAAGCACCGGAACCACCCCTGTGCATTCTGCGCATGCGTGGAATTTTGTTAAAAAGCTGCGCCCGAGCAACGCGCTTTCAGTGGGCCCGGCAGCAAGCTAGCGATGGCCCGTGCTAACGTTCCACGCTTCTTCCTGGTGCAGTTCCTCGGACTTTGGAGCTTGCAGCTTCTGGAGCCTTCCAGCTTTCGTGCCCCGTGCCCAGAATCTGTCGCCGGGTTAGGTCCAGGCGCAACACTTCCGGTCTACGGGCGCATTGCGGCGGAGCCAGTGGAGCCGTGCTGGGCTTCAAATCACCGAATCGCCAACAGCACATCGCGGTCCGCGCACTTTGTACACGGCCGCCGACTATATCTGCAAGCATCGCGGCATTCACTCAGTCATCTAAACACCGGAACCACCCCTGTGCATTCTGCGCATGCGTGGAATTTTGTTCAAAAGCTGCGCCCGAGCAACGCGCCTTTCAGTGGGCCCGGCAGCAAGCTAGCGATGGCCTGTGCTAACGTTCCACGCTTCTTCCTGGTGCAGGTAACGAACTCTTATTGCCTTTACGCAAAACCTAGTAGCCACCGTGCACTTTTTGTGCTGCCGGGCCCAAGGCGCTTTTGTTTCATAGTGTGTGATTGTGCGCATATGCTGTTAAAACTTCTCATGCTAGCTGGTGATATCGAATCCAACCCCGGCCCCGACAAAGAGATTCTTAATGCATTGAAAGAACTGCAATCTGGACAGACGGTAATGCTTGAACAGCTAAAGTCTATTGAAAAAAAAAACTAGTTGATCATGATAAAACGTTCAGGGAAATCAGAACACGGCTAGACAAAATTGAGACAGCCTGTGCTGGTATCGATGACATGCAAAGTGAATTAGGCAGACTACATGAGATAAGCACTGAAAATACGGCACAGATAGGTGTACTGTCTGCCCAGATAAACGATGCTGAAAATAGATCTAGAAGAAATAACCTTGTTTTTTACAGCATCACCGATAAACCTAAAGAATCATGGTCTGATTCTGAGAAAATTTTTATTGCACATTGTTCACAATATTTAGATGTACAAATAGAACCGCGCGATATTGAACGTGCACATCGCATTGGGTCTTTCCAAACTACAAAGTCCAGGCCTATAATTGTGAGGTTCACTCACTTTAAAAGCAAAGATCTTGTCCTTTCTTCGGCTCGTAAGTTCAAAGGTACGTGCTATGCCGTTGCGCAAGATCTCGCCCCAAGCACGCGCCTTGCCCAGAAACGCCTCATCGAGTTTGGAAGGGCCCGTAAACTGCGGTTCAAGTTGCGACATGAAAAGCTTATAGTAGGTGAAAAAACCTACTACTTCGACCACACTACTAACCAGGTCATTGAGGAACACCTTTAGCTATCATTGAGACCAAAATGTACACCGCAACCACAGAATAGTCAGCCTTTATCATTCCTGCTCGCTAACATTCGAAGTGTTGTTCCCAAGCGTGATGCACTGTGCAGTCTAATAGGCTCATCTTCTTGCGATGTCTTACTACTAACAGAAACATGGCTTAACACATCAATCGATGATACCGAAATTCTCCCTTACCTCTCGCATTTTGACATTTTTCGGAAAGATAGACCTGATAACTCACACGGTGGGGGTGTATTAATCGCCACTAAGCGTAACCTACATTGTTCACTTGTAAACCTCTCTTCACAACTGGAAATGATTTGGATTCGATGCACTGCTACACACCCGCACATTCTGATTGGTATTTGCTATCGGTCTTCTGGTACCGACAGTTCTTTCACGCCTTCACTTCATGAAGCCTTAAATACGTTGACAAAAAAATATCTTAACAGTCCTGTCCTTCTGTTTGGCGATTTTAATTTTCCAACTATTGATTGGTCCGATCCTGCCTCTACTTTATCTAAAAGCAGCCCCGCTAGTGACTTCTTAAACACGTGTATAACATTCGGCTTAACGCAGCTCGTCACTGACTCAACACGCGTCACTGCTCACTCGTCCAACGTTTTAGATCTTGTATTAACGACTCACCCTGATAACTTTACCCCTGTCACCTTATTGCGCGGTTTGAGCTACCACCTGACAGTACATATTTCGTTTCGTTGCAACGTACTAAAGAAACAAAAAAAATCGGAAAACACTTACACTCTATGATAAAGGGGACTATGTCAGCATGAACCGAGAATTATCTGAGTACTTCGATACGTTCGTCGCTAACTTTCAACTAAATTCTCTCGAGTCGGACTGGCTGCTTTTCAAAGCAGAGATGCATCGCCTTTTACGTCTTTACATCCCCACCACTACAATAACAGAAAGAACAACATCACCATGGTTTAATGTATCCCTCAAACGACTAAATAATAAGAAAAAACGGTTGTTTCGATCAGCCAAACGATCTAATTCTTCTTGCACATGGCAGAAGTATTACGCAGTCGAGAAAGAATATGACAAGTTAACCTCTCAAACTAAACACAAGTTTCTTTCTACCACTTTACCAGCTACGCTACAAACTAACCCGAAGCGATTTCGGAAAACTATTAATCCTAATCAGCGGAATGAGATATCACTTATCAATAACTCCGGGCTTCCGATCCCTGAGACTGAGGATCTTCTTAACATGACATTTAGTTCAGTTTTTACTAATGAATTACTTGATGGCTTGCCCGATCCACCATACTTCGCATATCCGCTCATGCAAAATATCACATTCGATCCCATCGGCATTGTCAAAGTAATTGAATCATTGAAGAACTCGTCATCTACAGCAGTAGACAGTATCAATGCCAAAGTTCTAAAAAATACTAAACATGTGTGTAGCCTGTTTTTATCACTCATATTCCAGGAATCACTTAACAGCGCTTCATTTCCACATGACTGGCAGGTGGGCAAGGTCATCCCAGTCTTCAAGAAAGGAAGCCGATCATCACCGAGTAACTACTGCCCTATTTCCATAACAAGTGTGTCTTGTAAAATAATGGAACATATTTTATATTCGCATATTGCTAACTTCCTAACATCCGTCAATTTTTTTCACCCAAGTCAACACGGTTTCCGCAAAAATTATTCCTGTGACACTCAACTTGCTCTTTTCTTGCACGACTTACATTTAAACCTATAGATCGTAACATCCCGACTGACACAATATTTTTAGATTTCGAAAAAGCATTCGATAAGGTCCCTCAGGGTCGTCTCTTAATAAAGTTATCGCGTCTTAACATTCATCCTTGTGTTCTAAGCTGGATTCGAGGGTTTTTAACTAACCGTGAGCAATTCGTATACGCTAACTCAGTCTTCATCCTTAACACCCGTGCTTTCAGGCGTACCTCAAGGTACCCTACTTGGTCCCCTCCTTTTCTTAATATACATCAATGACCTACCTTGTAATATTTCTTCTCATATCCGACTCTTCGCTCTTCGATGATTGTGTGGTTTACCGAGCAGTTACTAACCCCAGCGACCATTTGGCGTTACAAAATGTCCTATCGCGCATACAAAACTGGTGTACCACTTGGCTCATGTCTTTAAATGTAGCTAAAACCGTGTTAATGTCTATTCATCATCGTCGTAATTACGATATCCCTAATTATAGCATCAATAACACGCAGATTGCAACAACGGATTCATTCAAATATCTGGGTGTGTACATCTCGCGTGACTTAACTTGGACCTGTCATGTTAACCACATAATAAACCCTGCTAATAATAAACCCTGCCGTAACCTTTTCCTCGCTCCTCCCTCTATTAAACAACTTGCTTTTCTAACCTTTGTGCGGCCCAAGCTTGAGTATGCCGAAGCTATTTTTGACCCCCACCACAATAACCTTATTAAAGCCCTCGAGTCGGTTCAGAACCGCGCGACACGATTTATCCTGTCAACTTATTCATACAATTCAAGTATTTCGGCACTAAAAGCCCAAATAAACCTACCCTCTCTAGCCTCACGCCGTAGAATAGCCCGTCTTAAGCTTTTTCATAAATTCTTTCATTCCTTGCCTTTTGACAACCCGTACATAAAAAGAGCACATCGCATTGCCCGCACCAGTCACTCTAATACAGTATATCCCCCACAAGCCCATACCGTTACTTTTCAGCAATCATTTTTTCTGCGCACAACACGAGACTGGAATGGCCTGCCTGCCAAAGTTGCCACTATCATCGACCCACTTGCATTCAAGCGACTCATCGAAAATATCCCTTTGTAATTTGTAGTACCTATCTTTGTCACTAACTCCCCACTCCCTCATGTAATGTCTCAACAGAGACCTTTGAGGAAATAAATAAAATAAACAGCTTAGTCGGTGTTCTGTCAAAATGTTCTATCGATGAGAGGAGCTGGTGAATTAGTCGCGATTCACAGTCTGTGGTGTGCCGTAGTAACTCCTCTTTAAGGGTTTCGTACTGATCATCGGGCGGAGGAGCTAGCAAAATGTCGCGGACAAAAGCTGCAGTGGTCAGGTTAAGCGCTCTCACGGCGTTGTCGTACTTGGTCGTCTAAGATGAGACTCGGTGGCGTTGAACCTGCGCTTCGATGTGGACGAACCAGAGTTTATAGTCCGAGGGCCAGAAATCGAGAAGTTTGAGTGTGGCGACGGAAAACGTCCCGTTTTCTTCGCGACGTGGTCGTTCGGTGGCCGGTTCCATGGCGTCTAGAAGAAACTTGGTAAACGTACACAGTTGTGATGTAGTATCACGTCCGAGGTCACCAACTTGTGGGAACAGAAAGCCCACAAAGAATTTCCATTTATTTATTAGGTTACTGCATTGATGTCACGGCTACCATCTTCGAGCCTATATGCCCGATGGCGCTAGTCCAGTCTCTCCTACCGCGGAGCTCTACGAGTACAAACATTCCTTACAGAATTTAAACGAATGTCCCACTAAATTCTTTTTTGTTTTGCTTTTATATTATTATTACTCATTCAACATGACCTTCCTGATTTTATTTTAACAGGTAATTCTACCCTATTCAATGCTATTCCCATATATGTTATGAAAATTTATGCTCCATATTAATTTGGAATAATCCACCCATTTCTTGGCCAATCCCCCATCGTGGGTAGGAGCCGCACGTGTCACAGGCTACAACAACAACTACTGTCCACTACATCGTCATTGTTCTTTCTTCATTTGCGTCTATCCTTTCCAATGGAAATTTACTTTACGTACCGCCTGCCACCCAATTCTTCACCTATTGGCCATGAAAGAGGTTCATCCTCATCGTAGCCAATATGGACAAGGCACTGTCATAGGAGCCAAACATACAGAAATGCTTCTAACATACGCTATCTTGAAAAGCCTCCATGCTTGCTCTGGTTAATCTGAAGATTTTCTATCCATATCTAATTACTATTTTGTGCAACCTTAATATAAAGCTTTAGAGTAAAATTTGTTCACCTTTGAGCATATTTTTTTAAAGCTAACGTCGCCAACTTAAAATTATATAGTGCATGCCTGACAGTGTGCCGTTAAAATGTTTGTTACTAATGATAACCGAAAGCAGATGGTGCGATGTAAAGGTGGGGAGAAAATTGTAGACGCTACAGAAAGTAGTACCCGATTACATTACAATAACTTGTTTCGCAAATGTAATTGATTACAGTTACGAAGGAAGGAAGGAAAAAGTGGAGAAGGAAGGCAGGGAGTTACCATTACTACACAACTAAAGTACCCTGAGTAATTACTAAAAAAATAGCAGTAGATTACTTTAACGTTACTTTCCTCTCCGATTTTGTTGTCATTACACAAATACAGTGAATTCTGCGAGTTGGCCTGGCTCTATCAGTGAGTCTTCTGTAGCCTTTTTATACGTTGTTTAGCTTTAACATGGATGGCTCTTAAAAATTGTCCTGTGTAATTTTCGTTCGTCTTCTCGCAAGATTTTTTTTTTCAACCACACTGAAGATTCGCCCAATTTGCGTGCTGGAGAGAAGGGCGTTATTGTAAAGTGCGAACACATTTCTCACAAAACTATGGTTACTATGCAAGCGTAGCCCTTCGTTGTTGTTTGAGCTTGGGGAAGGCGCACACTGTTTGACCAGTGATAAACTGAAAAATTGTTCATAGGCTATTCCCAGCCATGAATGTTTGAAGTAGCCACCGCTATCAAGCCATAGAGGTGGTGTTTCAACTTGTTGGCCAACATTTCGTCGACTTATTCCCAGCTCCCTTCTCTGATTAGCTATTGGAACCTAAACGACTTCTTGTAACAAATGCCAGTGAACGTTCACATTCTTTGAAAAGAATGGCCAAACATATAATGTGACTTAATATAGAATTGCGTATTATTCATCTCTGAAAATGTGGGTGACAAGTGAAGCTGTCTAGCCCACGACACACAGGTGACACAGAATGTTGAACAAAGCTACGAACACACTTACTTATGGATATTTTCATGAATAATATATATATATATATGTATATATATATATGTATAGTCTTTGCATTACGGAAGGGATGAACCATTGCATTTATTGCTTGCTTAGGGTGTATGCGCCATTGCTGATGGTGATGATTTCTTGTTGACGCAGAACAAAAACTCACGGAAGCCTAGTCGTAGACAGCTTCACTGTAAATACTGTCACTGTGTCCCAATTACAGAAATACGTGCATATGAATCCCGTAGGCAACAGACTGATAGAAATATATACCTTTAATAGCGATAGATTTCCGGTTGTATCAGAGAAGTCACAGAGTGTAACAAGCGAAGGAGCATTGGGCAGCAGCTCTTATCGCCTAGGGAGGCCACCTTAAGGCGCTTCCAGAAGAGGTGAGAGAAATTTATTATAAATGAAAAGCTCAGATGTCGGACTTCCAAGAGAGATGTGAAAACCTGAAATCTGTAACCCTGCGATTTTCAGGTGATCGAAGCATAGATGCGTCATGGAGTAAATTACTGTTCATTGTGGAAACGCGTTAAGCCATGTCCAATGTTTCCTCCCTTCGGACGTTGGTGCAAAAAAAAAAAAAAATTAAGTTATGGGGCTTTACGTGCCAAAACCACTTTATGATTATGAAGCACGCCGTAGTGGAGGACTCCGGAAATTTCGGCCACCTGGGGTTCTTTAACGTGCACCTAAATCTAAGTAGACGGGTGTTTTCCACATTTCGCCCCCATCGAAATGCGGCCGCCGTGGCAGGGATTCGATCCCGCGACCTCGTGCTCAGCAGCCTAACACCATAGCCACTGAGCAACCACGGCGGGTGACGTTCGTACCAGATGTAAATGCTTGAAGTTGACTTGCCTGTTGTAGCTTGTTTCATGGAAAATGTAAGTGATTACATGCAATTGGTTACTGAAAACAGCGACTGAATTATAGTGAGCGTTACCGAATCCACAAAGTGATCGTTAAAATGCAAAATTTTTAAAACGTAGCGAATTAACTGAAATTGATTACTTCTGGGAAATTACAGTTAATTCGTACGTGCGAGTCTGGTTGGGAGTCACTTGCGTAGGAAAATTCACAGGCCTGCACGGCACGCGCAGCAGTCACAGCGCAAGCTAGAGGAGCGGCTCCACAGGAGCTCCATTTTCGGCAGCGCACACTAGAGTGTATTCGCGGTGGTTTCTTCGCGTCGTTTTTACGAGAACGATCTGAACTGCACGCGTGGTTCGACGGGAACTGCGGGTTGTGCTGCTCTCTGCACAACGCTCTGCTGAGCCCGATGTTGCCTGGCTGTCGCACGCGTCGCTCTGCGATTAGCTTCTTCAGCAGCGGTTCGTGCCTTGCGAGGAGGCGCCGTAACATGTACCGAAGAGTAAACGTGGGTATCCAAACTGCCAGGCGCACATTTCACATCCCTTGGCCCATGGCACGATACGATGCTGTTGTTGTTAACAACGATGACGATTTATTGGCATCCTCTTTGAAACGAGGCGGTGGCAAATAGCTAACCTGATTAAGTTAACGAGTTACAGCTACATGCAACAAGCAACTGCTACGTGCAACTGCTACATGTCGGGACACCTGGTGGAATACAATGCAGCTGCAATGCAAAGTTTGACGCATCGAAGCAACGTGGCGCACGTGCCACGTCGCGCAATAAATGGCACTACGATGCTAATGACGATGACGCTGATGATGATGATCTATGGGCACTCACATTGAAACGGGGCGGTGACGAGCAGTCACCTAGTCTGCTTGATTTAATCGGGCATGCCATACAGCTTTTTTTCATTATAGTAATTTTAATACATCTCCACAATATTTTTTTTTCTTCGTCAAACCTTTTCTACTACCATGTAGCGCTACCTATGCTACTGTTACATGGCGTGCCACGTGGTGTAACATTATGCAATTGCTATGCAAAGTGTGCACGTATCGACGCTACGCGGTGCGCATGTCACGTCACGTGCCTGCTCGTGCGCTAGGGCGCGTTAAAAGAGCACGTTTACACCGCAAGCTAGCAAGCGCTGGCAGGGCTCGGTGGCAGACAAGCTGACTCCGACGCAGCGGCCCGTGGTTTAATGCTGGCGGTAACTTCATCATCATCATCATCATCAATCTCTATTTCGTGAATTTCTCGTCGACGTCACATCCGCTGTCCCCCAAGGCACTGTGCCAGGTCTATTACACTTTTTATTTTACATCAACGTCTTGCCCGCTAGCCTTTGATCCTCAGCTAGGTTGTTCGCTGACGACTGCGTCATCTACAGCAATATTAAATGTTTTGATGTTCATTCTATTCACCAAAATGACCCTAAACTAACGTATAGATGGTGCTTAATTTGTCAGATGCCCCGTAACGCCTCCAAATATAAGTTAATCTCGTTTAATCGAAAACGCACTAACTCAGTGTTTCACTGTTCGATTAATAATACCGTAGTTTCGACTTCCCTATCGTACAAGTATTTCGCCGTTTACCTTTCATCGGACTTATCCTGGCCAACGCACGTAACAGCGTTCTCATCCAAAGCTTCTCTATCTCTCGGCTACCATCGCAGAAACTTGCGCAACGCGCCTTCTAATGTATGAAAATTAGCATATCTTACATATGTTCGCCCACAACTGGAATATGCTTCGTCCACATGGTCACCGTATCAAGATTATCTTATCGGTATGCTGGAAGCCGCTCAGAATAGGGCAGCCAGATTCTTCTCTGGCAGCTACGACTATCCCTCGAGCATTACCCGAATAAAACTAGACCTTGCATTTCAGTCATTGGAAGATCGCCGCATCATTGCTCTGTTATGTCTGTTTCACAGGTACATTTACAATAATAACTTTCACTGTTTGCCGCTTCATGCTCTTGTGCGCACATTTCGACTCGTTCGCAACGCACTTAGTTTCATGCCCATTCATAGTCAAACGCAGGCATTTAACTCGTGACCAGTACCTATGCGATAGCACATTAGAACGGTCTCCTGGATCACATTGCATCCATCTCTAATCGTGCAAAATTCTGTGATAACCTGAATTCGTTGCCTATTAATATTGTATAACGATGTTGCACTCTGCTATTTTTCTGTCATATAGTTACTGTTGCCCTCTTACTCAATGCCCTTCAATGCGCCTTTGAGGTATTGTAAATAAATAAATAAATAAATAAATAAATAAATAAATAAATAAATAAATAAATAAATAAACGCGCTCATTAATCTCATTAGTAAAAAGTCGTATTGATCGGAAAAAAATATTAATAACGCATTTGATGGAAGCAAAAATTGAGGTACGCAAATGGAGGCACAATAAGTATTGAAAAAACAAAGAAATTGTATATCTGGAAAGTCCACGAGCAACCGGATAATTATATATATTGCTACGGTGTTCAATATCTTAAGAAGCTGCAGTGAATTATTTGCGGAGTGTTATTTGTTGAAGGGCATGGTATATGAACCAGTATTTCTGTACATGAGTAGAGTAGTGAGACAAGGTTTTGCCTAAGTTGGTTATTTCGAGTAAATTCTTAATAGTTTGCTTACATTCCTTGGTACATATGTATGATAAGTAGTATTTTTCAAACTTTGGCCATACCTGGCCCTTGCGCAATAAGACACCACACATCATCAATCCTAACTACATCGAGCTGTTTAAACGCCGCTGAGGAAATGCTATCATGCATATTACAAATACAGCGGACAATTACTTTAGTATCCTCGTACTGTATGCGCTATACTAGTAGTTCCCGATGGCATACTAGCAAGAACCCATTGGGACACTAAATAAGTTTTCACTATGCTTTTTAATTCTAACTCTTCTGGTGATCAATTGAACTCAGTAGCAGAACGTCATATACACTGAGGCACCGATTTAGGCGATTGCTTAGAAGTGCGCACGTTGATCTCTTTGACGGAGATTCCTGCATTCTGAAGCCACCACAGCCGGAAACCACTCATACAGAAAACAGCGCGCATAGGTGCCAAGCATCATGCGTAACTTGCAGTTCCCTGCTTTGGTGGCGCTGAGTAAAGAAGCGGGCAATGGAAAGCTGATTCCAGTGCGTACAAAACGCCTTAGTATGCCGTTGCAGCCACTTCAAAGAAGCTGTCAGAGCAGCTGACCTGCACTGATCGTAGAATACGAAACCAGGGTGAAGAATTCTGGAGCTTTCCCTTCATTATGCAGCTAAAAAACGGGCGTTCTCTCCTGAACTAGACTTTGTTGCATTCTTCCTTGCCTGGCAGCCGAATCCGGAGAATTTCTTGGGCTTAGCCCGTGAGTCGGTATTTTCAAGGCGAGTGGTGGTGGAACTGCAGTATCAGCGTCTGCGAGATGGACGCGGAACTCATTGTTAAAGCAAAGTGGCGCACAGCTCGTATTCTGCAAAACTATCTTCCTGAGAAATAACATTCCCCCTCAAGCAGCTGGTGTATAAGGATGTTTTGTGGAGGGCGGCAACATAGGAATACCCAGTGGCAGCGAAGAATAGTCTTATGAACATTTATTGGAAAATTGGCCTGATACCACTCGTCCCATCTTGCTTACATGTTATAAGCGTTGTCATTGTGTTACGATCGCGGACGCTACATACTCTACGTTAGTGCCTTGTTATTTGCTAAGAGGTATCAACAAAAATTGTATGTCACCCCATGCTGTAAAAAGCTACTGAAATTCTGAGAACTGGTTACTAATGCGCAAGCATTGTTTGGTTCGGCCTTGCCTTCGTTTATTCCGCAGTGTTGCTTGCGTGCTTCTCATAGCCTAAGCGCGTCTACCCATGGCCTTTCCGGTGGCAAAGGATGCTTAGGCTTTAGTAGACAATTGTCGGATTTTCTCGCCACATCCTGCCCTTCAATGCGATCGTACCAATTGAGCCGGAACGGCGGGTACGAGCGCGCCTCGACGGAGCAGTGCGGTCGAAAAGGAACGCCAATTGCAGGTTAGCGCGTGGCTACTTGCGTGAAGGGATTGCATCGCCGCGATGCCATCCCACCCTTGCTCGATCAAATCAAACTGTATCAAATAGTGATCAAACTTCGTTATTTGATTGTAGTCATGCACGCCGTCATCATCATTCGATTGTCGATTGTCGTCACGCTATTGTCGTCCCACTGTCGTCGTGGCACAGTTGTCGACACGCCCCCTCATGCCACCGTTGCCACAGTCGTCGTTATGAAGTTCTTATCATACACACGTCGTCACGCGGTTGTCGTTAAAGTCACACTGTCGCCATGTATACAGCCGTCGTCATGCATTCGTTGTCATACTGTTGTGGTGATGCCGTCCTGATCCTTCCATCGTCGTCATTTCAGCTTCGTCACCCGATTATTGTGATACCGTCGTCAAGAAATCACCGCCGCAATCGTCGTAATACCAATGCTCTGATGCCGTCCTCGTCACGTTGTCGCAGTTATACCTTCGTAACCATTTTAGCGTCTTCCTCCCATTGTCGTCATAAGTCGTCGTCATAAGTCGTCGTCATATACCACCTTTGGATGCGCCAGCGTATGCGTGGAGAGGCGACGACCACTTCAGCATAGGAGAGGAGCGCAGTTCAAACGAAAACGCTATGAAACATCATTTATACTAAATGCCATGGAAAATCCAGGGCCAATCAGGCTACCAAGCGATTCGGCTAGCTTGAGAGAGATCTCGCATCGCAGCTAGAGCTTAAACATGCACGTTACTCACCCTTAACCACCCGTTGCTTCTTTTTGTCCCTCTAGCGGTAAATATATAATTTAATTTTGCACTTATTCTATACTAACAAGTATTAACAATGCGATTAGCGCGGTCACAGGAAAACATCTGCTTGCCTGTTATAAGTACTGGGGCTGCAGGGCGTCGATATTTTGATCGTAGAAGTGTTACAATGTGGCATAGCTGCCAGAACCTGTGAGATAGCGAATGCTTTTAATAGGCAGAAAAACCTCGATATATTCGCATAAGTGTTTTAGACGTCTGCTCTGTCGCACGGAATTGAAAATCTTACAACTGCTTTTATTACAACTGCTTACAAATAGATTTATTATTAATAACAATTTGTCTTCGGATTTCTCCGGCACTTCTCTGCGCATTTTCACCACAGTTCTACAGAGAAACTGTTAGCCTATCGTTCGTCGGCATTTTTTGTGTCCATGTCAGTGGACAAAAATGTGGGCCGATCTCGGAGATTGTGCAATACCGGAACGACCCACGGGGAAGGTGGAGCAAGCTTGAAGTACACAGCAAAGTGAAAAGTGCGTACACTCTTTGGAATCACACACACACAGCATACGTAAAAACGTTCGTTTCAATAAAGAACAAGCATACGAACCACATAATTGATGATAAGACGCTCCTGATAAAAATGAGAAGCACCGTAACGCTCTCCGCGTACGTTTCCCAGTAAAGATTACTGTTGCGCAACCTGCAGCAGCGGCGGGAGCTTACGCCGTAGGGAAGGTAGTCACTATCCTTTTGTATGTAAAATAACCAGCATAGCAACCGATTTCATTGTTGTTGCAGCACCGCTATGAGCAGGCAACGCATAGTTAGAACTTCCGAGAAGCAGCATGAATACGAGGAGTGGCGAGGGGAGAAAGAAACGCTAATACGACAAACGGAAGCGTGCTGTCAAAATCACCATTATTCCCGTTACAACCATTACTCTAAATTACCAGTACAACCATTAATCTACAACAATAAAGCATTGTACCCCCCCTCAGAAGTTGTAGCAGTGGTTTTGAGCAGCTTCGCTGTACACCCATTTCCGCAGGGCCGAGATGGCGAGTCAATTTCTTTGTAGTAAAGCAATGAACGGGGCTAGTTGGTTGACGTTGGTGGTGGGCCACGTACGTCCGCGTCTTGTTCCTTATGTTTGTCCATTAGTTCCGTCAGTTCCGTAAGCGCAATAGAATCATCAATTTCTTTTAATGTGAATCTTAAGTTACCCATCGGTTCACCTTTAGGTAAACACGCACTTTGTGTATTAGTATTGTGCAAGCTATGAACAATCTGTGATCGGTAATTGGAGTTGCAAGGGTAGCAATTATGTGAGTGAGCCACCATTATTAGCGTTCATGCCAGCAGCGGAACCCCAACGCTGCCTTGGCTCCGGCACAACCGAATGAGGGGAGCGTGATGGCGTGTACACAAGGTTTTGTCGCTTTTGCAGCCAAGCTCACTGCGTCTCTCTGGAGGCCTTCTAACTCAACAAGTGCGGGCCGCGCACGCACCATCGGCAGGAGAACATCTTGACGATGCCAACGATGACGGCGCGAATGCGCGTTGAGCGTCTGTGTAATTACTATTGCAATAAGAGGGCGCGTGGATCTTACGTTCCTTGTGCTCTAGGGAAGAACTTAAGTTGCCTGACATCAGATCTTTCACCCATAGTATCAGCGTCGGTTTTGTCTATTTCTCAATTATTCAAAGTACAAATAATCAATGCGAGTAGCATACGGAATGGTCCTTTCTTTTTTCCGAACCCTATATATAACATCACAGTGGTTCTGTGAATACGGTAACTGCAGTGTGTATAGTGGCTGTATATACAGTAACTCTAGTATGATGATGTTGATTTGCGTCCCCTTTGAAACTTGGCGGCAATAAATAGTCACCCGGCCTGTGAGTTAATTAGGCATGTTATACAGGGTGTTTCAGTGAACACTTTCTAAAATTCTTAAAGGTTGTCTGTGGCAGATAGCACAATTCTAGTCCATGAGGTGGCCTACGGGAAGCGGCGGACACTATTCGCAAAAGAATTGAAACGCATAATTGACTAATAAACTAAAAACTCACGAATTACCCTTTTACCTAATTACCGTATGACCCATATCGTAATCTACAAATCCTAGCGGTGGAGTTCACTAGGCGGGTCCCCTTGGAACGGATTCTCAGGCTGTCACCAATTTAGAGATATCAATTCCCGAACTTCGTGGAGAAATGGATTGGTAGTTCATTCACTTTCTCAACAAGAAGTCGTTTTATGCATTCAAGCACAAAGGCAATTGGACCGCCAATGCATTTCTCCGCAAAGTTCGGGAATTAATATATCGAAACTGGTGCCAGCCTGAGAATTTGTTGCAAGTGGATCTGCCTTGCGAACTTAACGGCTAGAATTTGTAAAGTGAAATTTGGGCTATAAGGTAATTAGTTCACAACTTGATTAATCAATCTTTGTTCATTAGATGATTATCCATTTAAATTTTTATGCAAGTAATGTCCGCCTCTTTTAGTAGACCAGCTCATGAACTGCAATTGCGCTGTCAGCCACAGGCATCCTTTATAAAATTGTGAAAGTGTTCGCTGAAACAACCCGTACATCATTGTATTTCTATAGCGGTTTTGTATACATCTCCTTAATCCTTTTTCCCCTCCTCATAACTCCTCTATCTAGCTTGTACTCCTACCTATGCCTGTAATGGATCCGGTCGTATCAGTCTCTTCCCTGCATCTCCCTCCCCCCAATCATATACCGCGATTGCCGACCGGTTGATGTTTCCTTCCAAAGTACCTAGCGGATATCACCGTCCTATGGCGGTGACCAATGCAGATCAGCAGAAAAGAAACTACCACTAGGATTTGATAAGGAGCACAGATGCGTACGAGCCCGTTTACTCATGTTTCTGAAGTTTGATGCTTCTCCGAATGACGCACTGCAAGGGTGCTGGCGAGACCCGTTAACGGTGCTACGACTGACGAAATAGGTGCTTAGGACGAATATTTACTAGAGGCAGAGCTATGCTGCTGTTTTGACCGCCACAAGGGCATTCGAAAATTGTTCTGATAAACACACATGAGTTTATGGGCGCGTGCCTGTATCGTCATTGGAGGTTACAGTGTAGATTACAACATTACCGACGGCTTAGGATGAATACACATCAATAAATGCTGCCTTCAACTGTAAAGTCAAATATGGATTTTCAGCTATTGCGAAAGGGATCACGCTGTTTTGAGAAAGCTTTTGTAGATTTTCGCGGACATTGTCTCTCGGCCTTTGAAAGCGATTCGGCCTTGTTACGAGAGAAAATTGTGATGTGGAATGAGATGCTTTGAAGGTTTGTTTTCTTATTACTGCTGTTTGTAAAACACAACGCTGTGCCTCCTATCAGCATGCAGATGTGCACGCTTTGAATGGATAGCGATGCTTTGCGTTACGTAATGGTTGCAAAATAGTTCCTAAACTTTCGTCACATGAACATGGTGTTTGCGAGACCTTGGTTGAAAGAAAAGTCCACGAGAATAACGATGGGATTTCATGCGTGGATGCCTTGTGTCGCAAGTTAACCTCTGCCAGCCTTCCGACTGTAATCTCTGCATACGCTGATTCCCTATTCCTGAAGCTTCTCACGCTTCTTTGATGTAAGCCGCTAAGCTTCAGCATGCGGAGTTTGTTCAACATCTTAGATTTTACTCGGCTGTCGTCTGTGAAGACCTTACAAACGAACGAGGTTCACGTTGTTCTTGTGTTTTTGGCTTTCCTTTCCGTGCGAGCATTCGAACTGGCTGAAAACATTGCGTTTCGGGGACCCTGCCGTTTCGGTGCGCGCACCACGAATATTTCATAAGCAGTATTAGTGACGTAATGATGCGGTCGAAGCTAAAAAAGATGAAAGAACATCAAAACAAGTGAAGCGTCATGCTTCATTTTCTGTGGATGTAGGTACAACCCGCTGGACGTTTTGATGCCTGACTAAAACAACAGCGCCTTTCAGAATCTCGTGTCAGCGAATGACGGTTGATGGCCCGAGGCGTATGGAGTACGAGGCCATTAAAGAACGCCGTCTTCGTTTTGTTTGTCGCCGAATGTGTGACTCAAGTTCGTGCAAGAACATGAGATCTATCAATATTGGCACCTCTTCGTAAGCGAAAAATAATCAATCACGTAGAAAATACAGGCGCAACATCGAGTGTGGTCGACAAGGGATTGCCCTCCACGCTTGCATGGGTTCTTTGCAAGATACCGAGCACCTTTGAAACTTGGTCCTGGAATATGGGTCATTCTTCTTATGCAACAAAATTATGCGGACACAATGCACAAGCTGAAATCTATTGTGGAGCAAAGCTTTCGTGAAGCGCTTAAGTGCTGTAAAGCTATTCGTCTTTGGCGCTGCGTTTTACACCGCAGCTTTTACGTGCTTTCCCTGTAATACCGCAAGACGTAGAGACTGCACAACGTGACAGCATTCAATAATAAACTGGACAGATCACGGAAGCTGCTTAATCCGCCGTTGCATTGGTCCCACGGGACAAGTTATGAGGCACTCGGTGTCTTGCTGTCTTACCGGAAAGATACATATGCTGCACAACGCGTTGCAGGAGATGAACAGTTGCATGCTTGTTGCCAAGAAGTCAAATAGCACAGAACTAGCGTGGACAGTGACTAGCACGTGTGCCTGGACCTAAACCGAAGATTCCACAGATTATGTGTGCCTTTGTAAAGCCCCTAATGGAAATGTTACAAGAAAACTTCGCTCAACGTGCATTATTCTTCGGTCTGCTTCGTGCCTGCGCTGTTAACTGAATATCTCAATTTCCCAGATGGACCAAACTTGCCATGAAGAAGCGCACACGCGAATATCACGAAGCCTTGCTAATGAAGTTTTTTGGCACTAGAAAAGGCAAACTAAACAATAACATGATTGATTGGTCGGTTTTCTGCGAATACATCCAAGAATATCATCCAAGAATCGATGGCATTGGAACGATAACTAGTTTCTTGAAAAACACTGATAAAATTTCGAAGCAGTCGAATGAAAAAATTAACGCGATATTCTCATAATTTAGGAAGGAAATCTTCACTCAAATAGACATTTCAAAAGGCTGCGCAAGTATCCCTATGATACTGTCTCATAAAGGAGTTCCCCAAAGACAGACTATTAGGAATGGAGAGATTAATCTCAATACGGTGAAATGGTGCTCCTAAGAAAATATACGTAACGATAAAAAAGCAAGATATAAAAAGTGATATATTGTTTCATAATCACTGCACAATGGCACACTGGGGCCGGCAGCAGACCAATTTCATGAAGATAGCAGGGTAAGGCAGGTATTGGACAAACCATTTCTTGAAAAATGCTTCAATTCGTCTATTATGTGAGGAAACTTCTACTCCAAGCCAATGGGAAAATATGAAACTCAGTACATATTGTACGAGCTGTGTCAGAACAGTCCAGCATATGCTAAAATGCACAGCTCTTGAGCCCAACAGCAACTATAAGTTGATGCGGGAATTATTGGCGGAGCAGGACCCCACGGGAAACAAGGGGCTAACAAGGGGCTGTGGCATAGCCATTATTTGTGCTCCTGTTGGTGTTTCCTTGTTTTGTTTTTCGTCTTTCTCGGTAGGGTAACGACGTGTGCGTCCAATTTGCAACCCCACACGGGAGCAAGTGGATACAGGGAAGAAAGATGCGCAATCGCTCTTGCATGCGCAATCGTGCGAATCACAAGTAACATATGGAGTCTGATATCTCTAGCACAGACGTGCTAAAAGAATTCTTCCAACTGATACTGCGTAGAAACACGACTGCGTCTAACTTCTCAACACAAACATACCAACCTACTGTAGTCAACAAAAAATTAGTTATTCAATTTTAGTTAATTGGGCTGCTGACAGCGATAATTATCATCTCACTTTGTGTCCCCCTGTCTACATAACTTATTTGCACAGGTGGCCTTCGCGTGCCTCCCGGAGCCTAATTTTAAGAAAAGCCTAAATACTAATTTTGAACACCCTGTAAGTGCCGTCGCAGAGATCTGTCCTCTTCGCGTACTGAAGTAATACTATCGTTTTTTTGTGCTAGTGGCACACGCGGTTATGGTCCAAGGATCTTTTCTGGAAACAGTACTGAGTCATGCCGGTTCCAATACTGCGGGGAGCATGTCTTCAATGCTCAACGTCGAGCTTCTGAATTTGCATAGTATAGCTATTCTGAAGGCAAAATAACACATACGCTTGCCGGCGTCCGCAATCACACGCCGGTGCGCCTACGCATGCGCAAATAGTGTAGAACAGATGGTACGAGTCTGAGCGCGACGCGAGCCCGTATATCTGTTTCTGATATTGGTTCTCTG
Organism: Dermacentor andersoni; assembly: GCF_023375885.2. NCBI lineage: Eukaryota > Metazoa > Arthropoda > Arachnida > Ixodida > Ixodidae > Dermacentor > Dermacentor andersoni. The sequence goes on from NC_092818.1 coordinate 135,573,699, forward strand.
GCTGCTTCGTATTTCCACACGCCAGGGTATACGTGGTGCAAATAAGACTCAGTGAGGCAGAGTTAGGCCATGAGAGAATGTGCTTTTTTACCCGCCGTGGTTGCTCAGTGGCTATGGTGTTGGGCTGCTGAGCACGAGGTCGCGGGATCGAATCCCGGCCATGGCGGCCGCATTTCGATGGGGGCGAAATTTGAAAACACCCGTGCACTTAGAATTAGGTGCACGTTAAAGAACCCCAGGTGGTCGAAATTTCCGGAGTCCTCCACTACGGCGTGCCTCATAATCAGAAAGTGGTTTTGGCACGTAAAACCGCATAATTTGATTGCTTAATGTGCTTTTTCTTTACTTCTTACGCTGTTCTAACGACTGTCAAAATGAGGCAGATGCGCTTTTATTTATTTCAGAATACTGCAGGCCAATGCTTGGTCCAGGCAGGAGTGATATACATTCTTATACATTGAAAAAAATCAAAATGGGCAATTTTAACAGCACACAGTTACAAAACACAATAACGTTACATACAATACATAAATAAAACACTATTTTATCAGGTAGATAGACATTCTGGTCCACCAGTAAAACTTGTGAGGAAAAAAAACAGATGGCGGTAACGAATTCCATTCTTGAACTGTTCTAGGGAAAAAGCTGTATTTAAATCTGTTAGCTTTGGCAGAAATTGGGGCAAGTGAATGCCCACAAACGTTACGAGTACTTCTCACTGGAGGAAGCCTAACGCACTCAAGCAGCTTTAGTCAATTTTTTTTCTGATAAGCTATGATAAAGAAATGCCAATCGAGCACTTTTTGTGCGGGTTTATAGTGTTTGAATGTTCTGTAAATGCATTAACTGAGACGGGGAGTCTTCTCTTCTACATTTGCCGAATATAAACCTAACAGCTTTCCCATTGAATTTTTCAAGCTGCATAATGTCTTTTTTTATGTGTAAGGGTCCCATAATTATGAAGCGTATTCGACTAAAAACCGTACAAAAGTATCGTAAGCCAATTTCTTGATGTGTGCCGGGCAGTTTTTAGTTCGTAAAACCCACAGCTTTCGCAACGCAGCTGGACAAATATTTGTAATATGTGCTGACAATTCTAACTTATTATCATCATCATCATCATCATTTACTTTCCTTAAGGACCCCTGTCGGGGTATTACATAAAGGGGGGGGGGTTACGGAAGATAAGGATAGAAACAAAGATATGGTTACAATTTCTTACAAGACTCAGCCTGTGGATTCGCATTAAAACAAACAAACGACAACAGCAAAAAAGCCAAGAGGCACACTGAATAGAATGCAAGAGCAAATCAGCAAAACAGTCACAATGCGAGACGGCAATCGCAAAAGAATGAAGGCACAGTACGGTCATTATAAGGTTAGGGTTTAAGGTGATCAGTAAGCAGCTGCTTGAAGATAATGGGGTTGCGCTCATTGACAACTCTATCTGGTAAATTGTTCCACTCTATAATGGCGCTAGGCAAAAACGATTGATTAAAGGAAAATGTTGAACCATGCAAGCGCTGGATGCTGCAAGAGTTAAAAAGGCGACGAGGTGTACGGGTTGGTGGGATTAGAAGCCTTCCATGCAGTTCGGGGAAGTTATAATAAAGTCGCTGGAAAAGGCACAGTTTCGCAATTTTCCGACGCAACACCAATGGTTCGAGCCCTAGAGATGATTTAATCGCACTAACACTTTCTTCACGGCTGTACCTGGAAGTGATGAATCTAGCGGCACGATTTTGTATTGATTCTAACATATTAATTAAGTAAGCTTGGTGCGGGCTCCAAATAGCTGAGGCGTATTGAAGTTTACTTCGAATAAAAGTTTCATAAGCTAGTTTTCTTGTGGATGAGGGACACAGCGCAAGGGTACGTCTGACGTAACCAAGTGATTTATTAGTGTCGGTAGCCAATTTTGTTATATGGTCGGACCAGGTCAACTTGCTATTAATAGTAATACCGAGATAACGATACGATTCAACGGTGGATAGGGCTGTCGAGTTTAAAAAGTACGAGTGATTCTTGTTAGGGTGTTTACGGGATACCTGCATAACTTTACATTTGGAGATGTTAAGTTTCATTAAAGAGTTGGAACACCAGGTTTCTAACGAATGTAAGTCTTTTTGGAGCGTTGCATGGTCGGCTGGGTCTGTAATGCGACGGTAGATTACGCAGTCATCTGCAAAAAGTCGGATATTGGATGATATGCCGTTGGGAAGGTCGTATATGAAGATGAGAAAGAGTAGGGGGCCGAGGACGGACCCCTGTGGTACTCCGGAGATGGCGCTAGCAGTGGTTGAGCAATGATTTCCGATAGCTGTGTACTGGAATCGATTAGTAAGAAAGCAACCGATCCATGACAGTGCGAGAGGGTCGAGACCGAGGCATGAAAGTTTGGCCAAAAGCCGCTGATGGGGAACACAGTCAAATGCTTTGGCGAAGTCTAGATATATGACGTCAGTTTGAAGTGATGAGTCTAAATTCAGGTGAAGTTCAGTAATAAATTCAAAAAGCTGTGTATCGCATGACAAACCAGGCCGGAAACCATGCTGATTGTGAAAAAAGAAGGAATGATCACCGAGGTGACATGCTATTTGCGAATATATTATATGTTCTAGGATTTTACAGGGAATACTCGTTAGGGAAATGGGGCGATAGCTGGAAGGATCAGAGTGGCTGCCTGACTTATATACCGGTACCACTTTACTAATCTTCCAGTCATTTGGAAGTGAACTATCAGTAATGGACTGGGTAAAAATTATTTGTAATATTAGACTGGAAATTGCTTTCGTACCTTTTAGTATCTTAGCAGTGATGTTATCTGGCCCGGGGGCACTAGAAATCTTTAGGTTATGAATAAGTTTCATAATGCCTTGAGAAGTAATTGTAATGGGAAACATGAGGGGAAAACTGTGGCTGGGCAAATCAAAGTCCTTCAGTGCAGTCTCACGAGCGAAAACAGAAGAAAAATATGAGTTCATTACGTCTGACCGCTGATCAAGCGGCACGTTTGAACCGTCAGGATAAGTCAAGGAAACGTTATTGGAGCTATTGTTTGGTTTCAGAATATTCCAAAATTTTTTGGGGTTGACACGTATGATGTTAGACAAATCGTGGTGAAAAACTTCTTTTTGGATTGTCTCAAAGTGCTAGTATATTTGCGCAGGCATTTGAAGTACTTGTCCCACTTTGAACAAGATTTAGAGCGTTTCGCATCACGAAACAGACGTTTTTTCCTTCCCGACAGCCTCCGAAGTGTGTTAGAAAACCAGGGTTTTCCTAAATCACCGCGAATGCGAACGAGAGGTACATGCCTCTCAACAAGCCATAATAATTTATTCTTAAATAACAACCAGTTTTCATCTACTGTACGAGAAGGAGCAGTCTCACGAAAAAAATTTGAGAAAGTGTTCAGTTCAGTGTTAATTTTGCTAAAATCTGCTTTGTTGTAGTCCCTAATGTATTTGGTCAAGGGCTGTCTGAAAGGAACTGGGATGCAAAGATTAAATAGCAGTAAATTGTGGTCGCTTAGACCAGCTACGGATGATAGCGATGTTATTATTTTGGGGTTAGAAACAAGGACAAGGTCTAGAATGTTCTCCCCACGGGTTGCCACATTAACCATCTGAGTAAAGTTGAATGTAAGGATTGTGTCAAGAAAATCTTTGGATTGCCGGTTATGTGCGTCTAGATTTGCCCAGTTAATGTCCGGAAAATTAAAATCGCCACAGAGCATAAAATTCGCAGACGGGAAGCGTGAGTAAAGATTCGCTAGTACAGAATTTAGTTCATGGTTGAAAGAAACATCACAGTCAGGAGCGCGATAACAAGCAATAATCACAGTCATACTTGACCGAAGTGATATATTTACACACAATATTTCATGTTGACAGTTCAATTTGATGACATATGAAGGAACACTTTCTTTCACAAAAATCAAAATGCCGCCTCCCCTGCGCCCCAACCTGTCAAGCCTATGAACAGCGTATGTTTGGCTATCATTTAGTAGCTCGTGGTCAGCAATATTTGGATGCAGCCAAGATTCCGTAAGTATAGCAAGGTCAGTATTGTTGTCCTTCAAGATAGATTCTAGGGCGTCTTTCTTAGGCAGGTAACTACGCATGTTTGCGAGCAAGACCGACATATTCTCATAAACGGGGACAGTAATTGAGGCGAGGCAGGTCTGGGGGGGAAAAGAGGGACGCGCATGCCTGGAGAGACGCAGTGACCGCTATGCCCTCAGTTCAACTATACAATCAGATGCAGCGTTGTACGTGAATTGTTTGCCATCAAGCAGCAGCTTGTCAAAGCGAAGTTTAAATGATCTGCCGCTCTGTTGTCCATGAAGATAAAGTTTCCTTCGCGCCTGTCGAACTCTGGCTGAGTAGTCCTCGCGAATCGAAAAATTCGTGCCCTTGAGCTTAGAAGCCACTTCGAGAATTCTAGATTTTTCTTTAAATCTTGCACATTTTACAATAATAGGCCTAGTTTTGTCTTGCTGGTAACGACCAAGTCGGTGTGCACGCTCTAGGTCGTCTGTACTAACGGATAAACCGAGTTGCTCGGAGCAGAATGATACTATTTTTGTCTGAGACTCAAGCCAAGTCTCACCCTTTGCGTCTTGAATTCCACAAAAAAGTAAGTTTGAACGACGCAGGCGATTTTCTACATCATCGCATTTTTCGGTAAGAACTTTGATTTCAGTGGAAAGTTTTGCAAGGCTACCATTCACGTCCGCCTTTAAACCTATTTCGTTTGACTGAGTCGACTGGACAATTTTCTCCAGGGCATCAACGCGAGCCGAAAGGCTGGTCACGAGGGTCTCGATGCTATTCTGTGATGCTCGGATGAGAGAAAGTTCGGACAGAACAGAGCTTTGTGATGTTTCTATGCGAGATATGGCCTTTGCAATAGTTTCAATGGACGGCAGTGAAACGTCATTTTGTCCTGGGTTTAATTCTACGTCGCCCGACAGCAACAGGAGCAGAGTAATTGTGTTAGCATTGATATATAGAGATAACATTTCACACAACAGCCCACAAAAAGTTCCAATAACACAAGGGGGGCACGACACCGGAAGAAAACAGCGATTTCCAGAGCGGACACAAGCCGCGTTCGGAAGGTAACTGACCTGCGTCAAGAAGGGGATTTTTGTGACCACTGTCGTTGCGGTGGCGTGCCCCAACTGGCCCCAGTCCGGTGGTGCAATATGTAGTCGATGCGGTTGTCCCTCGTGCATAGTTGCTCGATGTTGCCAGACGAAAAACCGGACTGTGGCAAGGAACGGCCTGTGTGAGGTGACTTGCGAAGAATCGTTCAAGGCCATGGGTAGCATCTGGGCGGGTGCGCTTCGGTGATAAGCCAGAAACGTGTTGTTGCCGTGGAAGCTCAGCCGAAGCGACAATACGAACCACAGGACGAGAACCTGCGTCAAGAAGGGGATTTTTGTGACCACTGTCGTTGCGGTGGCGTGCCCCCAAGTGTTGAAGTGTTAAACCTAAATATTTATATTTCTCAGCTTCCAAAATAACATTACAGTGAAGAAAAGAAGGAAGCTAATTGGGAGGTTTTTTTCTAGTGATTCGTAAGAGGAGAGTTCTTTCATTATTTAGCTACATTCCCCGTTTGAGACACCACTCATCAAGTACAAAAATTGATTTCTGTACGCACATGTAATCATATTCTGATTAAATCTGTTTGTATAGCACACAGTCGTTCACGAATAATTTAACAGATACATCTTCAGGGACAGCCACAACTAAATCGTTCACGTAAATAAGGAACAGTAGCGGGCCAAGAACACTTCCTTGCGAAACCCTTGAATGGACACTAAGCACACTCGAAGGGCTTCCATTAATTTCTGCGTGGACTTGTTTTTCTTGAAGGTAGGCTTTAGTTCAGCGCATGATGCTAAAATCTACACCCAAGCATTCCATCTTGGATAAAAGTTTGCCATGTCCTACATTATCAAAAGCCTTGCTGAAGTAAAACAAAACCACGTCTATTTACACGGACATATCAAGCACACGCGCAAATTCGTGTACAGATAAAGCAGTCTGAGTAACTGAACAACGCCTGTCTAAACCCGTGCTGATTATCAGACAAAAGATTGAGATCATTCCTGAATTTTCGCAAGTAGCCGGCAATAATATGCTCCAACATTTTGCAACTGCTGCACGTCATGAAAACAGGTCGATAACTTGAAACTGACAATCTATCACCCTTTTTATATAAAGGAACCACACGCGCTATTTTCTAATCTGAAGGCATCACTCCGCTTGCGAATGACAGTTTAAATATATCTGTGAGAAACCATGATAATTTTTTCAGAATATTGCCTAAAACATACATATAGGAGACCGTCGGGTCCGGCGGATTTTTTAGTGTCAAGCTTCAACAACATTGCAAACACACCCTCATCAGCTATTTCAATGTTATCCTGTGTAACAGCCGTTGGTGTTATTTTATATTTATCTAATGCTGTAAAAACCTCTTAAAAATACTGATTAAAACTCTCCGCTATTTCAGTGGCATCCGGGGTAGTTGTGTGGCTAATTTTTATTTTCTTAATCACATCTTCGGGCTTACTCAAGTAAGGCCAAAATTTCTGTGGATCAGTCTTCAGAAGTCCCGCTGAAGTCTGCGAAAAATATTTTGCTTTGGCGCAGCTCACTTTTCAAAATAGGTCAAATTTACTTTCCCTAAACACTGGTGTTAAGGTCCCGTGCTTCTTACGATATCTCTGTAGTCTACGCTTAGTGTGTATGATTTAGCGCGTAATCCAAGGACGTTGCCGCTTTTCAATATTTTCCTGTCCGCAACGAAGTCTAATGCAGTGCCTAAGCATTTTAGCTAATAGTTGCCAAGAGCTTTCCACATCATCACCTATAATTCCAAGATTTCAATGGACGTAGTGAATATTCCCAACGTCATCAGCTCTGCTATATTCTTTAACGGAAGTGGCATTCAAAGCATGTGTTAGTTTATTTTCAACTTTCCAGGAAAAGGAAATTAACTTATGGTCAGAGATGCCAAGTTAAATTGCAGCAATTCCTCCTCAAACGCTTCACTAATAAACAGAAGGTCCCGAATTGATGTGTCGTGAGCACATTCAGTAACTATCTTATTAAGATCAAGAGAAAGCATAATGTCCAAAATAATATACCTCGTATACAATGATCCAAAAGACAAATTTTTCCAATTTATTAAGGGCAAATTAAAGTCGCCAGTGAAAATCAGATTTTTGTTTCGTGACACTAGCAATCGATCATAGAGTATATTCAAGAAGCTGTCATCAGCATCCGGAGCACGATAAACTGCACACAGATGGAACGCAATTTCTGTCGCTAATTTTCAAAAAAAGGCTTTCGCGTTCAGCAATCTCGCTTGCGATGACAACATCGACACCGTATTTACCAACCGCAACACCACCCCCTCTAGTACCCCTGTCCCGCCGATATAACTGATAACCTGGTGGTACGGTGTCATCATTACTGATTAGTTCGTGAAGCCAAGTTTCAGTTATCACACACAAGTGCGGATCCAAAGAGCTAGAGCAAGCAACCTTTCAGTTTTTCTTTCTTGTTTTTCGTCTTGTTTCTGGCTTTTTGCATTGAGAGAAACCAACCGCACTTCGAACGCATCTGGCCATGAAATTTTTGATGAAGATGCGGTGTTCCGTTCAATCAATCTTCGGTAGTTTAAAACATCATCCCATACATACTATTGCCCATTAATCTTCAGCTTGTCGCGAACCAAGGAAACCTTACTTCCAGCTTTTTTTTTCAAGTTGAACATTTTGCCAAAGACGTCTGCGTTTGCACAACCGTTTCAGTACAGCACTCATTGTAAATTCTTACGTTTTCTCCCTTTATCTTAGAGATATTGCTCTAGGCTGTTTGTTTTTCCTTCTAGTCCTGAAAGTACAATATGACAGGACGTTTAGAAGAAGGCTTTAGAAGAAGGTTTAGAAGAAGTTCAAGCTATGGATGAGCACTGCCCACCTAATTTAGCAGTAAACAGGTAAACGATCGTGGACGTCCGACTCCAATTAGGGTCCTCTTGTATGCCAAAAACAATTAAATTGGACCTCCTACTTCTATCTTCTAAACTTTCAAGTTTCGTTTCATGTCCTGTAAGCGCACCCTTTACACCAGTTACAGCTATACTTTCATCATTTCATCTATTCTCATCTGCAACTCTTTTATGTTTGCTCTATGTTATTTAAGCTATTACCAAAGTTCCCCAATGCCCTTCCTGTTGCCTCTAAACGAGATATAATTTCTTTCTGTCCCTTAATTAGTGTCCGGAACATTTCATCGACTGTCGAGCCTGGGTTCATCTGTACGTCTACTCAAATAAGCAGCATACACGAACAATAGCAGTTATATGTACAGTTGAAAAACGTACGTAGGCACGGAAGAGAACAAGAAACCTGTAAACCTGTCGTCACTGCGTATGGTACAAACATACCTAACCTGTAACAGGAAAAGACGGCGAATTTTCAGCGTTCCGCTCGCAGTGCTTTCGCCGCGCACACTGAAGATGGACGGGTGTGGTGCCGTATTTATAGTTTCCAGGGTTGATCACGTCATGGGCGATGACAGGAATCCAAGCACCCGTGGCGTCCCCACAATGATGGTGCTACTAGATGTGCCATTTTTGATGACCAATCCTTCTGTTTGACTCGATGCAGCTCGGGTATAGTTGTGCGATGGTGCATGTGAACTTGGCTGCAAAAAAAAAAAAAAAAAAAAAAGATGGCAGTTCCGTCCAAAAGACGAAGTACCGATTGCGATAGCAAATTAGTAGATAGCTGTACGACGTACGGATAGTTGTCTTATCAGCCGTGTAAACTTGTAAACATTCGCATACTAACTAAATTATAGAATTATAGAATTATAGAATGATAACTAAATGTTAGAATGTGTAAGCGTGACTCAACAAGGACGTAGAAAGAGACGCACCGAGACAGCGCTGTCTTTGTGTGTGTTCTTCCTATGTCCATGTTCTGTTCCGTTTACACATTCTATCATGGATTCAAACCAACTAGCCCTTCAACGTATTTTGACCAAATTAACCAGCACGGTGTCACGCGCGCATAGGTAAACATGATCGCATCTCGCTCGATGAGCGCGCAATCTCGCTGTCAAAATTCTGATGTGAGGAATCGCGGCAGCAGCAGCAAGTACTTCTTCAGTGAGACGCCTGATAAATAACTGCCAGGGCCCTATTGTTGCTACTCAGCAGGACTTGCGTCGCATCGTGTCCGAGAAGATTCAGCGCAAGGCTAAACTGCACTATCGCTTTAATGTTTGGCTCTTACGGCAGAACTGCTCAGCATTTTTTAACGTATTTCTTGGCATGGCGCAGTAGCCTGCAGCTCAACTTTGACGTTCCCGCTGAAATGGACGGAGAGGATGAAAGGATGGAATAAACTTTATTGTGACTACCAAGCTTGTGTTGCCCTAGGTGGGTGGCATCCTTATTCCACGAGAAAAAGGAGTTTTATTCGGCCCTGTTAGTAAGCGCAAGTCGCATGTAGGCATATGAAACTTAAATACAGGGTGGAGTAGGCTCCTTGTGAAACATCGAAAATACGTAGAATATACATTATAGTAGCTTACCTTTAGGTGTAATTAAAGACTGACGCTTTCACTTAAATGGACCCTGAAACAATTTTGATGATTTTGTCTAAACGCCCTGAGTCATTAAGGTAGGTCCTTCCCATGATTAAGTGACACATTCAAGCGCTACCCGAAAAGCGTGTGATTTATTACGAGGTTTTAAACATGCGTGTCGCCACCAATCACAGCGACGCCGCTCCCTTGAGTTCTCAGCCACCCCCTCCCAACTGAGCATTTGGCCCGATTGACGTCAGTTGGGCGAGCTATCCGATTGGCAACCCAGGTCGCGTCATCAGTAATTTTTCCAAATCTACGGTGAAAAAAATGTTGTTCGTAATAGTTGGAATTTTGGTTAATTTGTTTCTATAAATATAAGTAACAGAAATGGTATACACAGCGACAGTTTGTCACTTCAGTCAAGCACTCCCGGCACACAGCAAGTGTCGTCTACTCGTGTTGCTGCGTTCTCCATTATGAAGCGAGCTGCGTGGTCAGTGTTGGTCTCGAGCTTTCTTTTCTGCGAGCACCATGGATCGCCATTGTTACGTTGTGGGCTGCCGGTCGCCGACATGTCAAGCGGCGACATCGTGCCCCTCTGCAAGGCAACATGCGACCGGAGTGGCTGCAGCGCATTGGGTTGTCGGTACCCGATCGGGACCAGCAGCTACGCGTTTGCGGCCGTCATTACACGACGAAGAAATATTACTACAATAGAGTTTAGCTTTTCCGGTATTCGGGTAAACGCAAGTGCAAGTGAACTGGGTGTTTTACGGGATGAGCGAAGGCGCAAAAGGCCTGCACGGCGCAGACACCTGGTGGCACAGAGCACAACCAAACACAGGACTAATATGGCAATAACCGAGTGTATTTTACTTTGCTGCTGGTGTAAATTTTCGGCAGCAGCACAATCGTGGGTACATTGCCTTTCTAAATGTTTAAAATATTTTAGAAGCGGTTAAAGCAATATTATCTCTGTTTGCCTGGTTAGGCTTTGCGCCAACACGTGGTTGGACCATGTAGGCCGATCAGGCCATTCACGTAAATCTCGCTAAAACGTATTCGTCACAGCTGTAATAGTATGGAGGGGTTTTAGTTTACGTCTCTGCCCATCGTCAAAACACCTAGCTCGCCTGTGTTTACCAGAATACCGGACACCCTCGGTGCAGCGACAGAACGTGCGCAACGGACGCTGCTTCGATAGCTCTCGTTGGGGATCGACGGCCATGCGGCTAGCGAAGGGGTTGTAGAGGCTTCACAGGCTGGCTCAAAGACAACAGGAACTAGACGACACGACCTCACGTCATGACGGGAAACCAGGGAAGACGGAGCTCAGCCCCGATCACTCGGCGAAGAATTTGGGGAGAAAAAGCATGGCTAGGGAGCAGGGTAACTTGCAATCCTGCGTAGTTCACTTAGTTAGAAAAGCGTGACAAAAATTGCGATGCCAATGTTTTGCTGTAGCTGTACCCTACGCGTCTACAAAATTTGCCCGAGCCGCTTCAGGGACCCTGTGCCTTCCCCGTTACGATCACGTCTTCTGGGCTGGAGCACGAGCACTTGATGTTTAAAGCGAATAGACTTCATTGCTTATTCTGCCCGTTTTCGTAGTTTGTGGTCGAAGGTCGGATATACCGCCGATACAAAGTTGCAAATCCAAACAGAACGTGCACTTGTGAAACCGAGTTGCGGGATGCGTTAGCCTCCGAACGCCATCTGTTATAGCTCTTTGAGATGTATATGTGGTTGCGCTGCACTTTTGGGGCATCTGAAAGAGTAGATGCTTCGGTGGAGCGGTCGGAGCCACAACAGCCCCCTTCTCCGTCTGCCAGCCTCTCCCACTGTGATGACCGCAAGAGAGGGCTCCACGGGGAGGGGAAGATGGGAATTGCCTTGCAGGGAGGCGCTCGTCCCGCTAAGTACAACACATATATGAAGAATTGGTTTATACGCAAGGCCATCTTTACTACCGCTTCAGATGCTCCCCACCAAATTACGGAGTAAAACAGCGAGCACTAAAACATTGTCGCTGGAGGAAACATACGCCCCTAAGTGCATCAATTCTTTCATAAAGCGAAAATATTTCTAGAAGCAATCCGATATCAGCCTACATTAGCAGTCACCATGGATGGTTTCCGCACATTTTTTTTTTCTGTGAAATCAGTTGGCAGTGTTCGTATTCTGTGTTCGAATTTTCATAGTCAGGGCTTATTGCGCTAAAACGGCAAGATATAAAAAAAATCACATGTAACAATTACTCACAATCGCATAAGCTATCGCTGGCAGCGGTCGGCACTTTGCACAGTACTTCGTTTTTTTACAGTGACGTTGTTTATAGCTGTCCTCCGGCGTTGGTCGATATCCGTCCGTCTACGCATCGCGTAGACGAAAAAAATTTCGTCTACAGTTTCTCACGAATGCTCTGTAGCTCTCAATCTCATGTAGGTATCTTGGAAAAAAAATTATGCTGAAATTGGCCACTAAGACGGCTCTATCATTGCGCCGAGTTTCATTTACTTGTCACAATTAGTACACAGTGAAGTTGTAAATGTTACAAGAATTCCCGTCTACTGTGACTATATGGCCACTTAGACAGGGAGTACAGTTACAGAATACGCCTGTAAGTCTTGTTTTATAAAAACTATTCCGAAACGAATCATACTAAAATTGACCGCTAAGATGACTATCATTCGCCTAGTTTCATTTACTTGTCATAACTATCTGATTCACGGTAATGTTCTAAATATTGTGGAATTCCCGTCTGCTATGCGGTGGTACTTGCACAAGTCACTATTTTATGAAAGAATAGGAATGAATGACTCCACAGTCAAAAGGTGTATTCGTTGTCTGTGTCCTTCAACAACAAAAACAACAATAATAATTATACGTATATATACATGGATGGGTCCATATAGGTAAACCACCAGAGCTTCGCTGCTCGTCCTTCTTTGCAGAGTGGAAGGGCTGATGTTTTTTTTTTCGCAAGCCAACAACACGTTTGCTGCTAGAATTACTGAAGGCAGCGTAGACACTGCTGTTTACAAACAAGAAATCAGATTCGGCTTTTCCCCGAGGCGATGCTTGTTGGGGCAGTGCACGCTTTACAGGAGTAAAAAAAAAGGGGGGTGGGGGGGTGGGGACAACGATTTATTTAAAGGGCAACTTCGGAGATTTCTTTATATCAACGGATGTCCATGAATTTCGCTGAGTAAGTTCCTCTGAGCACTTCCGTCATGTCCTAAAAAAGCGGGTTTGAGAGTTGCACAGATTTTTTTTACAAATGAATTTAATAATTTGTCTCGAACTCCCTAGCTTGCCTCCTCCTCAGTTACAATCCACATTGTGTATGGCGTCAGGAGAGTTCCGTGCAGAGCATGCCGGGATCATGCAGACAACAGCAACGAGAGCGTCGAGGAGTCGTCGATTATGAGTTTGTGCATGGCGTGATAAGTTTCTGTGGCAAGAAGTTGCGTTCCCTGTAGACGTGCAAGAGATGGGAGGCAAATGGCGTTGCGTTGTTGACTGCAGAAATTTCAGCCCCCGCCATCCGCACACACAATTTCAGCTGATGCTGATTGCATTCAGCCGAGGTTAAGCCTATATGTCACAGTCGCGTAGTTCATGCGTCTGCTCCTGGCGGAGCTGAGCGACTGACCTGAAGCTAATAAAGCCATCAGGATGAAGATAACTCCTTCTGTAGTTGAGTTTTGACCATACGGATTTGAAATACACTATTCCCCAATTCGTACAGTGCACACACAAAAAGCGAGAAGCGATGACACGGAGCAGCATCGCCATCGGTACGTTGCCGTTTTCGACGGAAAACTGCCCGCCGCACTCACCGGCACTTCCCTAAATTAAATGCGACTAAAAACATGGGTGCATTTTTTACGTATTGTCACGCAGACTCATTATTTATCTTCCGAGGTGCATTGCTTAATCGATGAGGATAGCTATAGGGGCTTGTAGGTACGGCTGAGGATAGCTATAGGGGCTTGTAGGTGCGGCATATCTTATTGTGTTGTAGCGCAAGCTGAACAAGGACGACACAAAGGCACATCTGACACACGCAGCGCTAACGTTCAACAACAGATTTATTTCCCCGTTCTCGTCGCTATACATACACCTTCGAAACGTGATACAGCTCGTGTAAGATTTCCGTGAAAAAGAACAAAAATAGATATGAACTGGGAACCCCACGTAAGCAGTTTTTTTACTCATATTCCCAGACATGTACACGTTGAGCGTGAATAAAGATAATTGAGCTCTTTTGAGGATAATGAAATGGAATGTTTACTAAAGCATGCGTCGCCGAATGTTGATATGTGTCTAGCTTCTATTATCAAGCGCGTTATCTCAAGTGTGGTTCCCAGATTATATTTTTTTTTTTCATATTTACCGAAGTTTTACACGTGCTGTATGACGTTTCGAGTGCGTATATATAGCGACGAGAACGGGAAATAAATCTGTTGTTGAAAGCTAGCGCTCTGTGCGTGAGATGTGCCTTTCTGTTGCCCTTGTTCAGCACGCGCTACAACAAAATATGTACACTGCTTGCCTCGTATCCCAAATGGGCAGCAAGCGCAGACACCTGGATACTTCAGCATAAACAACCGCTTCGTTCAGCTGCCAACGGTGTCTATTCTGGCATCGGCTTTTCCGCGACAAAACTACGAGTTCTCCAAATGAACGATGATATGTGCAAAGTCCTCATCTATGTCCACTTTACGGAACATATTGCGTGCATGAAGAGAATACGAAGAAAGATAAGTAGACAGATGGTCTCCCGCTCGCTATTTTGGAAGGTTTGTGATCGCTCAAATCAGCGCGATTTAGAATTATGCAACGGTGCTTAGATGCACAAAATTTGCCTGTTTTGATATGTTCTGACATTAATTGATGCTACCGTTGAGCGGATAACGTTATATCTCAAGCGAACGATAAGTGGTCACTGTAACTGCCGAGGTAAACAAATGCACTGTCAGTGACATTCTTGCCGGATACAAATGCGGAAAGTCGTCATCATCATCATCAGCCTGGTTACGCCCACTGCAGGGCAAAGGCCTCTCCCATACTTCTCCAACAACCCCGGTCATGTACTAATTGTGGCCATGTCGTCCCTGCAAACTTCTTAATCACATCCGCGCACCTAACTTTCTGCCACCCCCTGCTACGCTTCCCTTCCGTTGGAATCCAGTCCGTAACCCTTAATGACCATCGGTTATCGTCTCTCCTCATTACATGTCCTGCCCATGCCCATTTCTTTTTCTTGATTTCAAGTAATATGTCATTAACTCGCGTTTGTTCCCTCACCCAATCTGCTCTTTTCTTATCCCTCAACGTTACACCCATCATTCTTCTTTCCATAGCTCGTTGCGTCGTCCTCAATTTAAGCAGAACCCTTTTCGTAACCCTCCAGGTTTCTGCCCCGTATGCGAGTACTGGTAAGACACAGCTATTATACACTTTTCTCTTGAGGGATAATGGCAACCTGCTGTTCATGATCTGAGAATGCCTGCTAAACGCACCCCAGCCCATTCTCATTGTTCTGATTATTTCCGTCTCATGATCCGGATCCGCCGCCACTACCTGCCCTAAGTAGATGTACTCCCTTACCACTTCCAGTGCCTCGCTACCTATTGTAAATTGCTGTTCTCTTCCGAGACTGTTAAACGTTATATTAGTTTTCTGCAGATTAATTTTTAGACCCACTCTTCTGCTTTGCCTCTCCAGGTCAGTGAGCATGTATTGCAATTGTTCCCCCGAGTTACTAAGCAAGGCAATATCATCAGCGAATCGCAAGTTACTAAGGTATTCTCCATTAACTTTTATTTCCAATTCTTCCCAATCCAGGTCTCTGAATACCTCCTGTAAACACGCGGAAAGTCGTGCTCGACATCTTATAGTGAGCATGCGAAGCACTTCCATGAGAAGGGGTACAACATCTAAAATAGCAAGCAGCACTTATAAAATCAGCCGTCAGGGCTACCCGTGGTCTTCATGTTGCAGCACGATATGTAGTGCATGGGCGCTGGCTATCGTGGTGGCGGGTCGAGTGCGAACGGCGATTCGTGGCTATTGAATTCGTCAGAATCACAACTGTCAATATTTGAGAGATCCGAAGAGCTGGCGCCGTTGACATTATCACTAGAAGGTCCGGCGCGGTCACGATTCAGCCGAGCGTCTGCTCTTCAATGCCAGCGGGCGAGACCGGCATGCCTTGCGCGCCTTTCCTGGTGAGGACAGTCGTGACGTCACACGATGAGCTTCACTCGGCTGCTTGGTCAGGTTTCTGTTTCGTTTTGCGCTCTTTTGCTCATTTAAAATTATTTTCAAACTTGTGTAACAATTCTACTATCAGACGCATGACAGGATGGTCTCTGGAACCTAAACATTCCATTACCTTCACATGGTCTCAAAATTGCCGGAGTTGCACTTTAAGAGTGTGAACAGAGTGCTTTCCAATGGCACTCCTAGCAAGAGATTTCTATCGTTCCACGGTGATCTAGTAGTAAACTATATGTAATATAAAGCAGGACAGTTGTTCCATTGATGTGATAATAGCGAAGGAACTTTAGACATTCGCGACTCTTCGATAGAATAAACTCAATCAATGAGAAGATCAATGTTTGTACCACTGCTTCCGAATATGGTCAGAGGAGCCCACCTTATCTTGAAATAAAGCGCGTGATTCAGCAATTATTGCAAAGTGTAGAGAACCCCAGTGTCGATAGAAGATATCTGGGTAGCTTCTGAAAAACGCTAACGGGTTCCCCGCTGCATTAAGAAGAATGCAACTTGAATGCAGCAAGCCCGGTTACTGTTCCCTTTGCAATGTGGCGCATATCGATTTCGTCAGCACTCATGCAAAATTTTATTTCTTTTTCGCCTCATGAACTTCCAAGTTTCACAGAAAGCACATGCAGTGCAATGAGAACGCCGATCGCGAAAAGAAAAAGTGCCCGGTAGAGTTTCCTACAAAATTTACTAGAAGGAACTATGGTAGTAGTGGTCGTTCAACTACCATAACAATGATGATGCAACACGAATGTATAATTCTTTGAGCTTGCGGCTTCGGACGATCTCGCAGCTTTATTTATCATGCTTTATCGTTCTAAGTGTCAAAGCAACATCTTTTTTTTCTAAACAAATGAAAGCGATAACTTCTTGAGCACGTGCATAATTGTTGCAAATTCTTGCGTCTTTAATGCAATATTTTATAGAAAATGATCCATCTGCAAAGTCGCAGAGCCGTTCGAAGCCAGAAGGATGAATTTATGGTAAATTATTGTGCTCGTCAGTCTCATGGTGGCTGAATCACTAATATACTTCCAGCTGCCGTAAATATCAACACCAAAGCTTCTCTAGGGAAATTTGTGGAAAACTCTGTGGAAAGCACCGCATCGCACGTGCGCCTACTTGCTGGAATCTATTTCACATGAACACATCACACAGGCAGGCGCTACGGTAAGGTGCACGGGATGAAATCGATGAAAAACCATGAACTTCTGTCAACGCACGAATGAAACGAGATAAATTTGTTTGCACAAAGCAGCTATAGTGAAGTGTTCAGAATGATCGATTGAAAATGCATCATCGCTGGTTTATTCTCAAGCTGGAGATAATTTGTAACGTCACCTCGTACTGTTCCAGGACAAAAGTATGACGAACGAGCCATACACGGCAGAAAAACTTTCTAGCCTACAAATGTGGCTTGCAGCAAAGAAAGGCGGGACAGAAACCACACCACCTACGCTCGTCCTCTGTCGGCTACCTTTTTGTTTCGCATCGTTTTTGTGCTGCCTCCAATTCAGTATTACAACACGTCCCCATGGCTATATCGGTGGCAGCGCCCTACTTCACTTCCAAGCAGGGTTAATATTCTATTTCCAAGATCAGTCATGGCTAACATGAAGCATACTGGCATAGATTGGAAAATAGATTATGCGTGCAGCATCGCAGTACCCGAGCTTTATGCTATCGCACAGAATGGGTAATATGAATTTCCCATCTGCGTCAGGCTCCCGGAATTCCTGTTACCCAACAGTATGAGGGGAAGCTATCAGGTGAAGTGAATTGAGGGACGAAGCAGTTTCTATAGCTAAGAGCTTTTGGAACATTTCAGACTAGACGCTGTTGTTAAGTAACAAGCTTTAATTTGCTTTGCGCGAGAAAAATAACCCCAGAAAGCTTGGACGGTTAACAAATCGTATCAAATCATGTAACAAAAGACGTCGTAAGCAATGTCAATACATTTTATTTATTTGTACACGCTGCAGCCCGATCGGGCTATTGCAAGAGTCGGTGTGAAAGGCAGAGCAATGAAAGTAATAAATAGAGGCAATACGAACAATACAGACCAAAACTATTCAATGGCCTCCAAGAATAAGTTTAAAGGAAGGGAAGGAGTAGGACCAGACAAAGAATGCCAGTATTCGATTACACAGGGTAATAAACTGTATTTAAAAAAGTCCGTACGGGCAAAATAATGTGCGATGTTTAGGTGATGGTGACTTCTAGTATTAGATGGTATTGCAGGAGTTAGGTAGTTATCTGAAGATATACGGAAGAAGAGTTAATAATGCAATGCAAAAACTTATTCCGTCGGCGATCTAAGAGCGGTTGTAAGCCTAGGGATGAAAACGCTGTATACGGTGAAAAATCCCTATCGTACCTACGGCATATGAAGCGGATCGCTTTCTTATCGATGGCCTTAATCTCAATAATGTCGCACTGTTTGTGCGGATTCTAGAGGGGAGAAGCATATCCTAGCATAGGCCGGATTAGTGATTTATACATCAGTAGTTTAGTATCCCTTGGGGCTGTGGTCAATGTGCGGCGCAGATAGCTTAACTTTTTCAGTGCTAATGAGGTAAATAAATCTATGTGCTTCGACCAAGACATACTGGGTGTGAGAACAAGACCAAGGTATTTATATTCACTAACGCTCTGAATTGGAGTATTATTAACTTTGTAAGTAAAAGTGGAAGGCGTCGTTTTATTAGTGAAAGTCATAACAACGGTTTTACGGATGTTAATTGTCATTTGCCAGGTGGCGCACTAAGAGCTAAAATTAGAAAATGATTTGTGAAGCTGTAAATGGTCATGAAGGGGGGCAATTTTATGATATAATATACAGTCATCGGCGTACAAACGTACATTTGAGGTTATGTGACGAGGCAAATCATCTATAAAGATCAAGAAAAGCAACGGACCCAGCACGGAACCTTCTGACACTGCTGAGGGCACCTCTGTCACCTTGGAATCAGCTCTGTTAAAGGACACAAATTGAGATCGACAAAGAAAACTAGAAATCCACCTGAGAAGGCGGGGATTATGAAGGATGGCGTCAAGTTTATACACCAATTTCGAATGAATCACTGTATCAAATGCCTTTCAAAAGTCAATGAAGATTGCGTCAATTTGGTTGCCCGTGTCGACGTTAATATAAATGTCGTGTGTAAATTCACTTAGCTGTGTTAATGTGCTGAACCCGCGTCTGAAGCCGTGCTGGACATTAATTAGTAATTTATGTGACTCAAGGTATTCCATAATCGCGGTATTCCATAATTCCATATTCCATAACCCAAGGTATTTGTAAATAATATGCTCTAGCATTTTACACGAATGAGAGGTTATAGAAATTGGTCTATAATTAGATAAAGCGTGTTTGTCACCGGTCTTGAATAAAGGAAAAACTTGAGCGATTTTCCAGGATGATAGTAGTGCAGAGGATGCCAGGGACTTGCGAAATATGACAGTGAGGTAACAACAGGTCCATAATGAGTACCGCACCAAAAACAAGTTCGGAATGCCATCTGGCCCAGCAGACTTCTTAATATCGCGTTTCAATATTAAGTTCAACACACCTTCTTCGGTAATGTTAATGTCATTGATGGGTACGTCACTAAGAGAAATGGTGTCTGGTTGGATGACGTTGTTGCCATTAGTGAAAACGGACTGGAAATACTAATTAAATGCGTTTGATATATGAAATGGATCATTGGTAGAATGATTGTTAATCACCATAGAATTAGCCGTCGCATCACGTGGCAAAACAGACGACCAAAATTTACGCGGGTTGGTTTTTGGTAGGCCCTGCAGCTGCAGACCGAAGAAGAAATCCCTAGCGCAATTAATTTTCAGTCTAAGCTCCTCTTTTGCTTTAATAAAACTCATCATGGCTGCCCGAGTTTTGAGCGCCTCTTACACCTTAGTATATTTACGCGACGCGTCAGATGTAATATATCTCGCGTCATCCAAGGAATTTTAACATTTTCCTTTTTTTTTTTGAAAGGAATAAAACACTGAATACTTTTTTAACCAAGCATTCGAAATAGGTTACCCATGTGTTAACATCACAAGTAGAAAGTAGTACAGCAAATTCTTCAAAACCATCAGACAGAACGTCTATTATTGAATGAAACATACTCAGCGCGATTAAAATAAGGAAATGTAGAGAAAAGAAAATTGTGCTTAGTGACCGAGAAATTTAAGGAGACAAGAACCGCTTGGTGATCAGAAATTCCTCAATGACATCACTTCTATAACCCTTCGCAACAATGTTAGAACTAACGAAAACCAAATCGAGCAGAGCACCGCATTGTGTAGGTTTATTGCTAATGTGTACAAGGTCGAGTAAAAGAGAAAAAGCAACTAGTTCCCTATTTATCGAAGTCTTTTTCACAAGTGTTAAAGTAGGCCAATGAATGCCGTGGGCATTAAAATCACCGATGCAAATGAGGTTACCCGTGTTTAGCTGCTGCTGGTTAATATAGCGACTAAGAGTTAGAACGTGGTCTACACAGGAACTTGGTGGACGGTAAACCACGCTTATCACGACATGTGCTTTGTCTAGATAACGTTTACACCAGAGTGATTCTATGTCACCGGGTGGTGACAATCGGGAAAACTTGAGATCCGACCGAAAAAGCAACGCAACGCCGCCACCTTTAGGGTGACGCCGGTCTGCACGAACCGCAACGTAGCCAGGAGGAGTGAACTCAGAGTTTAGTTTAGTATATCTGCGGTTTCCGCCAATCCTGTGGCAACGCTCAAGGGAGGGGGGGGGGGGGGGGCGTAAGTTGCAGTATACCAGAAAATATCTGTGTTACCCCATCTAGCAAAGTATTCTCGTTTTCATCCGGTTTTTTCCCACGCCGTGTATAATAATGTTGTTGCGACGGGATCGGTTATCAAGGTCGTCATTCTTGGCAACCAACTGAGCCACAGTTCCAGTTAGTGTTATAACCTCGGATCGGAGAAGATCGGAAACATTGGCATCAACCTTCTGGCCTGTTTTAGGCGATTCAAGTACTGCTACACGGTTTTCTAGCGCATCAAAGCGCGAGTTTACAGAAGCTTGGAATTACTTAATTTTGGCAAGGTCCTCAGCCATCAGTTTGTCATTCAAGAACCTCAGTAAGCATAATGACAATGTCAGCATTTTCGGTCGAACATGCCGCAGTAGCCGAATGTTGAGTGGTCATTGTGGAGCGAGAAGAACTGTTATTAGAATCATTACTTTTCAATGAATTGCCGAGATTTTGGGGGGGATCAACTTCGGGGGGGACCAGGATTCAACTCCACCTTTCCACTCAACAAAAGGCAATTGATACAGTACAAGACATTCAAGCATAAATCAGCCCCGTCTTGTGGGCAAAGAAACAGCAGCAATGATCGATTGTCAGATTTAAAGCAACGAGAATTTTCGAAATTACATACCTGCACAATGAAGAAACAGCGTTTTAACATCATGTCGCCGCCACTGTCACATTGCCCACTGACGAGTGAAGCTTTGAGCGCCGCTTTTAAATCCTTGAATGGTGACGTCGGCGTATCGCTCCAGATATCGATGGTGTGCGCACAAGTACCAGAGTTCCATGGAACACGCAGGCAGGTCATTGATTTCCCGAGCCCACCAGAACTATCACGCACAGGGGCGATAGGGCAGTCGGGTGATGCAGTGATGAAGGTCTTCTCGTGTAGCTCGTAGAACGATAAATCAACCGGGAAACATGCGAACATGATGTCACATTGCGTACACTCCGGTAAAACAGGCTCGACGACGCATCCGAGGATCTGCACAATGAAAAATCTGCGTTTTAACGTCGTGTCGCCGCCGCTGTCACTTTACCCACTCATCTACTTGTCTTGTTGTGCTATCAGGAAAATGAAGACTTAGGAAGAAAAGTAGGAAACGATAGGTCGAGCATTGAACTTTAACTGTTTTATTCATACAGTAGAGCAGAGAGAATCCGCAAATGCTCATGCGTACATCAGCGCCATCTAGAGCGATTACAGTGACGTTTTTAGCAGCTGCATCTCCTTGTTAAACAGAGAAAGCAAAAAAAAAATATTAGTGACATTAGACGTATTAGTGCCACGTCTGTTTTTTTTTCTGTTTGACAAGGAAACACAGCTGCTAAACGTCATTGTAATCGCTCTAGACGGCGCTGATGCACGCGTGCGCATTTGTTGATTCTCCCTGCTCTGCTCTACGAATAAAAACGAATGAAGTTCAGCGCTCGATCTATCGTATTCTACTTTTCTTCCCAAGTCTGTATTCTCCTCATAGCGCAACAATGTGTTCACTAAAAAAAAAAAAATAGAAAACCTCACACGGCTACTCTTGCCACTCTTAGCGTAAGCGATAACGCGAAAAAAAAAAGCAGGAGCTTAGCAATTTTACCAATTTGATCCTTCCCCACAGTTGCCCCATGTCCTTTAGTGGGGTCGTATTTGGAAGGAACCAAATATAGAACTATAATGCCTGTGTAGGGTCCTTCAGAACAAAGGCCCACTTAAGCTGCAGGAACACTGGCAGTCCCCCTTCGATATAACGTTCTCCTTTTTATAAGTATCATGGTATGAAAGAAAGTAATCGCGGCAGTAGAAATAGAACGAACTAGGAGACATTACAGGTGACAAATATAGCACAAGTCGCAAAACTGATATTATAAATACGCAGTTTGTGCTACGAAATTGGAAGCCCACATAAATGAGAGCATACAAGGATGCATCAGCTAACATAGAGCCTTACGTTGCATGGCACAATTTGGTTAAAGGTATTTCAAACATGTGTTTGCTAGGAAAAAGCGCACCACCATGGCAGCTGGTGCATGTATCTTATGATAAGGAGTTTTTCGAGGGAAGAAAGATTTCACCTGTCATCTCACATGTGACCATAGTTCGTAGTTATAGTTAATGGCGCTGGTACATATATTTTTGCTTCACCAAGCTTTCCGATTGTAGCGGTCAGGAATGACAAAGAACAGGCTTAACGCACAATGGGAAGGAGAGGGAGAGCGGGGGGACGGACGCGTTGTACTAATTCTTGACGCCGCCTTATTAACCTGGAGACAGAATTTACTTTGTTCCTGAAAAAGAATTTCCCCTATAAGTTTATCTCGTTGCGCTGTGTTGTTATTTTTGTTCGACCTTAGCGGTTTCAACTGTTTCATCAGAGACCGAAACTTCACCAAAATTTCCTCTAGCAAAGGAAGCGTATGAAAGTATCCCTGCGCTTTGGTTAAGCTACATAGTCAGTACTTATCTGCCGCGCAGGCGGACCAAGAAATGTTGAAGAAATTAGAAATACAGGCAAATACTAGAAACGAAGTTGTGCTCATTATTGGCAGTTCATGAATTCTACGCTAAGCTTAAAGGATTCCTTAAACGGTGGTGTTTCGAGCCTTAGCCCCACATAGCCAGTTATGTCAGTTCACTATGTGACGTGAATAAAAGCACAGATATCACACAAGAAGAACGCCATATTTATCAGTTTTGCGCTGGTTAAGTAAGCACACGATGCGGGTGACAGTTTACTGGCCGAGCATTATCAGCTCCGATGCAAGTAGGTGACAACTTCCGGTTCGAACGCCGGTTTCGCCGCCTAGTACAGTGGCAAGAAATCCGGAACGCATGAAAAAGTCGTAAAAGTGCGCTGTTTTATATCGCAATCATAAAGTGGTGCTACCTGGAAAGATTATCTGTTTATGGTTGACTACTGAACCCAGAAGAAGCCGTGAGAAAAGAAACCGCTTCAAATAATTTCTTACCAAACATAACAGTCTCATGTTCGAATCTGGAAGCTTCTTGTGAAGATTACATACGTTTAGGATAGTTAGGAGCAGTAGAAACAGGGACATGTCAGGGAGTCTGAGCAAATGATTTTTTTACGAACCACAGTACAGATATCAGAGTTGGTTTAGGAAGTGTGCGACGTGCAAAGAATTTAGACCATATGATGCCGTGCAAGGTCTGATATGTTCACCAGAATCGTCTGTTAAAGATGAACACAAAGTAGGAATTTAGAGTTCCGGGGTGGGCTTTCATTGTGACGAGTCCAGCATAAAGTGGCTCGAATCGATCACAATATTAAAGCAATCTGTTTTATAAAGGAGGAGGAAAAAAAACACAGGCCTGCGCGGCACCCGCACAACAGTCACAACGTAAGCGGGAGGAGCGTCTCCGTAGGAGACCGTAGTACTTATTGAACACGGTAACTGCAAGTAGTAAGTGCATTAAAAGTCGTCTTTTACAGTGAAGCTGTCTATGGCCGGGGTCCCAGGATTTCTTTATGGAGTAACATTGACAGAAAACTATCATCATCTATGGCTCATACCTCCGTAAGGCAGAGGCTACAAACACTCAGAAAAGTGAAGCGAACAGTGCATACATTTCTTGAAATCACAGATACAGCATACAGAACAGCATACGTTTCAGTAAAGAACAAGCTCAAAACAAGCATTCGAACCACAGAATTGATGATAAGGCGCTCCTTCGCCTACATGCAATGCGAAGCACGTAGCGCTCCCCGCATATATTTGCCGGTAAAAATTGCTCTTGCGCAAGCTGCCGCGGCGATGGCAGCTTGACTGTAGCATACGAAGCAGGGAGTGACGAAACTACACTTTCGTGCCTAAAAGAAGAACCCGCCTAGAAAATGATTTGTGTTGTGACAGTGCTATGGGAAGGCCGTGCCTATTGAGGACGCCTGAAGACGCCGCGTGCACAGGAGGCGCGGCAAATTTCTTTTCTCTCTGATCCACTCTTAGCAGGTGCACGAAGTAGCGGAGCAAGGCAAATGGCAAGCCGTCGAAGCGTCTTCGGCTATTAATTATGTAAAATGCATGTGAATATCGCCACGTGAATAATTTCAACTTATGTCCCAATGGGTAATCGTTATAGATGTCGTTTACGGCTTCGTTGTCCAACCACCTTCACAGCGTGGATTGTAGACCATTTTTTTATTTGCATACATTTATTGCAACATACACAGGTGTGCTTTATGGCCGAAAAGGTAAGTCTAGAAGGACATGCAGTGGGGCAATAAGCATACTTTGATGTCTGCAAATACGGAAGTCTAGACAAGAACCGCTGGGCCAAGAGCGGCATTGCGTATTTGACACTAATTTCATGCCGAGGTCTTCTTGCACATGGTGTACGAACCATGCGTTGTGGGGATCCTTCGTATTTGCATTGAAATCACTCGTAGAAATTAGGGGCACGTCCGGTTGAAGAAAGCAGGTATGAGCCAAGAAGTCCGCAAGCTTCCCATGATGGGCACCTACATACACCGAGGCAACCACAATACTTTCGGAGTCACGCACTACGCACACGTCGGCAAAATCTACGTCCGGTGCTCCTATGAGTTTGAATTTCACGCACTCATTTCCTCGTTCGTAGGTTGCCACACCCGAGGCCCTGTGCGCAGTACTGTTGGCTGAGAGGATACACCTGTAACCGGTGATGTCATGCGGACTACCCCAGGTCTCGGAGAAACAGAGTAGGGACACTCGCATAAATATGCAGTTGCGCATGACATCCAACCTGTGCGCAGCTACGGAACGTACGTTGAGAGAGATGGCAAAGTGGTGGGGTCGATCGAGCTGTGCAAAGCAACGTTGCATGAAGGCGATGTTGTTTGAGTCTGTGGGATTCGTCACGCAGTGCTTGATCTGGCAATATCATTACTAATATGGATGAGATAGTTCAAGTGGCTGAGGAGTTCTATAGAGATTTATACAGTACGAGTGGCACCCACGATGATAATGGAAGAGAGAATAATCTAGAGGAATTCGATATCCCAGAAGTAACGCCGGAAGAAGTAAAGAAAGCCTTGGGAGCTATGCAAAGGGGGAAGGCAGCTGGGGAGGATCAGGTAACAGCAGATTTGCTGAAGGATGGTGGGCAGATTGTTCTAGAAAAACTGGCCAGCCTCTATACGCAATGCCTCAAGACCTCGAGCGTACCGGAATCTTGGAAGAACGCTAACATAATCCTAATCCATAAGAAAGGCGACGCCAAAGACTTGAAAAATTATAGACCGATCAGCTTACTGTCCGTTGCCTACAAAGTATTTACTAAGGTAATTGCAAATAGAATCCGGAACACCTTAGACTTCCGTCAACCAAAGGACCAGGCAGGATTCCGTAAAGGCTACTCAACAATAGATCATATTCACACTATCAATCAGGTGATAGAGAAATGTGCGGAATATAACCAACCATTATATATAGCTTTCATTGATTACGA
Source organism: Dermacentor andersoni (assembly GCF_023375885.2). Classification (NCBI taxonomy): domain Eukaryota; kingdom Metazoa; phylum Arthropoda; class Arachnida; order Ixodida; family Ixodidae; genus Dermacentor; species Dermacentor andersoni. The sequence continues at coordinate 135,599,864 of NC_092818.1, forward strand.
GAAAGCGTTTGATTCAGTCGAAACCTCAGCAGTCATGGATGCATTGCGGAATCAGGGTGTAGACGAGCCGTATGTAAAAATACTGAAAGATATCTATAGCGGCTCCACAGCCACTGTACTCCTCCATAAAGAAAGCAACAAAATCCCAATAAAGAAAGGCGTCAGGCAGGGAGATACGATCTCTCCAATGCTATTCACAGCGTGTTTACAGGAGGTATTCAGAGACCTGGATTGGGAAGAATTGGGGATAAGAGTAAATGGAGAATACCTTAGTAACTTGCGCTTCGCTGATGATATTGCCTTGCTTAGTAACTCAGGGGACCAACTGCAATGCATGCTCACTGATCTGGAGAGGCAGAGCAGAAGGGTGGGACTAAAAATGAATCTGCAGAAAACTAAAGTAATGTTTAACAGTCTCGGAAGGGAACAGCAGTTTACGATAGGTAGCGAGGCAGTGGAAGTGGTAAGAGAATACATCTACTTAGGACAGGTAGTGACTGCTGATCCAGATCATGAGAGTGAAATAATCAGAAGAAATGGAATGGGCTGGGGTGCGTTTGGCAGGCATTCGCAGATCATGAACAGCAGGTTGCCATTATCCCTCAAGAGAAAAGTGTATAACAGCTGTGTCTTACCAGTACTCACGTACGGGGCAGAAACCTGGAGGCTTACGAAAAGGGTTCTACTTAAATTGAGGACGACGCAACGAGCTATGGAAAGAAAAATGATAGGTGTAACGTTAAGGGATAAGAAAAGAGCAGATTGGGTGAGGGAACAAACGCGCGTTAATGACATCTTAGTTGAAATCAAGAAAAAGAAATGGGCATGGGCAGGACATGTAATGAGGAGGGAAGATAACCGATAGTCATTAAGGGTTACGGACTGGATTCCGAGGGAAGGGAAGCGTAGCAGGGGGCGACAGAAAGTTAGGTGGGCAGATGAGATTAGGAAGTTTGGAGGGTCAACATGGCCACAATTAGTACATGACCGGGGTAGTTGGAGAAGTATGGGAGAGGCCTTTGCTTGCAGTGGGCGTAATCAGGCTGATGATGATGATGATGATGCTTGATCTGGGTTTTCGGCGGCGTGGTACAAGGTGAAGTTTTCTTGAGCATTCGTGATGTAAAGACCATCAAGTGACGTGGCTCTATTCGGTGCCACGTACGCAAGTTCCTGGTTGTGACGTTTGTTGTATTCCCAAACAACGCTAGAATATGTGCCACCCCGAGACTTATGAATCGTTATTGCACTAGCATGCACCACGGGAAACTGTGCGGCGACATGTGATGTCAGCCGTACGGTCCAACGTTGTGATCACCATGCGTTGTCAAAATAGTACCCACTCTTGGCGGATCGCGCTCCCGAGTGCACTGCGCAACGCTGCCACCTTTAGCTGTGCCAGTATTCTCACAGCACCACAGTCGAACCTCAGCCACAGTCTTTTTGCTAGTCCCGACTAGTCTACTTCAGTGTCGGCGAGATTGTCAACCGCACCATTGACCAGCCCGTCCATTACGTCTACGTTGGTGGTTATCATATACGGCGAAGCTCCCGCGACTCATTTTCGTCTGCTCGCATGTGAAGGTTGGCGCAGCGACGCTCCAGGGCCTCATTTTCTACTGCGTGCACACGAGGGTCTTCGCGGCAAAGCTGCCGGGCTGCATTTCTGCCTGAGCGCATGTGCGGTTGCTCGCGTAAAAGCTTCCATGCCTATTTTTCGGCAGTGGCCTTCGCGGCGAAAATGCCGGGCAGCATTTTCGGCAGCACGCACTCGAAGGTCTTGTCGGCGAAAACGCCCTGCCGCGTTTCTTGCAGCATGCAAGAAACAGGTGTCGGCGGTAAAACTGTGGGGCCGCATTTTGAGCACAACGCACTAAGGGCCTTCGCGGCGAAGTCGTTTTGCGTCGTTTTCTCTAGAATGAACTAAACTAACCCCCCGGCGTTGATGGCGACCGGCGGCTTGTGCCGCTCTCTGCACAGTGGTCTGCGGAGCCCGACGTCGCCTGGTTGCAGCGGCACACGTAGCTCTACAAGTGGCTTCTACAGCAGCGGTTCGTATCTTGCGAGGACGCGTGATAAGGTGTACCGAAGAGTAAACACAGGTATCCAGATTACGTGGTGAATATGTCGCATCCCTTAATACGTGTCACGATATGGTGCAAGTAGAAACTCCAGGGTTCAAAGCACTCGGTCCGCAGGAACAGTAGCAAGAATGGACTGCTTATTACCGCGCGGTAGTAACTTATTGCTCACTATATTTGTTCTGTAGTTGTACTTGCCACACTGCAGACGCGGCATTTGCGGTCCTTTCAAAGGATGCATCGTCGCAATATGAAAGTTAAGCATGTGCATTCATGGAGGAAAGAGAAAATCAGAAGGCAGGAAGGTTAACCAGAATAACGTCCGGTTGGCTACCCTGCACCGGGGGCATGAGAAAGGGGAAAACAAAAATGAGAGGGAGAGAGAGGAGGGAAGGAAAGAAGGAAATTAGCGGTGAGTTCGCTAACGCGCGTGGTCTAATAGAAATTGCATTAATAGTCACAGACGTTGACACAAGACCGTGGTCCTTAAGAAGCACAAAAGCGCCTACACCACTTTATGGGCCGACGAGCGACGTGGGCGGTGTTCCAGCCGCACCTGCACAGGAAGTGGCCTGTTGTCGAGTTTTTGCAGAGCGTTAGCAATTTCTTGTCTTTCTGGGACATGTCGTGGACAGTGGCACAACAGGTGGTCGATATTTTCTTCGGTGCCGCAGACCTCGCATACTGCACTGTCGGTCACTCCAATTATTGTAGAATATGCTTTTGTGAAGGCAACTCCTAATCAAAGGCCACAGAGAAGCATAGCTTCACGTCGAGAAAGTCCGAGTGGGAGTCGGAGTTGCAGTGAGGCCTTTAATCGATGCCATCGTGTAAGTCTTAGGCTTGGCGAGTTCCACTCGGTCAGTGAGAGACTGCGTCCCAGGTGTCAAAGCTGCCTTGCGGCGTGTGTCCTAGAAAACGGAATTGGAACGCTGTGCTCTTCTTCATGTTCCGTGCGAGCAGCGTTATCGGCTGAATCATTCTCAATGATTCCACAATGAACCAGGTACCCATTGAAGAACAATCTCGTGACCTTTTCGTTGGACGTGAAGGCGAAGTTTCACGATTTAGTATGTCAGCTGTTCTTGACATCCGCGTCGGAGAACTGACTGCGTGCACTGTAACGCCGGTAGCGCTGTGTATGCATGCCTGTGTGTCTTCTTTTGTGCCGTCTTTTAATCGCGCTGCCGTACACCCCTTGTAGAGAACACAGCCCGTTTTCTAGGTTTCTCGGAATAAATGAATTCCAGTGCACGACGCAGAGCCGTTAGTTCTGCCACCGTTGAGGTCGTGACATGCGATGTCTTGAACCGCAGTGTTATTCCTCGTGTTGGTATAACCACTGCACCACCAGAACTGGAAGACGTATCCATCGGTATAGATGTGCACGTGTTTGTTGTACTTTTTATACAAAAGTAGTAAGCTCAGCTGTTTTAGAGCAGGGGCCGGTAGATCGGTCTTCTGTAGTCCTGGAATCATTATATGTACTTGCGGACGGCTCAAACACCACGAAGGAAGCACTGGCTTGGCTGCAGGTGCGTACCGTGAAGTAAACGACGCACGATGTGCACTGATAGTAGCGCTAAATGTCGAGCAGGGCCCTTTAGCAATGAGGCTCGCCAGGGGGTGGGAAGGGGTCCTAGCACAATGTCTTAGATGCATACGCATTGTCTCAACGGTAATGTGCGTAATGATTGGGTAATCCTGCGCAATGGCAATGGTTTCAGCCGTTGATGCACTGCGTGCTAAGCCAAGACATATCTTAAGGGCTTGGGCTTGAATGCTCTGTATCGTACGCAAGTTAGTCTTGCAGGCGTTGGATATTGCAGGCAGGCTGTACCACAGGAACCGAACTACTTGGATAATTATGGTTTTATATGCACCTCAATATGTAACTGCAATGTAGAGTGATCACGCCTCGACGCTATGCGATGCCTCAATGACATCGCGTGACTCTCACGCGCTAAGCGATAGCTGCGACGGACACCGGAAACCGGTGGCGGACACCATTGCCAACAGAAACGACGATTGGGATGAGCCCATAACAGCTTACGCTATAAAAAATTGTTGAAGATAAGCACAGAGAACGGTGTTTATGGAACCACGTCTTTGAGAGACAGTTAGCTCAGTGGTGTTCAAACTCATTCCCAAAGCAATCTCTTCTAGGGAACCACAGTCAACAGATAACGAAGTCAAGAAAAGAATAGAGCAAATTATTTTTGGGATAAATGAGTCCCGATACAAAAATCTTGCTTTACGCTTCTTGTTCGCAATATTACCTATCTCTCATCTCCCTAATTACAGTGCGAAGCCTTAATTCCTCGAGAGTGATACAACGACTTAATTACAACACAATTTCAATATGACCTGTTCGAAACGCACGCAAAGTGCAGCGCGGCGTCGGACGTGAGAAAGGAAACTCAACACGTCACCAAAAGCGGAGTGGCCTTCACATGGTATGACAAATAACGTAATAGTCCACCGGTAAGCCCGACGTTGGGTTTGAAGGCCACACAATTGCCAACTTTTGTCAAAACGCAGGGGCACACCCTCTCCCCAGTTTTCTCATCGAGTGCTGAATAAATTCAGCGTTCCGCTGCACCGCCATTAGTGTGTGCGTACGCGCCAGTGGTATCTGGTACCCCGAGACCACCACAACAGGTTTCATTGACTTTATGAGGTGGTAGATTCGATCCCTGGCTGCATCGGCCAAATTCTGATAAAGGTGGAATGCAATAATACTCGTGCACGTTGCTTTGTGCGCACAACAAGGAATCTCGGATGGTTTGACAATCTTTGATTTTACCGACATTTCAATATTATAGTACGTCTCGAAACGATTGTTTGCCGTAATGCAGGAACGTGCAATATAGTTTAGAGCGACAGCAGTTAAAAGCTCGAAATTTGTTTTGCTGTGTCTGCTCCCACGCACACTTCTTATTAAGCAATCGCTGTCTTACTCATCCTACCGTAGTCGTCAAACCACCACAGCGTGACGACAGGAAATCCTCATCCTCTGCTTTACTTTTAGCATATTACTAAAAAAATTTTTGAATTTGCTAGTGACTCGGACATTGAGCTTTTGACCCTGCGTCATATGCAGTTAGGAGCAGGATGCGATGACAGCTGAGCTATCACGCTGCAATTACGCTTGTTGGGTTTTGTATGCTACACAAACTCTGAAAGTTGTGGTACCTATGCCAGTAGTTCGGAGGCCACAAGAACCAATACTGCAGTTGTCGAGGGCGACGTTGTGCACATTGCTAAGTTGTTTGTGAGAGGATGAAAAGTTCTCCAAACAGACGTGCAGCTATTGCACGGGTTCATGGCCTCAGTATTCGTTGAAGTCATCAATGTTTCAAAAAAGTGAACTTCAGGGAATTTAGATGCCAAAACCATAATGTGATTATTAGATAGGTCCTCCTTTGTTCTCTAGAGGGGATCTCCGGGTTAATTTTGACCCACTGAGGCTTATTGACGTGCACCTAAATCCAAGTGAACGAGCATTCTTGCATTTGGCCTCCATGGAAATTCAGCCACCTTGGACGGTATCGAATCTGTGTCCTCGAGGTCAGCAGCGCTACGTCACAGGCACTATGGTACCACGGCGAGTGCTTTTCTTTCGCGACGTGAATCTGCTTGGGCGCTGTATAGGATAGCTCCCTACCATCAATCTAACATATCTGAAAACATTATTAAATATATCCGCAGGGATAATTAGTTCGTTATTATTTTGTTGACCTTTACTTCTACTAATGCAAGAAACATTTATTATAATAGAAACCTTATTAGCGTAATGACTAGCCTGTATGAAAGCATATACGTCTTCGTCGTTCGTGCACATTTATGCATGGAAGGTAATGACTGTAGTTCTCTTTAAGACGCTGATTTAAGTAGTTTAATCTTAACTCAACTTACTTTTACGTATGATACGTTAAATGGTCCTCAAGCTAATGAGCGTATTTAGCAGAGTTATAGATGTATCTACCAGTCATAGTTCGTAGCGCCCATAGCAGGATCCATATGTAGCTCAAGTTTAGCATCTGCCTTCATGCTTGTTTGTGGCTGTAGGATTTTCACTTTCATTTGCATTCGTCATAGAAACCTTCGACGCTTATTAAATAGATAAGTTTTACGTGATAATTGTTGAGCTTCTATTGGTAGCCTATCGGGGTCCAAGGATTCCCTGCACTCTCGCGTACTCAGTGAGAGTAAAAAAGAACGTGTGACCATTGCCTTGGTCAGATACTCCACAGGCTCTCGGGAAAAATCACCAAAGCTCAATTTAGAGAAATCTTAAGTAAATAGTGACCAGTTATTGTTGTGGAGAAAGTGTTTTTACAGGTAAGTGGACCTTCGTAATGTGGTTGGGTTTGGAATACTAAAGCCCCACGGGCTGTGGCCAGCCCTTTATTTCGTTTCTCAGTGTGCTGGAATCCGGTGTCACTGGAAGTTTGAAAAAGGTGAACTAGCATAAGCGGGAATTCAGAACTACGACGTTGAACAGAGGAAATCGATGCTCTGTTACTGTGCCACACCCCTATCCTTCAGCATGTATTGCTGCCACCCGAGATGGCGCAACATGGTGTGGAATGTCGGTACTCTGAGCGGGAGCTTTTGTCTTTTTCAAAATCGTGCAATCTAGGAGTTACCCAGGCTCGACACGAGGGGACACGAACATTATCATCCTAACTATAGCCCGTGTATTGGGTCGATTTGATCGGAGATTCGCAGCATCGCAGATCGCAGATCTCGCAGCATCTGTTCCGGAGTGATGAAAGTGTAGAAGAAAAAAGAAAGACAAAATCACCAGAACCATGGTTTATTGCTTTTACGAAGTGTGCCTCGGATGAGTGCGGGCATGTTCCTGCCGCTAAACTGTGCGCGTGCATTTCTCGTGCGTCCGACTGGACAGTATCTTGTGTTTGCGCATTCGGGATTATGGCAAGAAGATTGCATAACACACCGCGCTGGTTGAGTCGCTGTAGCGTTCTGATGCTTAACCCGAAATCCCGGGTTCCATTCCCTGCCACAGCAAGAGCGTCCCGATGGGGCCGCATTGCGAGAATCTGCATCTAGAGCGCTTTGGGAGTACAGCGAACAAACCCAGGAGGACAAGCTTTATGCCAGGCCTTTTACATCGAAGCTGTTTGTGGCTAGGTTCTGGCGGATCTGGTCTCCGTGGACAGAGACCAACTATACGTGGGTCGATCCTGAAGATAGTGCAATGCCGGGCCATGCCACGGAGGAGGTGAAGCAAGCGTTAAGCACTATACCCACACGTGGGCCGATACCGAAGATAGTGCAATGCGGGGCATACCCGTGGCGGAGAGGACGCAGGCGTTAAGCAGTCCCCATACGTGTGCCGATCCCGAAGATAGTGCAATGCCAGCCGACCCGCGGTGGAGGTGAAGCAGACGTTAAATGCACTCCGCACTCCCCATACTCCCCACACTCCGCACTCTAGACTCCCCATACGTGGACCGATCCCGAAGATAGTGCAATGCTGGCCGACCCGCGGTGGAGGTGAAGCAGGCGTTACGTGCACTCCCCACACTCCGCACTCCACAGTCCCGATACGTAAGCCGATCCAGAAGATAGTAAAATGCGGGAACGACCCGTGGTGGAGGGGACGCAGGCGTTAATCATTCCCCATACGTGGACCGATCCCGAAGATGGTGCAATGCGGGGCCGACCCGTGGCGGCGGAATGCAGGCGTTAAGCACTCCTCATACGTGGGCCGATCCCGAAGATAGTGCAATGCGTGGCCGACCCGTGGCGGAGGGGTCACAGGCGTTATTGCACTATCGTCGGCCAATCCCGAAGATAGTGCAATGCCGGCCGAGCCGCGGTGGAGGTCAGGCAGGTGTTAAGCCCTCGTCATACGTGGGCCGAACCCAAAGATAGTGCAATGCCGGGCCAACCTGCGGCGGAGGTGCAGTTCGCCACAAAGCGGCCCACTTTCACAGCTTCGCTGGTCACCCTTCTTCACAGAGTGGAAGGGTACTGAACTTTTCTACCGTGGGTCTCATAGTCTCGTATTGTTTTAGAGACTTTCACTCAATATAAACAATCAGCCAATCTAATTCATACGAGAAGAAAGTTGCTGGTAATTTGTAACCTTAGTGAAGGTATGAAGGTGTTAAGATTTATTCTGGGTAATTATGACAGCGATTCTCGCAATAGTGCCACAGAGAGAAAGAACGCTGACAAAGAATGTTAAAGGTCAAGCAGCAAATCTTCTGTGCGATAACGCCAGAACAATCATTTTCTCGCACACAATATGCTACATTGGCTGCGGGTCATTGCGGGCATGCCCGTAAATTCAAAGTAGAGCTGGAGGCTCATAAAAAAGTTGTTTTTGAAACGAGATACGTTTCGGGGTGCTATCAATATGGGCGTACTGATCATTTCCGCTCGCTAGCCTCGTGTACATGCCCCATAAGCCTCACAATACTGTTTCGTTGAACATGTCTGCCACCATTTATTTGTACTACAGCATTTCCACGTCAGTAACTTGAAACCTTGGTCAAATATCAAGCTCATTTTGACCGGGATCACTCGCTTGCTGCCGTGGTGCTTATTATTGCAAGTACACCGGCAGCGGGGAATTCTCCCTAAGGCCTATCCAATATCCCGCTGGGGCTTCTTTGTTTGACAGGAAAGAGAAAGTGTACGCTACAGAGGAAGCGGTGCGCCTCGAGAATTTACTTTACTTCGAGAAAGACAATAAATCTCGACAGGGCAAGTCATTGGAGGAAACAAACAATCGGCGAGGAAAGGAGGGCGACCGCGCAACTCAGATTGCCTCCGTACCATAAGTTTGTGTTGGAGGATGCGCAAAAAGAAGATAAAAATAGTTTGTCAGTTCCTGCTTCCCTGTTCATGCCGGGGAAGTCGGGCGGGCAAGATTTGTGCGCCAAAGAACAGGAATATCCTTGTTACAAACAATATTAGGCGACTAGCAATAGGGGAAAGAAGATATTTCTTGAGTAAACGTCATGTGCTAGGCCGAACGCACAATATTGGCACATAGTGACAAGGCGGAAGTAATGACATATGCTTAGCTATTGGAATTATGAGCTTTTACGTCTGAAGCGAGATGATGTTGCTGAAGGTCTGTGAAACAAAGTATACATTGGTAGCCTCCTGGTTTAAAAATTTGCTTATGCTTAGCCTTACACCACATCTGCCATTTTTACAGCAGCGTTTGAGGAGATAATAAATTAAAATTATGATAATTAGAGGGGTGAGTGGTGGAGGTCTCTCTCAAAGGGGTGGGCGTGAGGGGGGCGATGCATGCGATATTATCCTCTCACTCAGCGCCCAGAATCTCTACTGCATGAGCGATGCTGTCCTGAAGACAAGGCGTATTATTCGTTGTTCACGAGCTCACATTTGCATAAATAATGCGCGAATTTGCTGTGCCAACAAGTTTATTCAAAGCTTTATTAGTGTTGCGATTAACACGTTTCCTGATTAGCGAGCCTTTTCAAGTATAGAACACGTGATTATGGAGAATACATTTTCGCAGGGAAGCGCCTCGTTGAGTCCAAACTTGTAGCGGTCAAACATTCAGCCTTTTCGTTTCATTTATATCGCAGCATGTGATCATGCGCGTCAAAGGAGCTGGAACTGACATTGGCCTCAGAGCGTGGAAAATGAACATAGCAAAGACCACCTATATCTTTGGCACAACGAGGTTAGTTTATTTGGCTCAAGGTTCATCTATTAATGCATCAGCATTAGAAACGCTCGTGCGAACGGAAAGCAGGCGCCTTCTGTCACTTAGCGTGGGAGAGGAAGAAATATTCGAGAGGAGAAGGGAAGTGTGTGACGTCACAAGTTGACTGGAGGAATCAGGGGTGGAGAGTAGGTGAGAGATGATGTTTGAAAGAGGGAGTAGAGTACGTGACGTCCCAGATCAGGTGCCAATAGGAACACAGGTGGCGCGTCACGTCGCGCTTTGGCGCTCACAGCGCCACAGCTCGCAGGCCAACAGGGGGGAGTAGGGAACCACGCTGTGGCGCGCTGCGGCGGACATTGAAGATTGTCCATTGAGTTTGACAGGTTAAGCCATCTCTTATGAAGGCGCGTGTCCTTGAGTGCGGTTTAAAATGAATGCAGCAAAATCAAGACGCATGAAGAACGCCACAAGGCTCCTTAACGGTGCCCAACGCACGTCACTTCATGCCTGATGGAATACGTGTATTCGAAGCAATCAAAAGGTGTACCAAAGGGGACGTACATGACTGATGAAATTTACAAAGTGCAACATTCGGGGTGCAGTTTCACGCGTTAAGCGTCAAGAGGCATTTGGCGACTTTCAGGCGTTTTGTTGGTTACATAAGCCTCGCGAAGGATTAGTGCTAACGCATTTCCGTCGGATCAAGCAATTCACCGACTGTTAGGTTTCTATTTTGTTTTTGTTTTTTCAGTTTGATTCTAGACATTCATGACATCCGTTGACGTTATTCCCTCTACTTCTTATAAAATCTTTCTATCACTCCTCCTCGTGCCATCTTCAAAGCAGGTAGAGGAAACGTGGGGAGATTAACTAGTCGAGCACCCGGTTTGCTACCCTAGACCGGAAGTAAGAGAAGACGAGAATAGCAAGAGGAAAAGAGTAGAGCGTCAGCAATTCGAGTTCCCAACTGGACGCACAGCAGGACTAAAATATTACAGCAAGCCCAGTCGCAAGCGTCACTTTATGTAGGTCATGGACGACTGAGAAGAAACCGGCGTGTTAACGCTCTGGTGCGCATAATACAAGCCAATCCTGCAACGTGATGAATAATTCATGCTCAGGCCATGGTGACAGGCTTTGCATTTCTATCTCGCTTATTCACTGCTTTTTGCATCTGCAGTGGCGACGGGGAAAGCTGTCAGCATCCTATTCGTATTCCAGTGCTACAAGCTGCCTTCATGATACGCACAACAATCCTTCGTACTGGTAAAGCTGGTCACGCATTGTACATTCACACAGCAGCAGGAAATATCAAGGGGAAAAGCAAAGATGATAATGAAAAGGAGACGGAACAGGACGCCGAAAAGGAAGAGGATGTCAGAGCGGTGGCAGACCTCTGCACTTTTCAATAATCTGAGATTTTTCTCGCCAATCTTCAATACGTATTGATTCGACAGTAGGCGTAGGGAGTGAACGCGATAAATTTCAGCAAAATAAATGTACACACATTTATTCCAAAACTTTGAAATTCCGGTGGCTTGCATGGGCCCACCAACCTTGTGCATTGTGCAAACTTAGGGTTGACACGTGGGTGCTGCGGAGGAGGGTCACTGCTCAAATGGTCGAAGCCTTATATTTCTTCGGTGCCGCTCCGATTCAGATATTTTTGCAGGTATCTAGCTGTTTTCTAGTGCATGAATATTGTTCTGTTCTGCATGCTTTGTTACAAACAGTCAAAGAGGAACATAGAGCAGCTCAGATTTGATAAAGGAAGTCAGAGATACGGTATTTGAGACCATGCTCGTACAGATTTCTAGCATTTTTCTCACCTCAGCTGATTTAGTGAGCTCCGTCCGCACCACCATTCTTAGATAAATCCTAGCACCAAGTGTGACTGAACTTGGAAGGCTACTAGTCGTAGGCTATATTTTATTATTGATTGCAATGTGCGTTTTCATGTATATAAACCCATTCTTGAACAGCGCCAATTGGGATTAACATCATATTGAAATAAATAAATAAATAAATATTGCGATGAACTGTTGAAATCATTCGTCAGTGTATGCGTGCGCGATTGCGTGAACCTGTGTGTGCATTGATGAAACCTAACAATCTGGGCCGGCAAATGATAATCTTGTGCAACTCTTCTGCTTCCCAGAAGCGCATTACCACGTGTCTATAGGTTCGGTGTCATCTAGGTATACGACCAGAGGTCATGAGACCTCTTTACGCACTGTCCTCTGTATTGCGCGCGCATGTGTTTTGCGTGGGTGCGTGCGCGTGTGTGTGTCTGGGAGAGAGGTGTTGAAATAGCGTGAGGGATGCAAGTAGGCAGTGCCTCTGTTTCGGCACGGCCACCTGCTCTAGTGTACGCGTGCACCGACAGAAGAAACAGCGCCAATCCACCGAGACACCGTTCCGATCTTTCCAGGTACCCTCCACTGCAAGTACCGAAAAAATAAGCCTACGCCATGCTCACGCACTATGCACCGGAGCACCAACCACAGTGTACACACCGAGCTCTGTGTCACCTGGGTCAGCGAGCGAGAGGAGTTCTCCTTGAGGTGTACAATGAATCTTGGAGAGATGGCACACTACCAACAATCTGGAAGACAAGTCGCCTTGTTCCACTGCTGAAGCCTGGCAAGTCGCCGTTGGAACTCTCATCATATCGCCCGATCGCTCTGGCGAGCTGTGTGGGCAAAGTAAGGGAAAGGATGGTCCTAGGACGCCTGGAATGGTACTTGGAGTACCGCAACACCTACCCAGATCCCATGGCGGGCTTCCGATGCGGTCGATCATCGATCGATAACGTCGTCGACCTGGCCACCTACATTCAACATGAGAAATGCCGTAAGCGTCTCTGCGCTTCTTTATTCCTCGACGCTAAAGGGGCGTATGACAACGTTAAGCATGAAACCATCCTCTCTGCTCTCGCAGAGGTAAGAGTGGGTGGTCGGATGTTTCAATGGATATGGAGCTATCTATCCATGCGATCCTTTTTTGTAAGCACGGAGGAAGGCTATACTTGTCTACATTATAGCTACCGCGGCGTCCCCCAGGGCGGTGTACTTAGCCCTGTGTTATTTAATCTAACCCTAATTGCTCTCCTTGAGCACGTGCCAACTACAGTCAGGCTATCAATGTATGCGGATGACATCTGCATATGGACGTCTGCAGTAACATGCCTACAGTTGCGAGCGAGAATTCAGAGAACCGCCACACAAACTGTTATCTACCTCCGTAATCGAGGCCTGGAAATTTCCTCCGAGAATTGCGAACTAGTGCGATTTACGCGCTAACCCGTGGCAAACTACAGTGTAATAATAAATGGCCAAATAATACGACGGGTCCGATCGTACAAGTTTCTAGGTGTCATAATCGACAATGACTCGTCATGGAGCCCACACGTATCATACGGGAAAAAACGGTTGACAGGCATCTGTCACCTGTTCAAGTTTTTCGCTGGCAAGACCTGGGGAATGTCGCCAAGTGCCATGTTGCAACTGTACAGGGTGCTTTTTCTAGGATTTCTGCGATACAGCTTGCCAGCAATAAACAACACAGGTAAAACAAATCTACGCACAATATAAAGTCTTCAGGGTCAAGTGCTTCGGATCTGTCTAGGCCTGCCTCAGAGTGCTTCAACAGTGGCTACGATAGCAATCGCTGGAGACCATCTTGCCAGGACCCACATTGAAATTGAAGTACTCAGGACCCATATAAGGTATCTGGCCAGGACTCCTCGTCACCACTTGGCCTCCCTAACAGTGGACAGACCACAGACACCTTTCAGCCAAACGATAACCGCATATGATAAATCATTGCCAGCTTGTTTCACTCCGGCTGCGAGACCTTCGATTCCTCGGTGGTGCCTCGCTCAGCCATAAATCAACCTCACAATACCTGGTATCTCGAAAAAAGCTGATCTATTATCGCCAGCCCTTAGACAGCTCACGCTACTATATTTGTACGAGAACTACCGTGACTCTACGCATATTTACACTGATGGATCTGTCCTTCCAAGCAGCTCCGCGGCGGTAATCGTCATACCAGCGAAAGCCACAACAATCAAATTTAAGACGACCCATGCGACAACATCGACGGCAGCAGAGCTCGCAGCGCTCTTTACTGCCCTTCATCACATTGGTGATGAACCACCAGACAAGTGGACTATATTCTGCGATTCAAAGGCGGCACTGAAGTCTCTACTGTCCCATTTACGACGCCGACCGCACGAACAACTAATATTCCATATTACAGAGATGTTACAACATATAAGTGATGCAGGCCATGAAATAAGCTTTCAGTGGCTTCCAAGTCACTGCGGGATTATCGGCAATGAACGGGCGGATCACGCTGCCCGCTCAGCCCATACTGAGGAGCGCCACGTCCCAATTCCTCTTTCTAGAACTGACGCAGGACGGAAGCTCCGCCTACTTGCTCGGCAGCGCACCGCGTCGCAATGGAATGAGCCACATTTAAGAAATACGCGACTGTACTCACTTGATACCACACTAAGCGTTCGAGCGCCGTCACAGCTTCGCCGTAGAGACGCCACGCTTGTATATCGGCTTTGGTTGGGCGTTGCCTTTACCAAAGCCTATGCATTCCGCATAGGGATGACCGACAGCCCAACCTGTGACCACTGCGGCCATGAAGAATCAATTAGCCATATTTTGTGCGCCTGCCCGCGGTACAGTCCACAGAGGGCATGCCTTCGCTACGAACATGACCAACTGGACGACCAACCGTTATCCGAAAAAAGAATTCTACAGCATCCAAAGGACCTAACGTCACAGAAGAAGGCCGTGCAAGCGCTATTGCGCTTTTTGCGATCTACCGGCCTGTGTGAACGACTTTAACTGGAACGCCATTTGTGTGTGTGTCTCCATGTGTGTGTGTTTTTTTCCCTTTTTTTAACGTTTTCCTCTCTGTCATCTTTCTAACCCCTATCCCCCATCCCCAGTGTAGGGTAGCAAACCGGAGACTCATATCTGGTTAACCTCCCTGCCTTTCCTCTTCATTCTCTCTCTCTCTCTTCCCTCATTTTCATGAGAAGGCACGAACGCAATTCCGCCTCCCTGAAGTCGCCATAACTGTCTAGGCTTACGAAAATAACGAGCAATTATGCAGCTAAGGCTGAGGGAGAGCGTGAAGCTCTCGTGCTTTCGCCCGTTGTTGCTGTGCTAACAACCAGTGGTGTCGCGAGGTAGAAGACGACTAAACCTGCGACAGCCTCATTACAGGTTTCAGGCATGGGAATGACAGATTCTGTTGTTTTCACACATTTCAGTGACTTTCGCATTGCTAATTGCTTCACGTTCGCCTCCCTTCCATTGCAGTCGCTTCTCCTTGCGCATCCGGCAAGCCGCTAAGCTTCGGCTCGTTTTCGCTTGTGTGGCCACGTCCGGTCGTCAAGAGAAGAATGCATGAGCGTCAAGCGGAAGGTTGCAGGAACGCCCTGAGGCGCATCCTGCTTCGTACGCCTGTACAATAGCTTCGTAGTTCTCGCGTGTACTGCCGCAGGGTGCAACCCCCAATGGTATGGTGTCGTATGGAAACAAGTGAAAATGAAACAATTTTGCGCGTGGGAAGTGAAAGTAAGAAATAAGCTCAGGTTGCATAGGCTCAGGTAAGTCCTGGAGTTAAAGAGGAAAGAAAGTATCTTAAAGGAGACCGCAGCAGTCGTGGGTTTCTTGTTCTTACTTGACGTAACGACGGCCATATTCGTACGACCTAAGTTCCAGAAATTTTGATCCCGGTAATGCCAAAAAAAAAAAGAACAAAGGGTAAGGCAAAATAAACGCTGAGGAAGACACACACGATGTTAAACGCAAGGCGCTGAGCTTACTACTGGCGATTACGGAAATGTCACCCCAAATAGGCCAAACCACTGATGCGAAAAAGCATAATCCCTTAAGGAGAACTTCAACGTTTTTCGAGCACGGTAAAAGAAAAGATAAAAAATGCTCGCGATCACTTTTAGAATTTTAGCCAAATATTCCGCTACATGCAGCTTGGAACTTACTATGTCGCCTAAAAGATAGCTTACTCTACCCTGCATCGTTCGAGGCTCCCTATAATATATCCCGTCTATGACATCAGATAGACATTAGTAAAACGATAAGTGCGGCTAATTGATGAACGCTCATGAGTGTGTTGCGCTCAGCGTTAATACCAAAAAATTGAAAGAACGTCTCATTTGTAATTCTCTCAGTGTTAAAACACATTGAAGTGTATGAAGTCAAACTCATTGAAGTCAAACACGTGCGATGGTTCATAGACGCCAGCGATTGAGTGAGGGTTCACGCTCATATCATGTTCATGTCTTGAACAAAGGTTTGCGCACATATGCACACTGGGAAGCGGGAGTTTAGCCTGTACTACGAGGTTTCATACACGATCTAACTGTACGTCACAAAACGCTTCTGTTGTTTTGTAGACATAGATTCGTTTTTTACCTATGGCCAAAAAATTTTATTCAGGGCTTGAAGAAACGAAAGCTTCTTTAATAATTGTTCATCAGTCTTGCATTTGTAATCACAGACGCAATTTAAGCTACAATGACAGAATCCCCAGTTACTTTGGCTTGCCTCTGATACACGTATTTTTACACATGTCTGCGTAATTATTTCGTATGTCTGTTTGTTTGTTGTATGTGCTTTTATTCTTGATTACACATTTTCCTTGCATGCCAACATCGTACTCCTCAGTCTCCCAAGCGTAAGGGTCTTGGCACCAGGTTCGGTCGCCTCAAGGCATGTCAGGTAGACACATGTACACCTCATTCTAATGTTACTCACGCATAAGGAAGAAACTGTGGAAAACAACTGCCTCCCTTAGCTCACTGAGTGTCCACGTGTAGTTTCGTGCTAAAGCGAAGCTTCCTCATCGAACTCTCCTGGACTTTGCTAACCGTAGCTGCTACCCATATAACGAATAGGCTTATATGCAGTCCCACCTTACTACTCCTGCAGGTGTGCCGTTGGTCAGTGTCGTCCAGTAGGAATACGCCTTCAATAGAATTATCGATAAGAACACGTCTTCAAGTGCATAATTCCTATAATAAAGCTTACATTCCTCTGTCATATTTCCAGCGGTTCGGTGTGTGTGCTTGCTTGGCTTATGCCGAATGAGGGGGGGTTGGTTGTGGAGATAGTGCAAGAGTTAACTGGGCTGATCCAGGCTCATCCAGGAGATGGCGCGACGAAAAGCGGCCCAACGCCGGATACATTTTTAATCGTGGTCGCGTGGATTTCGTGGGTCGGGGGATGTGGGTTCGCACTTGCTGATTTGCCGGACGGGCGTGCAATCGCTATGCGGCAAAGCGCGTTGTACAAGGTGAACAGTATTACTGTACCTATAATTAACCGCTTAACAACAGCTTCACTGCACATAGGTACCGAAACGTGCGTTGCATCTTCACATTTTGTTTAACTAGGCTAGCATCTGTTTCCTTAGATGCGACATCGTAAATATGCAAATACGGTTGTTAAACAAATTAGTAAGTATGCGAATACATTTAGTCTTTATCGGTACGACATTGGCTACATTACATTGGACTTGGGCGCAATTCAGGCAAGTGTCATTCCTCCGGTGTTATTCCTCGCTTCAGAAGTGCTCGACAGATGCGCACTGATAACGCTCGTGGTGCATGTATGAAGATTATACAAACGCAATGTGCCGGATTCAGTGAAAAAAAAAAAACATGCTCTCAAACCACGCCAAGAAATCTGACACGTCGCATTAGCTCAGAGTCAATGACACCCCCCGTTCTGAAAAACTAAGATCCTGGGGCCTAAGCCATCAAGGCACTAATGTGCTTCTTGATGGAAATTAAGCTGTACAAGTGCTTCTGACTATAGCCGAGTGAAAATTCATATGCGGCTGTGCGAACACCGACACTCCTTCTTCCATTTTTCATCATTTACCCCTTCTCCAAGTGTAGCAGAGTGAACACGGCCACGACAATGGTTAATTTTTTTATATCTCTCACTTCACTTCTGAACGTGAGTTCGCGGTTTTAATTCTCCGCCGCCGTTGACCTTCCAACGTTAGCAAAAAAAGAGCAGTTTTCTACTTAGGTCAAAATCCCTGCAGATAGAAATCCTTGGCTACACCAGCTATCGCTGCCGAGCTGTATACTGCTTTGAAACGGCGATTTCCCACCCCCTTCCAGTCCCCGTCATTCATCGACAGAGCGACCAAAAAAGCAAATTAAGAAAAGAAACATAGCTCGCACAGCCCGAACAAAGGAACGCAACATTTGTCGCTTTGGACAAAGACACTGGCCCTAATGAAGAGGGCGACAGCGGTATGGTGACGAGAAGCAGAGAGCCTTGACTACGAGATGGTGTTCCAGCAACCTTTCGGTGAGTGGCTCGGTTGACGTGACCCAGATGTCTGATACGGTGGGTAACAAACGCCCCTTCACATCCAAAGTAAACGAGGCTCATCTTTGACATTCTCGACAGTATTGTCACTGTTCCGTGCTATATAATAGTTTGTTCTCGGGTACGTCAAGAAGGGTTTAACGAATTGGGTATATAAAAGACGCAGATGCAAGAATATAATGAAGCAGCCGAGAGCCTGCGACAGCTCGTAGAACTAGCGAAAATGCCGCTCTGTATTCGCACAGAGAGAATACTTTTTGCATTTTTGATTGAATTGCGTGAGCCCTTTGCTGGCTGTAGAACATGTAATCAGCGCGATTGTGAAAGCTCCGGCTTTGCCCCACGTTATCGTCATATCACTTAGGAGAACCGATGCTGGGCTTTTCGCCGCCTTCACTGTCTACGGTTCCTTCAAATCAAGGTATCCGCATGTCCGTCAGTTCACAGGCCGGGTAAAAAAAGAAAAGTTGCTGCCATTCACATAATTTGCCGTTCATGCCGATAACTTTATTGGGGTTGTCTAAATAATTCTTCAACGCTTGCGATAGTCGTACAGTACTAACATTAACAATATCGAATTCTTGCGCGTTAATATTACATGTAGCTTTAATACCTAGTCCACGAAGTTGGCTTCTATGTTAGGTATTTTAAGCAGTGTCGTCCTGTAGCCAAGGTAATACCAGAAAGGTACCACCAAGTAATGTAAAAAGAATAGGATATGCAGAAGTGTTATACACGGAAGTGAACGTACGTGCACGTATTGTGAACTGTAAATGGCCTTGTTACACTGAGCTATCTAGGCACACTAATTATAAAACGCACAAAGGTCGCTTCAACCCAGCTCTAAAAAGAAAGGGTGCAAGACCTAGAAAAGTCTGTCTGCAAAAGTTAATAGCGACATCTCTTTGTTCGCATTCGACGGCTCGGTGGGCATAGCATGTACAAAAGTCTTGCGCAAAATCAATACGTTAATCCTTAAATAACATTCGTGTAGAAGTCACTGCAGTTGAGGTCGTGTCTGCCAATAGAGACAGTCGTAATATACAGTCGTTAATGCCAGTGCCCCTGAGATGTATAGACTCAGTCAACCCATGAGGTTGATTTCAAGAAACCAGACGCTGTGTTCGAATCCGTAGAACAGGCTCATCCGGGCCTTCTTGTGCGTTATGTTTGTGAATGCCATCGAAATTAAAGTCTAATCATTGCTGCAAATAACCGATAACCTTCTTCAACCAAACCGATGTTATGTTATCGGTCAGCAAACCGATAACTTTCTTCGGCGCGTGCCACGTGCCGACTTCCACAATGCACACAGCAATGCGGCACAGTATGCACAAGGTTAGTGCCACAGTAAGGTCGCCTCTAGCTCGCCAACACTAATAAACCGGAGCGTGTGTGTAATACGTAGATTGTATGTATAGCAATTACCAAACTACAAACTATGTGGAAACAACGTGCATTTGCGACGTTTACAAAGTCGTATTTGACGATGTGGGAAGATTCTGCACTATTATTGACTCCCGCCAAGCGTACATCCCGAGCAAGGAACGAGAAGTGAACGCCGGACATCACCGCTTGCCGACGCACAGAATGCGGCTCGATGAAAGCGCAGAGGCACAGCGCGATTTTCGAATACAAGAATGGACGCGAAGCAGGCAAACAAAACTAATGGGTTGAAAGCTCTGAGCCAAGTCGTCGCGAACATGCCTACGTGCACGAGTAACCGGTCATCATCATCATCATCAACCGCTCAACGTCCTGGGCCAACTGTATTCTCGATCGGCCAAACGTGCATTTCTAGAATAGTCAATGAGCCCCAAAAGCGATGAGCGCGCAGGTTGGTCGTTATACATTACGGCGGCCAACGGCAGGTGGACCTGCTTGTGGGCTTGGTGATCGCAGAGGGACCAGTCATAGCGCACGCGACGTAGATATTTGCGCTGCGAGATCCACGATGACTCTCGCGACTTTGCGTGCAACATAGTAATTAGAGCAACCTATTCATTAAGCCAGACACGTGTTGCCCGTAAAGAAGGGTTCTCGTTCATTGGCGCTCTCTCCACGTACATGTTCAGAAACTTATCATAGGCCCCGTGTTTCAAAACGCGCTGTTTGGATAGAAATGGCGATGACGTGAGCCAATTTGGGCGCTGCTGCATTGCTAAGAAAGCGATATTTCACCGAGGGCATTTATCTCAAAGTACATCTTGTATCAGCGGTACGACGAAAATGCGCCTACTTTCGTTGCGTTCGACAGCGTTTACTTGAGCGAAATAGGTGGAGCTATGATAAAACCAAAAGTTCATGGTCATTGCTAAAAATGCGCTTAATCTGATTGTCATTTTTCATGATGTGAAGTGATGATTAAGCCTGAGAGTTGCCTAAAGAATGGGAGTGCTCTCACAGCGTGATCTCAAGGCAGACATTATTTCGTATTTAAAATAGTAATTGCACTTGCGCTTAAACTTGTCTGTCTAGAATACGTTAACTGTTTGTCTTTAGGTTAAGGCTTCATTAAAACTTCATTAAGAACAGTGCTTGTGTCTCTCGTCCCTGTTCCTTTGTGGCTGGATCTGTTTGCGCTGTTATATTCGTCAATTGTTTTTTGGTTGTTCCTTGCCGAATATTACAAATATGCCTCAACCGTTTCGGCATGCGGGACATATGGTATGACCGTTTTTGCAGCCCACGCTTGCTGGTAAACGTTCCTGCCGACGGATGACGTGTAGAGGAGTAAAATTATACCGCGTCAAAAAATCCCAGTAAGGGAACTCAGAAGGCCGAATTGTGAAACATTGTTTTCTCAGGCAACTTCCTAACTCTATCTGAGGAACCATTCACGCTTCCTTATCTCGAAGGCTGCATGGAGGAAGAAAACGTATTCTGAAAGATTACTTCACCCGTCCTCGCGAAAGGAACTCTTTCGCTGGTAAGGGACGGATTTCACGCTCATAAATCTCAGGAGAACGTCTTTATTGAGCTTAATAAAGTTTGTTTGTCAAATGTTTTTCACATTGATTACTTAATATATAAACGCATACGCTTTTTCTTATTTAGTTCAACGCTAACGCACGTCAACACACCTTGCGGAGAGTAACAGTAACATGGCGACACCCAATGAAGGGAGGGCGCCGCTTCTGATATACTAAGTCGTCGTCCTGCATTATTATTATGCTGCACTGTATCGCTCAATTCGGAAAGCTTGCCTTTAAACAGCTTCCATAACTGTTCAATGTTCAATTCAGCAACTAAAGTATCAAAGGTAGGAAAATAAGGCTCAAACGCCGAAATTATAACAGCAAAACAAGCCATCTTATGCACGTAAATTTTTCTGGGTTCCTTTTTTCGGCACCGACGCATATTGAATGTTTAAATCAGCAGTAAAAACACGATGATCACTTAAGCCTGGCAGCAAATTCACATTCTTTATAATGTTCGGGACATTGCACAAAAGCAAATCAAGTACATGACATGTGCCGTTGTTCTGCCGTGCATCACGAATGTGCTGTTGAAAAATAGAATCACAGACAAGATCCAAAAAGGCAGAACACACATGGCCAGTGACCGATGCTACGGGGTCATCACATGAACAATCTATATTCAGAAGATTGAAATGTCCCCCTAGTATTATGATATCATCTTCAAGCATATCTAGGAAAGCAGACCACTGAACAAACTGGTCGAAGGATGACTCGAGAGGACGGTAATGTGATCCAATAACTAAACTTTTTCCATTACATAGCCTCACTTTGCAAGAACCAGGCTGAAGATCAGCTATAGAACATTCCAGTGACCAACACGATGAACTTGATCTAACGAGAATACCTCCCTCCCTCTTGCTCCTCGATCACGTCTTAAACAATGATAGCCATCTGAGACAAATTCAGAATTTAAGAAGCTCGAGTCCAGCCATGGTTCGGTGCCAACAAATATTGTCGACTTAACTGATCTAACAAGGATATGGAAAGAATCGATTGCATTTCTTATGCTCCTGTAGACACTGAGCGTTTCCATTATCTCAGTAACTAGTAACGGTCATAGCTGCGCGACTTTGTTGGTCGCGCTATCACTCTGATAGCGTTTGCTGTCCAAGTACGATGTATCAAACTTTGGTACTGCACATCTAATCCCTTCCTGTATTTGGTACAGATCTTTGGCCTGCTGATCACTGCCAACAACACGCGCGTGGAACCGGCGAACGTCGTAGCGGCGCATGAGCGGAATTTCCATCACCACGAAGCACCGGATAATCTACAAGCAACGTCATGGGCAACGCTACCCTCTCACCCAACGGAGACGTTACAACGTTACCACGTGACCAGAGAGTGGATGACGACATGGACTGATTCCGCTATAAAAGGCTTTCCAGCGGACTTGCCTGGCACTGGGCACGGCGGCATCACCACGATGTGGGTCACATCTAATCCCTTCCTGTATTTGGTACAGATCTTTGGCCTGCTGATCACTGCCAACAACACGCGCGTGGAACCGGCGAACGTCGTAGCGGCGCATGAGCGGAATTTCCATCACCACGAAGCACCGGATAATCTACAAGCAACGTCATGGGCAACGCTACCCTCTCACCCAACGGAGACGTTACAACGTTACCACGTGACCAGAGAGTGGATGACGACATGGACTGATTCCGCTATAAAAGGCTTTCCAGCGGACTTGCCTGGCACTGGGCACGGCGGCATCACCACGATGTGGGTCACATCTAATCCCTTCCTGTATTTGGTACAGGTAAGCAAACGATACGGAAAGTGCTTTCGTTCTGACGATCCATTTTTGGTGGTGTTGCCGTGCCCACGGTTGTTCGGCTCCGGAATATGTTGCGCTTTGTTCGATACTGCTTCATGTGTTCGATGGTTACTACTGCTTTGTGGCGACATCGAAACTAACCCCGGCCCTGACCTCGCACAAATAGCAAAACAACTTAGTGAGATTGCAATCGACATTAGGGAAATTAAAGAAAAACGCCTTACTGATATTGACAAAAAATTAGATTCCTTGGCCAGTCTAGAAATTAAGGTTACGTCGTGCCAGGAGCAAATTGCTTACCTTGAAGCAAGAATTGATGACCTGGAGAACCGAAGCAGAAGGTCTAACATCATTGTTTACGGACTACCTGAAGCTGAAGAAGAGAAAACCGAATCGCTAGAAGGTGCTGTGAACAATGAGATAATAAAACGTATTCTTGAGCTAGAACCAGTGGCTATAGAACGTATTCATAGGTTGGGACGGCCATCCCCTGGCAAGGTTAGGCCTGTTATTCTCAAGCTCCTAGATTCAAGAGACAAAATTACAATTCTAAAGCAGGGAAGCAAACTGAAAGGCACGAATTACTCTATTGGCGAGGATTTTTCGGTAAGAGTACGGGAAATCAGAAGAAAGCTATGGCAAAGCTGCAAAATGAATCGAGAGAACGGCGAGAAAGCCTCGCTGGTATACGATAAGCTATATATCAATAAAAAGGCATACGTTTGGGACGAAAACAAAAATGATAAGGTACCTGTTCAAAAAAACGGAAGCAAAAAGCGACGCACGGCGGCAGGCGAAACCCGACGGCCAAATACTCGAAGCCAAGCGCCATTGCCGCAGACATAACTGAGCAATGCAACCAGATCCCTCGTCTGGAAAGCACATCCAAAGTAAAAATCGCTAGGTCCTCCAAAAAAGCCGGAGATGTAACCAAACGGAAAGAACTGAGGCTACTTAACATAAATGCGCGCAGTGTCACTAATAAAATAGATAAGTTAGAAACCATACTTATGCAGCATGATCCTCACATCGCGGTGATAACAGAAACGTGGCTGAGAAAGGAAATTAGTGACGATGAAATCTTTCCCTCATGTTACAACGTATATCGAAAAGATAGAACTACTAGAGGTGGGGGAGTAGCTATCCTTGTTAAACCCGTAGTAGAAGCTACGATTACAACTGATGTTGGCATTCCTGAATGCTTGTGCGTACAGTTATCCTGTTGGGGACATAGCTTCATCTTATATGCATGTTACAGGTCGCCGGACGCGTGCCCGGAGTATTTAACTGTGCTCAAAGAACATATGTCACAGTATCATAATAAGAAAATTTTTGTGGTCGGTGACCTTAATTTGCCAAGTGTGGACTGGGAGGGACTGTCCTGTTCCCAGGCCAGTAAAAACGCTAACATCATTTTTGATATCATGCTCGCTCACGACCTAACTCAAATAATCAAACAACCCACACGCGTACAAGGACATGCAAGCTCGGTTCTAGATTTGGTTTTTGTAAATAGGGCTTTTTCAGAACATACCATTCTAGTGGAACAAGGGCTGTCCGATCATGAACTTGTAAGCGTGTCAATTCCTTTTCTTAAATGCAGTAGCTACCAAAAATCTCCCATTCGGTATTTTAAGGACTATTCCCGAGCTGACGATGCTCGTGTGCTTGAATACATGGAAACCGTACTTGCTGACTTTGATGACGGCGCCCCGGACACGGGCGCTCTTTGGGACAAATTTGTTGAGACGTGTCATTATTGTATGAGCAACTTTATACCCAGCAAACGCAAACAAACACATAGGCGTACACCCTGGATGACTCGTGAAATCATTAAATTGAAGAGAAAAGGTAAACGGCTAAAAAAGCAGCATGCGCACTGCAGTGTTATCGGCGATCACCAAAGAATCCTTGCACAAGCGATGCATCACGCAAAGGATTACTACTTTAAAACTGTAATGCCCAATTTTATAAAGAATGATCCTTCCAAATTCTGGAATTATCTTAGTGAAACCAAGAAAGCAGTTTCAAAGATATCAGTTGACAGTAGCATAGTCACAAATTATGAAGATATAGCAAATCATTTTAATGCCTATTTTCATAGCGTGTTTTCAGTATCCGGACCATGTACGCTTACCACGATGTCCTTTCAACCATATGAAGTCAATTTTGTTTCATATCCTGGTTTGGTTTCTATGCTTTTAAACTTAAACACGAAAAAATGTTGCGGTCCTGACGATCTTCCAAATGTGTTTCTTCGACGATATGCCGAATGCGTTGCCAAGTTCCTTTTTATTATTTTTAATAGTTCCTTGTCAACAGCAACCTTGCCGCGTGACTGGAAGACGGCCCGAGTAATCCCTATCTTCAAAAAAGGCGACAGATTATTACTATCTAACTACAGACCGATATCTTTAACTTCCTCATGTTGTAAACTTATAGAACATATTATAGCCACTCAAATTACAGAATTTCTTGACAAACACTCCATATTAACAAGTTTTCAGCACGGTTTTAGAAAGAAGTATTCGACAGTGACGCAACTCGTCACTGTTACGCACGAGTTTGCCAAAGGTCTTGATAATAATATTCAGATAGACACAATTTTTTTAGATTTCTGTAAGGCCTTTGATAAAGTTCCTCATGACAAACTAATCTATAAACTAAACAACATTGGTCTTCCGAAGGTGTTGGTCGCTTGGGTGGCTGAATATTTGAGAAATCGGGTGCAGTTTGTCACAGTCGAGGATCAAAATTCGCGCCTTCTACCAGTCACGTCGGGTGTGCCCCAAGGCAGTGTGCTAGGGCCGTTGCTATTTTTGTGCTATATAAATGATATCGTAGATATAATTGATCCAACGGTTCAAATTCGATTGTTCGCAGATGACTGTATATTATTCCGTGAAGTTTGCAGCATACATGATCAAAAAGAACTAAACAAAAATCTAGATTACGTATACCAATGGTGCAACCAGTGGGGCATGGTCATAAATGCACAAAAAAGTTTCCATTTCTATAACTAAAAGAAAATTCCCATTTCAGTATGCTTACTCCATAGGTTCATCTACAGTTAATCATGTCGATAACTACACATATTTAGGTGTAACGTTCATGGCTAACCTCTCCTGGAATTCACACGTTGATAACATTTGTTCCTCTGCTTTCAGAAAGTTGTGTTTCCTAAGACACAAGCTTCGTAATTCACCACCAAATGTAAAACTTCTATGCTATCAATCATACATCAGACCAAAGCTAGAATATGCAAGCATAGTATGGGACCCCTACACAAAACATAACATTGATAAACTCGAAAGAATTCAAAGAAAGGCTGTTCGATTTATCTTTTCTAAATTTCGTCGTGTGGACTCTCCGTCGGAACTAATGACAGCCAATAACATACCCCCCCTTCAGTACAGAAGAAAGCAATTTCGCTTGGGCTTCCTGAATTCTCTACTTAACCAGCAATTCGCTATTGATCCTTCCTTGTATTTATCCCCCCTATCCACAAGACCTACACGACATCAACAACCAAGATCTTTAACGCCATATTTCGCAAAAACAGATGCTTATAAATTTTCCTTTTTCCCGCACACAGTGTCTCAATGGAATTCTCTACCAGAGCGCGATCGTCTTGCCATCGTATAGCATTGTATACATTTAGCCATTGTGTTCATTTTTATTTATTTGTATCTGGATGTAAAACATAATGTATGTGCACCCATATACTGTGATATACTGTGATTTATACTATGTGAGTTGTTAAAAATGCCCGTCCTGCTTGGACCACGTTATGTGGTCTGCAGTATGTATAAATAAATAAATACCTTGTTGCATGGGCTGTTTCGCAAAATTTCCCAAACGGTTTCTTTTATCCCTCAGCACACGTGAAAAATCTTACGAAATGCTACCGTTCGTGGTCTTTCTCTTGCGTTCATTCGCTAATACTTGTTGGTGTTCTTTAAAAAAAAGGAAAAGTTCTCTATAATTGGACGTGCATTGTCTGCACAATATGCTCCTATCCTGTGAGCACGCTCAATTCCAACAGCATTAAGTTCCACTTTCGTACGGTGCACGTCTGAGACCAGTTCACTTGAATTAGTTGCGTTTCCCCCAGTACCTATCTTCAAGACCATAAAAAATTTTATTATCACGCCTTTAACGATTTTCAATATCGTCAATTTTCGAAGCAAAGGTCGATAAACTTGCCTGATTCTGACGGTGCTATGCCTCTACATTAAAAAAAAATTATGGGGTTTTACGCGCCAAAACAACTTTCTGATTATGAGGCATGCCGTAGTGGGGGACTCCGGAAATTTGGACCACCTGGGGTTCTTTAACGTGCAATTAAATCTAAGTACACGGGTGTTTTCGCATTTCGCCCCCATCGAAATGCGGCCGCCGTGGCCGGGATTCCATCTTGCGACATCATGCTCAGCAGCCTGACACCATAGCCACTAAGCAACCACGGCGGGTCGCAACATTCGCCAGTG
This sequence comes from Dermacentor andersoni, assembly GCF_023375885.2. NCBI lineage: Eukaryota > Metazoa > Arthropoda > Arachnida > Ixodida > Ixodidae > Dermacentor > Dermacentor andersoni. The sequence continues at coordinate 135,627,279 of NC_092818.1, forward strand.
TAGAACAAATGTGGTCCACACCTGGAATTGTTTCCACTAATTACACAATGCGAAACTTCAGTTGTTCTATTTCGGTTGAGAACTTGTTCTCCATTGCAACAGCTTTTTCAATATTTTGTTTTGACCTTCGAGTAACTGTGCTGTATCGGGCCCTGGGTTCGATTCTATATCACCACCGCACAGTAGCAAAATCAGTAAAAAGAAAGCGGCACGAATCCAGACAATGTACAAACAACAAACTGACGTCTTATAAGCACCCCACGCGACTTCACAGAAATACCCTGCTTTGAACACAATGTAGTTTGGAGTGGAACCGGTATAACAATGTAAACATTCATCGAATAGTGCCAGCTACTAACCTGTAGAAGCAGAGAGCAATATATAACGGCCGATGCCATGTCTCCGGTTCCACGCCCCGTCGACGCAGTGCCGCTTCTTAGGATACCGACAGTGTTTCCCAGGGCACATAGTTGTCATTCGTGTAGCAGGAAGAAGTCAGATACATCAAGCGCCTCCCACGTACAGTCAACAGCAAAAGTTGCCGAGATGCGCGAGCGCGTGGCGAAGTGACCCTCCTCCCCTTCTAGCGGTGAATCCCGGGTGTCGAGACCGACGCCTGCACGCATGCGCGTCGCTCCGACACTGCAAGCGTGCATGTTCCCGCGCTTCCTCTTTGCGCGCCCGGCGACATCCGAATGTAGCCGCGAGGTAGCCCTTTTGCGATGTACGCCGTGGCGGCTTCGACGGGCAGAACTTCGTTTGTACAACGGAAATCAATTGTCCATTTTCGCCTTGCCGGTCTCCTTCCTATAGAGCGCGTCTTCTGCCACGTTCTTCTGCGGTAGAACGCACCGTTCGTAAAAAGAAAGAAACAACGAAGAATGGCCACGAGAAGGTGCAGCCCAGAAAAAAAAATATATGACTTGTAGCGTTCGCCACCGGGCCGGCCCTATGCGTCAGCGCTCGTGACTCGACAAAAAGTGGCCGCAGCGGCGCCCGCAACTTCACGCTTCTAAACACGTTTCACACAGTTTCGCCCGTCGAAGCCGCCACAGCGCATATCGCAAGAGGGCTACCTTGCGGGTACATTCGGATATCGCCGGCGCGCAAGGAGGAAGCGCGGAAACATGCACGCTGGCTGTCTGAGAGGGACGCGCATGCGTGTAGGCGTCGGTCTCGACACCCGGGGTTCACCGCTGGAAGGGGAGGGAGGGTCGCTTTGCCACGCGCTCGCGCAACCCGCAAGATTTCGCTGTTGACTGTAGGTTGTCCCACAGCCACGTAAAAGGCAATCTGCCGCAGTTCGCTTCCAGTCGGGCCTCGCCCCCTACATGCGCTGATGACGAAGCTTAGCGTGACACAAGAAGTTCCATGAGGCTAATCCGAAAAAGCAGTGAGCAATGTATAAGGGTCGACGCCACGTCGCCGGTTCCACGCCCAAATAGCTAAAGCTATTGCCAGGTCATTTAGGTAAAAAATAAATAAAATTATGGGGTTTTACGTGCCAAAACCCCCTTCTGATTATGAGTCACGCCGTAGAGGAAGACTACGGAAATTTGGACCATCTGGGATTCTTTAACGTGCACCTAAATCTAAGTACACGGGTGTTCTCGCCTCCATCGAAATTCGGCCGCCGTGGCCAGGATTCGATCCCGCGACCTCGTGCTCAGCAGCCCAACACCATAGCCACTGAGCAACCACGGCGGGTAAATTTTAGGTAACGTAGGCGTTACTAGAAGGCTATAGTATACGCTAACATGGTGTATATACATTACCGAAACGCCCCAGGTTCGAGTGATGAATGAACATGGTGCAGGGGGCTTTTACTTTATTATGTATTTTTTGATAACGTCCAATGACACCTAAGCTTGGGCGTTTATGCTCACATTGCGAGGTTTTATATGTAACAGTAGTCAATACAACGAGCGACCATCTTTTTTTTTTGGGGGGGGGGGGGGGGGAAACAACCAGTATCACTTCAGCACAACATAAATGCTTGATTCGGAGGTTATTTAATGTGTCCTACAACTTTGTAATTGATATGTTTGCGATTCAAACAACAATGAAAATGTTCACTAATTAAAAGTAGTTAGTTATTTAATAATTCGTAATGAATAAACACTGCCTGCAAGTACAAACGACTGCAGCTACTATGTAGTCGGTACAATTTCTCAAGAGCGCTAGTTTTTTTTAACTCTTGGTCCAAGTTCACTGGAACACCGGGTAATGAAGCTGCCACTAAATAGCATACTGCAATTGGCAATATACGGTGGTTGGACATCGAAGCGGTAAACGAAAACTAGAGCAAGCACCCATTGCAACGTATGTTCAAACTATTCACCTGGCGACGTTCTCATGCCCTAATTATTAGCCTAAGACGTTTCGACGACGTGTGACTTGGCTTCCGCAGCGTCACCAGAGACACGAGAAATTCGCAGTGCCTCGTATGCACGCTGATTTTCAGGAGTTATCACTATGCGTGGCCTTTCCTTAGCATTGTCACAGCACAAATCACTCGCTAGGCGGGTTCTTCTTTTACGCACGAAAGTGTAGTTACGCCACTATCTGCTTCGTATGCTACAGTCAAGCTGCCGTCGCCGCGGCATTTTCTGCAACTGTAATGTTTACCCGAAAATGTATGCGGGGAGCGCTACGTGCTTTGAATTGTTTTTAGGCCCAGGACCACCTTCTCATCAATTAAGTAGTTCGGATGCCTGTTTCGAGCTTGTTCTTAATTGAAGCGCATACTGTTCTTTGTGTTGTATGCGTGGTTCCAATGAATGTTTGTACCGTTCGCTTCGTTTTGCCGAGTGCTTGCTGCCTCTGCCTTACAAGGGTACGAGTGATTGCATTTTACGTACGAGCCACATACGATGATAGCTGTCTGTCGGCATTACGCCACGAAGAATTCCCGGGATCTTAGCCATAGACAGCTGTGCTGTAAAAATTCTAAGAAAGGTATCACCTCGTGCAAAAAGTGCAAGGTCTCACAAGTGTTACGTTTTCTATGAAATTGTTGTCATTATTTTAGCTACTTGAGAGTCTTAGATGTCGATTCTTCAGTGTATGTAAACCATAATTGTTTCTGTGTGTTCTATGTATCCATTATTCTGTGAAACGTGTCATACAATTTGTAACGTTTCTTTGTAAATTAGCCAAGCGTTCTAGGAAAGCTTATGGTCAACATAGGATCGACATGTAGAGCCTTTCTATTTTTTTAGCTTTGCCGCGCTAGCATCGACCGCACACTGAGTCAAGCGCCTCGAGATGCAATTCCATTAATCTACGAGACCGGCAGGAGTACGCACAGGCGCACACAGCACTCTTTAAGGGCAAGCGTCGCATGCTATATGCTGTTTTCTTCAGGGCGAGGCATTCCCTAGCGCAGCAGAATTTTCGCGACGTTAGCGTCTGGGACGACGGTCGGAATGGATAGTGCTTTGTGCACCTGCGCGTACTATTGCCAGTTTAACTGATTGCCGCCGTCGTAAAGAGCTTATATAGCGTTTGGTCAAAGTTCGCACGATTCAGTTGAAAATGCGGGAGGCTGTACATCCCATGAGATGTTTTCTTGAACACTACTAAATTTTAACGCGCATTTATCTGAATAAAATGCGTGTATTTGTAGATATTCTCTGGTATCTAGATGAAAATACAATCACGTTTGTTTTATTAACACCAATCAGTAGGCTATTGTGTTGCGTCCATTGATCTAGTCTTATTAGAAGCAGGTTCGCAACAGAAACCGTCAGTTGATTTACCTAATAAGAACTTACTGGTATCGTCTGCGAACATAATTGATTTGGTGGTTGTATCGATTTTGATGCATTGTTAATGAACATGATAAATAGAAACGGTCCTTGAACGCTGCCTTGTGGTACTCCTCAGAATACATGAAGAGAGACAGAAAGTGGGTCGTTTATCAAAACCTTTTGTTTGCAATGTTCGAGGTAGAAAAGCATATGAGATGCAACTTTGCCACATGTGCCACACCGATCAAGTTTGCTCAACAAATGGCCGTAAATAATAATTTGGGAGTAATTGAGATGTAAGCTCTTTTGTGGCAACACATTTTCGTGCACGTATAGTTACACTAGTATATTGACTGGCTCACACAGCTATACTTAAGTGCTCTGTGGGTGGGTTGGTATTGTTCTTGAAGCGGCCACACCAAACCGACCCCCTTCCTGTCCTTCCACTTTTTTAAAATTTACAATAGTTAGAGATTGTAACCAACAGTCCCGCGATCAGTCTCAAAAGATGTTTTAAAAGCTTCAGCGGCCCACAAACACAAAGGTCGTGCCATTTTAGATCACAAAACAATTGATAATTTAGTATTGAGCTACATGGGCCAACCTGAAGCGTAAACGCAAGGCATAAGAACGTGTGGTACGGTCCCGTGGACAAGAGAAACAGAGAGAGAGAAAGAATGAACAAATAGAAGAAAGACGGGGAGGACAACTAGACCAGCGTCTGGTTTGCTACCCTGCAGTGGGGTAAGAAAAAGGAGGAATAGAAAGATAAAAAAGGGGAGAAAGAGAGAAAGGGCGCTGCGCACACACAGAAGGACACACATCAGTACTACGATTGATCACTTAGGCCGCTGTTCCTCAAAAACTGCAGTACTGCTCGAATAGCTTTCTGCGCCATCGACCAAGTTAATAAACAAACCCTCTTATTTCTTCAATAAACGCTCATCATATGCATGTCTAAAATCGAATAGTTATAGGGATATTTTTGTATTCTGCCTGCAATGCAAAGATGATATTTTCTTGTTTTGTTTTCTAATGCAAGCAATCGTCCCATAGTTTTACTTTCCAGAAGCATAAAAGCAAATTTCGCCGTGCAATAAATGTCGTTGGGGATTCCCTGATTTCGACAATACAGTGTGCCTTTCTCCACCCATGCACGCCTAAAAGCCTGTCGATGCCCAGGAATGAGATCGCCACCGGGTTATACACGATAATAATAACGTCACGCGAGCACAGTCTTGCTCAAGAAGTTCGTCTGCCACCTATGTCCTTTTACTTCGAGTCATACACTGAGAAATCAGATGCGCACTCTCTCTCGCAGCGGTAAGCTTGCTTTCCTGGCGCGCGAATGGTGCATGTATCTGAGAGTCCTTTTCATCGAATTGTGCTAAGAAGTATGCAAAACGTGAGTGAGAGAGAGAGAGAACATAACAGAACCTTCGCTCCATTTATTTTGCACGGGTCGTGAAAACCGATATGCTTCTCGGCCTCGTCTTACTCTGGAACGTCATACGGCACGTCAAGAAGAGATAGGAGACACTGTCGTCGCATACCTCCGGAAGGGAGCTTGAAAGAGAGTGATGTACAATCTCGTGAGACGAGACCATTCCCCCCCAGCGGCTGTCAAACGACAACGCGTCTTGCTTGCGCGTGCTGAAGAGTGTTCTCAAGAGAAAGTTTGCCTGGTCACGTATGCAGAGCAAGGGGCACCAGTGGAGGCACGTCTGAACAGCGTATATTTCTTATACCTGTGTTTCGCAAGGGTGGTGGCAAAAAAGAAAAAAAGAAAGAAAGAAAACACAGAACGTGATCGGAGAGAGACAGCCTCTCTTTTTCGCCTATGCTTGGGAGTAGGGAACATGCACGTAGTTCGATGGGGAAAAAAAGTGAGCTGCGACGTTCGTGGCACGTCGTAAAAGCTCCAGGCGGTGTACCGCAAGCATCGTCAATGTCTTCTATATGCTGTGTGTTCACGCGTGTGTGTTAGACTATTCTTCACACTTCTACTAGAAGCAGCTGGCACTTGTAACTTGTAACATGCCGCTTGTTGTTATACTAACGCAGGATTTCGGCTGTGTAGTGCACACGCATTTTCGGCATTCGGCTGCGTTTAGGCGAGAATAAGCAGCAGAACAGACGAAATGTCTTGTCTTAAGGAACTCCATTCTTACGGTTGACTGCAGGTGGAAACACGCACAAAACGAAAGATACGAGCAATTCAACGAGAGTCAATGCTGAAGGAATGCTAAAAAAATTTTAAAGGAGGATAACAAAAAAGAAAACGAAAAAAAGTCACGATCCATTCTCGGCAGCCGTGGAAACTTGGGACTTGAGAGAAGTACTTCTGGATGCAGAAAACCGCTACAAGATTTCGAATCTTGCCTGGGAATGGTGCAGTCGCAATGCGACAGCTACAAAAAAAGAAAACGAAAGAAAGCAAGAAAGACAGAAAAGGAAAAAAAAGGCAGACAGTGAGAGAGTCAACTTTATTGATAAAGGAAGCAAGAGATAAATTAAACCTAAGTGTGCTTCTTAAGTGAAATAATCAAAGAAGTCAGTTTAGTTTCAGGCAGACTGTACACAGCCTGCCGAAACTTCCTGTGCACTTCTGATACATGCTCAAAAGAGCGATTAAGAAATATGAATGCTATGTACACGAGGTGCACAAGATGAAGTATTCTGTTTGAGGCCATGGAACAGTGTGTAAGAAGGAAGCCATGGAACGACAGAAATACTAGCGGAAGTAATCAAGATGTGCGCGTGCGTGCGTGCGTGCGTGCGTGCGTGCGTGCGTGCGTGCGTGCGTGCGTGCGTGCGTGCGTGCGTGCGTGCGTGCGTGCGTGCGTGCGTGCGTGCGTGCGTGCGTGCGTGCGTGCGTGCGTGCGTGCGTGCGTGCGCGTGTGCGTGCGCGTGTGCGTGTGCGTGTGCGTGCGCGTGCGCGTGCGCGTGCGCGTGTGCGTGTGCGTGTGCGTGTGCGTGTGCGTGTGCGTGTGCGTGTGCGTGTGCGTTCGACTCTTGATCAATGAAAGAGAATGACAAGAAAAATAATAGATGAGAAAAAATTTCATGCGGGAGCATTACTTGGCTCGTTGTGCGACCCTGCCTTCATCAGAAAGCCATGACAGAAAAACAGCACACACGTTATCTTCATCTAACAAAAAACAAAGTGGCCCCCCTGAGGATTTGATCCTGTGTTCCGCCGCCAGGAGGAAGAAGAAGGCGCATAACCGGTGGAACGCGCGTCACATCGGCTTCGCAGTTTTTCGATGACTGTGCCGGATTATCACCTTGTGCTACAAAAATTCTTGCACCAAGGGTTCCGTGTAGTCATCAGGACCACGAGGATACCTGCCTTTAAGGTAGGGGACCATTTTTGGGGACTTTAAGGACGATTGTGTGCCCACCCAAGACGAGTCGTCGCTAAGCCTAGGCTTGCTCCGCCGACCGCTCGGCCTAGCCGCCGCGGCCGACGGGCGGTCGCTGCTGGAACGCACATTATTCTGAACTCTACCTGCATCATGGCCACTCCCATGAGTGTTGAAATAGAGGGGGAGGATATTCACCCCGAAGAAGTAACCAGGAAGAAGAAGGCGCATAACCGGTGGGACGCGCTTCACATCGGCTTCGCAGTTTTTCGATGACTGTGCCGGATTATCACCTTGTGCTACAAAATTTCTTGCACCAAGGGTTCCGTGTAGTCAACAGGACCACGAGGATACCTGCCTTTAAAGTAGGGGACCATTTTTGGGACTTTAAGGATGATTGTGTGCCCACCCAAGACGAGTCGTCGCTAAGCCTAGGCTTGCTCCGCCGACCGCTTGGCCTAGCCGCCGCGGCCGACGGGCGGTCGCTGCTGGAACGCACATTATTCTGAACTCTACCTGCATCATGGCCACTCCCATGAGTGTTGAAATAGAAGGGGAGGATATTCACCCCGAAGAAGTAACCAGGACCCTGGGCTGGCGCATCGCCGGTGAACGCAAGTCCCGACCACGTCAGCGATACCTAGGTCTACCCAATGCACTTCAATCAAAACCCTCCGGTGCCGGTCATAGACCCGAGAACGCCAAAGATACGTTAATCAAGAGAGCGCGCATGCCTGCACTGCCCCGAGACGATACCAAGATCGTGGTGAGACCACGCGGGGGTCTGAATATCAGCAAGGTCGGCCATATGGAAGTTGGCCGGGCCATTTATGCTGCGGCGGGAGTCACCAAAGAAGAATAGATCCGGGACGCGATATGCCCAAATTACCAGCAAAACATCGTTGTCATCAGTACTTCAAAGAGAGAAATTGCTAACCGGTACGTTGGAGTCACCAAGATTGTCGTCCAAGGAAATGAGCACGAGGTCAGCGCCTACGAATCGGCCCCCCATGGCCTGACCAAGGGAGTCATACGAGGCGTCCCCCTCGGAGACACGGTTCAAGAAAACAACTAGAACATCCTCAACGAATATAATCCCACTGCTGTAGAGGCCAACCGCATCGCTAACACGACGTCTGTGGTGATCGCCTTCAATGGACCCAAAGTGCCGAACTACGTTCTTTACGGGGGCCTGCTCGCCAAATGCTCGTTATACAGAAAACAGATAGATATCTGCTATCAGTGTGGTCGCCTGGGCCACCGCATGGATGTTTGCCCTAATCCAACAGACCGAATCTGCCGGGGATGTGGTGCTCGAAATCCCGATGAACAGCACAAGTGTACCCCCAAGTGTGACCTCTGTGGAGGAGAACATTTGACCGCAGACAAGGTGTGCAGAGCTCGCTTCAAGATCCCGTACGTGGTACGGAAACGCCGGTGGGAGCGGAAAGATACCAACTACACGCCTGCAGAAGCCTCCAAACCGCCACGTCGGGAGGGAGCAGCTACGTCAGGGTACCGGAATCACTCTCTTTCCCGTGAAGGTGGACGAGGGCGGAGCAGCAGCTGCGCCTCAAAGCCGGGCTCGAGAGTGTCGTCGCCGGGTGACGTGGCCGGCAGCAGCTGCAGCGGGTGCCGCCGGGAGTCGCGCTCAAGGTCGAAGACCCGGAGCCAGACACCGCCGAGGAGCGCCGCTAAACAGGTGGGCTGGGCAGTTAGATCTCCTATCGCTCTTAGCAACAAAGATTTCCCTCCCCTTCCCCAGACTCCCAAGAAAGATTGTGAGGAATACATACAACTCAAAGCGCTTGTAGTTAAGCAAAATGAGCAAATCAGCGCGCTTCTTGCGCGCATGGAGGCATTAGAAAAATCGAAAAGCAGCGAGGATGTCACAAAACGCAAAATTGCCAAGAGGGACGCTCAACCGGAGCCCCCGGTAACAGCAATGGAGGCAGAGAAAATTGAATCGAGTCCATCTGAGGAACCGGCGTGGGCCAAGCCCATTGAAGCCCTTACCGAGATGGTCACACAGCTTGCCAGCCAAATCGGCTTGATAACGTCCAAGATGGCCAAGTTCGACGCGCTAGAAGCTAATGTCAAGCAGCTCATACTAACCACTCAAAAAGCTAAAAAGGGAGCCCCGTATGGGAAACCGTGCATGGCGAGTAGTCTCACGACTACCAACCTGAGCCAAGATGGCGGCCAGCCGTAAAAATAGGAAGGAAGATACAACGATCTTAGCCCAGTGGAACTGTCGAGGAATTAAGGACAAAATAGGCGAATTACAGCAATACATAGATAATGCGGAAGACAAACCGGATATCCTTGCAATTCAAGAAACGAACTCGCGACCAAAACTCGCGGTGTACGTCACATACACCGATCCCAGTGAGAAAAGCACAGCCATCCTAGTCCGAAGCAACATAGCTGCAACGCAGCACATTACCAGCCAGAGAGGGTGTGAACACGTTCTCTTGGAAATTCACAGCAGAGGCATACGAAGCAAAGACAACATCTTTATACTCAACGCATACTGTCGGCCCTCCAAGAAGAACCTCGACATAGAGGGCACATTACTCGACAGCAAGAGAGAGGCGGGCAGCCGACCCCTATTGATATTAGGAGATTTCAATGCGCCTCACACAATATGGGGCTACAAATTTTGCTCCAAGAGAGGCAGGGTGCTGGCGAACCTCATGGATCAGCACCCATTAGCCCTACTCAACGAACCAGACACTCCCACCCGCATGGGCACAAGTACGACCCGGGACACCACTCCAGACCTTACCCTTCTGAGTGGAACCTTGGACGTGTCGTGGCAGAACACAGGCGCCAACCTGGGGTCGGACCACGATATTCTCAATATTACGATCAGGGGGCCCGCGTTCAAGGCCCGAATGGGAACAACAAAGAGAACTGACTGGGACAAACTTCGAAAAAGGCAAGCAGCCGATGAAGACGAGGACACGAACAGCACCAAACCGTATGGGGAATGGGCTAAGGAACAACTCGAGCTGGTAGAAAAATACACCCAGAAAATTGCGACCACACTGCAGACACCCTGTGTGGACGCAAAGCTTGCCCACCTTTGGGAAGCACGACACGGCCTCACCAGACGCCGGAAGAAACAACGACACAACAAGAAACTTCGCAAACGCATCCATGATCTCAACAAGCAAGCAGCTGAATACGCGTGCAAGCTGTGCAGAGAGAAGTGGCTGAGCGTGTGTGATGGACTGCAGGGCACCCTTTCTACCAGGAAGACGTGGTGCCTCCTTCGTCACCTGATCGATCCTCTCGGCAGCAAGAGCGCCACAAATTGAAGCCTCACGCGCACCCTCAACAACTATACTGGGGGTGCCGACAAACTCATCAACGACCTGAAGGCCAAGTACCTGAAAACGGAGAAGGGTGATATCGCACCTCCCGACTACGCAGGACCTACCAATGAAGCGTAGACAAGCCATTCACTGACACCGAGTTGATCTCGGCAATCTCCGAGAGCAACAGGGGCAGCGCGCCGGGACCCGATACCATTACCTACAAGTTACTTAACAACCTCGAGCACAAGGCCCGCAGACAGCTGCTCGAGTATATGAACCGGGTCTGGGAGTCTGGCAAACTTCCACACGAATGGAAAGAGGCAGAAGTCCGCTTCATACCCAAGCCTGGGAAGACACCTCACATCGACAACATGCGACCGATATCCCTCACGTCCTGCGTGGGGAAGGTCATGGAACGTATGGTACTTAAGAGGTTGCAGCGACATCTTGATGCCACTGATCAGATGCTAGAGACAATGTATGGCTTTAGGCAACACCTGGGCACCCAGGATGTTCTCGTACAACTCAACGAACTGGTAATTAAGCGAGCAACGAAGCAGGCGCCGCGAGCGATACTAGCGCTAGACCTCACAGGTGCCTTTGATAACGTCACACATGAAAGTGTCCTCCGCAACCTGCGCAACACGGGTTGTGGAGTGAAAACTTACAACTACATCCGAGACTTTCTTCGTAACCGAACGGCAAGGATCAGAATAGGAGAGGAGACATCCCAACCGATCTCCCTGGGGGATCGAGGAACGCCGCAAGGTTCGGTCCTTTCCCCCCTCCTATTTAACATGGCTCTCCTGCCGTTGCCCAAGCTTCTCGAATCAATAGATGGTCTGGGCCACGCATTATATGCCGACGACATCACCCTCTGGACTGCGAGGGCAGGGTCGGATGGCTGGATGGAAAACACGCTCCAAAAAGCGGCTGACACGATCAACAGCTATGTGAAGACATGTGGCCTTTGCTGTTCGCCTCAAAAATCCGAGCTGACCATTGTCAGACCACGTGCATCAAGGACACAAGCAGAAAACATAGAAATCACTTTGGAAGGGAACCGGATCCTCCCGGTACCTCAACTCAGGATCCTGGGCCTCCTGATCCAGGCAGACAGCAAGGCAACAGCCATGATTAGAAAAATCAAGCTCACGTCAGACCAAATTTTGAACATGATCAGACGAGTGGCCAACAGGCGGAGGGGTCTGAAGGAATTGGACACCTTGCGCCTCGTTGAGGCCTTTGTTATGTCACGAATCGTCTACGCAGCGCCATACCTGCAGCTCCTCAAGAAGGACGTCTTACAACTTGACGCAGTAATCAGGAAAGCCACGAAGCAGGCCCTGGGTATTCCCATAAATTCATCCACGACAAAATTACTTCAAATGGGAGTCCACAACACAGTAGCCGAGCTCGTAGAAGCCCACCTATCCAATCAAAGGGTACGCCTCAGCCAGGCCAAGGAGGGCAGAAGCGTCCTCCGCAAGCTAGGATGGCAAGAATCGCACTACACCCGCCACGACCAATTACCCGAAAAGTTGAGTGAAAAGTTGGAATGCAAACCACTACCACGCAACATGAACCCCACAAGGCATGCCGGACGACGCGACGCCCGGGCAAGAGCCATCTCCAAGACCCTGGAGGAATACGACACTGTTTTATATACAGACGCCTCTCTATCGAAACGCTCCACGAGGGCAAGAGTCGTGGTCACCGGGCTAGAAAAGCTGGTCACCTGCGCATCAATCTACACTCCGTCTTCGGACGAAGCAGAAGAACCAGCGATAGCTCTCGCACTCCTGCAACCAAACGTCACCAAGATCGTCACGGACTCACAAGCTGCATACAAGAACTACAGATCTGGCTGGGTGTCTCTTGTGGCACTAAAGATCCTTGGTAAAGCTACGCCTCCTAAACAAGCAATCGAATTAGTTTGGGTCCCGCCTCACTCCTCAGTTGAGGGCAATGAATATGCTCATTAACAGGCCCGTGCGCTAAACTCCCGGGCTAACGAGGAGGAGGCAAGGGGATGGCAACCCATCACAAATTACAGAGATATAGTCAAATATTACAGGTACGGCAGGAAGACCTTCCCGCACCCCCACAACTCCTTGACCAGAGCCGAACAAACAATATACAGGCAAATCCAGGCAGGATCCTTTCCATAACACATGAACACATAGGAGGACATAAGAGGACATAAGAACACATGTCCTCATTGCAATGCATTAGGCACCCTTCGGCACGTCATAGGAGAGTGCAATTTTTCCATAGACCACCCCCCACCTATAACCATAACTAACCCCCCTGCTATCCCCACCATTTACGAGCGATGGGAGATCATGCTGTTCAGCCCCGCCCTGGAAAACTAGCTCCGACTGATCCACAGGGGCCAGGCGGCCCTGGAAGCATATGGAGCCCGCGAAGAGGGAGCCATCCCATCAGACGCTTAACGCGTTTCATTTCATAATGGACCAGTAAAGTTGTTTCTCTCTCTCTCTCTCTCCGCCGCCACTGCTACCGTTCCGTAGCAGAGCGCGACAACTATTGAAATTTTATTTCTGCATGCATGGGAGCAGAATCTTCAGCAAACCAAGAACAAAGCGCTACAGAAATTTAAGGCGACTGAAAACAGAGTCAGGAATCAAGCATGCGTCGAATAACCAAGCGACCGGCACTGCTTGATCATCGTACACATTACACACCGTACACATCTTGCGCATCATACACATTACGAACATAAGCAAAAGACTCCCCCCCCTCCCCCCCCAAAAAAAAGCGACCGAGTGATTCGCGGTGGTCCAGACTGCCTATTGCCCATTCTACTGCGCCAAAGGCTATGTAGGCCAAGTAAGATTAACATGTAATGTTGCGTTTCACAGGGATCTTTACAGGGCAGGAAACGAAATCTCCATGGTGCCGACTCCTTGGTGCTTCTTGAAGCAGATTGTTGAAGGCATTAACTTTCTGAAGGCTCGCTTTAGTATGGATTATATTTTCACTGCCTCCCGCAGAGAAATTTCTATTGCACTAGTAGACACATTGTTTCCGTTTCCCCGTTATCGTGCGCCTTATCTGGAATGTTATTATCGAGATGTACTTAGACGCGTACTTCGAATGATCATTCCTCCAGGGATCAAATCTTTTTTTTTTAATTTACATTTGACAACTCCTCCTGTCGAAACCTAGTTAGAAATAAACGGGCCCTTTCCTGTCGTGGCCGAGAAACTTCCGTTTGTGTGCACATGCTGCAACGATTGATGACTGTTTTGCAGCTTATAGAGATGCCGAGTTCTCCTGGGAGATTCTCCAAAAAACACTTAAAAAATATTTCGATATCGCTCCATCGTTGCAGTGCGACGCCGGTGCAACACGCGACAGTGATGAATACCTTCGAGGTTGTGCACGTGTTTGCGCCCTGCCTTGCGGCCAATTCACTCTGCCGTGTCTCAAACGGACGCGGCAGAGTTCGCTTACAGAAATCTGTCTTCAGCTCTACGCTGCGGCGTGTCCATGCTTGTGGTAGTAGACTTCGATCGTGACTCACGTTGAACGCCGAGGTTGATCGGCGCGATGCGTGCCGATCTCAACTAAAGGCTCGCCTCTCCAATAGACGCAATCGACTTGGCGTTCGAGCGCATGCTACGCACAGTGCACAAAGTGCGCATCGACAGATGTAGTGTAGTGGCGTCAGTACGACGTCGGCCGAGGGCGCGGGCGTGGAGCGCCACAGAAAAGAAGAAAGGAGCCTTGAGTCGACGAAGACCAAACAAATACTGATTTCATTCCAGCAAAGAGGAAAGGAAACACGACAGGGTACACTTGTAGCGCTGAGCGCAGAGTTGTAAAGGGAGAGACTTTGTTGAAGTCTCTCCCTTTACAACCAGCCGCCACCGACAACCGCACGTGTCGTCACTGCACTAACCGTTTAACACTAAAACGCCGAGGATGACGAGGGCGCCTTTGACGAAGACAGGTCCTCCTATCGAAACGTTGGCCAGCTTTCCTGAGGCACCTTATCCATGTTTATGACCTTTAATGAACATTACTCTCAGTAACATAACGCAGCAGCACTAAACTTAGCAACATTTCGCCGCAACGCTAAGCTCAGCCATATAGCTCAATGACATAACTCAGCGACACCAAATCAGCGACAAGTAAGGCTCTCGTATTTACACATCGAAAGAATTGCTTAGTTGCCCACATAGTTTTTGTTTCCTCTTCATTGTTGTACTTCTGAGCCTACAGCGCAGGCTAACCAACAAACCCGCGTCATAGCGCAGCAATTTAGCACGTCTTCTAGCTTACCGTGTCTTTTTTTTGCTTGCATTACGTGTTCCAACAAGAAGATCTAATCGAAGTTTACCACAAACATTGCTTTCTGCTTCGAGATTACGTTTGTCGCAAAGCACAGTATACTATATTTGTATATTATACCTTCAACCACCTCAGTGTTTCCTGGATGTGTGACCATCATGCAGTGAAGCCTGGCCAAACGTAATTTTGTTAACAATAACTTCTTCATGTTGGAAGGCTGTCGCGGCTCTATACGGTGGAGTGAGCTTCACTGGCGCTGCTGGTGATTATGACAAGGCAAAAGACGCGCATAAAGGCGCAGGGATTGGTAATTATAATAACCACGTTAACTACAAAACCGCCTTTCGGGCGTAAAGCGGACTCGGGAAGCGGTGAACAAAAGGCGAAGGTCACCACCCTATTCACGTCAACACTAAAAAAGAAGTCGATTGATAACTGTCTCATGGTTACGCCCGGTTTCACGTTCAACACATGGTGGTTCACGAACGGCCCTTTGTTTGATGCATTAGGTACCCCCGCTTTCTCGGCGCTGTATACAGTATACGTACTAGCGCAACCCGCGTTCATTATGAAAGGCAACTATGGGTGTGGTTACATTGGATCTATATATATATATATATATATATATATATATATATATATATATATATATATATGTGTGTGTGTGTGTGTGTGTGTGTGTGTGTGTGTGTGTGTGTGTGTGTGTGTGTGTGTGGTTTGCCTGTGTAGTTATCAAAAGTGATGACTGAACGGGTGCTTTTGTGAACACGGAGCTTCTGCCAGGAAAATATCTTTTCTCTTTTTCTGCGGGAAGTTTTTTGGACTGTTTTCGAGCATTTAGCTCGCCCAGTTTCCCTGACAAAGATTGACAACACACAGCTATGACAATAGAAGTTCCGAGGTGTTGGAAGAAATAAAGGCTTACCGGCAAGTATCTAATAATGTTGCTTGTTTATCTTCATGCGGTCGTGTACTTGCGCAATGCGCCCGGGTAGTTTACCCCCGCACTACATGGTTGCTTTGTGAATGTGATGCACCTGGGACGTTTTGTTCTTTAGGTTCTTCGAGATGCGTTCACATTTAAGGAAGTCATCAGGTTGAGTGATGCCATCGGGGAAAATTAACACTGTTGTCTGCGCGGCGCCTCATTTTCGCGGACCACGGACAGATGCAGTGTGCGCAGGGTTTCGCCAGAGCGTAAAGAAAAGTGTACGGGGAAATAATAACCGATGAGTGATGGTGATGTTCACGTCGGCTAGCTGTCCCTGCATGAAAACTCCGAAAGAATTATCGCTATCTAGCATCCTCTGACTAACACAAAATATCAGTATGGTGTGGTGTTTTATTAGCTCTTGGGATTTCAACGCCGTGCCTGGGAAATAAATTGCCGACCGTTGGTTAGGACATGGAAGGACAAGAAATGCTAATCGCATAAGCTCGTCCTCGTCCAACAAAGACGAGCTTTTTGTCCAGTTTTGCATATTTGATTTTTCACAAGTAAACTTCTAGTTGAGAGGCGTCACTCGTGTGTGAACTGACCTTAATTTAATTTATTCTTCCTCTTTTTTTTAGCGCTCTTTCTGTCGAGTATGAACGCACACGAACTTGTCCAATTTTTCAATGCCACTGAATGGCGTGTGTTGGCATGTCAGTGAGTGCACACGAGCATTTTCATATATAAGAATAAAGATTAAGTATTTTGAGTAATATATTCTATTTGAGCTCCTGGCGGGAATTATACCGTTGCATGAGGAATTAGTAACTTGCGTCACACGTTGACTTATCACGAAAGTTGTTCGCCTGTGTGTTCCACTGCGCATACGTTAATCGCGCGGAGGTAGCATGCGACCTATTCGACGCTCACGCACGGTATGTATTCGGTGTCTGCAAAAAAAAAAATGCTTTTTCGAAACTGTGTATGAAGGCCCTCTTAGTGGAGCAATCATGCGAACCTGTGATTGCGAGCCGAATAATGACATTTCGGTTATCCGTTCATTCGTGTGCTGCTTTCGCTTCCAGTTACCATCACTACTAATACATTAACATATGAGACAAGCAAGCAGAACTGTTACCTAACTTAAAATGGAGCAATAAGGAAGCGCTTTTACGGCACGTGCACTTTCAGCGCGAAGAAAAACAAAGCTTAAGACACCAGCATTAACGACAGTAAAAGGGGGCACACACAATTGCAGGTGCCAGTTTTACGGCTAGAAACAATAGCAGCGAGTGACGTAAGACTGGTGCCTCGATACAAATTATATTGCTCTCTTTCTTTTAATTTGTCATTGTTGCGTCATTAGCGAAGTGGCACTTGGACAAAAAGACAGGCTGCACAGATAAAAGAGAGCAAACTGTGTTAGGGATGAAGCATCCAGCCAATATTATTGCGCCTTCGAAACCAATCTTTTTCGTATAGACGCTTGGAGACTCATGTGGGACAATACAACCCGCGTGTCCAGGTCCCTAGGCGCGCTGGCCAAAGTTTGAGCGAAGGTAATCCGTGGGATGCCGAGAAAATCCTCCGTTCATTTATTCAGCGCTCGCTCAGGATTGCACCAGAGGGAATTGATGTTCCTGCCGGCATGCTTTTTTCGCACGCCACCACTACGCGTGTCTGGTATGCCCTGTTATTGTTTCTTAGCAGGGCAGGTTACATAACAAGCGCCGTTTGGGCTGTTGTAAAAGACATCTGTAAGTTTGTATCCCATTTTGCGCAACAAGACAGTAAGAAATTATAAGGCGGAACTGAGCGCATTGCCTTCATGCGCCACCTGCTGGCTAAGCTGGGTTTGTTGATTTATACACAAACAGACCACTGCTCTGTCGTCCAAAACTTGGCGAGATTTGTTATGCAGTTGCAGAGTGGTACAGTATATTTTCACTAGGGAATTGGAAGACAGTTGCGTCAGGCTAACTTATTTGCTCTTTTCAAAATATACATTTACCGTCTCTCTCCCTAGTGTATTGAGACTTTGATTCGAACTGTAGTTACAGCAGCAGTTCATCAGCGAGGCTTTAACAAATCCTGACAAAGTTTGCCAAGTTTTCTGTGGTCATATTTACTTGGTCAACTTGCCATTCAGCTTGTGCAAGCCAGAGGATAGGTAAGTTTAACTGTGGGATTTCTTTATAGTGCTTAGGAAAACGGCTTCACAAATGAAGCTTTGTGGCATATACATGTTCAGAGAGCTATGCTATGCCATATAATGTGTGAGCATCAGTAAGCACCTTCCGGCATTTACAGAAATTCTGCAGTTTGTCCGAGAAATCGCCATAGACTCACTGACATTATGAGAAACCTTCGGCACATGATAAGCGTTAAAATTCCCCATTACAAGCACGATAACTTACCTAATATTTATTAAAAGTTCAGCAAATATACTAGAGAAAGAAACATTGTATAGGCCGTAGTAAGTGCAAAAGTACGCTCTAAATATTTTAAGCTTGAATATAATGTTTAGGTTGCCACAAGTGGAGTGTAGTTTAGGAAACCGGCCTAGCTAGCCTTCGAATATGCCTAAGAAGGTATTATTCGACAAGTTCATAAATGACATCTAGACGTTATGTTTTGAAGATGATGTGTATTTTTGTATCATTCTACACTTACTCCCTTTTCTGGAAGTCACTATTCTTTTACACTTTTACGCCGTTGCGAACTTGTAGAAGAATGCCATTTTTCCCACGTTCCTATGACACATTTATCTTTTCTCGAAAAGGTTGTTTTTTCACTTGAACACCCATGAACGTTACACCATAGTGAAGCCGTAAGTGTTCAACACATTGAGTTCGTGAATTTACAGAGAATGTTTTTTTATTTTAGAATCTCCTTACCACAGATTAACTTAAAAAAAAACCCTATTACACATCAAGTTGCTTGAGAGTTTCTTGCAGTGTTCAGTTACGCATGGGTTGCTTCGGACAAATTGAAGTAGCATGTGCTACGACTAGTCCACTTCTCAATGTTATCTTCCCGAAAGGAGTGGAACGCTCTGCGTTCAGACGCCGCTAGATTGTGCAGCTTTCTTTTGCTTTGGCTGACCTGGTTTTTCTGTTTACATTATCTCTGCCACTACACATTGGCTGAAGTAGAACGCTTTCCCCCTTCCTTCTTGAACTCGGTAGCGTTCACAATCTTCCGACTTACCATGTCGTGCTACTTCACCAACACAATAATACTAATAAAGAAAGACTGCCCTGCATGGCATGCTGTTGCCTTTCCTTTAGTTTTTTTTTTATGGTTCAGTGTTGTCTCGTCCTTTCGTTATCGCGCCAATGTGTTTCACTGCAGAAACTTTAAACCCGTGGGGACATTCTTTTTACATAGTGAGCGCAGTATAGAATGAGTGTAAAATGTTTGCTGGGGCTCACAGGCGCTTACTGCATTAGCGTTATGACGCCTTCTCTTTTCTTGACCATTGCGTCACCGTGTCTGCCCGAACTGGGCGAGCGGAACAGATTTTAGCTTGTTATATGCGTTGGCAAACCATGGCACTCGATAGCTATTATTTGATGATTTTTGTCCGTTTTTCCCATTCTTTCTTTAAAGGCATTCTGGCATTTTATGTTAACGAACAGATAAATATTTTCTCTTAGTCTCGTTCTCACTTGAGCCTCCTTTTATGTCAAATACATTTCTCTAAGTCTTTGCTAGTTGCAGCAAATTCTGAAGCTTCTTTCCGACACTGAAAGTTGCCCCAGTTTTCATGGTTTCACTTATCACTAGAAAACCTTTCAATTTTTTTTTTGCGTTCTCTAGTCTGGGAAGTAACAGCATGGCTAATGCAGATAAATAAATTTTAATGTATGTACATTTTTTTACTAACTTATTAGCGCAAGTCTGTTCAATATGTTTATCATGCCTGTGAGGTGATCATTTTAGGTTTCTCTGAGCGCCGTGTGATGCGTAAGGTTGTTCAATTATATAAAACATATAGAAATTATTTTAAGCGACCAACAACAACACACCAAAGCCGAAAATTGTCTGGGTAGCCCAGCGAGCTGCGGTCGTGGCGGCAGTGGTGACGTCGATGCAAGCTCGTGCTTGGAACAGGAATGCTAGTAGCACATTTAGCGACAGCGCGTTGAAGTACGACTTGAGAATTTTATTGTGCTGGGCGTGCCATCTCGTCGAATAAAGAAAGGTAATTTAAATGATTCTTTTAAAAATTTCACATTGTGTACAGTATATGTATGCCAACAGACGGTTTGAACAGCCTCTAATGAAGGCGATATGAACCATACACACGTTTTATTGAAGACAGCTTTTCAGGAATTCAATACCAACGCTACTGCTCCCATACTGACGTCACTAGCTGCGAGCACAACGCGGTCACAAAAAATCATCCGTCCACACGAATCTTTGGAACTAAAATAAAAAAAATCTGCAGACTCTCAGTTGCATCGTTTAGTATACGTTATCAAAGTGGCTAGGAGGAGGGGCTCCCAAAAGGTCCCCGGAGTTACTCTTAAACTCGGCTATCCATGAATTCAGAGAGTACGAACGGCTAACACTACGTGCTCTCGTCCCTAATTCAAAAGCGAAGAAAGTTGAAAGTATTCCGAATCTGTTGTTGCCGCTTGCACGTTCTCCTACATTCGCAACAATGGCTGAACTCGAACTCCTAAACGTTAATTAAATATTACACGTTTAGAAACTTTCTACAGAGAGATTACATGTTGCACTCACGTGTAATGACCAGGAACATATGTTCTGATCAGAAGAATCCTGTTCGCGGTTTACTTTATTCTTATACCGTTTCTTTTCTTTTCTTTTCTTTTTTTTTCTTTTTTTTCTTTTTTTTTCGAGCATGAATCGAACACACAAATGCTTCCCACGGCTGCTCAAGCATAGCCGACACTGACTATTGAGTTATGCCACGGGCATGTCACCATCATCGTAATCCCAATCATCATCGTTGTCATCATCACTTCAAATTTATACTGTTGGACAAGGGCCTGTCCCAGTGATGCCCTTGTGATGCCTCAGCAGGCTGCAATTTACGCCTGAACATTTGCGAAGCTATCAGACCATCTATTTCTCAAGTAGCAAGAACTGGGTGAGTTGGAATATGATCAGGGATATGCCAGCGCAACAAGTAGACAAATACGACATAAATCATGAGCCATTCCACTCTGCGAATGTGGTTGGGCAGACGACACGGAGGTGAGACATAAGTTTGAACAAACGTACCAACTCATTTGTTGTCTTAATGGGTGGTCATCGTCACGAAATATGCGCACACTCATTCATTGCCTTGATTAGTGGTTGCAATCACATTATTTGATAGTGTCAAATCGATGCACGTATGCCGCTGGGTGGTCGGTCAGGCCGGATTGGTGTGGCATCGCAAGGGATATGTTTACAACATGGAACGCGTAAACCGCTCCGCTTTCCGTACCGACGCATCCACATTGAAATCACCGACAACGAAAACAGGCGTAGTGTCACCGAAGCTAATTCACGCAAAGTGAGTAGCTATGAACCTTACAGGACTATGAGTCATTGCATTTTTTGCTTGCTTACGGGGGTAGGAGCCATTGCTCACGAGGGTATGAGCCATTCATGACGACAGTTTTCGACATGCTGTTCTGTATGTTGTATGCGTGCCAAGGGTGAAGATTGGGTGTGTTGGTTTAGCATATTATTATAAGTATATTGTGGGAAGTATGTGCGTAAGCATGCCATCCGTCTGCCTTAGTGCAAAAGAAATAGATTTCCTCACGCGCTAATCTGAAATTTTGTATCCTCGTTCCTTGTTTTGCGATGTCGAGTGCAGCAAAATTGATCACGTAACAAAGCCGGCTTGGCACTGGTGGATGGCCTGTTTGTAAATTTTTTTTCGCTCTCCCCCTTTGAGTATCTCCCTGTATTTATTCCACTGACAAGGAAATAAAACTATTGTGGCAAGTAGTGCTCTGCGGTGTGTGTTTCCCTTTTGTGTGTCTCGTCAAAATGTTGCGCAATCCAACCTCTTGTATGCGTGATTAGAAAGAATTTAAGAACTGTTCGCTTCACTTTGCTGAGTACTTGTAGCCTCTGCCTTACCGGGCTATGAGCCATTACATTTTTTACTTGCTTATGGGAGTATGAGAGCTTACGGGGATATGAGCCATAGATGATGATAGCTATTGTTCATGGAGAACAAAAATGCGCGGGAACCTAAGCATATACAGCTTCGCTGTAATAAGGAAGAGACGGTTACAGCGCTTGTAATCGTCTATTCTTTTTTTTCGTCTTTTTCTACTTGTAGCGCTGATAGATCATCTATGGATCTTGCGGCCTCAATACACCTCTGCATCAACAAGTCTGCTGGTGCCCTCAAATGCTTGGTGTTTTAACGTCTTATAATTCCCATCGGCGGCACAGTCTCGAAACCTCAAGATTGTATGCGTTCCGTCTGCATTGCTATGGAGCCAGCTTATACTAAAGGAGAACAAGCAGCGAGTCAGTAACGCAACAGCTCAGAGAAGGTCTGTGGGAATGCTAACTAGAGCGCTAGCCCTTGCTCAGGCATCATGGTTGGTCGCTGTCCTAAGCCCACACCTCACCCGAGACAAAGCCCCTGGTTATATGCTGGTCAGATTCAATGCGTTTGTTGCAAGACCCGCACGAGCACTAGCAAGTTACTAATGAGTACAAAAATTGCGTGAGTCATCGCACGTGCATTTGTGTCGTCTGCAATTGATACCTGAAGTTATTTAATTGTTCATCAGCATAGTTGGGCAGTAACAGTAAAGTGGTCAGCAGCGCTGCGCACTTATCTGTTTCATTTTTGAGCTTACGTAAGGGTTGTCATAACATTTCTTTCCGGAGCATTGCATTTTGACGACAGCATGAGCGAGTTATTTTGAGGTGATCCTCATATACGTTTAGAGGAGACCAAATGCGCGAAACCACGTCTTATGAGTTAGCCATTGTACATTTGTGTAAAGTGTGCTAAATGAATTAAGCCCGCACGCTGCTGATGACTGAACAAGACTTGTTGATTGTGCATAAGATAGAGAGTTGCAAGGCACCTTATTTCATATCGTAACGAAAAGAACGCCAAGCTTGGTTCATTCGCATAGCAATAAACATTTTGTGCAAAAAATGTGACACAGCAAAAGACGAGGAACGACAAAAGCAACTTTCACAGGCGCAGCTGTTGTTGCTTTTGTCATCCGTCCTCTTTGGCTGCGCCACAATTTTCGTAATTAATAGGGCACCAACTAACCCAGCAATGTCCTTTATTGGAATAAGTATTGGTGAACAAGGCCAAACAAATCAAGGAGCTTACTGACAAGACTGGAGAGGACGCTGTCAACAAACAATGACAAGTTGACTTACTCAATTGTAACCGTATAAACACATGGGGCCAATGTAAACACAGCACTTGGTGGCGCAACTCACGCAGTTTCGGGTTTTGTGCAAATCCCGTTCATGTTTAAGACTGCAGAGCGTAAACATTTGTCTTTGCGTGAGAAGCAATAAAACACGAAAGGTATATATTTTATGCTGTCGGTGGCTGACTTTTATTTGCAGCGCGCTAGTTCTTTGCTACGGTTTTAATCTGTGTGGCTTGCTTTTTTCCAAACATTTTATTTTACTCTGAGCGCTTTGACCACAAGAATAACCAGAAATTCATCAATGGAGAAGAATGAAATTCGCAATCGTACAATCTTCGTTGCAAATGCTTCGTTGAAGCCGTCTCGAAAGCATCACGACGAAATTTCATTATATCTTACAATAACTATAATTATTGTATATAATTTACAGGGACGCTAAAGAGAAACAAGAAATCAGTTTGTACTAATAAAGTACGTTTTCAAAATTTTATTTTCATTATTATAGTATAAGAGATTGATTACTAGAGAAAATGGTGGCCAAACTTCAATTTGTTTGAATGTTACGCCGCAACGTCAGCCCCGATACGTAAGTGTGGTGTCATGGATTTCGAAGTATTTTCTCTTATTTGGGCCTCACTGGGGAAGTAAATGTTCTCGAAACTATAGCTAAGTTAATCCTTCGCTTCCTTAGAATAGAATGAAGCTCATTTTTGCCAATAAACAGTTAACCACACAGGTTCTACCAGACGCCGTCAGAATCTGTCACGTCACGGCGTGCTGGCGGGTGAACTTCGAGGCGGTGTCGTCACTCATCTTCTTGCATCTTTTCTTGCATACCAAGCCTTCCCTTAGGGTAAGGGTAGAATTTTTTTTTGCGTAATCTCGAAGCGTAATTCCCCGCTACAGCTATTCCAGACACGGGGGCGTTCTTCTCTGGCGGCTGCTGCTTGCGGCGCGGCATCTTGAATGCGATCTGCGAGGTGGCCTAAGTGCGCGCCCGCGCGGGCCTTATCTCCAAACGATCTGCGATGCTTGCCGAGTGTGCGTAATGTTGGTAGGTTCGTATGCGCTGTGCTTTCCACGTTTCGCTCGCGTTGAAGCGAGACATGCACGAAGGTCAATTCGATCATTGCTGCTGCCGTGATTCCTCACGCCATCATTCTGTCAGCGAGTTCCAGCGATCATCAAGCAAGATGTGTTCGTGTTTACCTGTGCGTGCGGGACACCGTGCTTGTTAATTTACTCAAAACACGTTGGTGGGCCAGACGTGGAAAAAACAGACACACAGAAACCGCGCTGTATCTTTGTCTGTTTCTTTTCCACATCCTCGTTCAGTCGGGCTTACACACAATATTGTCACAAAATAGTGACGGTGACGATGGCAGCAAAACTGTGAATTGACGAAACTATAGCGTTTTATTGGGCGAACTTGTGCCCTCAAAAGCAGGCTACACTGAAAGAACAACGATATCGGCGAACACAGTCGGCGATCGTTGAAAATCTGATCAGCGGGTCAAGCGCGTCGGCTTATATGAATCAGTCATCGAAGGTTCCAGAGTGATCACTGGGACCCGCCTGGCTTCCAGAAAGTGCTACACCATTCACGTCGGGTGATAAAATCAGATTGCACAGGGTTTGGTGTCAACAGACAGCGGATAGGACCATCGATAACTTTCGAGAAACTTCCGGTACATGCAAGCGTGTCCTGTGCTGTGCGATAACATTTGTTAGGCGGTGAGACGCGGTTACACGACAAAAATAAACAAGTACACGTATCAATATCATTGCTAATTTAGTTAGTAAGAGAATGTTTACAAGTTTACACGGCCAATAAAACTACTATCCTTACTTCGTGTAGCCGTCTGCTAATTTGCTATTGCAATTGGTGCTTCGGCTTCCGGGAGAAACTGCGACTTCTTCTTAGAACAATTTCGCCAGAAATATGCTCAAGATCTGCTATATATATATATATATATATATATATATATATATATATATATATATATATATATTGTCACGTGGTAGTGACGGTGAAGAAAAGCAGCAATACGGTGGAATACAAAACTAGCTTTTATTGGGCGAACCTGTGCCCACAAAAACAGGCTACACTTGTAGCACAACGATAGCGGCGAACACGGTCGGCAATCGTCGGAAATCTGATCAGCGAGTCAAGCGCATCGGCTTTTATAGAGTAGTCGTCGAATGTTCCAGACTAATCGTTCGGACCCGCGTACCTTCCACAAAGTTCTACACCATTCGCGTTACACGATGAAATCAGATAACACAACGTTCGGCAACAACAGATAGCCGGGTAGAAGTATCGATAACTTTCCAGAAACTTCGGATACATGCAGGCGCGTCCCGCGCTGTGCGATTACATTTGTTAGGTGGCGAAACGTGGTCGCCCGATAAAGATAAGTACACGTGTCAATACCCCCCTCTTAAAAAAAAAGCATCGACCCGATGCTGTATACAAACGAAATAAGTAAAAACACCCGTAGCAAAGAAAACAACAAAATAAGGAAGTTCGTCAGCGTCCGTAAAAGGGTTTCAGACGCACCACGTGGACCACTTCAGATCGTGCGCGGCGCCGCTGTGAATGCGAAATTCCGTCTGGCACGACCTCATAGTCCAGTGCGCCAATACGTCGAATGACCTTGTAGGGTCCGAAATAGCGGCGCAATAGTTTCTCACTCAGTCCTCGTCGGCGTATCGGTGTCCAAACCCAAACACGGTCGCCGGGCTGGTAGTCGACGAAGCGTCGTCGGAGGTTGTAGTGTCGGCTGTCGGTCCTCTGTTGGTTCTTGATCCGCAGGCGGGCGAGCTGTCGGGCTTCTTCGGCGCGCTGGAGATAGCTAGCGACGTCAACATTCTCTTCTTCAGTGACGTGGGGCAGCATGGCGTCGAGCGTCGTCGTCGGGTTCCTGCCGTAAACCAGCTTAAACGGCGTGATCTGTGTTGTTTCTTGCACCGCCGTGTTGTAAGCGAAGGTTACATACGGCAGGACCGCGTCCCACGTCTTGTGCTCGACGTCGACGTACATTGCTAGCATGTCGGCGAGGGTCTTGTTGAGGCGCTCCGTGAGACCATTCGTCTGCGGATGGTAGGCAGTTGTCATCCTTGAACTCGTAGAGGCCGTCTGGGGTGACGAAGGCCGTCTTTTCGCGATCTCTTTCGTCGACTTCTATTTGCCAATAGCCAGACTTGAGGTCCATTGACGAGAAGTATTTAGCGTTGCAGAGCCGATCCAGTGCGTCGTCTATCCGTGGGAGGGGGTATACGTCCTTCTTCGTGATCTTGTTCAGACGACGATAATCGACGCAGAAACGCAGGGTTCCGTCCTTTTTTTTCACCAAGACTACAGGAGATGCCCACGGGCTTTTGGACGGCTGGATGATGTCGTCGTGCAGCATTTCGTCGACTTGGTGCCTTATAGCTTCACGTTCTCGCGTTGAAACTCGGTATGGGCTCTGGCGGAGAGGTCGAGCGCCCTATTCGGTTATTATGCGATGCTTTGCGACTGGGGTTTGTCGAATCCTTGATGACGTCGAAAAGCACTCCTTGTATCGTCGAAGTAGACTTCTGAGCTCATGTTGCTTAATCGTGGGGAGACTTGGATTTATGTCGAAGTCTGGCTCGGGAACTACGGTCGTCGGGGTAGATGCGGCAGAATCCGAGAGGACAAACGCATTGCTGTTTTCCAGAATTTCCTCGATGTATGCGATCGTCGTGCCCTTGTTGATGTGCTTGAACTCCTGGCTGAAGTTTGTCAGCAACACTTTCGTGTGTCCTCCGTGCAGTCGAGCGATCCCTCTTGCGACGCCAATTTCACGGTCTAGCAGTAGACGTTGGTCGCCTTCGATGACGCCTTCTACGTCAGCGGGTGTTTCGGTGCCGACCGAAATAAAAATGCTGGAGCGAGGCGGGATGCTCACTTGATGTTCGAGCACACTCAAGGCGTGGTGACTGCGAGGGCTCTCCGGCGGTATCGCATTATCTTCCGACAGCGTTATTGACTTCGACTTCAGGTCGATGATTGCGCCGTGTTGGTTGAGGAAGTCCATGCCGAGAATGACGTCTCGTGAACACTGTTGGACGATAACGAAGGTGACAGGGTAAGTCCGGTCGTGGATGGTAATTCTTGCCGTGCACATTCCTGTCGGCGTAATCAGGTGTCCTCCAGCGGTCCGAATTTGAGGGCCTTCCCATGCAGTCTTAACCTTCTTCAACTGGACGGCGATGTGTCCACTCATGACTGAGTAATCGGCGCCTGTGTCGACTAAGGCGGTGACTGCGTGGCCATCTAGAAGCACGTCGAGGTCGGTGGTTCTTTGTCTTGCGTTGCAGTTGGGTCTTGGCGTCGGATCACGGCTGCGTCGTGTTGAACTGAAGCTGGTACGTCGCGTCGTCAAGTCGTCTTTCGTCGGTGTAGTCTTGGCTTCCTGACTTCCTCGGGACGGCGGCGTGTCGTTATTATGTCGTCGAGATGGTTTCTTCGGCGTCTTCGTCGGCGGCGGAGGATCTTCGTCAGTTCGACGAACAGCAACCGCACCTCCATCGGTTGCTGCTTTTAGTTTTCCGGATATGGGCTCGCTGACCGGCCCCGGGCTGGGCCAGTGTATGGTCGGCGCTGCGGCGAGAGGTAGCGGCCTGGTGATGGCGAACGCGACGGTCGTCGAGAGCTCCACTGAGTAGCGACGAGGTAGTCGGCGATATCGCGAGGGCGTTCACCTTGCTGCGGGCGCGGAGCGTTGACGGCGAAACCTCGCAGTCCCATCTCCCGGTATGGACATCGGCGATAAACATGGCCGGCTTCTCCGCAGTGATAGCAGAGCGGGCGGTGGTCGGGGGCTCGCCAAATGTCCGTCTTCCTCGCGTAGGTGCGCTGGGCGATGGGTGGGCGTGCTGGCGGCGGCGGCGGCGGACGACGGAATCGCGTCGTTGCAGGGCCCTGGCGTGGTCGAGGAGGGGGACCTTGACGGCGTGCGACGGCGGCGTATGTCATCGCTTCTGGCTGGGGCTGCGGTAATTGTGGTTGCAGCTCAGGAACTCCAAGCGATCGGTGCACCTCTTCTTTCACGATGTCGGCGATCGAAGCCACTTGGGGCTGCGACGAAGGCAGGACCTTGCGCAGTTCTTCACGCACAATGGCCCTGATTGTCTCCTGAAGGTCGCCGGAATCCAGTCCTTGGATGGCGTACTGCGGCGTGAGCCCCTGGCGGTTATATTGCCGGGTGCGCATCTCCAGAGTTTTCTCGATCGTCGATGCTTCTGCAGAAAACTCAGCTACGGTCTTCGGCGGGTTACGAATAAGTCCTGCGAAAAGTTCTTGTTTGACGCCCCGCATCAGGAAGCGGACTTTTTTCTCCTCTGACATTTCCGGGTCGGCGTGCCGGAAAAGGCGGGCCATCTCCTCCGTGAAGATCGCGATCGTCTCGTTTGGCAGCTGCACTCTGGTTTCTAGTAGTGCTTCGGCTCGCTCTTTTCGCACGACGCTTGTAAACGTTTGCAAGAAGCCGCTTCGGAACAGGTCCCACGTTGTTAAGGTGGCTTCTCGATTCTCGAACCAGGTCCTGGCGGCGTCCTCCAGTGCGAAATAGACATGCCGCAGCTTGTCGTCGCTGTCCCAACCGTTAAACGTAGCGACCCTCTCATACGTCTCGAGCCAGGTTTCCGGGTCCTCGAATGTTGATCCGCGGAACGTCGGAGGTTCCCTGGGCTGCTGCAGCACGATGGGGGACGCTGGGGCTGCCATTGGGGTTGCCTTGTCCACGATCTTCTTGGTCTTCTCAGGTAGAAGTCCGTGTTCCGGGGACAGCTGTTGAAGACGGCGGCTTGCTCGATGCTCCGGGACTACGTTGGTGTTCTCTTTGCGGTCCGGGCTTGGATCACGGCTTGTCGGGGGCGTCCGGTACATGAAAGAAAAGCACCTCCACCAGATGTCACGTGGTAGTGACGGTGAAGAAAAGCAGCAATACGGTGGAATACAAAACTAGCTTTTATTGGGCGAACCTGTGCCCACAAAAACAGGCTACACTTGTAGCACAACGATAGCGGCGAACACGGTCGGCAATCGTCGGAAATCTGATCAGCGAGTCAAGCGCATCGGCTTTTATAGAGTAGTCGTCGAATGTTCCAGACTAATCGTTCGGACCCGCGTACCTTCCACAAAGTTCTACACCATTCGCGTTACACGATGAAATCAGATAACACAACGTTCGGCGACAACAGATAGCCGGGTAGAAGTATCGATAACTTTCCAGAAACTTCGGATACATGCAGGCGCGTCCCGCGCTGTGCGATTACATTTGTTAGGTGGCGAAACGTGGTCGCCCGATAAAGATAAGTACACGTGTCAATATATATATATATATATATATATATATATATATATATATATATATATATATATATGAAAATAAACCTTCTTGCGAAACCCCGCATATCTGCCTCGCAGAATTTCAACTTAAATTAACGAGTAAGAAGTGACGTGGTGTTCTTCAAACTCCAGGAACGGCGAAAATACGATGCGGCATGGATATAGCGCATGAAGGCATGTTTGCACTAATGTCAAAATCAACAGGCCGGCGATCAGTCTAGCACTAGCTAGTCGGACGCTTCAGTAAAGAAAACACCAGGAAGCCTTGCTGACTGTTTATGTAGTGCGAGAAGATAGTTGAAGAGTTCTGCGGCTGTTCCAAGTTTGGAAAGGCGGTCGAAGTCCCTGTGTTGCCTTTCAGATGTCCGCTATTAGCATTCAAAAGTGGACACGCGCTAGTTCCACGGGACCAAACGCTACCTCTGGGATGTGCCCCAGGTCGCAGATATTAGTGCACTCTCTAGGTGTAACGACTCCTCATTAAGTAGTTTTGTCCTCACCTTGGACTACAATGAATGAAATATTCACTATTGCTTCTCCGAAAATTTCTGCAACTGTCAAACTTTCCGAACTTCCCATGACTTAAAGCTTATGCAAGATTACGTGCCAGTCAAAGGATATTCGAGGCTCATCGCGCAAAGTATAAGAGTTTTGCATCGGAAGCTAAGTTCCTTTGCTTGTTCAGGTGCCATGGTTAAAGGACCATTCCTAACGAGCCGGCTTTCCTAACTATTCTCCGATCGAAGAACAAGGACGGTTTACGTCACCGCAATTTTCATATCACTGGGTTTCTTTCTTTTTTTTACCAACACCTACTGCATTTCATTCGGGAACTGACGACGTCTTTTCCTGCCCTCAACACATAGAAAACGCACTATACATATCTCTCCCTTGAATTTTTCTTCAGCACCTTGCATAATACTATGCGCCGTCGTTCAGCTTTTCCTAAGCCATCTCTAAACGAACCCCTGCAAAGGGCATTAGGCTGGCGACCATGGGAGCTTTTAACTTGCTCCATTAAATAAGAATTCCCCCTTCTTGTTTTCGTTATTTCATATAAGCTCCGGTACTGCATATTAAGCAGCTCCGTTACACAATACTCGAAAAAGTGAGGACGGTGACTAGGCTATGCCATGTCCCGTCCTGTCCATCTTTTCAGCGAGAAAGTTTATGAAGGTCGCTTAAAGAGCAGCATTAGTCAGGAAGAATGTGGACGAACCTCTCATCTGCCTTTCATGGTTTCTAGTTTCTTTTAATCCTACTTCCTCTACCACCACGTCACAGGTGCTCCCTCAAAGGCATCTGAAATTTATCGTCAGTGAGTTTATCGACTCTCTTTGTGCAGCTGAAAAGTTTCTGCTGTTATAGATGGAGCGACCTGAAATTATTAGGGACTGAAAAAGAAGGTGAAGGTGTGAAAACCTTGAAAGCACGCTAGTGCCTGCGTCCACATGGCCAGATCATTGCGGTAAAACATCCCGCCTAGCCTAATTGCATCTCTCTCTGTGTGTGCATTTTTTCAACCCTTTCCTCGCTGTCCTCTTTCTAACCCCTATCTCCAAACGTTAGTGTAGGGCAGCGAACCGAAGACTAACATCTGGTTGACTTCCCTGCCTTTCTTTTTCGTCTCTCTCTAACGTCTCGCTACATCTGAAGGACATGATAAAACAGACTATATTCTCCAAGTGTATACGTTGGTGACATACTCTAAGTACGTTTATCTTGGAGCAATGTAGACGGTATGCAGTTACATTGCAGTTGGGTTGGTGGGTTAAGCATTTCTGAGAAAAATGCAAATTTCATTTCTAATTGAGTAGCTTAAACACTAGCTTGTCGTCAATCTACAAATCCAAGTGCCATTAGAATGTAGAAATATTTTCAAGAGAAACGATCGGAATGGAAACATCATCGAGCTATTATACAGCGCACACCTTTATTCCAACGTCTACAGTGTCCCAATGTGGTGAACGACTAGGAAAACAATTATTTAAAGAATGTATTCCTAATAAGGGAAATGAATACTTTTGGTTTCTTGCATGCTTGGAGACATTTATTTATTTATTTATTTCCAATACTGTTAGCCCTTGCGGGCTGTTCCAGGGGTGGGGGAAAAGAATTTTCCACAAACACGTACCACCAGTTGCGTGATATACAAACAATGCATTCAGCAAACACATGACAGTTTACGCTCAAATGATTCAGTTGTGTGCGTTTCAATAAATACATCTGCGTGAAGTTTGTTCCAATCGACTATAGTTTTCACAAGAAAGGAAAATTTGAAGGCATCAACGCGCGGCACATAGGGCATTACAGCATGAGGGTGATCTGTACGTGGGGACACTCGTCCAGGGGGACGCAAGTATAGTCTGGAGTCCAAACTGAATTTATTGTTATACAGTTGGTACAAGAATTTCAACCTGGCTATTTTTCTGCGCGTTGCGAGCTCGGGCAAACCGGCACGAGATAATAACGCAGTTACAGACTGCGTCCTTTGATAAGCATTAAAGATAAACCATGCGGCTAGTCTTTGAATTCGTTCCAGTTTATTTATCCAGCCCACTTGGTGCGGATCCCAGACTATACATGCGTATTCCAGTGTGGGCCGTACAACTGTTTTGTACGCCTTGAGCTTTACCTCGGGTGTAGCGTCTTTCAACTTTCGCCTTAGCAGACCGAGTTTGCGTTGAGCAGAACTACAAATGTTTTCAATGTGTGCTTTCCAAATCAAATTGTGCGTGATTGGGTCAGTTAACAGTAACACACTTAACAGTAAGATAACAGTTAACCTGTAAGTATTAGATGAAGAAAGATGAAGAAAGATGAAGAAAGAATTGAGCGAACGCTTTCTGCCGTATCCAACATAGAAAAAGGAAAATATATCGCTATGCCAAAACAGACACCCCGCCCTATACGATTTTGAACGTGGTGCGGGACGTGCTGCACCAATGAGGACACGTAAAGCACGGGCGCTGTTACTTTTCATGGAAATGTCCTTACTTTACACAGTGCCTAAATTAAGTTGCGTATGTTTGACAAGGAAACACAGATGAGTTAAGGTTATGTATTTGTTTATTACTCTCGCTCTGAGTTTCCTCTTTCTTTGCACGCACGCACACACGCACGCACACAGGCACATACACACAAACACACACACACACACACACTTTTGATGTTTAATAAAGAAGGTCCAGATAGTCCCAATTACACTTAGGCCTCCTTATACGGCGACGTCCTTAGAGTCACAATTACTTGGGGCCGTATAACGTAAAACTATTCCAATATGTTTTTATTCCAATCTTCTGACGTCAAATTTGCGTAACCGCCGACGCAAGCATCGTGCGGTCATCCACAGGGTTGTCTGAACAGACCAATCAAACGCTGTCCTCGTTCATAGGAGGTCACTTTTGTTTGCTTGAAAAAACGAATAACATTGCCTGCACTGAGCGGCTTGTCTTCTCTAATTGGCTCACAAGAGGTGAGCAGCATGCTCAAGTGGAGAGGCATTCGATGGGGCCGAGCCACTGCACTGAATATCGATAACCGGATGAAGAAGGTGGTGCCGGCGTCTGCGATTGGTCCGCTTTCTCTTACTTAGCTTGCGGTAGCTCCTCGACAATCGCGCCGGCATGCAACAGAAGCTTAAGAATGAAGCTAACACGAATTCTCAGCAAAGAAGAGTTGGCAGAACCAGGTCGAAAACGTGCCGAAAGTTCTCGAAAACGTTACACGGCCGCGCAAAAAGTTTATTACACGCAAATAAACCCATGCTCTCCGGCAGGGGCGAGTAGCCAGTGCCTGAGCGATCGGCGGCAGCCATCTTCTATTTCTTTCAGAACGGGGCAGCCTGCGGCTATTCAGAAGAAAATTCAGTTTTGTTCGGCATATTAATGCATCTTTAACGCGTACGCGTCACTTTGACGCGGTAAGTTTTTGCGCTTTTGTGACGTCGCGTGAGAGGCAGTTGAAGTGGGTGCAGCCAGAAAACTTTTGACCAATAGCCGAGGGCTAATGGCAAAAAGGCGTCGAGTCAGAAATAACTATTTTTGTTTTGCTCGGTCAAATTGCATGATCAGTGTGTACACGTCATATTAGATGGGGAGCTATCGCGGTTTTCGTGACGTGGCGTGACAGACAGGTGAAGTGGGGGTGGTCCAAAAAAGTTTTTGACCAGTCGCCGTGGGCTGATCGCAGAATTGTAATAGAAAAGTTTGGAATAATTTTACGTTATAGCGTCCTTGGTTGTGTCGAATCTTAATTTATTCTGCGGCTCATTCTTTTCGTGAAATACAGTTTCTTTGCATATATTTCAGAAATTCAGCGCTGTTGCCCAAGGCTCTGTGTGGCTAAGAAAACATGTTGCCATAACATGCAAGCGATTCAGGTTTTTCTTCTTTCTGTTCTAGAACTGCAAATTACCTTCAATCAATAAAAGCGTCGACTTGAAAGAAGAATGTAAAAGCGTGCAAGTAACAAAAAAGGTCAGTCTTATCCGAAATGACACAATGGAAACATCCCCTCGCGGTCTTCCAAGAAACGCTCAGAATGCATTAAATGATGGCGTTTCCTTCGACTAGGAGCGGTCCAGCGGAAAACAGCCCTTCGTGAAAGAAAGAAAAAGAGAAAGAAAGAAAGAAAGAAAGAAGGAAAGGAAAGAAAGAAAGAAAGAAAGAAAGAAAGAAAGAAAGAAAGAAAGAAAGAAAGAAAGAAAGAAAGGGCAACAGCCAGTACTGAGAAAGCAGCCACTGCGGTGCAACCAGTGTGTTTCATGGAATCAGAGGCCTTCCACCAACACACTACCAAGCGACATATATAGCAATATACGTCTTTTCAATAAGCCAGTCCCGTACACAGAACTGTTCAGCGAGACGCTTTCCTGACAGTAAAAGTATTGAATGGCCTCCTCACTGATTGTTTTTGCTTCTCTTGACTTACTGCCTAGGTGCAAAAGGCAATCCATCTCTTCTCACATTCTATGAATATCGCTAGCGTTTGAAAGGGTGCCGAACAAAAACAACCACGTTTCATTCGACCTGAAAGAAAGACGATGTTTTCTTTATCTGTTGTAAACGCAACCACGGTGTCGGCTTATATGGAAATAAATACAATGCCTTGAAGTATATTGAACTCTGTCACAGTAATGCACACACCTGGGTGCGAAGGCAGCCCAAGTATGCGGTGGTTGCCTCTGCATTTCGCGTGCACTAGTAGGGTGAGGGAGACAGATAATATACAAAATAATTTTGTTGAGTGCTCCTATTTTGAACCAAACTAAGATACCACTGAAGTTGGAGCCGTTGAGTGAAAGTAGTCACAAAAGGGTTTGAAATATATGCCAATAAAATCTTTATTATCACGGAAGAAAAGCACATGTGGTCCCATGTCGACAAGATACGCGCAGCGGACCATCAGTCGACAAATTCACCTCGCAACCATCTGGTGGCGGAAAAACGCGGAAGAGCGCCACCACCAACCGCATCGTTTGTAGTCGGTGACAAGATACGAATTACAAACAAGCTCCTCCCACAAAAATGCAGTGGATCCGCCCTTCACGTCTGATATCGAACCGAGCCAGCTGGAGAGTGCAAACAGCTTAATGTCTCAGCTCTCCTATTGTAAATGAGAGGCTAACGGGAAAATCAAAAGTAGTTGTTTCAAGCAAAAGGTTACCTTTACCTGAGCAGTGTTTTCAGCACCATCCATAAAATTTGTACAGACTTTCAGGTTTCATTCTGAAACCAGCGACGTTAGGGGTGATGCGCTGTTAGGGGTGATGTGAGTGACCTTTAGGGGTGATGGCCCCCACCCCCCGTTTGAAATATGTGCAGGTTATTACGCGCTCTGTACATTAACACTGAATACATTTATCTCCCCATATATTTTCAGGCCCTCTATCAAGCGCGTGGAATGCTTGCCCGCTGTCCTCTGGGAATTGCGATTCGCAAAGGTTACCTGTTTTGTTTAGTGGGGGTCATGAGTGAGCGGGGGGTCACGTTCTGTGTTACGTATTTCGAGAGTGTGGGTTAATTATGGCGTTATCACTTCAACCATGTGTTAAGTCAGCTAAAAGCGCTATATATATATATATATATATATATATATATATATATATATATATATGCTTTGTACGCTTGCTTTTTGGCTATTCTGAGAGGGCGAAATGACACACCATGTTTAAATTTGCAGGAAATTAGGGGCCATGGCATAGGTAATGGTTCTAAGTCCGAATTGGGCTGTTCTATTACAGGAAAAATATTAATAATACACTGCGCGGCAGAAACGGACGCGGAGCAAATTTAACTGTGATTCTGCGAGGTCGCTTAGTCTAGTATATTTTATTGTAATGTTTTCAGATTGGGCGAGAACTATTGATAGTTTTTACAAATGAATAGATGATTTCTGTATTCATGTCGTTTCATTGCAATTATAAAAAAAATGAACCAGACGTTGTTTACTTCCTATAATGCTCGTTCATTTTCATTATTTAAATACCTACTTTAATACCTGCATTTGCTGTCCCACGCTGGCAGATCAGGGGGCAAGCACATCGTGAAGCTGCTTTGTGCATGAGTCTTAATGTGCCAGCTGCTTTTTCGTTTCCACAAAGAAAAAAAATGTGAACATTTCGTGCAATTTCATCTGAAAACGATGAGATCAAACGAAGGTCCCTGCGAAAGCGAACACTATGACTAAGGTCAATATGAGTGATGAAGCACCGCCGTAGAAAAAGAAGTAAGAAAGTAGATTCTGGAGCTTTACGTGCTAAAAACCACCGCGTAATTATGAGGTACGCCGTAGCGCACGAGCGTTTCCGCACTTTACCGCCCATCGAAATGCTGCCACCGCTGCTGAGGTAGAATCCGAAACGTCAAGGACAGCACCGCGACGTTATAGCCACTGCCCTATCGGAGTCGTTCGAATAGAGATTAGTACGCATTTCTGGAGTACCAGCAATGTTGTAATACCAAAGTTGTCAGCACAAAATAAAACTGAAAATGGAAGACGAAACATTTTGCATGACATACAGCCTTGTGGGGATCATCATGTTCGTCTGCTTTGAAAAGGCATACCGAGGCTATTGCTGCCTCTTGTTCTCCAATGCCGCCCTTGAAAACCCAACAATTTACAGATGAAGTGGGGGCAACTTGAATAATGACCACCGCTATGAGCAACTTCGCTTTATTCTAGCACAAAGGCCTGCGCTAGTGATCAGGCGGTTGTCCTTGCCCGTTTTGCGGATGTTTTGTGCCCTCTCATTGCTTCAAAATGCGAGGCCATCAAGCCAAACAGTCAGCCTTCCTATTGCTACCCTATCTATATATGTCAGCCTTGGTACTCCTTCTGTAGTTATGGTAGAGTTGCGGCTGTTTGTCCGCAACCTGAGAAATGTAGCATTTCGTCCATCTCAACTGAAAGATCACACCCTTGTTCTTAGCCTTAGGCCGGTCTGTGGATCTCTGTTATGAAATTATTATTAAAGTTGTTCATGTTCTCCGTAAGCTGCGCGGTAATTACCGTCTTTCAACTTTTGTTACGTCTCGGAGATCTTGCTCCACAAATGAATAATAGCTGAATGCAATGAATTGCTTACTTCTATTTGTAGTTATATGCAAATTTCTCATCATTACGCAGCAGTACCTACAAACAG
The DNA here is from genome assembly GCF_023375885.2 of Dermacentor andersoni. Lineage (NCBI taxonomy): Eukaryota > Metazoa > Arthropoda > Arachnida > Ixodida > Ixodidae > Dermacentor > Dermacentor andersoni. The sequence goes on from NC_092818.1 coordinate 135,664,388, forward strand.
AATATCATCAAACTTGTTTTTTTTTTCTTTCAGGCATCGACAGCGTGACCGATAATAATGTTCGTGTTGGCTCGATAATAGAGAAAGATAATAACAAATTGCGCACTTGCATTTTCCCAAGATGGCCGCTGTGACGTCACTTAGAAAAGAGCGTAATGCAAGAACGCCCGTGATTTAGGTACACGTTAATACCACAGGTGGTAAAAATATCCGGGTCCTTCATCTATGGCGCCATTCTTAACTTTACTGTACAGTTTCTTGATGATAAACCCAGCAAAATTAACTCAATTTATTTACTTTCACTAGACCGCGAAACACTGGTTCTGCAGGAAATAATGCTGACCAGGGGCCCTATAACGTAAAACTATTCCAATAAGTTTTTATTCCAATCTCCTGACGTCAAATTTGCGTAGCCACCGGCGGAAGCACCGGGCGGTCACCCGCAGGGTTGTCAGAACACACCAATCAAACGCTGTCCACGTTCATAGGAGGTCACTTTTGCTTGCTTGAAAAACGAATAACATTGCCTACACTGAGTGGCTTGTCGTATCTAATTGGCTGACAAGAGGCGAGGAAAACGCTCAAGTAGACAGGGATTCACTGGGGCAGAGCCAGTGCACTGAAAATCGATAACCGGATGAAGAAGGTGGTGCAGGCGTCTGCTATTGGTCCGCTTTCCTTACTTAGCTTGCAGTAGCTGGTCGAATATCGCGGTGGCATGCAACGGAAGCTTAAGAATGACGCTAGAACGGATACTCAGCAAAGAAGAGTTGGCCGAATGAGATCGTAAACGTGCTGAAAGTGCTCGAAAACGTTACACGGCCACGCAAGAAGCTTTATTATACGCAAATAAACCCATGCTCTCCGGCAGGTGCGAGTAGCCAGCGCCTGAGTGATCGGCGGCAGCCATCTTTTATTCCTTTCGGAACAGGGCAGCCTGCGGCTATTCAGAACAAAATTCAGTTTTGTTCGGCATATTAATGCATCTTTTATGTGTACACGTCACTTTAACGCGGTGAGCTTTAGCGGTTTTGTGACGTCGCGTGACTGGCAGGTGAAGTGAGTGCAGCCCGAAAAGTTCTGACCAATTGCCGGGGGCTAATGGCGAAAAGGCGTCGAATCAGCAATAAATGTTTTTCTTTTTTCGGTCAAATCATGCATAATCAGTGTGTACACATAATATCATATGGGGAGGTATCGCGGTTCTCGTGACATCGCGTGACAGACAGGTGAAGTGGGGGTGGTCCAAAAAAGTGTTTGGCCAATCGCGGAGAGCTGATAGCAGAAATGGAATAGAAAAGTTTGGAATAGTTTTACGTTAGAGCACCCAAGTTCGAGGAAGGAATTCACGCAAGGGTACTTGAAAATTAAAATTCCCGAAAGTAATGTGGCTGGACATTAGTAGTGAGCAATTGTACGATTAATGCAGTCAGCCTTTACAGACAGTGGGCAAGAATGCATTAACTGATGCAACTCAAGGCTAACTACCTCTCTGCGTCGTAGGTATGGTTAAAGGGGGTTTAACTGGAAAGGCTGGAAGCATTACGCTTCCTGCTGCTTCTTTTCACTTAGGTGCAAAAAATCTTTTTAAATTTATAGATTACGTAATAATAATAATCAAGGGTAAAAAGAACGCTCTAGGGTGCACAGACACACACTTTTACAAGAGTGAAAACAACAGCAAATAAACAAACAAAAATGGAGGCCTAGTCAGTGCAGAAACTCGTCGCTAGTATTTCGCTCTCATGTCGGTACATATAAAAATATTTTACGGCACAGAAAGCTGCTCTGGAAAGGCCACTAGCAGGCCATAGTTCACGTATTGTCCTTTGCGCGTGCTTAACGTGATCACGGGCGCAATCTGACGGGGGACGAATTAATGTGACGGTCAGAGTGGTTCAGAATGACGTTCAGAGTTCAACTGCCCTAGTTTGGGCGTCGAGTGTCGCCAGCCGGGCACTGAATGAATCAGAGCACGGGTTTTATTGCTACATTATATACTGCTGAAGACAGTTCCGTGGCCTAAGTCCGGCACAATCAGTTATCTAGGGGGTGATTAAACTGTCCCGTTCATTTGCAGCTTTTCAAGTAGCAGAGAACAGCGTTTGCGACAGCCTGGTTGTTAAGCTCTAGCAGCCGAGACGAGCCAACAGCCACTGTCGACAGCGAGAGTTCGTATCTGCCGACTTCACTGACTGCTTCCCGTAACAAGTGGCGCAGCCTGTTCGAACGTCACAGATTTGTGGGCCCCGGTCCTGGTTGTCCGGATACAGCAGTGAGAGTCCCGGCATAATTGGGTGCGGAAGAGCTCTTGACGTTTGCTAAAGCGTAAAATGCGGCCTAAGTAATGATATGGGATAGCAGGAGAGGGCTAGAAGGCGGGATAGTTGGCGATGGAGCACGTTACTGAAAGTTTGGAATGCTGCCCAGTTGACCAGGAGCATCTCTTCTAACTGCGTCTGCAATTTTTTGTTATCTTTACAACATACGAAAACTCTTTCACCATTTGTGAACTGAAGCCCTTGAACGCTTCCGTCCTTGCCTATTGTCAAAGCATGCTAAATTTATTGGGCAATAGGGACAATTACAAGCAGTGTAGTAATGGGCGAATACAGAACCATGAAGTTTCCAACATTATTTGTGTTTCTCGCAGCTAATAGCAAGTTTATAATACAGTTTCGTCGCATATATACACGAGGGAATTATGTGTTTGATGCACGTAGTGCTTTTTCTTTAAATTGAAAACACAAAAGAAACGTCCTATGCGCACGAGAAAACACACATCTTTTGCAGCAGCGTCGACTGCAATAACATGAAATGGGAGATGTCAGGCTTTAAGGACATAACAATGTCCCGGCGCATGCGAAACAGTCTTTAGGACACTGCGCCCTTAGTGCACCGCCACCTGCAATTTGGGCTCCATCTCCGGCGAGTTCTGAAGAGGACAGAGAAGGGGCGAAGTAGCGGTAAAAGGGCGCTATCAGCATGTTTTACAACGGCGATAAAAGTTTTATGGTTCTGAAGTTACATCGCCAACTTGAACATTATAAAATCTGGTGACTGTAGAAAAGCTTGCGTATTTACTAGGTCAGGGCCGGCTAACCAAATACGCTGTGTAAATTTTAGCAAGCTTTCGTGGTGTTCGCTGTTGTGCACCCTGGCACAGGCCAAGAGCACGCATATAACACGTACCAAACAGGATGTCTTATAATGAGCCTCCATTGAAATAATCATAAAGATCGAGATACTTAGTGTAGCTTCCACTGAAACAATAATTGCGCAAGCAAACGTTATGCCTCCGCTGTGAACTGCACTCGCCGAGCGTGGTACTTGTTCGCATCTCGTTGCTATAGTGTTCCGTTTGATGACAGTGGTTCTTGTACAGGCATCGTTACATCGTTGTACGAAGGCTGGCACGGAATGTGCAGAAACATAATTGTGTCTGAGATTTTTCGCACTTTTGCAGCACTTTCTTGTAGCACTTTTGCGAACAGGCATTCACAATTTCTTGCGATAAATTATCACGCTAGATCAACACAATTAAAAGAAATGTTTGCGTTTGCTGTGCACCAAGCATGCGGATATTTCTGTTGTATGTAAGTTCATTGCAATGAAGTGCCGTAAACTATATTGATTGTGTTCGTCGCAGATTGTATTTTATAAACTGAACCATTACCTTATAATGTTGCAGCGCACATTTAGACAACCTTACCTAACTCTTTATAACTTATCATTCTATAATCAAGTTAGACTTTTTTTTGCTAGATGGTACTATAGAGTGTTTTAGTTGAGCGTCTTTACGATACGCTCCGCTCCGAGCTGCCCCGCTAAGCCACAGCGGAGCGGCGGACAATTTTCCCGTTTTAGTTATACGTTTAGCGTAGCGGAGCGCACCTTTCGTAGTTGCAGCGCCCCCTGGCCAAATTCAGGGTAATGAAAGAAAATAAAAACACCTATTGATCACTCTTATACAGTAAAGCGTATATATGTATATATATTGCCACATGCAGTGGCACAGCAAGGGGACTAAAGAAGAAGAGAACGAGGTTCGTCTCGTCATCGCGCGTTAACGGTTACGTTTCGTGAAGGACAAAACGCCTGGATCCCCATTCAGCGTGCATACTTCAGCAGAGTATACGCGACAATTTGGTGGAGGTGCTGGGTACACCCAACTTATGCAGGAGACCCCACTGGGCAGCAAGAACCTCGCACAATTGGAGTTGACTCCAGTTCACCGCACAAGCCGGCGAATCCGAGGCCTCGCCCCAGAATTTGGAAACCTTCCGGAAAAAGTGATGACTACGACCACTGCGACTTCTACGGAAAGGGTGACACCGACGTACCTAACGCTGCTGAAACCCCAAGTGCCGACGGCTTTTCATGGCGACATATTTGAAGACGTGGAAGACTGGCGGGTGGAGTTTGAGCGCGTGGCTGCGTTTAACGAGTGGAACAACAACGTTAAACTCAGGAACGTCTACTTCAGCCTCCAGGATGGTGCTCGCACGTGGTTTGTGAACCGCGAAATTGCCCTGTCATCCTGGCCTGAATTCGAGCGCAAGCTACTGGAGACTTACTCCAGCCCCGATCGCCGGGAAAAAGCGGAGCGAGCCCTTCAGTCACGCGTCCAAAAGCCCAACGAGAACGTCACGGTGTACGTGGAGGACATGACGCGTCTCTTTCAGCGTGTCGATCCGAGCATGTCGGAAGAGAAGAAGGTGCGTCATCTGATGAGAGGCGTAAAGGAACAGCTGTTTGGCGGTCTTGTTCGGAATACGCCCAAGACTGTCGCGGAGTTCCTCACTGAAGCCACCACAATGGAGAAGACGCTTCAGCAACGGTCGAACATGTACAACCGACAAGTAAATTGCGCCTGCACTCCGGATACGCCCATGGGCTTCGGGTGCGACGTCGCCTTGCTTTGCGAGCTGATTCGCTCAGTGGTTCGCGACGAGCTGAAGAAGCACCACGGTACGTCGCCGCCGCCAGTCAGCTGCGTCGCCAGCGTAGTACGCAACGAAGTACAGCAGGCACTGCAAGCATCTCTTTCCAGCAGTGAAGCGCCACCTCTGCCAAGTGAGTCCCGGCGCAAGACTTACGCAGAAACGTTACTGAGCCCCGCCCAAGCTTTCGCACCTACTTATGTTGCGTCGCCAGTCGCGTTGCAATCGGCGCAAGCCGCTCCGACAACTCCGCTACCGTACTTCGACGACCGCCGATCACCCGCAAGGAAATCAGAGGTTTGGCGAAAACCCGACCGACGACCGCTGTGCTACCACTGCGGCGAAGCTGGTCATGTGTATCGGGAGTGCCCCTATCGACGACTCGGCCTGCGGGGTTTTTCCATCGATTCGCCTCGACCTAGGCTTGGCCTGAGGCCTCCCGACATCGCAGAATTCATCGAACAGCAGCGCAGGCCGGGTACATCGCAGCGGCAGTCACGCTCACCCTCACCGCGGCGATATTTCCCTGCTCGTGATACCACTTCGAGGACGACGCAAGGGAGATCACCAAGTCCACGCCGGGAAAACTGACTTCAGCGACCTTCCGAGGCGGGGCCGCTGATACTCGACGCGCTGAAGACCTCGTATCGTGCCGACCAATGAACAACGAGAACACGACGACGCCAGAACCAGTTCCCGCCAACAAGATTTCACTGGACATATCTGTGTTGATCGACGGCAGAAAAATGAGTGCACTTGTTGATACCGGCGCCGATTACTCCATTCTTAGTGGCAAACTGGCCAGCGTTCTGAAAAAAAGTTACGTTGCCCTGGAATGGGGCACCAGTTCGTCCGGCAGGTGGCCACGTCGTCACACCGCTTGGCTTATGCACGGTGAGAGTAGAAATTCGCGGTGCTGCTTTTCTAGCCACTTGTCTGGTTCTACGCGAGTGTTCCCGCGATTTAATTCTTGGGATGGACTTTCTCCGGGAATATGGCGCCATTATTGACCTACGCGAGCGCTCCATCACTTTCTCGACGCAAAGGGCAACAACACAGACCGACGCCGTTGGACACAGATCCGCACTTCGCGTTTCGGACGACAGCATCACGATACCGCCGCGTGCGAGTGTTATGGTCCCGGTCAAGTCCGACGAGCTACGAGACGGTGAAGCCATTGTAGAAGGCAACATTTCTATGTTGCTGGCCCAAGGTATTTGTGTAGCGCGAAGCCTTGTGGAACTTCGTGATAGCCAGACAGCGGTCCTCGTTACCAACTTTACCTTTGAGCATCAGTACATTTTTCGTGGCACTGCCGTCGCCTACGCCGAACCATCAACGGACATTGTAGAGTGCTTTGCTTCTGAAGTGGACACATAACGACGGTTCGCTCAGAGACATCGATGTAGACTCCGAGCTTACGGACGACCAAAAGAGCGCACTGCAGGAACTCTTGAACGAATTCCGCGCGTGCTTCGCTCGGTCTACTAAGGTGGGCCAAGCGCCAATCACGAAGCACCGAATCACGACATCCGCCGACGCACGCCCCATCAAACAACAGCCTTATCGTGTCTCGCCGAAAGAATGTGATGCAATTCAAGCCCAAGTCAAGGAGATGCTAGATGATGGTGTCATTCAGCCTTCGCACAGTCCGTGGTCGTCTCCGGTCGTTCTGGTCAAGAAAAAAGACGGAACGCTTCGTTTCTGTGTTGATTATCGACGCCTCAACGATGTCACTAAGAAGGACGTGTATCCACTACTACGTATCGATGACTCTTTAGACAGGTTGCGGCGAGCTAAGTATTTTTCGTCTCTCGATCTAAAGAGCGGTTACTGGCAAATTGAGGTAGATGAACGAGACCGCGAAAAAACTGCTTTCGTCACTCCAGATGGCCTTTAGGAATTCAGGGTACTTCCTTTCGGGCTCTGTTCGGCACCAGCAACTTATTATAACAATATAACTTATTTCTCCATGAAGTATCTAGACGTCCCAGTTGAAAATGACAACAGAGGTTGTGTTCAGTACTACAGAAATTTCTGTTGTACAACAGGATTTTTCTGTAGTAACTACAGATTCCTGATGGAGCGACAGACTTTTCTGATGTACAACAGACATTTCTTGTTGTGACTACAGAAGTACAGTCTGTCGTATGTCTGTTGTTACAACAGAAAGCTGAAGCTCTACAACAGATTTTTGTAGTACTACAGAAAAATTTGTCATCACTACAGGCACCCTGTTGTCCCAACAGAAATGTTCCTGAAGTAACCCGAAAAACTTCTGTAGTGCTACAGAGAGCTGTTGTAATACTACAGAAACCTATTGTGGCAACAGGCCCCCAATTGTCACAACAGAAATGTTGCTGAAGTAATGCGACCAACTTCTGTTGTACTACAGAAAAATGTTGTACGACAGAAACCTATCATTGCAACAGGCCCCCAGTTGTCATAACAGAAGTGTTCCTGAAGTAATGGACAAACTTCTGTTGTACTACAGAGAACTGTTCCACAACGGAAACCTATCGTCGCAACATGTACCCAATGATGACAACAGAAGTGCACTGAAATTGTGCGATGCGACAAGCTTCTGTAGTGCCCAGTTGAAAATGACAAGAGGAATTCCTGTCGCAACTACAGAAATTCTGTTGTACGACAGAAGTTCTTGACATTTCTTAATTGAGTGACATTTCTGACGTTCTGTCGCGACAACAAGAGTTCTGAAGTCGGAACAACAGCTTTATATCCTGACAGCGACTCCGACGTTACGACACCAATTCTGACGTCGCAGCAGAAACATTCGGTCGCGACGGCCAAGAGTTCCGAAGTCGCAACAGAAGCGCTTTCCGTCGCGGCCCTTTAAAATTGTATGTTAGTTTCGCATCGGTGGTGTACACTGTACTTTTCTCTTGCGCGGTATTCAATCGCGCTTCTCTGAAGCCGGCAGTGCTGATGGCACCAACACCGGTATTAAAGTCGACGTGGCGAATAGTTATAATTGTGCCGTGACGACGCGGCACCACCAACGCCTTACCGGCCTCCTCAAGATCGGCCGCTGATCAAAATCATACCATCTGCGGGAATGGCTGCGTATCCGTTTCATTTTTTTTGGTAAGATGTGGCACACAGGCCTGTGGACTTAGATGTGCTGTTACACTGACACATTAGTTAATTTCCCAGGAATATTTCACAAGCTTATGCGAAGCGGAAAAGAAGATTTGGGTTGTTCCACAAAGTTGCGTGAAAAGCTGTCTCGCTCGGGTCTCATTAATCTGGTACAGTGCTGCCGTCAGAAGCCAGTATGCTGTCAGAAAGAACTCTCATCCACGAATGTTTATGTAGCTATTTTACATTGAACACACGAATTATATGCGCGCTCAAAAGTGTAAAGAACAAGAGACAACTGTCGGAACTAGCAGTAATAACCCTAAAAGTCAACGTTGTCTATTTCTGAATTTCTTATTTAATATGGATATCGTACATCAAAATCGATGTTCTAGCACTCCACGATGTACCTGTAGATGGTACGAACACTCTTGCTCTTCTAGAGATGCGGCACTTGACGCGGTGGATAGCGGATCTTGGCTCTTAAAATGCAAATGTAAACATCAGCGCATCAGCACGTCGTACTATTGACATGGCCAAAATGTACACTCGGAGACCATGTCAGGAGTGGTGCAGTGGTAAGATGCCGGGCTCGGAATCGTGAGGTTGCAAGTTCAAATCCTAGGCGCAGACGGTTTTTTTTTTTTCATTTTTTTTTTTACTTTTATATTATTCTTTTTTGTACTAACAAATTTACATAGCCTTAAGGAGGTCTCTGTCAATATTTAATTAAATATTTATCAAGAACTACAGAACTTTCTACTACAGGACATCACACTACAAACAACAGAACTACAGACAACAAAACTACAGGCAACAGAACTACAGGCAACAGAACTACAGGCAACAGAACTACAGAAACAACGTCCCAAAATACGACAGACTGTGAAAATTTCCTGTTGTGTTTTTCAACTGGGGTGTGCTTGTAATGCGTTACCGGTCCATTTTATTCAATCGAAAATAAAGCGCCGTCTTGGGGAACGCCACGTGATAGCCAGCGCGCTGCTTTCTGCAGCCAATCCAATCCTTTCTGACGCCAACGCTAGCCAAAGCGCTGCGCAGCACGCTCCGCTAAGGCAGCTTCCAAGCGGACCGTGTTCCTCACTCCGCTGTATCGCTTGCGGCTAAGCGGATGGCGCATGCGCATTCGCGCTTCCGCTCCCCCTTAGCTGCTTAGCGGAGTGCAAACACGCTCTACTATAGCACTCTAATATCACCACCGCATCAGTGGTCACAACATAAGTGTTGTAAACAAGGTCACATGTTCTTGAGTTGCCTTGTAAGTGATGTCGGTGCATGCACATCATGCTTTGGTTTCTTTGTTTATTCCCCTTTTCACTTTCCTATTTGCGAGTGTACACGCAAATTGAGTAAGATCAATAAAACATATTCTGTTCCTAACTTCGAACTGCCTGTCGTCAGCGTTAAGACGCGCGCGCGCCTGGGTGTCGTGGCGATGTAACAGCGGTGAGGACCATCCGTGGAACCCTTGAATCGAGGAACCAACAACGCAAGACATTAAGCCTATTTAGTTCAAATCACTCAGCGAGACTGGGCCCTGTAACCATCTTCCTGTGTTTGTATCCACACGTCCCACGACAAAAGCAATGTGCTGAGATATCGTAGGCCGAGAGAAACCGACAATGCGAGATGGAAGACAAAGCTATAATCACTCCAGAATCACGTCATAGTCACGCGTTGCCGCAGGCTGATTCGCCGAGAGAGGGTGGTGCAAGTTTAATTAGGTAAAGTCAACTACAAAAGTTTACGGCACACAGGATCTGAGAAAGCTTTCAATTTCTGAGCCGTCAGTGACCGTAGGAAGTAAAACTGTACAAGAACATGTTGTTCCCATATGGGGTGTTTTTGTTTTCGTAGCACCAAAATTGAAAAAAAGAACTGCCTGTGGCAAATAGCGCAATTCTGACTGATTATCTAAGCACGACAAATCCTGAAACTTGTAGTGAGATTGAAGTGCAGAATGCGTTTTAAGTTTGCAAAAGTACTTTCACAAAATTGATCAAAACACCACTACCACAAGACAAGCACAATCTTTTGTGCATGTAAAAAAGCCGTAATAGGTGGCCTCAGTAGCCTAATTATTAGGCATGAAACAACCATATCTGAAGAAAGAAGACATAATCCCGTTTTTAAGGAAATACATCTCATGAGTTGTTTATGAGTGTGTGAACTTGAACCTCCTGACAGAGGCACAAGATTACAAAAGTTCACGGCTAAACAACAGACAAAGCGAGCAGTACTCTCACTTTCGTAAGGCTATCGCTAAATGGGAGAGAAGAATAAATGGCTAGAAAGCAACAAATAAAATACAAATGTCAGAATTCTAGGCTGCATAAACTTGTATCGTATTAGAAAATTGTATCGTCAAACATAAAAGCTTGAACTCGATACTGGAGACCCGCCTGAGGCAGCTTTACCATAACGAAGAGGCGGTGGTAAAACGAGCTACCAGCCGTGAAGCCGGCCGCTTTCCCAAAGAAGCGTGGCGAGCTCTTATTAGCTGTCACATGCGCAATGTAGCAAGAGAACGACCCCACCGGAACGAATAACCACCGAATAATTTGACCCAGCAAAACAGTACCCGAGGTTCACTGTCTCCTTCCCCAACGTGCCTTCATTTCCTCCTGTCTTTTTTTTCAGATGGATCTTTTGGGAGATTAATCGTTTACGCCGCTAAACCCGACAGGAAAAGAACGGGTTCCATGAGACGATGTCAGAGCGCTCTAAGCGTGTACGCCACACTTTTTCTTTGTTTGATACCAACTGATGCGCTCTGTAAAATACTCGGGGATTTCGAATGAAGGACTAGCTATCGCTTTCTCAGAAAACGGAGAGAACCGGAAACAAGATAGCGCACCTAGTTGCGCATGCGTATTTTCTTTATTTAGTTGGGTGTGAACCACCATTTGCTGAAACGCGGATTCTCAGCCTAATCTTGAAGACTTATTTGGCCTTAAAAGCTTTTTCTTGTTCTCGTAAATAAGAAGGTAAACCTGCGCATCGGAATACCTTCGTTTTCCTTGCTCTCTGTCGAGACTACTTTCGTTACTCCAGATTTTGTGAATATGCTAGGTGTTGACGTATAAAATCGTCTACCCATACTGCGAATAAACTACTGGTAGTGAGCGCTTGTGCAATGTACGTAGTGAGTGCTTGCGGACTAGGCATAACTATGACAGTCTATTCTTTTTAACGTGCACAAGAATGTTTTTAACGTGTACGCGACTGGTTTACTGTTACGCCCCGACTGCAAGACAAAAGTAGCGGTGAGGAGCTGAACTCTCGATCTCGACACAGACTTCAGCAGCAGAACATCGTAGTCACTGAGGCAGTGCATCGAAGTCTGACTTTTTGCAGCCAAGATGACAACACTTCGCTCGCGCCACTGAAAATTTATTACGGTTTCGCCCGCAACGCCAAGAACTGACGCGACAGCTGGTGAAATGTAATGCGAAGTAAGCCTTAGAATGTTTGGTGCGCCGTTTGTTGGAATGAAAACTCGCAGTTGCGAGCGAGCAATCTCCTTTCAAGAAGGGGAAGAAGTGGGAAGCGTATTAATTTGTGAAAAGTTACGCCTCTCAGTGGTGAAGTAGAGAGACTCAGATTTTCTTTCTCGTATTACCTTTGGCACACTGGTCTCTAGTACATTATCCTTTTAGCTTCTTTCTGCAGTACTCGTTTGCCTTTTGTCAAATGTTACGACGTATATTTGGGTTACCCCTAGAATAATCTTCTTCGTACTACCCCTGAAGAAACAAGGCGACGCCATCACGCACCAGTGAACATGATAAGACAGGTGCTATAAGAAGATTGATAAAGACAAAGCACACGCGCTGAATGATTGCCACCTCATGCAGAAATCAAAAACTTAATTGAGGACCACCTCCACAAACGGGAAGGTGGTGTGCTCGAGCTCAGTCCAGTACACAGAGGTTGGGTGGGCGTTAGTCAATCATGCCAACTGCTGGAGTAATCGCGCTCTCCAGGATAAGTATTCTCCACTGCTGTATCATCGTCAAAGTTGGTGAGGCAATAAATAAAGAAAAGAAGCATAAAAAGTGGAATTAAAACTATGGAACAATCACGAATGCGAAGAGACCTGGTTTTGATGTGTTCTATTTAGATGAAAATCTATGCATGCCCTATTTTAGGATTTGGATGTGTGCTATGTTCGGGTGCGGCAGCTTATTAATTTTAGCCGCTTGTTCTATTGGAACGGGAGGCTCTTCGGCTCTGCTGTGGGTTACCAAAATTTATTGTTAATAACTTAGTGCACGAGGAAGTACGGTTACCATTTCTCTTGTGCACATTTCATTAGCTCACCGTTCATATATTCTTAAAAGTGTACGAACAGCCAATCAAAGTGTACGAAGAGCCGGTGTCATTTTTTGGAGTTCATTGGCCGATTTCATACACCAAAGGCAGCCTTCGTCGGTGCACGAGAATCGCTAGAGGTAAATTTCCATTATATCTATCCATGTAAAGCTAAACATCTTTCCTGCAGCCTTTTAAATGGATTGCTATAGGGTCATTTAATGGGTCTAGCGATAGATACTGTCATTCATACATATAAATCGAAATGTGAAGAAAAGTCGGGTACTGGCGCTTTCTCTCCTGCTCTTGATTGGTCTTTCTCCTTTAGAATTTCTCATTTCATGCCAGTATTTCTGCCTTAATTTCAGACGGTAATAGTAGCCCTGAGGAAACTAAGTCCCCCACATTCATCGCTAGTCATAATAACAGATTCATTATCTTTATGTTCATCCCTCAATGCCAATAGTGAATCTCGCATCTTGCATACATTCTATTATCTTGTGCCTACCCAAATAAAGTTAATAAGACTTGTTTGCAAACCTAAACATAAGGAATAATTTAGGAAGGAAATGGCAGATAACCGATTTTGAGCAGGCCTCAGTGGCTCTACCCTCTCGGTAGTTCAAGTGTCACCATACATTACTGCAGCTAGATTCAGGTCATATGCTATCATGTTTTAGTTTTTCACCCCAGCTATAATTTCGCAAATTATCGACAGCAACTACTCCCTTGATGAAAAAAATTATTTCAAGCTCGTGAAACTTGAGTAACTTTCAATCGATTACGGTGTCAAATACCCTTCTTAAAATTTTAGCAACACAGGGCTGATGTGGCTCCCTCCCTGCTGCGTGCTTTCTGTGAGTATAAGACAACTGACCATTTTTCTTATTCTATAAGCCACTTACACATGCAAGAAAGAAAAGACAATTTTATGAACCGCATTTAGAAAAGCTGGAGTGAATTTTGCAATTCCTGAAATTCTTTCACTCGGAGCCTCCTCTCTTAGACAACGACATAAGGTTGCCTGCTCAGCTGTCGAAAAGTTTATAGATACTTAAAAGGATATCTGGTTAAATTTATAATTATAAGTTATTTTCTATTATTTTGATTATTTATCAATTATCTTAATTGTTTTCTATAGATTACTAATCGCATTGTAATTCCATCTGCATCTTCGCCAATCCCCCATATTGGGTATGAGCCAGTGACACAGGACAAACAAACAAATAAGCAAGCAAACAAACGAACAAGCAAACAAACAAACAAACAAGTATCTTCGTCTGCCCGACTGTTGGTCATAGATTCGAATCCTCACAGCACAATGCGCTTTGCTTTCCTAGCTTTTCTTGAAAGTAATTTTGGGATTCTACTTATTTCACAGCAAATCACTCTGCCGTCTCTACAAAAATAATTTCTTAATTGTTCTAATTGAGATTAGGTTAGGTTAAACTAAACTAGCCTAACTTAACCTCAGCACAATTAGAGGAATTGAGAAAGAATTTTTTTTCCTGAGGCGTAAGGGAATCTGCAGCGAAGTAAGCTCCAACCAGGGGAGTGAGTCCATAATAGTCATTGTTGTAAACAGAAGAAAGAAAAAAAAGAAAGATGCCTATAAAAGTGTTCAGTTTCGAGGCAGCAACAGCAGGAACGACAACAACAACACTTCTCGCGGTTTTCACTCTCTCTCTCTCTCTTTTTTTGTCAGAGCGCATGAACTCGGAAAGAGGCCTACCGGCGCGCCATAGCTCAGTGACAGCTACCTACACGCTGAACGACCGGACAAGCGGGCCTCGCCTACAGCTAGAAGGCGTCGGTCTGGCTTCCTCATGTCCTTATCCTGCAAGCCGTCTTCTTGGTCCCTTCTTGGTCTCGCCTGGTGTCCTTAGCTCTACGTGCCTGTCGTGGGCCACGGTGGCGTGCTTCTCGTTGCTGAGCAGCTAGTTCTCCTTCTCTTCGCGCACATGACAATTCATCCTGAATCGCGCATACATACAACATAGGCGAATCACACATCTTCCGGGAAAAAAGCTTCTCCCATGCTTTTGAGTGCAGCCGCCAATGGATAGGAGAAACACACGCCTTCAGAAAGTGTGAAACCGACTTAAGTTCCTACTGCTTTTTCTCCGTCATCAAGCTTTTCTCTTCCAGCTCTTCCTTGTTCACTGTTGTCATCGAGTAATGGCTGGATGCTTTCAGTGCGTCTCGTCCTTCAACGCCACCCAACAGCTGTCGCCTTTCCTTTCAAGGGTGCCGGAGTGTGATTACGGCTGCTGACCGCGGTGTCGCAGCCACTATTTTCTTGTTTTTCACAGCCTCATCGGAAAACGCCCAGCCCCCTTAACGGATGCTCTGTCCTATCGAGGATCGCAACGTGTACAGCTCTGAACAAAAGACGAAAACGTAAAGAGAGTTTGTGTACGTGGACGTCGAGACGCGTTTCGTAAAGGGCACGTGATCAGCAGCCCTGCCGCGTCCTGTCGTCGGCCTCCACGTCGAGGCGATGGCGGCACTCGCGTTTTGTGCGCACACCCGCGGAAACTCTTTGGTACCACGCGGACTGTTTCCTGTTTCCCGCACATCCATGCACGCCCGTGCCATGCGTCAAAGTGGCGAGCAACCACACAGACGTTCGTCGCGGGCAGAGTCATACATGCAGGGGCAGCCGAACGATAAAGAGGGCTGTTGTCTGCACGATTCTGACCATTGGAAACAAGAAGAAGGCCTGGTGTAGCATGCGAGATCTTTGTCGAAGAATGCGTGGTATGCCCCAGTATGGTGCATTTGACAGAAACATCCACTGGGTGTCGCGAGAAATGTCGCATGCCAATCCTGCATGGAACAGGTGTGTACTACATTGAGGACGTTCTTTCTTGCGACGGGAACACCTTTGAACTCATATCTGTGCGCGACTCGGGAATACTGAAGTCGGCGTCGAATGCGCATGCCAAGTGAACATGTATCAGCATTTATGGTGTATATTCTTTGAATAAGTGAGAACTTGTAATGGAAGAAGCCCGCTAGAGAACTTGTTGATTCTAGTGTTTACAAATGCAGGCTTCTCTACGCGCCTGTCTGCGCCGTTGATTGTTAGTTCGTTTAGAATTAGGTTCCCGGTGCTGATTTCAAAGCGCCGATCAGGGTTTGAAATTTGGGAGTGAATGCCCCATTTATGGTCTAGAGCAAGCAGCTCCGAAAATGGCCCAAGTTAATTTCCACATCGTATTACACCGAAGTGCATCTGAGAAAATTGTGATTTGCTTATTGTTGAGTTTTGTTTTGAAGACTCGCAGATACAAACATAGCATAGGCTTACTTTCTACAAAAAAATAAATAAAACACAATGCTGTGATTTTCAGTGTTTTAAAAAGAATTGTGAATACCAACGACTCATACAGGTGTTACTGACTAGTGGATAGCCGCAACTTATGCCAGCATCAACAGCCGTCTTCCGTCTTTCTGTCTTTAATATATTAAAAAAAGAACATTAGATATCACGGTGCCAGTAATATGGCGTATGAGTGATGGATCTAAAATGTGTCTGCATGATAACAGCAGTAAAACAATGAACAGTGAACCAACCGGCCCAAATTCGTACTCTTCTGCAGTATGATAACAGATTGGGCTTTCTTAAGGGGAGCTTAGGTTTATATTTCTGCTATTTCATTCTTGTTTTTTGTTATGTTGCCTTCTTTTCCGTGTATAATCATATTTTTCACGAATGCAAATACGCTGCCGCTCGAAAAATAAAGTTGAGTTGGTAGTTTGTGCCCTTCGTCTCGTGTTCTGTGCCATCCCCCTTACGTGTTGTTTATCGGTAACCTGCGCATCACAGATTACTCAGAGATGTGATATGACGGATATATACAGGGTGCGGCAGGTATTTGAGAACACACATTTCGTAACCCCCATCCTCTAGGTACATAATAGCTGCAAATACTTTTTTGCGGCAGGTAACCATGGGAGCACTTCAGCTAACTCAGCAAATGAAGAGGCATGCAGTTATCGTGTCCTTGGCTACAGGACACCTTGATTCAGAAATCGCAACATTCTTGAATGTTGCCAGATCATTTGTGTTCAAAGTTCGCAAAAAACTGGAGGCTGCCAAGTGTAAAGTGGACGCTGTTTCCCAAAGGAACCGACATTGTCAGCGTTCTGACACGCTTAGGACACCAGAATTCATTAGTCGCGTCCAAGGTATCATCGATGAAGACCCTGGGAAGTTGATAAGAGCCCTCGCTAAGGAGGCGGAGGTAGACAAGACCACTGTCAGACGTGTGGTTAATGAGGACCTTCGCTACAAGTCTTATGCTATGCGGAGAGGACAGTTTTAGCGTTTCCTGACCAAACTCCTGAGAGTTAAGTGTCTCCTGGCCAAACTGAAATACATAGAGGAGCGTGAAATGTTTTGGTTTTTCTCCGATAAAATAAAAGGACTTCGTCCAGGACCAGAAGCTGAACCGCAAGAATGATCGGTGGCTGTGAAAAAGTCCCGAGGATGTTCCAACTGTCATGTGCACGAAATTTCCAGCATCATTGATGGTCCTGGGTGTCGTGAGCAGGGAAGGGGACATGATGCCTCCACATTTTTTTCTCCAAGGTGCCAGAGTTAATGCTGTTGCTTACACTTAGATATTGAACATGGTTGTTAAGCCGTGGATTGCTGCTTTAGCACGTGAAAGGCCGTATGTTTTCCAGCAAGACTCCGCACCATTCCACACAGCCCATACTACGCAAGAATCGATGGCCGAAAACCTCCACGACCCCGTTACTCCAAACATGTGGCTTTTCAGCTCCCCAGATCTCAACCCAATAGACTACAACGTATGGGGCTTACTTGAGAGGGAGACCAATAAGCACCCACACAACGCCCTTGAGGCTCTCAGGGGAGCTATTGTTGATGCAATGGCGAATGTTCCGAAGACGCACCTCATCACAGCCTGCGGTCGGTTTCGGCAGCGTGTGGAGTCTGTGATTGCTGCTCTCTGCGGTTTCATTGAATGATGACATTCATTGCATGCATGGATACCTGTACACAACGTTAAATAGTCATAAATTATCTGTATCCAAAATCTGTGCCTATTTGCGTGTGGGCGTAACTTTGTTCTCAAACGCCTGCCTCGCTCAGTGTATACTATGCATTGAAAGCTGAAGTTCACTTGAGCCTTTCTTAAAATTTATACCCTTACACTGGGCGCATCCTAGGAACGTGCTGTAAAACTTCAATGATCTGAACGTTTTGCAGAAGGCGCACGTTGATTCCGACGTCCGAGAGATAAGGAGCCTTGATAAAGCGAATATTTTTTACCTCTTCCTTAGACCATTCCACTGCTACTGCTGCTACTGCTGTCTGGCACTCCCCGTCGGAGGGTGGTTCAGAGCCTGTATATAAATCGCAGGAGTGCTGCAAACGGTAAAGGCGATGTCAAAAAGCATGCCGCCCTGGGAGTCACCAGAATGGTCTCTGGAGCTCCGTGGGCATCGCCACAATAGCATCTAGATAGCTGTAATTACGCATGAGCTCGCTGCAGATGCATTGCAGAAGCTGCAGCGCTTGCCATTGTACGCACGCCCAACAGTCCTGAGAGGAAGTATATAGAATGTTAGAGAGCAGGTAGGGAAAGAAGTCTGAGAATGACTAGAACCAACGCAGTCACGAAACGAGTGGATAAACAATAAGAGTGTGTTTTGTTAGGCAAGTCGGAACTGCTTACTGATATTGGTGGTGTTTTCTAAGACACCGACCTAGGAAGGGTCACGGATAAACAAAAATGTGTTTATCCGTGTGCCTTCCTGTGCCCGTGTCTTACAGAGCGCAACGCGTACCAGTATGAATAAAAACAGTTCCACTGTTCGCCCGCAGCAGCTCGCACCATGCGAGGAGCGCGGGAGAAAGTAAAGGCGACGTCAGAAAGCATGCCTCGTTTAGGGTCTCCTTATAAAAGGAAATGCTACTATTAGACATGGAAACACTTGCGCACAAACGGAATAAATGTATATTCGAGGCTCTGTACAGTAACTTTCCGCTATGTTTGAAAAAAAAAAAAAAAAGGTTACAGGACGTTTCACTTCGAACGCGGGTCACGCGCAAGCGTATGAGTGCAGTAGCGCACACGAAGCTATCGGCCCTCGGTGCGTCTAGACGCCTGTACAGACTGTCTGCATGGTAGATCGCTTTCAAGATAAGGCTCGAGCAGACGCGCCACACACAGCAGCCTCCAGAGCAGAACACCGGAGTTCAATAGTTTGCCCACACCGATGACTGGCGAGGACGTTCACCGCAGCGTCAAGAAGCGTTCATTTGCTGGACGGACCCTTGCCTACGCAAGGGAGCGTCCAACAAATGAACACTTCTGTGCCAGCCGCGGTAGCTTAGGGGCTATAGTGTTTGTAGATGTTCCGGGTTCAATCCAGACAGCTTGACTGCGCATTTTGATGGGAGCGAAATGCAAAAAAAAAAAAAAAGAAAACACATTCGTGCACCATCGATTTGAGTGAACGTTAAAGAAATCGAGGTGGTCAAATTAATCCGAAGTTCTCCACTACGGCGCATATCATAATCAGATTGTGGTTTTAGCACGTAAAGCCCCAGGATTTAAATAAATATATACACTTTTGCCGTAATGCGACGTGCCATGCGAGGCAGTGACGCTGCTCCTTGCAGGATAAAAGCAATGGCACACAACACCTCAAGCAATCGAATGTCGCTTTGTGCTCAGTGTGTTGTGTAGATAAGCACATGTGATGCACGCAGGGTAACGTTTAACATCACCTTCCCGCTCTCGTATTGCACTAAACGCTGAACAACCTAAATATTAACGTCAGTATCTCCGCATAATATCGTCCGTCAACGGAAACGCCACAGAAAGTTTCGTTTACATCGATTCTCAGAGTGCGTGAGATCGGTATGATTTTTCCACCGCCAGTGCTTACATTTAGAATTAGCTCAGAGAAGACACTTCCTACAGTTCTTTGGACTGGCAGTACCTGTACTTAATGCTCAGTTCATTAAATACTTGCTCACGGCTAGAATTATTAGGACACATTATGTTTAATGGTATCGTCGTCGTCGTCATCATCATCATCATCATCATCATCATCATCATCATCATATCTTCATAACATCTTACATACTATATACTATATAAACTATATCTCTATCACGAAAAACAAGAATAAGAATGAGAGAAAGGTAGTCAAGCTCGCATGTTCTAGATATTGCTGCCGAACGTGTTCAAACTCAGTTTCATGATAAATTAAGAGTAATAAGGAAAAAATAGATATCCCTTATACTCCAATAGAAATGTTTATCTTGCCGGTTCAACGCCTAACCAAACAAACATAATTTGGGGGAGTCCTGAGCAAATTCGTATCGATCCGTGTATATAATAGACAGCGAACAGCTTTCCTGTAGTATTTTGATAACACATCAGTAATTGTATTAAAAAGTTTCTAGGTAACAAAAAGCATCGGAAGAGTAGACTTCTGTCTTTAAGATTTTTCTCTTCTCTTGTTTTATTTTTATTTTCTGTAGCAATCTGGAAACACGCTGAAATCATCACGATCCCGAAGCCAAACAAGCTACTAAAAGGAAAGATGCGACCCATATTCCTGACATCATGCGCAAGCAAACTATACAAGCATAATGTCCTTAACAGAATAACTCCATACATGGAAGAAACGGGTACATGCCCGACGCCATGTGTAGATCCCCCCCCCCCCCCCCCCCCCCGCCCCACTTATTGGCTGAAGACATCTTGCTACAACTGAAGGAGGGCGTCATCGATCATCTAGGCAAACACAGCAAGAGCGCAATGCTTCCTACGGACGGGAAGGGAGCCTTTCACAATGTCTTTGACGAGTCAGTGTTCAAGAACCTGCAAGGCATGCACTGTGGCGAAAGAACCTGCAGCTACATACAAAACTTCATCACCAGTAGAACAGCGACAGGGGCCTGGGTAGTACGAAATCGTACGAGTTTGAAATGGTGAACAAAGGAACTCCGCAGGGCTCTGTCACCTCGCTCTCCTCTTTAACATAGCCCTGCTGAAACCCCCGAATATATTGAAAGGAATAGAGGGGGTAAGAAACGCCCTCTATGCAGATGGTATCAACTTCTTCACTACAGGCGGATACCCAGGAACTCGACACGATGCACTTCCAAGAAGCCGTGGATCACACAGAAAACTACCTCAAGGTTTGCGGGCTTGCGTGCGAGCCAGTAAAAATTGGACCTTCTCATACTGAAAGCGAGAACCAGGGAAGACCGCCAAACGGTGAAATCCGAGAGCCAGAACTCCGCCTAAATGGAGTGCAAATTCATAAAGCATAGTTCAGTATCATTGGTCTATACACGTACACAAGGACGGATCAGGTGCCGCCGCTCTATCCAAATTGCAAGAAACCATCGTGTAAGTAGCACATTTGGTGCGACGAATAGTGAACAGAAGACACGGTTTGAAAGAACAAGACGCAGTCAGAATCATACAAGCCCTCATCATCAGTAGAATAACCTACGTCCCTCCTTGCTTAGACCTCAAGAACGAAATTTATAAATAAACTGCACACCCTCAGCCGGAAGGCCACAAAGATAACGTCTAATTATTAAAGTATCCTATTACGCCGAATGTCACCCGCTGAGCACTCATACATCTGCACGTACTGTGATGTCTCAGACACCCTATGCCGCATGGTATAGGGATGAGTACGAAAACATGGCACCGTAGACATCCAAATACTAACCGAAGAGCAGTGAGATGCCAACCTATCGGACGCGGATCCGAATAGCACATCCTGATCGAACAGGCATGGGAGATGGTTATGGCCCGCCGCACCTGGAATGAGAAGGCTGTCCTCTAAGAGAAAGCACTGTGCGTGCTCAGAATAAATGTTTATTCTCTCTCTTTCTCTCTCTGCTGGTGGCGCTTACCAACTGTGAGAGATTAGCCATGATTGAAATAGAACTGGAAGGCATTCAGCTCTTAGAAGAAAACAACGCAAACACTTGAGGAAGCACCATCATCTTTATTATTATTATTATTATTATTATTATTATTATTATTGTTGTTGTTATTGTTATTATTATTATTATACATGGAAACATACAAACACGCAAAGGAAACATGTAGGGAGCAAGCTGAGAACTGCCACCGAGAGGGGAGCAGCGCCTGCCTACTTTGTCGGGAGAAGGCAATGAAAAGGAAGAAAAGAGGAAACAGAGAAATAGGAAAGAAAATGAGAAATAAACAAACGGCAGAGACACGGACAAAAGAAAGTAGGAGGAAGTATAAGAGAAATGGAAAATAACATATTCTGCTAAAAATCGATAAGAGAAATTGCCTTGAAACAATTGTGGCTTCTTCACTGGCTGAGCAAGCACCTCTATGACAGGGATGAAGACAGGATGCTTCCAGAGAAAGAATGTCAGAAACTTAAATTTTTCTCTCCATGCTGGCTAAGCGGTACCTTTAAAACGTGATTTTCTATGTTAAAAATGACATATGGTGACAGAATAACTAAAACAAAAATTTGTCTTATCGTTTCTACACAATGAGCACATGAGGAAGTGCACGAGACCCCCGCAGAAAAGGTACCGCAGTTGCTCTTACGCAACAACCGCGCCTACACTACATTCCTTGTTTCGCTTTCTAGCTAGTGCCGCGTTACTAAGTGAATCCTGTATTGAGCACTATGGTGCAAACGCCAGCAAGTGTCCCGTGAACCACGGATGTGTGCTCTTAACGCCCGCCGTTTGTCGACGATGTCACCCTTAGTTGGCAACCACTGTAGCGCTTTCATCGAACTTTTGTGCCACACTTTATCATACAAGGAAATTCACGTGTAATCTCAGAAGACGACAGCGATGACGTGCTCGCGCTAATTGCAGTGGCGCTAGCCACGAGCGCGCCTCTCGCGGTGAACCCTATCCAGTGCTTCTTCCAACGCTTGAGCTACTGTCTGCTGATATGACTCTTACACCGCATTCAGAAATGCCTCTTAACCTGAGGCCCATGCTTGGCTTGATTTATGTGACGCCTCGCATGAACGTACCCAAGACACTCTTTGCATTTCGTTCGGAAGCTTCACAACAGGCGTCATTTAAATCAAGTCAAGCAAGGGCTTCAAGTTAGGACGTATTTACGAATACGGGTAGATTCCTTGTGTTTAAAAAATCCGAGGACACCTAAGCTATTAAGAGTTGTGAATGCGAAAGCATTAATGTCAAATTGAGCACCGCTGAGCGGGACTTCACGCGATGAACTCCTCACGGGCAAGCGAGCGCGTTGAGAAGCTTGGTACATTTTGATTTGGCGTTACCAAAGCGCAGTTAGAACGTAGGCGAGAGCTTGCGCGGATAGTACCGCGCTTATTGAGATAACCCAGGCTTCCGAGAGCGAGAGTGTGGGTGACGTAGCGTCGTTGGCGATGCCCTCTCCGCTCACGCACTACCTGGCGCGCTGATGTTCCGTTTCGTCTGCTCTGCTTCGTCGAGGCGCGCTCGTGCCATGGTGCAGCAGCCAATGGGAGCTCGAACTTCGAGGGGCGTTCGTGACGTGGCGTCGCAGCGGATGGGAATGTAGGAAGCTGAGGACGCTGGACGCTGGCTCTTTTCGCTCAATAGCAAGCCATTTGGCTCTTTCGCATCAGTAAATTTTCGACAGCCACCAACAGCTGTGCGGTCACAACAGAAACCTAATGATGACTATTTCTGTTTGCGGAACACGGCTCGGGACCCTGGGTGCGGCTTTAAACAGCCCTTCTTCGCCGAAAACCAGGTGTAACGAAAGCCGCACGTCCAGCTCACGCCATGCGCATTGTTTGATGTTCTGCAGACAGCACAGGATACGACAAAAAGAGACAAAAAAAAGTGCAGAGAAATTGGCTAGCAACTTGCATCTGGCTGGTGAAATCCTCGAATTCACGTTTGCAGTCAGAAGGCGTATCGCATTATCCTCTAAGCGTCAAGAACTTGCGCATGCGAGGTGACATATGTAGGTCTCGCGTTTTCTGCAAAATGCTGCGATTATTACAAAGTGGTTCAATTCGGAGTTTGTCAATGTCAGTATACGTTGCTGCGAATACCGACAATAGCTGCACGGGGTAGAATACATTTTAAAGATTTGTACAGCAGTACCATCAATTTACAGCCAAGCAGAAAAGTTTATGGACCATGAGATCTCACGAAACGTTCAATTTCCGAGCAGCCTGTAACAAAAGTCAGTTAAACCGAACATCACAATGTTGTTCAAGTATACTAGTGGACGCTATTAATTCGAACACTATGCTGCGTTGTGAGGCTGCACGGATATTCAGCTTTTCATCAGATCTCGTGTTCTGCAAGACTTTGTGGTTGAGTGAACCACAAGCACCGACCAGGGACGGCTCGTGTTTGTCGCCGGTTATTACAGTGAAACTAACATCTAGTTCCACAAATGAAAAATTGTACATCAATTGTGCTCTGCCTGTGAGTCAATATGCCACGTTTCTCTGTGTGCACTTTTTCATATTCAACGTACCCTGCTTAAACTAACAAAACGAGGTCACGTCCGATGTACTGTTGCCATAATTTGTTTCACATACCTACTGGCGAAGTGGTGAAAAAGACGCGGCATTTGATGACAGATGGTAGGGTGATTACTGGCTTTGTGCATGGGAACACGATGCGACTCAATCAAACAATCAGTTTGTTATGAAGCTGCAAGAAGACAGATTCGTCGGTGTGACACTAGTCGAGATGGTTATTACGAACAAAATATTGACTAGCCATCACGACCCTGTGAAAGTGGATGGCCAGCAAAGCTGCTAGAAAACCACTCAAATGCCGTTGATGGGGATATGAAATGTTTTATTGTTCTGCCTGGTCTTAGCAGGACACCGTTGTTGAGCATTACGATTTGGACTCTTGAACGCTCATCGTATTCCCTCTGCCCTTCGGGAATCTTAACTTCGCGTGGTCTACCCATAGATGTCTGGCAATGAAATGTAGGAGTTGCTCAGCAGGTCTCTCTTTTATATATGAAGTTTGGTGACGTCACTCCCTGATTCGTATTCTGCTGTTGCCCCTTTCCCACCGGGGCAGCTTATGCAACCATAATTAATTTTTAGCGGGAATGTGTACACACGTGGACATAAGGAACGTGCCTTGCATTGTTCACAGGCGCTTTATCATCCACAAATGTGGTTTTAACGCTTGTTTTGTGGTTTTCTTTATTGAAATGAATACTGAGCTGTGTGTAGTATGCCTGATTCCAAAGGAGATAAGCACTTCTTTTGGTTCCATATTTTTTTTTCTTTTTTTGCTGACGGACATGAAAAATCCCGACCAACTAAAGACTAACAGCTTTGGTAAAATGTTTCATTAGCTTAGAGGTTACAATTCCCAAAGAGAATAATCATGAACGACGTTTTAGAGCAAGTATAGGATATGTCGAGTTGTGTTTTCTACTTTTTTTGTGATATCACCTATAGTTCCGATGACAAATTTCGGATTCGTTACATGCAGCACAGGCAAAAAGAACAAACAGAACGTGTTCCCGTAGCTGCACGCTTCGCTATTTAGCCTATCAAGTAGACGGTATTCAGCAAGAAAGAAGGCCCAGTAGAATGCAGTCATTTACCAAGACCAGTCCCTTTTCATTCCTCCCGGCGCCTAAGCATGCCTCCATTTTCTGCGTGCAGACTGCGTACTTCAGCGGGAAACAACTCGTCACCTAGAATCACCTTCAACTCGCTGAGAGTGCCACACATTTAGTTGTCCATTGTCCGTTGTTTTACTTTCGCTGGGAAGCAACCCATTTACCCAGGTGCGTTAAGTGCGCAACACAGGCCACAAACTTCAACGCGTTGCAAGGGGGCTACTACGCATGTGCACCTAATAAGGTTTGTAAACCACGATTTGATGACTGAAAAAAAAAAAGGCGAGTACTAACTGTGCACCCAAACTCAACTTACCTTACCAGCTGCAGTATATTCGTTTAACGGTGAACTTCGTAAAATCGTACTGACGTTTGCTAACTGGAACGTAGTGCCGTCGCCACTTACTAAAAGAGCTAACGGGAATCCAGTAACTCATCAAAAAAAAAAAACGACCTGCGTTAATATCATCAGGCGCACGTGAAACAGACAGTTAAAGCAGCACTATTGTTTTCGGAGTTTCCGCTTGCGTCTGTTGCTGGAAAGATGCATTTAAATAAGCTATTCGCGGCGTCAAATCCGGTTAACGCCCTGTTGAAACTTCCTCCAGCTTACTTTCGTAGGCAACCATCGAGGAACGTTTTCGACACGTGGAGAAATCTGGGTATTACATTTCTTTCTACTACAATACAATAAAGCCGTTCTTTTCTAGAAGCCACGGAAAACGACAAAGTCGTCACTTCTATTTGCCTGGAACACATTCTCCAACGCCATTTCCATTGCCCATAATTATGCTTTCGTAAAATATATATAGACTGCCTATAGGATAGCAAGGCTAAACAATGAAGGGCTGTCCCCTGAAAGATATATGCAGCAGCATAGTGTGTTTTTCTTCCCATATTGCAATGCGGCTGTGTATACACAAAAAAAAAAGAATTCTGGATACATTTTTAGAATTATCGTTTCATCCATCTTATATATAGCGTCGTTTACTCAAACACGGTTGCTTCTCTTTTGAACACGTGCAGTCAAGCGCTAATTCCTCGCATCTATTACTTTCATAAATGCAGCCGAGGTTACACAAAGATCCCTGCTTATATATCATTTTGGGTTGTTGTTCCACACACCGTCTTCATTCATTGATAGACTAAGCTTCGTCAAAGACGTTGGTCTCCTCTTACTTTGCGATTTTGCAAAAATCGGGAACATCGTCGATTTTTGCAAAAATCGTAAAATCTTTACTTATTTCGACCAAGCTATTGCCTACCTACCTGCCTTGTGTCGTACCCGTTGGTTTCGAAGAAACGAGATAGAGCCTCAAGCATCGCTGGTATTGCTTCCATCGTTTTCTTTTAGTTTTTGCCGCAAGAAGTATACTTATTATTATCCATTCGGTCCCTTGCACTAAAGCAGCTGGCGGGACCAAAACACGCGGCGAAATGAAGCGACGCCAGTGTTTGCTTGAGCAGGACAACAAATATCACCCATCTCATTTCTCCGAATTCTTTTTTTCCTTGGAACGGAATATAGAACACTTTTATTGCGCGACTTGTTCTACGCTCGGCGGCACATATAGACGCGCTGTTTGAGAAGAATGCTTTGTCTTCTTTCGTCTCAGTAAGCCATTCGAGCAAACAAAAGACCCGTGCAGATGTCCCATACCTTCGTGCCAACTGCTTCCCGCGCGCAGTCAAGTCCTTCTAGGCATGCTGGAATCACCGCGTCGGTTCTGAAGCCTGTTGGGCTGACCTATCGCCCACGCTGGCAGAAAAAAATGGGCACCTTCGCTTGAGGCGCTTTGTATCTTGAGCAACGGAGAAGAATTGAACAGCGAGCGCTTGACCGCGTTCTCTTTGTCTGCCTGTGTTATGCTATTTCGCAGGCATTCTCCGTCTTACGCGCAAGTAGCGCATCTCTTTATCAAGTATTTGGCTTTCTTGTGCTTGACGTAAAGAAATATTGCTTCGGGATGAGAAGAAATTTATTGGGAATTCACTATACAGAGAAACATTTAAGCTTAAAGCGGGATTTATTGCATTTTTTTCTGCATCTTGCATACAATTCTAAGCACTTAGAAATTGCGTAAAGGAGGGCCCATGCTGGTCACGGCAATACCTTCATTAAATCTGCAAGCACCGGCGAGATAAGTGACTTGGGCAGTATATAAATATCATTGCATTTGCGCAATGAAATCATGAGTAAGCCTCGGTGAAGCAAACTTTTGGAAGGTAATGCTCGCATATTTTTCTTTACAGCGACGCTGTACATGGCTAGGGTACCATGTCTGTTTTGTGCTTGTGCCTCAACAATAAAAAAGGTGTGCGTGGGCCGATCCCGGAAATAATGCAATACCTCCCGCCCCGCGGCACAGGTCGGCGCGCCATAACGAGAGGACCACTGTAGCAGGCTTCTAGAACCAAACTGCGCGTTCCGTGCTTGCGCATCGAGCACACGCCGCCGTCTTTGTTTTCCTCGTCTTTCGCATCTGGCATCAAGGCGCTGGCTGAGAGCGTCGACCTTAAGGCACGTTTATAGTCTAACGTTATCGGCGCGCGGGCGAGCGTCGTTCGCGGTCAGTCACGCTACGTTCGTTGCGCTGCGCCAGCCGAGATGCCATCCCCTCTATACTTCAACGCGCACACCGTCGGCTGCTCTCTTCAGAGCATGCGCAGAACGTTCGCCAAGTCGCGCGCCATCCGCAAAAGCCGTATGCGGAGTTGTGTAGGCGCTTTTTTCTTCGCGCGCGATGCATTGTGGTGCAAGAGTTCCGCTACTTGCAGGACCAAATAAAGTTCCTTCCTTCCGCCGACTCCGACGCGCGAATGGCTCAGGAGCCATATCGGCGCCGGGCCCGTCGGGGGGCGTCGGTAGCGGCCGGTTACGTTGGATGCGCCGGTGCGCCCGACTATAGAGGGGTCGTCTTCGCCGACGTGACGTATCGTGCGCGCGCGCGGTCGTTACGTCGGACTATAAACGGCCCTTTAGCGTTCCTGCGTTGCGGCGTTGGTGGGCGTTGTAGAGGTATCTCAAAAAGATCTCAAGACTTTATGTTTAACCTACTTATGTTGTTGCCATCACAGAGGGAAAGTTGTTGGCGCACAGAACACGTGATGGCGTACATTGTACGTGGTGGATGGAGTGCACTATGTAACATATTTAGCTCACAGTAAGCAGAAACTAGAGTGAAAATAAAGGAAAGAAAATGCAGTAAAAGAAAGGCAGACACACTGCTCACTCTGACGAAAATAATTAAAAGTAAGAGAAAGCAAGCAATAGCAATATATAGAGAAAACAATCAATTCAACAGTATATGCGTTTTTTGAAAGTAGCGATTTGAAGTAGTACTCCATGTTTGCAGTAGTTGAAATTACTAAGGCGTGAAATTAAGGCAGGCGAGAAAAGAACGTTTCGTGCATTGTTCAAAATTCGAATGAAATTCATTCTAAGAGTATCAAGCGTAGTGATAAAGGCAGTTATAAAGTTATCTCAAATACAGCTATGTTGCAGCCATGTGCAGGCCTTAGATTAGGCAAGGTAAGCAATAAGAAGAAAAATCACGGTGTATTAACAATAAGTAGTTGACAGTTCTTCCAGATACTCCAAAAGAAACACGATTTCCATGCAGATGAACAAGTTAGACATAAGGTTTGATACAAGCTAGTACGCGTCAAAGAAATAAAGCGGCCAATTACAATTAAAATTAGTGCATAAAATGTAATTGATTACAGTTACTAATTACTGTCTTACGAAAGCAACTCATGAATTACTCAAAAGTAGTGGACTATTTTTAAGTCACGTTACTCTGAACTTTTGTTAACAATGCACATATACAGTAAACAGACGGCGTTGTAGAACTACTGCAAGTTGGGCAAGTCGAAATTAATTTATTAAAACTAATGTGCAAAGGGGACGAGGACATACGCAGAGAAATAACAACAAGAAAGCGGAAGTCTCACGACGAATAAAAAAATTGTCCGTCACTTAGGCATCCTTACGTGATTTGTATGCAAAATATAATTACTTCTATAATTGTTGGTTACGTCCAAGATACTTCACGTCATACATTTTTCAAGTGTCCTTCACAACTCTACGTTAATCCACATTAGTCGACCTTATTCCACTTTACGCGATCTTGCCATAATTTACCCACATTAAGCCACTTTATTTCACCTTAATTCACCTTTATCCACCTTAAGTCAGCTCACTGTAACCTGTCCTAAATTCAATTCGCGTTAATTCATATTAATTTACATGAATTACCAATAAGCACTACTAATGAACACTGTTGTACCATTTACGATTTTGTGTATTACTGACGTATTACAAGACGCTGATGACGTCACGTTGATCATTGGTCCAGCGAGTTGTGAACAACAGCGGCTCTTCTGTCTCATGGGTCATATATGTATAATGCTTTCATATAAAGAATTATTTCAGCACAGCCCTCAGCGTTTCAAGAGAAAAAGATAGTTCCGTGACTGTTATAGCAAAACATAAGCTTCCTTATAAAGATATTCATAAGCGGATAATCAGTTGTTCCTCCATCGTCTTGTGATGTTTTGTTGTGTATATGAGATGACTACACGCGTTGTTTTTCTGTATCTGTCCCGTGACTGTAATTCTTCGTTTTAAACGCTGCCTCCTCTGCCGAAACAATATTTGCCTTTGGTCATGAGAGCGCTGCGTCCTTGTCCTCGTCCCCTTTGTGCATTAGACGCAATGAAAAACCAGCTGGCCTGGCACTTTCAGCGAAACCTCTGCAGGCGTGCTATACCGTAAAGCTATTCCAAACGTTTCTATTCCACTTCTGCAATCAGCCCTCAGTGATTGGTCAAAAGCTTTTTTGGACCATCCCCACTTCGCCTGTCTCTCACGCGACGTCACGAAAACCGTGATAGTTTTCCATCTGATATGACATGTACACGTTGATTACGCATGATTGGATCGAACAAAAGAAAAATAGTTATTTAGCCCTCGGCTATTAACAAAGTTTTCGGGCTGGAGCCACTTCTCCTGCCTGTCACGCGACGTTACAAAACCACGAAAACTCACTGCGTCAAAGGGACGTGTACGCGTTAAAGATGCATTATTATGCCGAACAAAACTGAATTTTTTTAATAGCCGAAGTTCCGAAAGGAATAACAGATGGCTGCCGCCGATCGCTCAGGCACTTGCTACTCGCACCTGCCTGAGAGAATGGGTTTATTTGCATATAATAATACTTCCTGCGTGGACGCGTAACGTTTTCGAGCACTTTACACCCGTTTACGACCTCACTCTGCCATCTATTCTCTGCTGAGGATCCGTTTTGGAGGCATTGCTAACATTCCGTTGCACGCCGCCGCGTTTTTCGACCAGCCATGGCAAGCTAAGTAAGAAAAAATGGACCGATCGTAGACGCCGGCACCACCCTCGTCATCTGGTTATCTACTTACAGTGCGCTGACTCGACTCCATCGAAACCCTCTCCACTTGAGCGTGCTCCTCACCTCGTGGCAGCCAATTACAAATGAAAGACCGCTCAATCTAGGCAATTTTATTCGTTTTGAAGGGAAAGAAAAGTGACCTCCTATAAAC
This sequence comes from Dermacentor andersoni, assembly GCF_023375885.2. Lineage (NCBI taxonomy): Eukaryota > Metazoa > Arthropoda > Arachnida > Ixodida > Ixodidae > Dermacentor > Dermacentor andersoni. Next base: position 135,694,971 of record NC_092818.1, read on the forward strand.
TAAGAGGGCGTTTGATTGGGTTGCTGAGGCAACGCTGCGGGTCAATGCCCGATGCTTACCTCGGCGGTTACGCAAATTTGACGTCAGGAGATCGGAATAAAAACACATTGGAATAGTTTTACGTTATAGGGCCCCAGCTATTCACACATTGCTGATGTTCCATAACACACCCTTTGCAAAATTTAGTCGGTCACCTCTATCGTTTTTGCCGTGAAGACAGTTGCAGCGACACGCTAAACTCGCTCGATGTGCACACTGGGGTATATGGGTGTTGTTGTAACGTATACGAACCTTTCTAACGTATACAGTTAAGCGCCTTTAGAAAGCGCAGCGCTTCATTGTTGTTGATGCTCGTAGGAGGTGCTTCTAGTTGCGCCAATTGAAAAAAGCGTCCGCATTCGCTTTTCTGGTATTCTCTTTATGAGTGGCATCGCCAATCGCGGAACGTACCAGCACTGGGTAAACTCATCGGCCAACGTCTCGTGGAACGTTAAGACGAGGAAATAAATACCGAGCTCCCAGGTTTGCCGGTCTGAACATCCGCGAGGCTGCTGCCTGGCACGATCTCGAATGTTCTGCTACAGTTCCCACGGAATTCATGTTCTCGACGGTGCGTCACCTGTTACAATTGTCTCGTCAGTAAAGCAACTGGTTGGATTTAATTTCTTATTAAAATGTAATTGTAAATGTATGTATGTATGTATGTATGTATGTATGTATGTATGTATGTATGTATGCATGCATGCATGCATGCATGCATGTATGTATGTATGTATGTATGTATGTATGTATGTATGTATGTAGGAATCTGAACCTGGGAACGTTTAACGCTAGAACGTTATCTAGTGAGGCGAGTCTAGCAGTGCTATTGGAGGAATTAGAGGGCACTATATGGGATATAATAGGGCTCAGTGAAGTTAGGAGGACAAAAGAATCATATACAGTGCTGAAAATCGGGCACGTCCTGTGCTACCGGAGCTTAGCGGAGAGACCAGAACTAGGAGTCAGATTTCTGATTAATAAGGATATAGCTGGTAACATACAGCAATTCTATAGCATTAACGAGAGGGTGGCAGGTCTTGTCGTGAAACTTAATAAGAAGTACAAATTGAAGGTCGTACAGGTCTACGCCTCTACATGCAGTCATGATGACCAGGAAGTCGAAAGCTTCTTTGAAGGCGTGGAATCGGCGATGGGCAAAATCAAAACAAAATACACTATACTGATGGGCGACTTCAATGCCAGGGTAGGCAAGAAGCAGGCTGGAGACTAGTCAGTGGGGAATATGGCATATGTTCTAGGAATAGTAGGGGAGAGTTATTAGTACAGTTTGTAGAGCAGAATAATATGCGGCTGATGAATACCTTCTTCCGCAAGCGGGATAGCCGAAAGTGGACGTGGAGGAGCCCGAATAGCGAGACTAGAAATGAAATATACCTTATACTCTGCTCTAAGCCTGGCATCATACAAGATGTGGACGTGCTCGGCAAGGCGCGCTGCAGTGATGGTAAGAACTCGAATTAGCCTAGACTTGAAGAACGAACGGAAGAAACTGGTACATAAGAAGCCGATCAATGAGTTAGCGGTAAGAGGGAAAATAGAGGAATTCCGGATCAAGCTACAGAACAGGTATTCGGCTTTAACTCAGGAACAGGACCTTAGTGTTCAAGCAATGAATGAGAATCTTGTGGGCATCATTAAGGAGTGTGCAATAGAAGTCGGTGGTAACTCCGTTAGACAGGATACCTGTAAGCTATCGCAAGAGACGAAAGATCTGATCAAGAAACGCCAATATATGAAAGCCTCTAACCCTACAGCTAGAATAGAACTGGCAGAACTTTCGAAGTTAATCAACAAGCGTAAGACAGCTGACATAAGGAAGTAAAATATGGATAGAATTGAACAGGAACGGAGGAAGCCTAAAAACAGTGAAGAAGAAACTAGGAATAGGCAAGAATCAGATGTATGCGTTAAGAGACAATGCCGGCAATATCATTACTAATATGGATGAGATAGTTCAAGTGGCTGAGGAGTTCTATATAGATTTATACAGTACCAGTGGCAACCACGACGATAATGGAAGCGAGAATAGTCTAGAGGAATTTGACATCCCACAATTTACGCCGGCAGAAGTAAAAAAAGCTTCGGGAGCTATGCAAAAGGGGAAGGCAGCTGGGGAGGATCAGGTAACAGCAGCTTTGTTGAAGGATGGTGAGCAGATTGTTCTAGAAAAACTGGCCACCCTGTATACGCAATGCCTCATGACTTCAAACGTACCGGAATCTTGGAAGAACGCTAACATAATCCTAATCCATAAGAAAGGGGACGACAAGGACTTGAAAAATTATAGACCGATCAGCTTACTCTCCGTTGCCTACGAAGTATTTACTAAGGTAATTGCAAATAGAATCAGGAACACCTTAGACTTCCGTCAACCAAAGGACGAGGTAGGATTCCGTAAAGGCTACTCAACAATAGACCATGTTCACATTATCAATCAGGTGATAGAGAAATGTGCGAAATATAACCAACCCTCATATATAGCTTTCATTGATTACGAGAAAGCGTTTGATTCAGTCGAAACCTCAGCAGTCATGGAGGCATTACGGAATCAGGGTGTAGACGAGCTGCATGTAAAAATACTGAAAGATATCTATAGCGGCTCCACAGCCACCGTAGTCCTCCATAAAGAAAGCAACAAAATACCTATGCTTATAAAGGCGTCAGGCAGGGAGATACGATCTCTCCAATGCTATTCAAAGCGTGTTTACAGGAGGTATTCAGAGACCTGGATTGGGAAGAATTGGGGAAAAGAGTTAATGGAGAATAGCTTAGTAACTTGTGATTCGCTGATGATATTGCCTTGCTTAGTAACTTAGGACCAACTGCAATGCATGCTCACTGACCTGGAGAGGCAAAGCAGAAGGGTGGGTCTAAAAATTAATCTGCAAAAAACTAAAGCATTGTTTAACAGTCTCGGAAGAGAACAGCACTTTACAATAGGTAGCGAGGCGCTGGAAGTGGTAAGGGAATACATCTACTTAGGACAGGTAGTGACTGCAGATCCGGATCATGAGACTGAAATAATAAAAATAATAAGAATGGGCAGGCATTCTCTGATCATGAACATCAGGTTACCATTATCCCTCAAGAGAAAAGTGTATAACAGCTGTGTCTTACCAGTACTCACGTACGGGGCAGAAACCTGGAGGCTTAGGAAAAGGGTTCTACTTAAATTGAGGATGACGCGACGAGCTATGGAAAGAAGAATGATGGATGTAACATTAAGGGTTAAGAAAAGAGCAGATTGGGTGAGGGAACAAACGCGAGTTAATGACATCTTAGTTGAAATCAAGAAAAAGAAATGGGCATGGCCAGGACATGTAATGAGGAAGGAAGATAACCGATGGCCATTAAGGGTTACGGACTGGATTCCAAGGGAAGGGAAGCGTAGCAGGGGGCGGCAGAAAGTTAGGTGGGCGGATGAGATTAAGAAGTTTGCAGGGACAACATGGCCACAATTAGTACATGACCGGGGTTGTTGGAGAAGTATGGGGAGGCCTTGGCCCTGCAGTGGGCGTAACCATGCTGATGATGAGGATGTATGTATGTATGTATGTATGTATGTATGTATGTATGTATGTATGTATGTATGTATGTATGTATGTATGTATGTATGTATGTATGTATGTATGTATGTATGTATGTATGTACGTATGTACGTACGTATGTATGTATGTATGTATGTATGCATGTATGTATGTATGTATGTATGTATGTATGTATGTATGTATGTATGTATGTACGCTTATTCTCCTCTGTCAAGTTTCAGTTGCAAGATATGCAAGCCATGCAGTAGGGGGAAATAGCGGCATTACGTTTAAAAATGATCGCTGACGTGCTGTCCCTCTGTCTGCAGTCAAAGATTTACGAGTGGATTGTCTACTAATTCAGGGCCCGATTTAAATGGGCTATGCGAATCGCCACATTCATGACAACTAAAGAACACAAGTACCGGTGTTCATGCTGTTTTCTTCGCATCCAATTTCGAGAATCATTCACAACGTCCTCTCAAGGAAAAGAAAAAGTCCGTCCACGTAGTAACCACCAGCATTGAGAAATTGTAGTGGTGCTTTGCCCCGGCCAATGTAGCCATCTCTGGAATGAATTCCGTCGACCATAGTGGATGGACACACTTTGGCAGTGCGTGCAGGAATCCTGTTAAACCTCATTGATTACTGCGTCATAAAATTTGGGGTTCGCGGACTTCAGGCCACATCGGCGCCGTTAATTCTAATATCAACGAGTTCAACACAGGGAGTAAGTTGTCGTGCGTCTAATTTTCATCACTTATTGTACCGTAACTATTCTAGCCATCACGGCTCGAGAATCATTGAAAGAGCCGCGAAATCCTGGAATAAGAATCGTCAATTTAGTTGCTTTCGTCTTCCATAAAGTATCCTTTCACGTAAACTACAATTTGAATTTTATTTAAAAAGTGCAACAAACTAGAGAGTTTCTGGTGTCAACTTTTTTCGCAATAATACCACCGCTCATAACCAGTGCTCGCTCGCTAACCACTAATACATCCATTAGTACTGGCGTTCACTCTTTAACCGAACGTATTCGGATTAAGCCTGCTGAGATTGCCCACATGACCAAAACTTGTGTGAGCTTGTTTTTGGTTCTTCCTGCGCAGGAAAGAAAAAGTACAAGCTGTGGTGTTCTGTGCGTGCGCAGACTCATTGCGATAGCAATTATACGAATACACCAGGCAAAGTTTTTACGTTGGCGTGATGTTCTGTCTATATAGAAGTGTACATATTTTCAAATAAATAAGCGCGAATCAAATTGTCCGACAGCCACATTCACAGAAAAGACCTCTAGCACACAAGCCCAATGTTCTAACCATTAGGCCACACACACTTGCGTCAGCAGCAGAATAGAACAACCTTAAAAACTTCCCACGTTCGAGAAACACTTTGTGCTTTGCAGAAATGAACATTCAGGACGGCTATAGAGCAAGTGCTCCCGTATAGTGAAATTTCATGTTAAATTCCAATCCATATTAGTCAGAAAAATCAACCATCCTTATTTGAAAACGGCCAACATAAAAATTTAACGGGGCATTCAGCTGGTTTCCAGAAGAAATTGCTGTAAAGAGGAGCGAACGCTACTGTGGCAAAATCCCATAGTAGAGGCTCCAAATGTAAGAGTCAAAGCCTGACGCAAATCTCGCTATTGCTGTCAGTTCTTCACCCTGTGGGCGAAACTGCCCCTTTCGTTTTGCTATACGTTGTGAAAATTATTTCAAGCTTTTGTTGTGAAGTAACATTTAAGTACGCCAAGTCCTTACCGGAAAACTAATTTAGCAATTTAGCATCGAATCTGAGAACAGAGAACAAGTGGACTTCGCTTCACACTTCCTGCATGCCATGGTCTTTATGTATATCATGTCATAAAGCCGGACTAAGCACTCATACTCTTCCCTGTTCATATACGCAGTGAATATACTTTAATTAAAACGGTGAAACGGCAGTCATAACACTTCGCGCTCACTAGGTATTCCTAGTGCATTAGCTGATGTGGTGGACACAGGCCACCAGAAACGCCTGCACCCCTAAATAAAAATTGCTACCCGTCATTGTGACTAATGACATATTCAACAACAGAAAAAAAATCATGTCTTGGTATTCCTGTTAGACAAAAAAATGCCCCGTCGGGTAAATAAATATTCGAAAACGTTAAGCCCCACCTGTAGCACTAAAAGCAGTGTGTTCTTGTCGAGGAGAAAAAATCACTGTGGCTTGCTTCCGACAAGCGTAAAAGCACATCGATCGTCTCGCGAGGAACAAAAAAAAAATAATACGAGATGTGCCATTGCCACAGGGAACAAGGAGGCCTCCGAAAGAACTGCAATGCATCGATCCAATTCATTCGCTTCGCTGCTTCGGTAATTCTTGGCACAGTGGGCTACTTTTACGCGAAGTCGTTGCGCGGTAGTGGTCTTCCCAGCCGGATCTAAATGACCCATTTGCAAGTCTATGAGCGCAGCTTGAGTTCCGTGGCGTTGCTATCGCGGTGAAAGAAGGTCAAAAAACGGAAGAGTGTGAAGGAAGCAGCCGCAATAACCGGCCGTGCCCAATAAACCACAGATTCGTGTAGCCTAGCATAGAAAGGTGGACGCAAAGCACACTAACCACCAACACTCCCGGAACGAGTCCGCGAAGGTACGCCTTGAGTTGACGAGGCCGACGAAAAGTACGCAACAGCAGATTGAGGGCAAATAAAAGGGCTACGTGTTCGTCGTACTAAAGTGACACAAATTCCGGCTTTGCTGGTGCTTAGCATCTCCATACAGTGTGGTTGAGGGGATGTTTGTCCTCTTCTTGGGCTTCAGTAAAATCTTGACAAAACGGTGGCGAGAACATACCATAACGCATCGCAGAAAAAAACATTGGCACTTCCGTCAGAAAGGCGAAGCACCGTGTATGAATGCAAATGAGAAAATAGCTGTACGAAGTAAGGATAGTAGTTTCTGTATAAACCTGTAAACATTGGCTTACTAACTAAATTAACAATGACAGAATGTGTAACCGTAACTCAACGAGGACGTAGAAAGAAACAGACGCACAGATACAGCGCTGTCTGTGTGTGTATGCTTCTTTCTACGTCCTCGTTGAGTCACGCTTACACATTCTGTCGTTGTTAATATAGTTAGTCCGCGCGCTGTCATCGTGTGTCTGCTTCTTTCTACATCCTTGTTCAGTCGCGCTTAAACATTCTGTCATGGATTCAAACCAGCTAGCCCGTCAACGTGTTTTAACTAAATTAATCAGCACAGTGTCACGCGCGCTCAGGTAAACATGAACACATCTCGCTCGATGAGCGCGGAAAGTCGCTGTGGAATTTCTGCGAGTGAGGAATGGTGGCAGCAGCAGGCGAATTGACCTTCATGCATCTCTCGCTTCAACGCGCACTCAACTTCGAAAGCACATCGCATGCGAAGCTACCGGCACTACGCCCACTCTGACAACATCGCACATCGCTTTGAAGATGAGGGCCGCGCGGGCGCGCACTTTAGCCTCGTCGGAGACCGCTTTCAAGACACACGAGCGGCGGCAACACATCCCTACGGCGTCCGCCGAAGGCGTCTACTACGGCGTCCGCGATTCGCGTGGCCAACGCCGTAGTAGACTCTGCGTTTGTGTCCACTCTGTGCCGGGCGGCGGGCGAGGAGGACATCGAGGTACCGTAGCAGCCACCGGAGAAGAACCCCCCTCCTCCCTCGCCTCACCCACTTGCCTCGCGTGCCACAGGAGAGGGCACGCATCCGAGCCGCGTTCCTCCCTCGCGCACACGAGATTAAACTGCGTTCGCCGGCTCAGCTTCACAGGGCTTCACTCATACGGAACCTCACGGCGACGGCGATGCCGACGGCACAAATGCGCCTTCGTTCAAGAAAATGTACGTCGCAGAGGAGAATGCCTTCGCAGGCACCAGGTTCACTGTCGCTATGGGTGTTGTTCTGTGTTCATGTGCTCGTAGAAAAAGAAAACGGAGCAGTAGTTATAGTTCACGTGATAGTGCGCATTCTGTAGACACAGTTATAGTTTTCATATTATTTTACGAGGACCAACAGCAAGTTTCAGCGTACGGCCATTACTAAGCAATCCTACAGTTGCAGCGACCTGGTTTTAGAGCGGAGAAATTGCCTAATCTTAAAGTTAACTTCATTAACTGTAGGTAAAGCCAGTATAGTGAACCGCAATACATCAAGCCAGCTTGTAGCTTTTGCTGAACCTCTTGAGTACTCGAGTGGGGAGCCCATATGCACAAGTCGTCTGCATATAGCGAATAATTTGAGGTAGCAGGCAGGATACGGGCTAATTCAGCTTAAACACAGCTAAACAGAAATGGACTAAGTACACTACTTTGCGGAACGCCTTGATTCACTTTATGCTCTGTGCTTTTGCGATCAGCAGCTTCAATCAAAATATTCCTGTCTCTTGAGAAATCCGCAAGCCATCTCAGTTGTCGGCCCACTATGCCAAACTGAATTAACCCATGTATACATGAGTGTGGCTGGCTGTGTCAAATGCAAGCTTTATGCATATATAGAAAGACTCCAGTGGTGATTCTTCCACAGCTCCTCTCGTTATCTACGCATGTTGCAAGATCTAAAATAGCCTCCACCGTACACCGGCGTCTGCGGAAGCCCACCATATTTTCCGGTAGTGTGTTTGTGCATTCTGTCTAGCACTGAAGCCTGGCGTCCATATACAATAAAAAAGGAATCACGTCTGTGGACCTATGTGGCGTCTAACAGCAAAGGATCAATTATACAGTAGTTAATCTACCAATCAGGCAACACCTACTGAACAGGATTAATTTGGAGTATTAGAAGCAATTGTAACACTTGAATTCTCGAACTTCGGCGTTCTACATACATACATACATACATACATACATACATACATACATACATACATACATACATACATACGATGAACATGTGATTAATATTATACTGTATATTCGGGCGTCCCAACTATCATATACCAAGATTTCAAATATGCAAATACCACGTAGGTGGTCAGAAGCAAGGTAATATTGTTTGCCGTCGCTTGGAGATACTAAAATAATTTTTATATTCTACATAATTACGCAATTAGTCCTAATTAACTTATAAACTTCCGATAAATTATGATTAGATGAAAAGCGCCAAAAAGAAAATTGCAGAGCAACATGAAAGGCTACCGATACAGGTTTCTGTTTCTTAATAGGTGCTACACAAAAGTGTTATTCCGAGCGTGAGAGCAGCCCGTGAATACAGACGAAATGCCTCGAGCGGCCAGTCGCATGGCAACTTTGCGTGCTTTTGCGGGCTTCTTACACGCTCACCTAGCACCTACTAACGCGATAGGGAATCCGGCGTCGGTGTCCCGCGCCCGGCGTCGGACCTTGCTTCGGCAATAAGAATTTTGAACCACGCATACCTAACCACACAGGCCCTCCATGTGGTGCAGGGAAATTACTGAACTAATTTAATTTCTCTAGGTAAAATGCGTAGAAAAATCGTAAAGTATGGCACACAACCTACAAACATTGTAACGTCGGATTGTAATTAGAATATACGAGAAAACATAATTCTGTTACGCGAAAACTAAAAAAACACCCACAAACCCCTTTTCGAGCGTTTCGACCATTCATAGAGCGGCCATGGCCTCCCAGATTCGAGCGCGCAAATCTCCAAGGCCATAAAGCAGCGCGCCGGGTTCCTTGCAACATCTGCAGATGGCACTCGCCTCCGCAGCATCGCGGCCCACGTAAGAGGCCGCATTTCTACCAGAAAGCTTGCCTTCGTGCATGGAGTTCGTAGCCAGCGTTTCTCGGTAAACATTACGGTTACATAAAGTGCAGTTGCCGGGAGACAGAGAGAAAGAGAGAGAAAAGGATGCATATAAAGGAAGGGAAGTTAACCAGAGGCAGTTCCGGTTGGCTACCCTGCACGGGGGGAAGGGTGAAGGGGGATAAAAAGAGAAGGAGAGCGGAAGGGCGAGATAGAGAGAAATAGAGACGAGAACGATCAGACCGCGTACACTACAGAGCGGCAAGAGGCGGCATTCTTACAGTCTATCGTGAAGCCTCGCAAACCACTGGAACCTTAATAACGCGAGTATGGCCTTCAGCGTGGATGTTCTGTGGGAGTACTGACCTAAAGCTTTAAGTTCTAATAGTGGACGATTATCCAAATGGTCTAGTACTCTGCACAGCACTTGTCTCTGGGCACTATATTGCGGGCAGACACAGATAATATCTGCGGGCGTCTCATCGATGTTGCATATGGCTCACGTGGGGCTGTTGGCCATTCCAACAAAGCAAGCGTACGAGTTCGTAAATGCAACGCCTAGCCACAGGTGCTACAGCATGGTCTGTTCACGTCGTGGTAACCCAGGTGGTAGGTGCATCCGTATATCCGGAGGCAGCGAACGCAAACGACACATGGTGAACGGGAAGTTGCCTGGAAGCGTGAAAAGCAGCCAGGCGTCTTTGAATGCTGTCGCGCTCCACTCTTAAAGGCGAAACTTAAGCGTCCTCGAATTTTTGAGCAACAGAAAGCTGTATCGAGATTTTTCATGTTGCTCTACAATTTTCTCATTCATAGTTTTTATCTAATTTTAATTTTTGAAAAGTTGAATAATTAAGATTAACTATGTAATTAGACGGAATGCAAAAAATTATTTGAGTACCTCCAAGCGACGGCAAAGAACATTAGCTTGGTTTTGCCCAGCTACATGCCATTTGCATATATTTAAATCTTGGTGCATGATAATTGGGAACCATATATATATATACATATATATATATATATATATATATATATATATATAAAGTATGGGATTAATCTAATTGGGATTAACCGAAGGGCCCAATATTTAATCGTATCAAAGAAGCCAGCAAACAATGAAACCAAGGACAACATAGGAGACATTACGTGTTCTTGCTGAATTAATTAAAGGAATGATAAATTAATGGCAATATAAGTGGATGAAAAACAACTTGTCGCAGGTGGGGAACATTCCCACGCATCGCAAGCGTGATGTCAAGACGTAGGATCGTTCCCCACCTGCGGCACGTTGTTTCTTCTTCCACTTTTATTTCCGTTAAATTATTCTTTATTTTTATTTTTTTATTTATTAATACTGTCAGCCCATGAAGGGCCCTTACAGGAGTGGAAGATACGAACACATACAATATTACAGTATGACAACAAAAAGAAAGTAAATGAACAACTGCAGACGTATCAGCAGGGATGCGAATCTGTGTTAATTCTATGCACTGTACAAATTGCCCCCAAAAATAAGAAACAAAAAGGAACAGATTCGCCTTTGGCAAAGTTATATATATTATTATAGAAGTCTAATATGATATACATATAATACATACATATCATTTCTATAATTCAATTAGTAAGTACAAGTAATGCCGCCTATGATTACACACACACACACACATATATATATATATATATATATATATATATATATATATATATATATATATATATATATATATATATATATATATATATATATATATATATATATTATGACGTCGCCGAACCAAAACCTTGTACAAAGGATATTTGTGTCCGTGACAAATGTGGAAAGGAGACGAGAGGGCAATCCACAAGGGAGAAAAAAATCCCTCATCCTACAGGACAGCATAACCAACAATTCATTCTCATTCTCAATTTATTTCATTCGGGAGAAACATACATACGTACGCGAATATACAGAAGGAGGTGCCAGAGCACATTGATTAAAGGGGACCTCCTGTGAGAGAATGAATATAATACCGAAGGTGTGTAGCAAAGTAGAAGCAACAAATGAAGTAATGATATTCTGGGACGTAATGTGCCAAAAGCTCGGTGTTGATATGACGCAGGCCGTAGTGGAGGACTGTGCATCCAATGTGCATCCAATGCAGGGTACACGCGCGTTTTCGCCTTTTACCCCTATGAAAATCTGACCGCCATGACTGGGATTTGATCCCTTGACCTCTGGCTTAACACAGAAACAGCAATGTGATCGTATAGATTAAAGGGATTAGCACAAAAAATATATGGCAGAAGTAATATATCTCTTCTTTTTCTTGAAGAGGCGTAATGTTGAGCACAATTTCTAACCATCAATTCAAAAATTAATAACAATTGCATACACTTTCTGCTATTATTGCTGCTTCCGTGGAACGGAGGAAAAACCAGCTCATGCAGCGTTGTGTACCCGAGAAGGCACGTAGAGGAGTTCTTCCGTAAAACCGAACATCAGTGGATAAATATTGAGAGGTGACTATGTAAAAGTGCTGCTGATAAGTTAGTGTTCAAGTATCACAAACGCATGACTACTCGACAACATCCCTGAGCCAGATGTCGCTTTCTTGTTTTCGAGAGGTTTACAAGCACTCTTTAGTTTCATGCAAAAAAAGGCACTTTATAAAGACTTCAGGATGATGTTGCAAACATTATAATGATCGCAGCAAAAGATAGTTGCAAATTCACAGACCGATAATGTTAAGTGGGTGGTAGTTCGAGCAGTTACCAGAGGAACAACCGTAGAGCACGCTTAGGCGAACCTCTCAAAAGTCGAGATCTGCGCATTAAAGCGCTAACATTGTAAGGGGCCCTGGAAGCCACATTAGTGCTCTTCTTATGCTGCGCCTACTGCGTAGATTTCGAACGCGCGAGTGTCGGATTATTTCCTGTATGCCCCACGGGTAAAAGCTGCGTGTAACTTTTAGCAACTGGCAGTAGAAGACGCGGTAGCGGCCAGTTCATTTCAGCGAACGCGCCTGAGAACGCAACTCTTGGGCGCCCGTTCCTGCGTTGAGCATCGGCGTGTCTCGGCGTCCGTCGTAACCGAGTGAACGAGCGCAGCGGGAGATGAAAGACGCGAAAGCGAAGAGAGCGCGAAGAGGAAAGCGGAGGAGGAGAGTATGACGAAAGGTGGAGTGCCGTACGACACATGCTCAATGGCGACGACCGGACGTGCGGCGAGCGCTATGGAAACAGCGCTGGCGTGGGGCTTCGGACCCACTGCGCATGCGCTACTTCGGCTGCAACGCCGTCGCTGCTACGGAATGCGCTCCGCGCGAGCCACGCTTTCTTGCTTTCTTTATGAGCAATAAGCGATGCAAATGCTTCGTCTGCCGCTGCTGCTAAATAAACTTCCCGATCAGAGGCTTAGAAGCGCCGCCGAGAGGACCCTGTCGTGAATTCGCGAATTCACGACACCTAAACAGGTGCGCTCCAAATTCGCAGTATGGTAATCGTCGGTGAATTCGTTTTTCCTTTCGGCTTCACTCAGGAATAAAAAGTAAAAACAGCAACGTTCTCATTCAGTTTCGGTTGGAGCCCATAACGTTTTTTAAGCGGTGGTCAATGCAGTCGTCTTCTGCATATCTTCGACTACTTCTGCATTGTGCTGGGGGGTTGTCATGTATGAGTACGTCACACCTCATCGAAAAGAGGGTCCTTTGAAATAGGAACTTTGATTATCTCAGCGCGAAATTGTTGTTCTTTATTAACCTCTTCAAAATGGCCAATCTGGCTACAGTAGAGCGTTTTATCTTATTATTGTACCTATAAACAAAAGATTAAACGAAAAAGAAATTGAAATAATTAGAAGTAATCATAACTTCGCAATATTGCTTTGAATAAAAGAAAGTTCCATTGTACTATGAACATGGCACAAGCTTACCAGTATAGGCGCGAAGTAGAGCCCACGCATGACCCGTACTAAAAGTACGAACTGTTTAATTATGTGGAAATATTGGATAAACGACAAAGTGCATAAAAAATTGTTGAAGCGGAAGAGCCGTCCTGCCGTTAAATCACACCCCAAAACACAAAATCTCATTGACACAAGCAAGTGATCATGGCGTTACAGTAATCTGCATTTAAGCAGTTAGCAATCCAAGTACTTTGTTTGTTGATTATTGCTTTCCTTTCAAATTCTGGCAACCAGGTAATACGCTCTGGTAATCAACATCGATATGAGGCTGGGCCCATCAGAAGTGAGCGCTGGTCTTGGAGATGTGGTACGTTAGCTCTTCGATAGGTTGCGGATTTAGGCAGGAACGTTTAGGTTACACACTGCAGGAACGCTCGCGGATTGCAAATATAAAAATAAAAACAGACAGTCGCGAGCCCACACACAAACCTGAATGAGCGGCTACCGCCTTTCAAGTAAGCGGCCACATTTCTTGTCTGAAACTGCTGAGTGTAACAGTGGCGGCCCACATCGGCAACTGTGTCGAAAGCGTAACTTATATAGGAGTATCTTTTCTAGAATATATACTTCTCGAACACTGACCGTAGCAAAATTTTAAATGTAAATGGGCTGCATGCAAAGTGACTGAATAATGCGGCCTCGTCCACGTCAAAGTGCGCAGAAGAAAGCTTGGCTTTATTGTTCGTCGGGTAGAAAGACGGTCAAAAAGCCGTTGTTTTTGGCGTTCCTGCTGGCTTTGACAGGAAGCTGCCTAGCCACTTAGAAAGGATTCCTGCGCTTTATAGTGTTCATACTGAGATGAATAGCTGTTTTGGCTCTCGCACGTGGCACTTTTTTTTTTTGCTATGCAAAATAGTGCGGAGGAAAGTATGACGTCTTCCTTCGCCGAAACGGCTCGGAAGCAACTCCTTATGTTGTCGTTTACGTGTTACTCCACGCAAGACGAAAGCTGTTAGTACTAATGAAACCTCTCCTTTGAAGCAACACTCTCTTAAAGCTCCATCCTGTGCTGCCGCTACCGGCACAAAAAGTAGGACACTCAAAATGCGCTAAGTTATTGTATTACACATTTTCTATCTCTCCTTTAATTTGTTCTCTTTATAGAACATTTCGTATATCATATTTTAAAAAGCCAGCATGGCATTTTAAATGACGCCTTTTGGCCTCTATTTTTTTTAATCTTCAGTTCTTTATTAGACAAGCACATTGTTTTGCCAATAGATGCCAGCTTTTTGATCGATCTGTCACTTTAGGTGTGAACCCCATTTTCAGGAACGAAAATGCCGACACTGTCTTGACTTTTCCAGTGTTCTTCTTTGTGGCGCCGCGATACAAACTAGATTACGTTGGCTGGCGAACGTTCGCACTTATTCAGCAACAAGCATCCCGTTGCTAACGAACAGGACATAAAAGCACAAACGAGACTAGTGCAGATATTAAGCTACGCAATAATAGCTAGCACCACAATCCTTGACCCAGAGCACAATGAAACGCGTTGCAGCTGCCAGCAGAAGGCAAATAATAAAAGAAACACATTTAGGTTAGTTAGTTAGTTAGTTAGTTAGTTAGTTAGTTAGTTAGTTAGTTAGTTAGTTAGTTAGTTAGTTAGTTAGTTAGTTAGTTAGTTAGTTAGTTAGTTAGTTAGTTAGTTAGTTAGTTAGTTAGTTAGTTAGTTAGTTAGTTAGCCAGCTGCACAATGTCCTGTTTTCTCTACGCAGACCTTTATTGCCGTTAAAGTAACTTCTTGAACTGAACTTTTCGTAGCTCGTGCGAGTTGCTCCTCGTGTTCCTGGCCAGATGCTTCTCTTTGTAGTTGGCCGTACATTGGAATACTGTTACGAATTGGTATATGCGGTGCATTGAAGAGTAACTTGCGCTTTGAATAATTGAGGTGAAATATAGATTTCTTAATGGCAAGACAACAAAAAGAAGTAACACGTTTTCAGAAAAGCATAGTATGACGACCACTTGTTTCGGGCTTATGAGTTGCCAAGCGTCAGTAGTCCACTCAGGTTGGTTCCAGCATTAAAGGAGAGTAACATATATGATATCGGCAGAGGTCGTGGTGGTTGCAATCAGTTGGCAATTGCGACGCTGTCCTCGCTAATTATTTTACATTCATTGTACATGATATGTACAATGAATCTTGTTTTATGTTGTGTTGTGAATTTTGTTGAGAAGTTGCATGGCATGAGTCGACTCGGTCACTGCGACTTGTATATAACCTATGTATAATCGCTTGTTTTCCTAACTCCAAGCCTACATGTGTACGACTTTCTGGCCAGCTGTTTTGGCAGTGACGTCTGCCCACGACGAGCTTGGAACCCTCCATCGGGCATACTCCTGCGGCTTCGCAAAACTGATGAAAGCCGCGGGACTGCCTCTCACCGCTTTTCGTTACCGATGGGCAGATGAAAAAGTCGCACTTTTGCCCGAAAAACGAAGCATTAGTTATGATAGCAAATTAGTAGAAAGCTATAGGAAGCAAGGATAGTAGTTTTATTGGCCGTACCACCTTGTAAATGTTCGCTTTCTAACTAAATTAACAAGCACGCTGTCCCGCATGCACAGGCTAACCTGAATACAACATCGCACTCGGCGGCCGCGGACACTGACGCTGTCAACACGCTTGGGTGAGTAATAGCGGCAGCAGCAGCGGACGGATCGACCTTTTTGCTGCCTCTCGCTTCAACGTGAAATAAGCGGCGAGGTCGCAGCGCTGACGAAGCTGTCAGCCCTTAGCGTAGCTAGACTCTGTACCCGGCGCATAATGCTTTCAAGATAGAGCTCACGCGGCCGCGCACTCAGTCGCTCCATACGCCGCCACCGCTGGAGTAAAGCGACTCCCCTACTTTCCCTTCCCGCCCTCATTTCACTCGCACTCACAGCACATGGCGTGCACCCGCGATGTTATTGCACGTGGAATTTATACAGAACATGACGGCGACGCCAACACCGACGCTAGCGGCGGAAACGCGCCTGGAGTGTCCATGTAATTGCTATCCCAATAAAATACACACGCACGCTCACAGCGCTACTTAGCGCACTCTAGGCAATGCACTCCAAAGAGCGCACGTGTGTATCGGTGCTGCTATTTTTTCCTGCTTTGGTGGCGCTTCGTCTAGGGCTGTTAAGGTTGAGTTTGACCAATCAGCAAGTCCAACGTAGGTGCAATCATAATGGGCGTCAGCGCTCGTGTGTTTCTCTTAATACATCCTAGTATGGTTTGGCTATGTTCGATCAATATGCTCGTGCCTCTATCTTAATACGCCCAAGTAGGGTTTGACGATGTTCGATCTATACTACGATACGGCAAAATATGACACATTGTTGAGCTTATATATAACTTTAGACCTCGGGAAAATGAATAACAGCTATATTCCTTGTGACGAGATAACGTATCCTCTGCGAGACATCACATCAACTCGTCCTGCTGTTTATCGTTTAGCCTCAACTGGTTCAACACTCACCGTAATGTTTCTGACAGACGTCTATTTACCGGCAGTATAAAGATTCTGTATGCTTAAGCAGCAGCGTTCTCCGTTTTCGTTTTTACGAACTGTGGCATATTTTTCTTTCAAGGAATTGCTAAACCACCTGCGAGCGTTGCGTAGAAATTCTGGACTTTACTGACATTCGGCAAGGCCTTCAGAAGAGGAACCCTTTGATGCGCGGCATTGCCAAGTGTGTAGCCGTCTTTCCAGGAGTAATCCAAATCAGTCACGTTTTACAAAATCTAAGTCGACGAGCAACCTCTCAAGAGCAGCAACATATGGCACTTGAAGCTTCTCCAGTGTGCGCCAGTACAAATTGAATCAATAAACTGCAAACTCAGACAGAGACATATCGACTTTCGTTACTAGCAAAATCTTCTAGAAATACAAAAAGAAAAGTTTTGGGGACCTTGTTTTTCTTTGTATTTCGAACACCGATCTTGATGTGAAGGATTTTTATGTGAACTTAGCCGGTGGCGTTAATATAGATACTACACAGCAAACGCCGTTCTCGAAATAAAATAGTGACACCACTATACAGAGAGATACGTACCCATCTGCCAATATCAAATAAAGCGAACTGTTTCTTGTTTTGCCCTCATGACTAGATTGATTTAGCTGAAAGTAAACCTAATTCAATAAAATTCAGCGTTGCGAAAGTGTTGAGAAGGTAGGATAAATGTAGGGCTTTACAGATAAAAGACAGGAACTCAAAGTTCAGCACTTCAAACAGAGTAAATTTGCAAGTTCAGGGGCGATTTGTATGAGGGCGGCTTTCGAGCGGCGATTTCCCATGAGTCAATTATGTCCATCAAAGTCTGGGCCTTCTGAGGATTCTATAATGCAGCAATATTTCCTCGCAGAAAGGAGGTGCTTGTTGCGTCCTGTCCTGGCGCCCCGAAAAAGCTTTTCTTCGGGGCAGCTATGGATACCATGAAGGAGTTTGAAAAGAAACAGATGGTCAGTGCGATCACGTCGCTAGAAAAGTAAGGGAAATGACAGTAATATGACAGTGCTAAAACAAGTTACTGTGTCTGTGTTAGCAAAGCGGTGATGGTACATGCTTACAAACATTTTCTGGACCCTATCTATACTGTCACTGTTGGGTGTAGAAATGACATTTTAAACGACCGACACGAATTCAAGTCGAGGAAGAAAGATTGTTGGGTACAACTTGTAGTACAGTGTAGGAGAATTGAATTCCTCGATTGTCTGCAAAGAGTCCAGAGAGCACATACCTCGCATTGCAACAGGTGTACTGTGAGCAGAAAAGCGTAAGGTTGTGTCAAAGAGCATACCGAGATCATTGATCTCGTGGAACGAACAGGATGTTATTTAATCTAGAAAATAAAAAAAACAAATTCTTGCTGTTTTTCGTGTGAAAGAAATGGCTTTGGTCTTAGAAGCATGCAGGGGAGGTTATTATCCTTACACCATTGAGAAATTTACAATTTTTCTAAAAAATCCTTGATTTAAACGGCATGTAGAAAGAAAGAACAATTCCGAATAACAGAAAGAAAGTCTAAAGATTTAAAAAGAAGGAGTGGTCCTAACACTGATGCTTGACCAGCGCCGCTAGTTGCCATCAACAAAGATGCTTGGTATTTAACGTTAATGTGCCATAATCTATCAGGAGATAATAAGGCAATAGATTGACAACTTACGAGTAAACACCAAAGTGCGTAAGCTTGACTAGAAGCAGTAAGTCGCTTACCACATCTCAAGTTTGCTGAAGTTACAGAAAATAGTGTCAACATGTCCTTTTCGAAGTTCCGGTGCGCAGATCTGCTTAATAAAACTGGCGAGTTTTTCATGGAGGAGCGGCCAGATAGAAATTCATGCTAACTCGGAATTAATGAGTTCTTCACAGTATAAATGAAAATATAATGTGATGGGCCAGCTCAAGAATCTCGGCCTTAGCAGAGAAAAGAGAAGTGGGGCAATAATTGCAGAGATTAGTTTTACGGCACGAAAAACGGCTGAAGGAAAAAGCATACTTACACAGGAGAATGGACTTTTTCCCGGATAGACTTAGCCGGTGGTTTCGGTGGTCGCGTGTCTAGCGCTGTTGCCCAACGAAAAAACTGGTTACTCGCCGTTCTTCATCTTTACGGCCGTTCACCGACATTTATCCTGAACGCATCTTTCTTCAGTGTACCTGCGATCTCTGTGGCGTCTGCGTCCGAATAGTTCGTCTCCAGGCTGGATGAGCGCAGACAACATGCTCGCTGCAACACAGAAGCCAGTAAACAAGACCGAAAGCAGCGTTACGACACCTGTCACAGTGATGTTTCGTTTCGGCCAGGAGATGAAGGGCTGCTCTGCACACCCATTCGTACTCTCGGCTTGTTTGAGAAGTTCATCTCGCGTTTTATTGGCCCCTACATCATCAAGAACAAACATATACTACAAACTACCGTATCAGTGTCGTTAAACTTATTTCTGACCATCGTCGCCATGGTTCCGAGTATGATGCATGTTTCGCGTGTCAAGCTATTCGGTCGGCGATCATTGCCAGCTTAAGTTGCGGCCCGCCTGGCCGCCTCTGCGAGAGGGGGACGTTACTGCCAGCTCTGCATGTGCATGTCACCTCCCTCGTCTGTACATACCTATGATTACCACTTGGGGTCATAGCAGTGGGTGGCATGCAGGCATAAACAAAAACATACCTGGGGTATAAGCATTGCGTCAGTCGCAATACCTTGTTTGAAAGAGACGTTTCTATGGAAGGAAAATAAATAGAGGAAAAAAAATGGAGAGGGGACGGAAAATCAGGCAAATGCAACGGAAAATTTTAGCGTTATGACAACCAATGTTTTGCGAAGGTTGTCATCTAAAAGGTAGTTGTGTTTGCCACAACAAATAAACTATTGAAGGTCACCGAATTCTTTCAGAACCCGTTCATGAAATCAAAGGAAAGTTATCTAATAGGGCACAATGCTCTATATTTAGACAAAATTAGCAACATTGCTGCTAAGTATTCGCAAGATATCAAGCAAACCCCACATTAAACGTAAGAAAAATTATTTCGCCATGGGTGTTTAAGCTAACATACACTAATAAGGTGCGGAAAACAGTTAAAACCATTAAAAATCTGAAATAAGCAAGCATATGATTTCAAGATTAAGAAAAAACTGTGATACTCCGTCTTTGTAAAGGCAACCCTGCGTCTTTTATATTTTATGAAATGCCTAACGATAAAATATGCTCGGTGCTGCTTCATTAGATGGGAAGGTTTTTGAAGACTCATTCGCTTGCCGAGTATTTTCTTAGACGAAGCTGCAATATTTGCTTATTTTATGCTCCGGGTGTTTCATTAGTAATTACTATCACTGATAAATTTAGTTTATTGCTCACAAAAAGACCATGTGCTTATTTTGTGCTATACATCAAGGGCTGATCTTTAAAAGTAATTATCAAGTTGGCTTGGTGGGATTTTTTTTTATATTTGGGAGCCTTTGTAAGGTCCAGGGTTTTTATTAGCTCTGCGCAGAAAATTGCCTAAATACTTTTTTTATGTTAGAAAATTAAAATGTTCTATCGCATATACGCAGCTTGCTTCGTTTCATCTCATCTACGGTGTTTACGGTGTCATGAGCGCTCTAAAGTGTGGTGGTACTCCTTTATACCTTGGCACTTTAGTTTTCTGGATGCGGAAACTGAAGAGTATTAAGTAAATGGTAGTGACTACCGTGACGGGGCCCGGCACTTTAACATCTGTACTACAGTGACGGGGCCCGGCACTTCAACATCTGCACTGCAGCGATGGGGCCCGGCTGCACTGAAGCTTCATTCTGTTATGCTCCATTCGGTCGCGTACAAAAGCACGCATTAAGAATCATGACGCACTCGAGAACCGATACACCCAGCAGGCCGCTGTTCAATAAAATAAACATAGTGCCATTCGATCTTATGCGTGAGCATAAAACAACTATAGCTGTTTTATGCTACGCTATTTACGTAGGTATACCTGCGTAAACAGTGTTGTGAAACTTATTCATCCTTTCCCTGTGCCCATATTTTTTTCATCATCACGTTCTACCAGAAGTACTGCCACTGGAAATTTCAACCCGCTTCCTGTACATCATGGATTTGGCAAAAGACTACTCAAATTTGCTGGAGTTAAGACATGGAACAATTAACATATCCTCCAAAACAAAAGAAACACAAAATGTCGGCAAAGCATTATTTATTAGCTATAAACCACTGATTTGGTGCCTGTGTTCTTGCTTGGAATTCTTTTTTTTTTTTTTGCGGTTTGATAATGTTTATATATACTGTCAAAAATTCTTTTTTTCTGTTTTTAATACGCTAATGTGTTGCATTCATCCTCTGTATTGATGCCCCTAGGCTTGTACCGCATGTCTATTATATTTCGCATATGCGAACCCATCCGCTAGCCTGCGGCTATTGGGCCCAACAGTCTTTTGCGTATGCACTGGAAAACCTATGATGATGATAATAAAGAAAGAGAGGAAGAAAGTTCATTGGAATAGAAATGGAACGGTAAAAAGCACATTCAAAAAAGGCATAGTACATGTTCATGTTCAATGCACAATGACTATTGTACTGGATTAAGAAAAAGAAGCTGCAGGTAATTGCTCGCTTAGAAGACCGATAAACATAGAGTGCGACATGCAACTTGAGAAATAATGCTATTGAAGCTTCCAAGACTTTAGAATAAAAGAAAATATGGCACATCACAAGTCGACTGTCATAGGCATCGAAGTCCCTAGTTATAACAAAATTATTTTTGAACAGCTCTGATAGTGTCCATGCAACATTGCTTGCTAGAGTACTGTCAAATGTTCATATGCTGCGGCCCAAAGCTCATCGCACGATGCGGAAACGCCCTCGCAGCGAAAGCGAGACGTTGTGCATGGACACGCATGCTGGCACGCAGTCGGTCCCCGCGAACCTGTGCGATAGCTGCATTGGAGCTTCATTCTGTTATGGTCCATTTTGTTACACAGACAGCCCATTAAAAGAACATATTTCACATAGTTTTCTCTCAGCGTTTGCCTGCTTTTCACGCGAGAAACCGGTTGGGGGGAATCGATCGCGGCGACCGCGCGCAGTGTCCCAGCTTGCTGTACGTAGTAGATAAAGAGATAGCGTCTGTAAACCATTCTGTGCTTTCTGTTTGTCCAAGATTATTATTTTAAAGGTAAAATACTTCTGTCACTTCGAGAGTACTTGCAAAAATGTCCAGGATGGCTCCCGCGCAGTATCTTTATTTAGCGCCGATAGCCAAACCTGCGCGGAGCGCGCCGCGTTATCCCTCATACTACGCAAGTGAGGCGCTTCCGACACATGGCGACTCCGTAATTCCTCGCCCCCATAGAGTTTCCTACAAAAATTACTGTATGAAACTCTATTCTCGCCCCCAATACCAACCCTGTCGCTACAGTGTTGTTGTTAAAGTGACGGCCCCCGTCACTGTAGTGCTGAGGTTTAAGTGCCGGGCCCCGTCACTGTAGTCACTACCTAAGTAAATATACAAAAAAGCAGCGCACCACTTTAGTTCAGATCGAAACACAACGCCAGTGCGCTGTCCACTGTACCGAATGTGGCCGCTTCTGACAGGAATATTACTGGCTTTACTTTGAGTTATTAATTGGCTGTCTCCTTGAGGTTGAGAATGTTTAGAAAAATATCTGTGCCAACCGCCGTATTGAGGTCCCTCGTGTCTTGCCTAACTCCTTTTGTGCTTTGGAAAGTGGATGAGAATGCCAAAGAAAAGTTATACTCACCTCCAGCGAAATGTAGCAATGCGTACATCTTTTTTTTTCATTTGCATTTCGGCAAACTGTCTGCCATTCCGTGCGCATAATGTCGTTCTCTCTTATAAAAGCTCCGAAATGCGAACTTGGGGCTTGGTGTTAAAGCTCAGGTCACCTTTGATAAATACCTTGCGCCCTCTTGTCTACGCAGCATCATAAGAATACAGCGTCGACCTCGGTATCGAATGCCTAGCGAACAACCTTTACGTCCATGTAGGAACTAGACCGAAGCGTGCAGTATCACTGCACCGCTTTCTTTTGCTTATTTTCTCGCCTCGGGTCACGTTGCAACTTTTGCTTCTCCTTTGACTTCCGCCTCCCCAGGCGCACTGTTGCCTTCCAATAAACGGAGAATTCAGGATGACAGAAGGAATCCCGACCACCGCAGCTTCCAGACGAGAAAATTGCTGCTTTTCGGTAATTACCTTCCTTCAATTAGAAGTTGGGTGTACGTTTCGATGGCTAAAAAAGGTTTTTCTTTGTCTCGCCGGCAGAATAATTCTGTCGCCACATACCGCGACCTCAGCGAAGTAACACTGAAGAACTGGAAAAGCAGGTGAGGGAAAATAAAGGAACTGAATCAACAAGTTCTGTAATATATTTTATGTTATGTTTAAATTTCTCGAGAGCCGAGGACGATAAAGCAGACGAACAACGACCGGAGTAAAACACACCGTTAGGCATCAAACTATGTGCGCCGTGCTTTTAGTTATAGCTCGCAACAAAGACGTGCATGAATATATGCCACCGTTGCATTACCGGCCGCACGAAAAATACGATTGAGAATAAAACGATTCAAAAAGCAGTGCCAGGCTCTACAACTTAGGTAAACTCGTCAAATTCAGTGCTGCTCAGTTTATTTTATGAGGAAATAACTTCCTTACCTTTCTTTTCTTTCCGCTTTGAGCTTTCACTCCTGATTATAGAACAAAATGAATTCAAGACTGCATTGTCAGAAGCAATGGCGATGAAATTGACAAATTAAATTCTAAAAGGGCAAGTCAGGCCGCGAAGAACAATGCCCTTAGGCAAGAGCTCCGCCCGCTATGGTGACAAAGACAAAATATAAAGGTAATTAGAGCTTCAACGTATTGCAGGCGCTTTTTCTAAAGCCAGGTTCCTTAAAGGAAGGAAGGCTAATCTGGAGAGTTTTCTTTTCGTCCTATTCTAGTAAAAAACCACCTTGTCTTTTATTTGATTTCTTTTCAGGTATTTGTCGGCTTCCTGCTCCCATTTGTAGTGCGATTCGAGGAAACTTTTGACAAGGCAGGCGGTGCACGAAAGCAAGAGGAACAACTAAATTGAAGTGAACTGTGAATTTTCCTGTCGCTTTCTTTATCTTCAAACGGTAAGACGTCGGATGAAGTGAGAAGCAAGATGGGTGTTCCTATAGCGTCCACTTCGTCGATGAAAGCACCCTGACCTTGGTGCAGTCAGAGCGAAGGACCTCTTTTCTTTTTTTGCCAATTTGGACATGTGACCGGAACGCAAGAAATAGTGGCTGTATGATGACTTCAAACTAAAGAAAAACGTAACAAAGCAAGTGAGGAATCGACGCGCTTGTTTGAGATATTCGTACATAAGAAGGTTAAGAAGCACCAAATGTGTGTGTCATCTGTGTTCTTCTGATATCCTGTTTCTCACGCGCTAAGCCTTTTGCCTCCATCAAGAAGGAATGTTCGACGTTCTTTCGCACTCAAGGGCGCAATATATATAGTTGATAAGCTACATCTTTCTTAAATGTCGTGGAGCATAGACTGATTACGTATATCTTCACGAGCACGGATTAATGCATAATTCGTTAGCGGCCATCCGATACACTCTAGCGCTGAGCTGCAGTGATGGTTGCTCTTCAGAGTTACGTTCAGGCACACTGCGCCCCAATTGCTGTTATTATGCTTTGTTCATTCCCTGGCTCTAAAGCATTGCAGTGCCAGGCGCTGTTTATTGGTGAGTTTTCGTGCATCAAAGGGAGAAAATGGGAGCATGCGATCAAAAGAAAGTTTACAAAGTGAGGTCACTTGCAGTGCGGCGCTTATTTCTTTTAGGCCTGATCGCACTAAAATGGCAGAAATATGGTAGTTTGTTTTGTAAGCTATAATTCCACTGGTATCGGACAGAGCGCTGTCCTTTGTACCAAATAGTAGTTGCAGTGGCAAGCATATTGAAAAGCAAAGAAAACATGTTCATGGTTAGGTGGGCATGCATTTTATGAGCGAGACAGCTACGTTCCAAGCTTCTTTTACTAATTTTGGGCAAACCGCCCAATTTTTGGACAGTACCTCCTGGTGAGTGGGCGCTATTTGTTTAGAACAAATAACGTCAATACGACCCATCACTATCAATGTTACTGTCTATAGCAGCCAGGACACACTAACGGATACCAGAAATGAGCTGTCAAAATTCAATACGAGTAGCAAGTTTCGTAGGCTTCTGTAGGCCTCACGGAATATTGTTCGACAAAGTAATAATAGCGAATGCATCTTCATTCCGCGTAATCCCGTACATACAAGGTAGATCCCAAAGTTAAGGTCTACAATTGTTTGAGAACTACAAAGTAAGTTGTCATCAACATTTAATACTTTTTAAGGCTTGAACATTTGTCTATTAAAAAAAAATATAATTGCGGTCGATGAATTTTTATAGGTGCTATGGCAGTTTTTGTACGCCTATGTCACACCTGCTTGCCGCCATGTCGTTGAGGAAGCGCTGGACTTCATCTTTTACCTCGTAATCAACGCTGAAGCGCCTTCCAAAGTACCTCCTTTGGGGCCTGTAAGGTACTTTCAGTTTCAGCTTCAGTTTCAGCTTCAGTTTATTATTCTTTAAATACAATGCATTGGTAAGATACAATATAGAGACTTTGAAATAAATAAATAAATAAATAAATAAATAAATAAATATGTCCTTTCAAGTTAGGAAACAAGTTCATTCCCGATCCCAGCCCGGCGAAAGTGGATGTCCACCTAAGCTTTTGAAACCACCACTACAACTGCTTAGGAGGGTATTCAATGCTTTATTGCTTTAGAGTAATGGTAGTAATGGAAGTAATGGCAATTTTGACGGCACGCGGCCACTGGTCGTGTTGCCATTTTTTTTCCTTTTGCCGCTCCTCGTATTCACGCTGCTCCTGGGAAGTCCTAAGCATGCGTTGCCTACCCATACCGGCGTTGTAACAACAATGAAATCAGTTGCTAGGCTGCTTCTTCTATGTGCGAAACGCTAGTGACGTAACTCTCCACGTCGTAAGCTCGAGTTGCCGCGCCGGGTTGCGCAACAGTAATCTTTACTGGGAAACGTATGTGGGGAGTGCTAGGTGCTTCGCATTGTTATCATCAGCGCCTTATCATCAATTATGTAGCTCGGATGCTTTTGTGTTTGTTCTTTATTGAAACGAATGCTGTTCTTTATGTTGTATATGTGATTCCAAAGAATGTATGCCGTTTTCACTTCGCTTTGCTTGTTGCATAATTGAAGACAGCTTCACCTCCACCGCGGGGTGGCCCGGTATTGCACTATCTCCGGTGTCGACCCACGCATTCCTGTCTACGCACCGTGATACCGACGTAAGCCGACCAGGGAAACGCATGCCCGGTATTGAAGTATCTCAGGGATCGGCGCACACACTCCTGTCGCCTATGCGGAGATAAGCCAGCGAGGGTGCCCCCTCTGGAAACGCACGTGGGGGTGCATACGGGGGCTAGAGGTAAACAGTTTCGCTGTAATACCGCTTTACGATCCCAAAACACAGTTGGCATGACTTTGCAGTGAGACTGTGCGTCACAGAAGACGTGAATTTTCGTGGCTTCAGCGAAGTGGAATGCCGCCACTCTTGTGATTGCTGTTTGGTATTAGATGTAGAGTGGAGAACCCAGGATTCTTAACCCGTAACAACTGAATTCTAGAAGTTGTCCTTTTCGTCTGCAAAGCGCCGAAGGAATTCACTGCAAGAGTCTACGCATGGCCATTTGGTGGTCTGCTGTGAGCATTCGCGGCACCCATCTTGCACAAACCTTCCTACACGTCACCTTTACAGGCAAAATCCTATCTATTGTGCTCTAAAAAACCTCAGGAACCAAAATTTAAAGATAAGAGAGCATGATCTTATGATCTTATGATCATGACACATGATCTGTTCCTGCTTTGGCGATTGTCTCGTCGGAAATTGAAAGTCTCCAGCTTCTTTCTTGGTCATGCAGTTCCAGTGTTGCCACTTGGGAACTCTCTACATCACTTGCGGATATTTTTGACATTCATTCACGATTCTGTGCACACTTTCGTTAATAGCCGTTGAATGTTGATAGGTTGAGCGCCCTTTGCGTTGAAAAACCGAATAACTGCGCGAACTTCGCACCTGTCGGTAGCGGTGAGTGAGAGGGCCATTACAAATGGCTGCCACGCCAAGCCTCAGCGTCCACCCAGGGGGCTGGTTGGCGGCTCGTTTGGGAGAAGGAGAAGTAACGAACACAGCAGTAGGGTGAACAGCCGTTCCAGCGGTTTCCCCTGCGATCCAATCGCTTTGGAGACTTTACTATATTGAGGTTACCCTCACATAATACCGCCTCTTAGGTATCTCTAACGCACAGAAACTAAAGCACGGAAACTGCTAACTGTGGAAGGGATCAAGCTAGATATCGCAAGGTCAGCAGGCTGCTGGCCTGAATCATGAGCAAGAACACCGCAAACTCGCAAATACACAGCGAGACGCCGGCAATGCTTGCTTCATTGATCTTTTTGGCAATACATCGCAGCAAACGGGAACGTCAACCCAGCATGGTATCGTTATAACACTTGACGCGCAGGCGCAGTGCTCTAAGAGGTGGACATATCTGCCGTTGAATCTACCGGAATCACTGGCTGCACGGCACCGTTATCAGGCGAAAAATTGCTCTAAGCCATCGTCCGGTATACGGGCAAGGGTCTGTGCAATCGAACGTAATAGAAGCGAGGCTACACTGAAGATATACCGTTGGCGACGGTAATTTGTCAAACGACCCCAGCGAGGGCTTGGGCAACTTGGAGGAGAGCGCAACAAGTCAGCTCCTAAGCCGGTCGTTGACTCGCCCTGCCCACCGACGCTATATGCGTATGCCGACGCGTACGTCACCCAATAAATCCGTTGTGTGTAATCGACGCGTAATCTGTAGGCAGATCTTCTCTTTCTTTTCTTACACTTGCCATGGTTGCAACAACGAGTGAAAAAAATCGTTCTTGCGTAGTCTCCTTATGTCAAACTAAAACAGATACAGTATTGTAATAAAGAACTTCAATACCCCCTCATTGCGGCAATTCTTTCTGGGAACGCGTCGGTGTAAAACCGATTTGTACAATATTCTGACAAATGTCGACTAACCACTGCCTACGCCAGTCTTTACAGACGACAGGCCTGTCTAGAGTTGTTGTCGCTTCTCCTTCTCGGGCACAAAGGCACAAAAAAGTGAGCGAGGGGGAGGCCTATGGTAGAGACAAATTGCATGCATGGCAATGCACCACCCTATGGGCAAAAGAAAAAAAAAACATTTATTACAAAGGGCGCCGCCGGTATTCTCGGACCAGTTTTCTTTCGGACTATGTAGCTATCAAGCTAGATGCAGTAGTATGATGACGACTGAATGACGGCAATGGTACGGTTATACTGAATGACGAAGAACATATGACGACGATGGTGTGACGGCATAGGCGTGACGACCACGGGAATATGAAGGTGGAATGAAGACGATGCAATCAACACAATGGAACGAGAACGACGACGCGTCGACAGACGCCTGAGGACAATAACATGACAACAGTGGGATACAACAACGTGACCACTATGACAAAGTGATGACGATTGCACGAACATGATGGCATGATGGCGGGACATGACGGCTGAAATATGACGGCGTGATGACGATGCTATGACAACATAGTGATTGCGGCGTAATCACTTAGTGATTACGCCGCTATGACTATGGAGACGGCGTAAGGATGACGATGACTTGACAATGAAGAATAGACTCGCATTCGTAGCTTAGTGGCTTTGGTATTGCGATGCTAAGCACGAGGTCGTGAGATCAAATCCCGGCAGCGGCGGCTGCATCTCGATGGGGGAGAAATGCAAGAACGCCAGTGTACCGTGCATTGGGTGCACGCTAAAGAACCCCAGAACCTCAATTCAAGGCATTGTATGCACAATTTCAGAGCGCACCATTCTCCACGTAATCAATTTTTTTGTTGAACATTGATAGATAAGGCATGCTATACAGTCATCCCTTAACTGTCTCATCAGCACAGCTTCGATTATTTCTCTGCAACACTTGATCTCGCTCCCACCTACGACTGAACTTGCATTTAGATTTGATTTGCAAAGGCAATCCCTGCAATGAATAGAAAGATGACCCTCATTCTTGCTTTGAACTTTGCAGTAGCGTACTAGAGGTACATTAAGGCACCGTTCCGTTTTGTCGACATACCTTTTTTCACAAGAGGGCGGGATATGATATATGATAGCTTGCTTTCATTGAACCTACTTATGTTTATGTTTTTCAGTGCATCCAGAGGGCTTAAATTTTACACGGATGTGTAATAAGGAAGCTTTCACTCTCATTCAAACTTTCCTGCTAAGGCGTGAAAGTTTCAGAGGCACCGAAAACATCAATTTAACACCTGCGCGTTGACAGCACTTTTTTCAATTCATGTGACAGCTGATGAATATATGATAAACTAACCATTTTTGCCTGTGCTATCAGATTGTCTTTTGTTCTGAATTCGAGCGCAGATGTTCCTGATTCGTTTTCGCATCCCTTCGGCTACGAACCCAGGCACATATTCTGGAAAGCCTGCTCGCTTCAGACGCTCTGTAAGCTACGAAAAAATAACGTCAAATATATATATATATATATGGCGACATGACTTATTCAGAACGTTTGTGCAACATAATTATGCAATACTTCACTTGATCAAATTCGAACGCCTGTATTGCAAGGTAACAGTGGGTTATCAGCTGTGGCTCATAACCCCAGCATACATGATCGCTAAAAATAAAGAAAACATTCAGATCTAAATACTTGATCACTTCATTGACAAGTAGTTCGAATGTTAGTTCTAGAGCCACTGAAACGTGCTTAAACGCACTTAAAATGTTAGGCACTTTCTGCTAAAAACAAAGGGAAGTGCAGCCTAAAATTATTCATAGATGACCTACAAATGTAAAAAAGACATCAGAAGATTGCAAGCCTGTA
This sequence comes from Dermacentor andersoni, assembly GCF_023375885.2. Lineage (NCBI taxonomy): Eukaryota > Metazoa > Arthropoda > Arachnida > Ixodida > Ixodidae > Dermacentor > Dermacentor andersoni. The sequence goes on from NC_092818.1 coordinate 135,724,763, forward strand.
GTGTACTTAAGAGAAGCCTATCCAGCTGGCTTAATATAGTTCACTAAGTACCGGTGCCACGTATGAGCCAACACAGATTCTTCGCTTCAGTAAAAGGGCGTGGGAATTTCAGCGAACATAGGAGCAAGTCAAACAGAAGGACACTCAATATAAGAAATCACCAAGAAATACACGGACAGCGTTCTTAAAGGCAACCGCTCCAAAAAATCCTGTAACCTCCGTTCCATGACCGCGTACGTCAGCGAAAAACCATTTTGCAATGCATAACCTGCTCTTCCAAATTGCCAGTCTGAGTGACGAACAAAGAGCCGTTTGAAATAGAGTTTCATTGATTGATTGATTCATTCATTCTGTGGATACATTTCAAACGGCTGCACGAACTCTTGTCTATTTGTTACGATCAATACTTAAAACTAGCCCTAATATAGCGATCATTACAGCAAATCAAATGAGTCAAAGCGTAGACTTCAAATAACCAAACGCACTTCTCTACTCGCAGAATATATTACAAGTTATTCAAGATTTCCTTGCGAACCGTCAAACTAGAAGCATTACGTTAATATCTGTCCTTGTTTTTTCCCCTCAAAGCTGTTGACAAAGCTGTTGACTTGGCAAATCAAGTTATACTGTTGAAAAACAGACGCGTGTGATGACTACACGTGTATGTTATTCTATGCGGAGACATAGCCGTTTGGTATAAACTGAACGCTAGCAGCCTTTTTCTGCAACGCCATTCCGCCTTGGGAAAAAGTACACGACAAACTTTCCGTGGCCATCAGTTCGCTAACACGATTTGACTGGGCCTCTACTTCGTCTGCGGGCGGCGACTTATGATACGAACCGTAATAGCTGAACGGGAAACTTTACAGAGGTCCAACTGCACTTGCATTTTTCCCCTGAGCAATCTTTTATGTCCCTCGAAAGCGTTTTGCCCCAACTTTTTTGACTGCGCAGGCCTTCAGCCGAAAGCGTTCTTCAGGGACTACACGGCCGGCCTCGTCGCTCCCTGTTCCAGCACTGTGGTGCCACTGTACAGTCTTGTGCCCCACAAGTGCTCCACTCGGTAGTTGCTGAGTGTAGTGCACTCCACACACAACGCTGCGCACACTGAGCAAGGGACCATTCAGAAACATCCAATGTTCAGCGAGGGACCACTTGTTTTCAGCCGTCCCCTGGGGGCTGCAACACAACCGGGCATCAAATTTATTGCCATTTTGTTCATTGTGAACTCCAGCTACTTTAAACTGGATGTAATGAAGTTAAAGTTAGAAAATTGACTTGCGTTAGCTGATATGGTCTCTGTGCTTAACTTGCGCTAAGCCCTGCTTCATCCGATAGATTCTGTTCGTCGTGAAGCGAAGCAGCAGCGCATGAAAGCTTGGTGTTCGAGCCTCTCAGGGAGGCTTGGTTACTCGCGCTACTGAAAAGCAGCAAACTTCTGCCGTTACGAATTTTAAAAGGGGAGATTCCTTTGCCCTACCTCCCGTGTGTGGCATGGATGCTGCTGCTGCTGTTGTCTGGTATCGGGTAGTCGGAAGGCATCTCGGTGGATATAGAATTTGGTATGGAGGATATATTTAGTTTTGTTATTTCTTAACATGCTTTCAGGACCCGAAGGCACAACAGAAAGGAGTGGGAGAATATATCATTATGTGCATTAATCCACCACGGAATATCGCAAGGGACCTTCTAAAGGTAATCTTGAATTTTTCGGTGTCGGCGATGGCGACGACGGTGGCAAGAAGGGCGTTTCATTCGGGGCACTAGTGTTTGGCACGAAAGAGAGAGAGAGAGAGGAAAGGAAGGGACTGGCACGATAGACTCGTGCTAAAAATTAGCAAAATAAATTTTGAGAAGCACTTTGAAATGGAGGTCACATTAAGAAGATAAGTAGCTAGGGGGCAGAATTTTTTAAAACACGGTTGTTAGGATAAAGTTTGTAAAAAGAATGTGATGTGAAGATTCGCGTTGTAGAAAGAGGTCAGGTAAATTTAAGGTTCTTTTCTTTGAGGTACCACTAAAATGACGACAGTAAATTATAAAATGAAGCGAGTGGCTCGATTCTGGGCAGATTCAAGGGCTTAGGTTAGGATTATTTGAGACGGGTCTCAAATTGCTCATGTGTGCCCTAATTTAGGAAGGAGAAGCGTTTGAAACAGAGCTATCATAAGCGAAGATATTGTGCACGAAAAGCTGCGATGCAGGCAGCCAAACGCGCAGTTGGTGTTCTCAATCACGTGTTAGTCACATGGATATCTGGATAGGTTATCAGTAACATTAAAGAAAAGGTATTTGTAGCAGTTTACGATAGACAGTGCAGTTATATTTGAATGTAGGTGTACGAAGTCGAATGACGGAAAATCCGCTTACTTTTATACTTGTTATAGTGTTTCGTTGCATAAGCCAATTCATACACCAGTCTGATATACTGTTAAGAACACGTTGAATTTCCTTGGAATCTGTGCTGTTAGTAATGTTGTGGCAGTCGTCAGAAAGTATCCTAATTTTTGAGGAAGAAACGTAGTTATGGAGGTAATAAAGTTACATAAGAAAAGCAATGTATGGTCCTCGTAGGGCACAAGATGTCATTGCGATAGTGTCATAGGAAGAGTTTTTAACTGTTGCGTACTTGTGTCGGTTAGACAAGAAATACTTAATCCGTGCTAATACTTTGTCATCTGTGTTATGTTGGCTGAGTTTGTATAGTAATAAATTGGTCGAAACGGAGTTGAAGTCCTTCGCAAGATCTAAGAAAATTATTATGATGACGACGACGATGATGATATAACCTAAGGAAATGCTGCCAGTTTCAAAATAAAGATTGGCGTCGGTGAACAAGTCCTCAGTAAAGCATAGGAGCTGTGCCTCACACAAAAACAACGTCGACGAACGCTTACAAACAAATTTGACTCTAGAAATCTAACTAGATGAGAGTACAATATATTCTCAAAGATTCTGCAGGGGATGCTCGTCAAAGAACATCCCATGCAGAACGAGCGTCACCTCATTTATGTACAGGAACCGCCTTCCCGACCTTCCATTCACTTTGCAAAGCAGATGTCTGTAAAGATTGCTGAAAAAGTTTCGGCAATATCAGCGATGAGTACAATTTGGTACATTCCAACTTTTCAGATGTAGTTAGGTTGGAGCCAGCGGACGATGATATTGTTAGGTATCCAATCTTTCTTTACACAACAACTTCGCGCATGACTATTGGGTTCTTCAGTGAAAAAGCAAAGTTTTGTAATGGAGGAAAAAAGCAGGGGTAGTTCTTCGAAAATATGTTGCAACTATAGCTTTAAAAATGAGCATCATTGGTTATGTGGAATAGAGGCATTGAAATTGATTAATTGGATGTGCTTACATTTAAAGCCAGTGATTGCGCTCCAAAACTTACGAGCGCTAGAGCGCAGCAGTAAAGGAAGGATTTTAATAAAATTATTCTTTTGCTAGTAATGAAGACGTAATAATATGGCGGTATGATAAGTAACGTTCTACAATATTCGTTAGCTTAGTACTTCAGAATACACGTTTCTCAGTGTTACGTACTCAATTTAGCGTGCTGTTAAACCAGGGTGAGCGGTAATTGGACAGTATTTTGATTTTTAGAATGTAGCTCTCTATTAAAGACAACCGCTTGTTTTTACAAACCGTTCAGACGTGATTCACTGAGTGGTGTTCGAAAGCTGCGGAACAGCTGTTAATAAAGATGTCTAATTCGTTTGGTTCAACTTGATGTCTCTTTCACTGTAATGCTGAATAACCTCCAGTTTCTTCCTCGTGGTAACCTGTATCCGTAAGGCTGAAGTTAATTAGTCAGTGATCACTTGCAGCAGTCATGAATGCTATAGAAGAAACAAAATCGTGAACTGTAGTAAGAACGAAGTCTACGATGTTAGCAATGGTGTCAGTAGTGCGTTATGTGTGTGCTGAAAAGAAGAACCAGCAAATGGGCTTATATAACTCCTGTACACTAATTGGCAAAGTATTGCCCTTAGGCGCACCTCCTGCGCTGAGTAATAGAAATAATGTTAGCATGAAACGAATACATAATGTTGGCTTATGTAAATCTCTAGAGAGCACAGAATTCTTAACAGAATAGCGTGTTATATACAGCGACTTCATGGATTTACTTTGCTTACTATAGTCTAGCCATTTCGTGTGTACCGCCAGGTGTGCGCCTTTTCTTGGCACGTCTCCGAAATGGGTATGTGTCATTGTGACACAAGAGACATAAAAGCTCACAATTACGGTGCATAAACATAGCTATCACACCAGATTACACGTTGTACAGGATGAAAGAACCACAGATGTACTTATCGCCGTTAGTTGTATCAGAGTCTTTCTACGTTTCTTTTTTCTGGTGACGAAACTGCTGCCTCAGGTTCATATAGAGCCAGCGCCCGCCGCTGGATGCGTAACTGTGCGTGAGAGAGCATGCGAACGCCGCTACCGCCGTGGTTGTGTGTAGGGCAGCCCCGCTATTCTAGCTTTTTAAGCTTCCGCAAACACCGCTTTACTTTCACGCAACTTCTTTTAACATTCCACATGCATCAGCAACTGCCTGAGTGCGTCTTTTGCCATGAAATCAGCGCCCACAAAGAAAAAGAAGAATAGCCGCTCAAAACATACAACTTGCTGCGATCTGTCATGAGAAAAAAATTATAGAAATTGACGTGCCAGAACCACGATATGATTATGAGGCACAGCGTAGTGGGGGACTCCGGATTAATTTTGATCCCCTGGGGTCCTCTAATGTGCACCTAAACTCTAAATAAACGGGTGTTCTTGCATTTTGGCCCCAACGAAATGCGGCCGCCGTGGCCGGGCGGCCTCAGTCCAGATTCGTTTCACAGCGCCGTCCATTTGAACGCTTCGATTTGTTCTACATTTTAATGTTTGCCTGAAATTAAACACTGCGCATTCGCAACACAGCGCCAGCAGTGCCATTTGTAAACAGATGCAAACATTTGGGCTGTTGCACACCAACTAACTCGTAAGCAAGCGCGAACTCTCGATGGCGCATATCACCAGATTGTTCGCCACGCAAGCACAGATGATGACTTTCTGTTAAACCGTGAGTATTATTCTATCAGGAGATCAAAACAATGAAATAGTTACTGCAAGGGCTGCTTCCGTAATAATGGCTTCGTTTAATGACAAAGAACAAGAAACTGAGCTGATCCATGCGCTTCAGATTGCTCGGCAAATAGATGCTATTTCTTAACGATATTTAGGTAGGATAAATGTAAGACAAACCTTACAACTAAATGTCTTCGGTGCGGCTTTTAGTATAGGATTAAGGCGAGCGTGAAGTTTTAAGACCTCTACAGTTGAAGCTGTATTGTAATTAGGTGATTATATCAGCAAGCAATTGTTTATAACCACCAGTAAGCCCAGTACTTATTCACGTTGCTCGCGATTTCGACGCAGGAATGACGAGACTAGGTATTTTCGTTCCTAATGTGCAACTATTCGCAAGAGGTTAAAATATTCCAATCACCAGTCCTGATATCTTTATCATGGTCGAAAAAATCGAGAAAAAGGAAACACTCTTATAATTCAATTAGAAAAAAATATAACACGTGTTGGTGCAAAAACATCATACAAGCATAGTCATTTATTTATTATGTAACATAAGTGGCATACAGGCAACACAAAGTGTCCGGTCACGAATGCTCCACCATTCACAATGCAAGAAGTTTGTTAAAAGCACGGCAGTAATATAAGAAGCATAAAGAAAGAACATTCAAACATGGGAGATATGCATTGAAGCGCCGGAAACACCAGACAACTAATGGGAATAAATACAAAATGGAAAAATCGATTGTTTCTATACACAAGAACGCGTAAAACACAAGTATTTCATAACAAATGGCAAAAGCTTCACCTTAAACAAACACGAGTACCCACAGCACCAATACCGCACCCGACGATGTGCCCGACGATTCACGTGGTCGTTTGCACATGGGTTGAACTGTCAATAAGCGAGACCGAGGTTTGGGCTTGGTGAGATACGCTGGAAGGCCTTCAAAAATCCTTGTGGTGGCGTTAGGCCCCGGCGTCGGCTGTTCACGCCCCAGAAACACGGCGTCGCAGATTATATCGATATTGTAGCCACTGAGGATGCCCGAGGTGGCGAAGTGTTCCGTGCACAAACGCGCATATTTGCATTGAAAGTTAAAACCACCACTTTCCAGCCGCGGTATGGCCAGGTTCCATTTCTCGCGCTGCTCCTTGTCACTCGGTAAACAAAACCTTTTCGGTCGTTCCCTTGCAGCCAGAACGGCACCCCCGGCATGTAACACGTGTTCGACATGCTCGTCCCCCGCCACTTGGCCTGAACAGTCCAGAACTCTACAAATAGCGCCTCACATGCCCTGAACGCACCGTTTCAATCAGTTGGTCTCGCACCGCTCAAGCGTTTCGGTACGCGAAAGATACCCTCTGAGGCACGGTGGCTCCACGTCGCGCCAGCTTTGAGCAGCGTATGAACTTCCCCCATAGCGTGATGGTGGAGTTTCGTGACCTGAGAACATGGAACGACTCTGGTTGTATATAGTATTTGTGTAACTGCTCCATTAAGCCTTTGCTTCTTAGAGACCTCAACATTTTTATTGCGTCTGCATTTTTCTTTTGGGGATCGTGCGTGCTCGAAACCTTCCTGCGAGCCATCCTTTTTTTTTCACAGCCTGCAACCTGCATACTTAAAACATCGTCTAAGTTACGACTGCTGAAGCTTAGAAGAACTGAAAGTTGAGCAAGTTGTTAGACAGTCACGTCAGTGAAAGTCACGCAGGAAAAACATGAATCTACTTCGCTCCTACTTGTGTCCTTGATTGCACGTCTTTCTTCCAGTAACATGCATGACTGCTTAAGTTTGTACGAAGCAGCCGCGCCATAGTTCTCGTAGCATATCTTTAATGCGAATAGTTTTTTTATATTGTTTCGCGTGTTCTTGTGGTGGTCGGTGGTGGTGGGACTTTCATCAGCGAGATAAATGGCGCCGAAGCAAAGGACACGTACTGTCGCGCAACTAAATTGCTGAGCGCGTTCTTCCGCATGGAAAGATTCTACGATAATAGCTGGCGTTCATCTCTGAACTTCAAACATTAGAGCTCTTCGAGACGCATGACCTGTGGGGCATGTGAAGGTTTGGATACTGTGGTGCAGCGCTTGCGACGGACAGCCCTCCTCGTCCCGCCAGCCTCTCTTCGTGTGGAGCTAAGGAAAAAGGTCCGGTGGAAGAGGAAGATGACAGTCGCCTTCCACATCGGCGTTCACACTCCTCGGAGCCACCACACAGAACACGAATCAGCTGGTATGTATCGCCACCTGTACTTCCGGGGCAGATGTGTGGGTCAGGGCTTTTGTTCACTGCTGAATTATGCTATGAAAAAATAAAACACACGCCTTTAAATACTGGTCCGAAACACGCGATACCACTTAGTCAGACACAATGACATCACCGACCACTACCACCTAGGCAGGCAGATATTGTCCTCACCTCAGCTCAAGCTGAACCGTCGCCAGGCAGTCGTCTGGCGACAACTGCAGCCACAAATCTTCCCCAGTCCGGAGAGATTGCGGCACATTTTCCCCGCGCAATACCCGCGTGCTCTCTGCAAGTTATGTCAGCCAACTAGAGCGACGCTGTCACACATGTTGTGTGAGTGTCCGGTTATATGAGCGAAAATGGCAGTAGCAACGGAGGGTCTTTAGTCGAAGTATGCCGTCAGTATGCGCAGCTACAACCTCAAGACGCAGGAGTGGACAGTCCAGCAGGAACGAGATGCGGCGACAAGGCAAGGCCTCGAAGTCCCCTCATGGGAGACCTGAGCTCGGGTCGTTAGTCTTTGCCGGATTTACAATGAAGTTGTTTCCATCCAACCATACGCCTTTAAAGCCATTGGTCATATCATACATCAAATAGCTACCCAGAATTGTTCGGCTATTCGCTTCCACTGGCAGTTTTGAGGTTTCCGCGCAATATTTTTTTTACTTATCTATATTCAGTTTCGTTAATGGGCGCAGGTTACGATAGGAACGCAAATTTGATGTACCACCTTGTACATATTCCTTATCCTTCGTATGCTTTTTGGAATTATGTTTACTCGCTTAAATAACGGAAATCCACTTTTGTAAAGGGGTTTCCTTAGCATGCTACCTAATGCAAACAAGGGGTAAGGCGTGCGGACACGGACACAAGAGAAGAGGAAAACACGAACTCCACTTCTCTTCTGTCCGTGTCTGCACACCTTACCCCTTCTTTGCGTTATGATTCGTTGCCAACTAGCTCAGCTATCTGTCGTTCTAAGGCTACATAACTTACACATTATGCCACAGCGTTCTATGAAAAAAAATTTAGTGAGTATATTTATTTTGGTATCACCTTGTGCTTAGAATACTTATCTAGAAGCCTGTCCTGCAAAGTCGGGTATCTTAAGCAATGTTTATAACATGACACCGCGTTAATCACACTTGTCACGGAAAGAAAGATTGCTGCGCAGGAATATAAATAAATATGCATAACACGCGCCACTATAGAGGTGTTCTATAGCGTTGAGAAGCTTTTTATACGCTGTAGCGCTGGGCTTTATCACATACCAGGCCATGCGTCCCAGCTAACGTTAGCCATGTCCTGAAGGATTAAAAAATTAGAAGAAACACAGTGAGAGATACAATTAAAACACCACAAGCGTTCTGTCAACAGAACACCGTAGGTCTTCAATCGGATCTTGCACCAAGTTTCTTAATTTTTTTTTTTTCGTTTAACAACATGGCTAACGTTACCTGGGACACACTATATATCGCATCTGCTGTAGCGTTGTGCCATCAGATTGTTCAGGCTTCGAAGATGTAGAAGTAGAGCCCCCTGTCACGCATCGCATGTCTAATTTGAGTTTACGTTCCTATGGAAAATTCAATGGAGCGTAACCTGGCGAACAATCGCCAAGCTAACACTGTTGTAATAGTACTCGTGTCACAAATTAAATGGCTTTCAGTCTGCACTCTATAGACTTCTCTTCAGAAGATGGAAATTCAGATATTGATTAGACATTTTTTTTTCATCATGGAAGAAAGTACGACTGAGCAATGTCAGCCCTACATTTCTCCATGCTTTGGCGTAATTGTCGCTACAGCTTCAAAAGCACACCACCGCCACTTGTCACAAATGCCGAGTTTTGATGCAACGGTGCGGTATTCTCTGTTCTCCCCAGACGCACTCGCACTCTCTTGGGCGGCTCGTTCGGCTGACCCTGGGAATTAGCATGTGTTTGCCAGAACCACGTGGCCCTCGGGTTAGGCTTCTGGTCGTTTTACGAGCTCACTCGTTGACGCGTGGTGCACTCAGTCGAGTGCGGCTGAGTCCCAAATTGCACCCCGCCGAAAATGAGCCTGGCTCAAAATGAGCTCGAATGGTTGCGCCGGCGGCGCGTAATTAAAACTGCGGGAGCAGGCGCAGTTCGTGCTTTCAAGGCACGAGAACTTGGCATTCCCTTCAGTCGGTATGCCCCTCGCCGAACTTGCGCGTTGACAAAAGGAGGAGTTGGCCGCTGTCTTGCTTCTTGTAGAACTTCAGCGCACACGTATCTAGCTAGTAGTGTCCCGTCTCACGAGTGCAATGTGTCGCTTTTAGCCGGCGATCGTTTTTCGCCGCATTATAAGTGTTACAGCTGTCGCTAGGCGCAAGAAGCGCATAGTGTATCCGAAATTTCCCGGAAGTTGTCACCGATTCTAAAGCGGTAGTACCTTCCCTAATATGGTTCGGCAACTTCTGGTGTGCAGAGTACGCGTTCGGTACAACAGTTTGCCGCCTTCTCGACGTAAGGCATGCTGCAAGCAACCCCGATGTCTGAAAGTCTCCCGAATTCCAAACCTTGGCGCGCAGCTCAGACGAGAAGATGCACCGCGGCGCGTTGCATTCCCCATGCGGGCCTCGCGTTTCGTACTACCCGAAACCGGTATTCTCGACATGGAGGGCGCTGTTGACCGGCGTTTCAGCAGCGCTGCCTGGCCAGCGCATCAAGCTTATCGAAATCACTCTCAAGATGACCACTGATGTAACACCCGAAATTTGCTGCAGAGATGAGATGAAGGGCAATGAAAGTCTACAGCACCATTAGCTCCTCGAGAAGAGGGCAACCGGATGAAAAATGTTTGCCCATGTGACCTAATCCATGCAGGCTTGGCGCCGTCTTGTACGCCGCGATGACGTAGTTTTCATGACACAGTGTACGATGACTCATTCTGCGAGAGAGCGAGCGAAAAACCGCTTTTTCTTTAAAAAGGTATTTTACTGTAACATATTATTTTTGCAAGAACAACGCAAATTTCTAGCTTAAAACGCATTCACTTTGCCATGTTGCTGAGTAACTTCATAAGGTTTCATTTTCAGCCACTGAAGGCGTCCTCGGCACTAAGACCTGCGAGCAGGAAAAATACATAGTTAATAAAGATTAAGTTGCCATTCCATTCACGGAGAAAAAATTCCCCACCGGTAAAAGTAAAATCAAGGCCCGGACTTCATAACGCGAGGGGAATAATGCACTCTTCGTCCCGCAGCAATGTTGAGAATTTGCTGGTTTACATTGTATGAATAGATTTATGCATCGGAATAGGATGAACGTCTGAATATGATATCATTTTTTGATAAAGAAGGATTATATCAAAAGCTGTGCTTTAAAGCGTAGTAATTTTCAATTATAAATATTTTGTTTTCGTTGCATATTAGACCACTCTCGAACAAACAATTAAATAAAAACGCGCCGGTTATTGCTTTCGTGGGCTACACAATACTCTTACGCTCGCTGAAATAGTAAACTTCAGTTAGGAAAATCTCAATGAGGAGGTAAGCGAAAACAATAGCGCTGTATAGCAGAGAAGTAACTTATCAGCATAAAGCAGGCGTTTCATACAATGTTTAGTGCAAGTTGACAAGATGTGTTGAAGCTTATATTAGTTAAGGAGGTCTCGAGCCAGAACAAAAAACAACATAGTAAGATAACATGCACTAAGTTTTTCTTGTTTTTATAGTAACTGACACCCTTATGCTGCTTTATATATATATATATATATATATATATACATATATATGGAACTTCTAATGTGTTTTTTTTTTTCAGAGTACTCTAGACAGATTTGTAGCCGACGTTGTCAAATGCGCACACGAATTCTTTCTAGGTGCTGAATTAAACAAAAACTACAATAACTAGCCACGACAAGTAAATCCTGCACCGTCATGTCGTCTTCGGAGGAAGCGAGATGAAAGGAGACGCAATAAACAGCGCCTCGTAGAGGGCGCCTGCAGGAAGCCGCTCGTTGTCAATGCCGCCGGCCTTGGAGCAACGTGAAATGTTATTTTGTGCCCCGCTGCCGAGCTGTTTGAAAAAGAGGGCGGTTGATGCGAGTGGTGAGGACGTCATTAAAAGAAGAAATAAAGAATAAAAATGGAACGCATAAAAATATGAGCAAAAAATAAAGGCTTTCGTCGGCATGAGCACTGAAACCGCTGAAGGAAAGAATTTCGCAGCGAAAGCACCCTAGTGTACCGGTGGGAAATGCTGCCACTTTAGTGCTCAACCCTATCTTTATTAACTTTGTATCCTTTCCTTTATGGACTTTTTCTCCTGTTGAGCTCGAAGAAGCTCATAATTCTTGTTTGTTTCTTGTGCACTTTGTTTCCTTGCTGTTTTCTTAACCTCTGAACAGGAATTCAACAAAACAAAGTTCAAGGCGGCAAAGTCTCCACGATCCAACAGTGTGGTACCTCTGGAGCATCTGTAAAGGGGTGTAGCTGTAAGTTCGATAATTTACCTTCCTTTTTGTACTCCGCTTGCCCTTTTTCCCTTTTGTAAACCTTGCTGTACATATTTTTGCGCTGTTTCAGTCCAAGCTGTTCACCCCAGTACATGGGTTGCCATTTTAGATTATCGACACTCGTTACACTTGCATTAGACACAAGGTCTGGTCTCTAAGTCCCTGTCTGACAACACGCATCGCAATATATATATATATATATATATATATATATATATATATATATATATATATATATTGCTGGAAGCACGCATCAATCACGCGCAATCAGTAGTATTACATATATAGGCGCCGCACATCCCGTACCCTCACCTCATATTATATATATATATATATATTAACAATGAAAGAAATTCTAGGTGGTTTGATGCAAGTCACTACGGCGAGGTGCGTTTTCTCTTACTCGTACAGTGCTTCAATGTCAGGCCTAATTTCAGCAGGTATGGCAACTGCTTCGATAAAATAACACATAGTTATCTATGCAATAGAAAGAAATATTTTGTGGTCTGCTAAGCAGATTACTTTGGCAATCATAATTGGGCCTGGGCCTTCTGGGGGAAGTTCACTTTTCTGCTTTACAGGAAACCTCCTCTCTCGATGCTTACTACATTGAATGCAACGAGGTTGTATACTGTCACATACCCCACCTAACTGACATGCAGAAGTAATTCTCTCATACAAGTCAAGATGGGACAAAAGAAGAAGAAAAAAAACAACGGCGAAATTCCTACTCAATGCGTTCCTAGTCAATGTGGATTTCTACATCACTTAAGAGGAAGCTTTAGCTCGGGCCCAACTCCGACGTGGCCTATTCAAATACATGTAAAACGCAAAAACGTTTTTATGAGATAACCCCTGCACCGATTTTGATGAAATTCGCTGCATTTGAAAGAGAAAGTTAAATTGTAGTGACTGCTGGAAGCAGAATTTGGATTTTGGGCTTGAATTTTCTTAAAACGATTTTCTAATATTTGACCGTTTGAAAAAAAAATAGAAGCACGAAGTTTACAAATTCATAGCTCTGCATCAAGGACTGATATCGAGGTTCTGTAAACAGCATCCATTAGGTCATTCAAAGCGAAAAAATTCAATGTGTGATTTTACATCTTACGGGAATTCGTTACGTTGGTTACAACGGTTTTGCAAAAGTTGTATTTCCCTATGATTCAATTTTTTTATATTCATGTGTAACATATCAATTTTGTCCGCTTTAGATGTACTATCAGATGCAATTCACAGAATTGTTTCATCATTTTTAGTGGTTCAGTTACAGAGTTGTAAACTTGATAGTGCGTTCTTTGAACATTTTCAATTTTTTCCAATTTTTACTAAAAAATTGACGACCTAACTCAAAAATTCGAAACCCACAGTCACTAGATTTTAAGTTTGTCTTTTAAATTCAACAAACCACGTTAAATTTGGTGCAGTGGTTGCCGAGAAATACGAATTCTCCTTTTACAAGTATTTAGATAGGAGCACCCGAGCTAAAGCTTCCTCTTAAAGTCCCTGTCGCTGAAGAAAGTCTAACATCGATTCATGCTTCAAAAGGATTCTTGCAAAGGCAACCCACTGTTTTTATTCAATGTAAACATTTTATTGTACCGTTCACCAATTCCGAGAATTAAAGATCCTAAGCAAACTATGCTTTCATTTCCATGGCATTGGCTGCGAAACATTGCGAAAGCGAAGGCGAGTTTTAACTAGCACTTTCTAAAACAACCGCTGACCATTAAATGAATGAATGAATGAATGTTAGTCAAGATATCGAACGCCCTAATGATCTACACCATGCACTGTCACAATCACGGAGCAACGCACCAAGTTTTAGAACGTTAGTCGGTTCGTTTGTCAGTTTATGTACACTTCACAAGTCGGAGGGCCCTTCTCATTATCACTATTCTGTAACTGGCTTCTATTTTAGCTTCATCTGCTTCCTTAGAACTCTCAGCATGATGGAACATATGCAACCGTAGTCATTCATTATGACACTCAGCTTTTCCTGGTACTCAGCAGATCAGGGGAGATATTTTGTAAGAGTCGGCCTAGCGGTCGTGTCAATTTTGTCCTCTGTGGAAGTTCTGATTGGCTGAGCTGGGCTGCGCGTCTGCAGCAGCGAGACACCACAGCCAATAAGCACTTAAGGAGCAGACGAATTGGACATGCGCACTATGTCAATTTTGTCCTCTGTGGAAGTTCTGATTGGCTAAGCTGGGCTGCGCGTCTGCAGCAGCGAGACACCACAGCCAATAAGCACTTAAGGAGCAGACGAATTGGACATGCGCACTATGTCAATTTTGTCCTCTGTGGAAGTTCTGATTGGCTGAGCTGGGCTGCGCGTCTGCAGCAGCGAGACACCACAGCCAATAAGCACTTAAGGAGCAGACGAATTGGACATGCGCACTATGTCAATTTTGTCCTCTGTGGAAGTTCTGATTGGCTGAGCTGGGCTGCGCGTCTGCAGCAGCGAGACACCACAGCCAATAAGCACTTAAGGAGCAGACGAATTGGACATGCGCACTAGGTGGACTCTTACAGAGTACCTCCCCAGGATGTGCACGTAACGCTTAGGAACTACAGCTACTCCCATTACTCCCTTGAGTTTGAAATCATTGTGTTACTCCTTTCATTTCTGTTGTATCATGAGCAATTACCGAATGACAGTTCCTACGACCACACAATCATGCGCTTGCAATTATTCTTATTCATTTAATGCTAATATTCAGATTGCCCCAAGGCAACCAGGTATTAATTCATGTGAACAATTCAAGGTTCATTGCGGCGTATTTAAAGACACAGATGACTAGCACGTCGGCGTCCCACATGACGGTCGCGGCTCGACATTTTGGCGTGTCGTTTACAGTAATGCGTGGTGCATGTTGGCCGTAGTTGCCTCACGGCTGGTGAGCTCGCAAAAGAAGATCTTGCAGCATTTGGAATAAATATGAGCTCGGCTTCTTCCAACTCCGCCTTGTTCAGCGTAGTTTCCAGTAGTAGTTATGTTTTTACCATGGCGCGGTTTCTGGGACACCGCCACATCCACCGAGGAAACTGGGGCGCCTCCGCAGGGAGATAACTGCCGCAGCCATTGCCAAACAGCCCTGGCCGTAAAAAATAAAGGGGCTGGGAGAGCTCCGTCTTTTATAGTCTCGGCAATGCGAGATATGCGCTCTACGCACACGAGGTTATGGGATGGCATTTCTTTTCTCTTTTTTTATCCACAATGGCACTTTGCGTGGCAAAGAGCACACTTTGCTTTTTTTTAACGTTTAGCACACGAAGCACTGAAGCTTCTCTCGCTTCTGAGTCGCAGCGTCCCCACTCGCATGGGGAAGCTGTCAAAAAATATAACTTGCCCGGTGAATAAATTAGCAAAACTTTTTTGAGCCAGCGTAGCAGATAGCGAATGACCTTCAGCACCACCGTAAGGACAGGATGAAGCAGATTGGCACAAAATGACGATCACCGGTTTGTCTGAGAGATACACGTGCTCCTTTATGCTCTGAAAGTCGTATGCTTAAACGTCTAGGGTATTTTAGTGCTGCTAATTATCTTGCTGGAAGGCTTTCAATAAATTCCGTTTCGGCATGTGACTCTTCTTCCGCATTCCATTACCCTCGCGTAATTTTCGGTTGGAAAACCGAAAGCATGGAGAAGGGCTCATTTTTAGATAGGTAATTTCAAGAGTTTGCGTATTTGCTCGGTTTGAAGAGCTGTTGTTGTCGTGGTCGTTGTTGTTGTGTAGAATGAGAGTGTTTACGCCGAGCGGTTTGCTGAGATCTGGCTTGAAATTATGTCACTTGAAATGAACATAAACTATATTTAAGAAAGAAAGAAATTATAATTATTGCCTATACACTATCTAAAACATCGTGGCTGTGCGGGAAACACAAGATACTTTTTCTTGTCGCTACGCATTGTTCGTATAGGGTTCTTAAAACAATACCACATGGTACGGCCCTCTGCGCATCACAGCCCGCATCACTGGCACACCCGGCAGAGAAGTGTACGCTTAAAAAGCTGGCGAGCACCCGAGCATCGGGCAGAAGCGTAGTAGTTTAAGCCACCAACACTATAAAGCATCACTTACACCGAACTGTCGTAGAGGAAGCAGGACTTTAAGGTTCCCAAGCA
The DNA here is from genome assembly GCF_023375885.2 of Dermacentor andersoni. Lineage (NCBI taxonomy): Eukaryota > Metazoa > Arthropoda > Arachnida > Ixodida > Ixodidae > Dermacentor > Dermacentor andersoni. The sequence goes on from NC_092818.1 coordinate 135,740,714, forward strand.
ATCCGGCAACCTCGATATCGGGAGTGAAAACGCCCAGCCCACACCACATCAAACGCTCAGAGATTCACGCTAGACACTCGTAACCATCGGGTGCTTTTGTAATACGCTTAAAGCTCGCGAAGGCGTCCGGACTTTTGTAAAGGGTCTGACTGCTTGACAGTCTAGTTTGGTTCTGTTTAATCTTCATTATCAGTTTTCGATACTCTGCTCCTCCTCTTGTGGATTCGCTGTAAGCATCTTGTTCTTAACGAACGCGGGTAATGTAGCCCACTTGCTATGGGTGGTGGTAACAACTTTATTGAGATTCTGCTCAGTTATCTGGCAGGCCCGAGTCCTAGGATGGCCCCTCACGAGGAGCGACCCTTTCGGCCCAGGCAACGAGGGCTTTTTGTAGTTTTTCATCCGGCGTTCTGAGCAGCTCCTCCCACGTCTGTTGTGAAGGAGCTGGCAGGAGCGACCTGGGAGGGGGTAAGCCCTCGCACACCCAAAGAATGTGGTTTTGGGTAGCCAACGTTTGATTTGTGCAGTTTTGACATATTGGGGGTTCCATTGCCCGTTGGTAATTATGGCTAGCCATTGTGGGCTGGGGAACGACTTAGTTTGGATTCGACGCAGGATTGAGGCTTGCGCTCGCGTGAGGCTTGCGTTTGGAGGCGGGTAGATTCGCCTTTTTTGCTTGTAGTAGTTTGTTATCTCGTAGTATGCCGTCGGTGCCTCATCCATGGGATCCGAGTCTGAGGGGCACACCTCCCGGTTGATTAGACCTCGGGCTACCCAGTGCGCCTCCTCATTCCCTTGATTCCCCGAATGGGCAGGGACCCATACGAGTTCAACAGAATTTTAATATGTAAAGTCCCGTAGGACTCGCTATACTTTCATAGTAGCTGGTCACTTTAAACTGAATCTTCTCACCACGGATACACTGTACAAAAACTATGCAGATCTATCGCACATGTTGGATTCTATGGGAAGGGAAGCTTAAGTGGTTCATTACATGTTTACATGTAACGGCGATATGTACAATTCGACGATGACGGCTGTGCGCCCAGAAACGTACGACCCGTATCAAGAATATTTATGGTTTCTTCTACGCTTTGTGTCACAGTGGGACATACCCATCCTAGAGGATTGGTAAAGAACGGGCACGCCCCAAATGGTGCGTACCAAATGGCTAAATCAAAAACAGTAAACTATAGAATCGGTGAAATATGACTCACAAGTCCATTATTAGATGAGTGTACTTTAGACATATCTGTGAGCCAACGTTATATGTTCAGGTATAATGTAGAAAATTTAATTGTTTTGCTACGCAGAATAGATATGTATGCAGTTGGTCAGCAGACAAGGGTTATTAAAGTCCCTTCGCAGGTACTTTCATATACTCTTTGTACATAGGTCCACAAATATATCCGCCAAGATATCCAGGCATCCATGCCAAACCCGGTATAGTAGGCCAAAGGAAATTTGGCTTTAAAATATTCACTAGAAGAGTGCTTCTTGATGGTCACGTGCTGCTTTTCTTGCGTATGTACATAAATCTTGCGTCTGTACGCAAGAAAATGAATTTCGAGGGTGGCAAGGTAATGCTACCGACCTACTTAGCATTGCATTCCTCAATGACTACGTACCCGACGCAGGCTGTTTGTAGAGGCTCTTGGAATGACGCGTAGGAGGAACTGCGGGATAGATAAAAAATAATGTGTGCTCTAATAAAAAAAAGAATTATAAAGTGCGAAAGAACTACGGGTAAGTGAAAGTTACCAACATCATGAAAATGGAGTCGTGCAGCTTTGTCACAAATCTTACTTAACTGCCCACCGGCAGCCTTACTTTTAACCTACAAGTTGAGGTTAGGCGTTGATTCTCAGCACCCCGTCGACTCGTAGCTTTTCAGGGTGCACAAAACGTGCCTGTCTAGCCAAAGCTAGCGCGGCAGGTTTCTGAAGCCTCGCACCAAAATAGAACCTGCACATTGAATATTTTTGCGTCTGGCAGTACAAATAGCTGTTGGAAAGAGCCTTCCGCGATACGCCTGCGATGGAGCGAGTGCAACACCGAGGTTGCAGTAAGATCTCTTTCAGGGGAGCAGACAAATGACATACGGAGCGTCTTTCTTTTGCGGGCACTTATCACAGTCTGGCTGCTTAAAGGTCTTTTCATGGACTACCTACCTTAAGAAAAAAAAAACACAATAAAGCTGGCCTTCACGAATCCTTGCGTAAATGCAGTCGCCGGTTACTTCACTCCGTATCCATGCAGTGCGACAAATATTTTATAGCAAGGAGCCCGGCAAACGCAGACTGCCTTGCATCCGCTTAGGCATTCGAGTAAGGTGACGAATTTTTATTTTTGCCCGTTTCGCAGCACCGATCCTCCAGGGGTGCATTACGTAGGAGGCAGAGAGGTGACGAGGAAAAAATTTGAATGGCTCCTCAAACTTTTAAGTACACTCAGGGATATTCATCACCATTATGGAATGAAATCCAGGCTAAAATGAGTGAAAACGTTCAAAAGTACTGCTCATAGCGTTTTTTGCCCTTGCTCATTTTCTCTTGCCTTCTCACAGTTACTTTTTTCTTTCGACGCGTTATCTCCAGGAACAAAGAAAATAAATACCAATTTCGAGCTAGAACTTCATATTTTTACCTTGTATGACTTGGGAAATGTAACGTGAGAAATTTCAAGTGCCTGTGAAAGCCATAAGGACATTTTTCTATTTGTGCTTCCGACGTGGGCGCTGTTAATTGCTATAGCACCGCTGATTGTGTCTCCTATAGCGCACTAAGCTAGCCTTAGACACTTAAGGCGACCACTTTTCCCAGCCAGGAAATATGGTATGTCCCGTGCCTCTGTACACACACCAATTTCATCAAAGGGAACACTTGACCGCATAGCCTGCGACCCGCAGCAGGCGCTTATAGAGCCACCACCACAGTGACTGCGAGAAGCTTTAGACATTCTAGCATAAACAACTTGAGCGGGTTTGAGGCTTTCTTTAGAAAAACCATAGCCATGCGTTGGCATTCGCAGTTCTTCCGGCCACCGATATCTGCCTGCAGTAGCTGTCGAATCTTTTCTAGCAGCCTGTCAGCCAAACAAAGCTGACGCGAAGCGCAAGCCGCGTACTCATGCACTCCGTTGGCTTCCTGCCGTGGTGGCGTAGTGGCTCATCCGTTGCGCTGTTGAGTCCGAAGGCGCGGGATCGAACCCCTATCGGGGTGGACACATTTCAATGCAGGCGAAATGCAGAAACGCCCACGTACTATGAACTAGGTGCGTACACGTTAAAGAAACCCAGGTGTTAAAAATAATGCGGGCTTCCTCACTATGGCAAGCCTCGTAATAATAGCCTGGTATTGACATGTAAAAACCTTAGAACTAAACTAATTACAACCGGGAAAATTACGACATAAGGCGAATGGACTTAGGCATGCACCTGGAATTGTATGACGGAGCATGGCGGTGAAATGTGTGAGGCGAAAGCTCCGCCTTTAAGGGTGGAACGCGCTAGCATTTAGAGACCCCTGATTGATTCTCACCCTTCCCGGCAACTGCAGCTTATGTAACCGTAACGTTTAGCGGGAGACGCTAACGGTGAACGCTAAGTAAGAAGAGAATCTTTCTGGTAGAAACGCGGCCTCTTGTGTGGGTCGATCTCCTTTATTTTATTCCACTTTTAATATTTCAGTCTGAGAAGAAATAACATAAAAGAAATGCACTGTCGGTGTTTCTTTTTCATTACATGTGTTTTTGGGCTACCATCCTCAAAATTTCAAGAAATAACTTTGTAAAGAATGAAAGACCACCTATGAGCCACTTTAGTGGTAGAAGAGTGGTTGGGTATGCGTAGTTCAGAATTTAGTTTGAAATTTCGTTTGCCGAAATGACGTCCGACGCTGCATGCCAAGCGCGTACGCCGGATTTTCTGCGACAGGGGGTCCTTAACGCAATCGCGTTAAAAAGCATACCAGATAGCTAGAAGTAGCGGATCCAACGTACTTCAGGCTGGTATCTCTAGCATGCAGCTATCTTCACCACTCTCCATACCGGAACTCAATTAACAACCAAAAAGGATTTGTGGAGATTCCAATTTTGAAAAAGAATTATTGAAGTACTGACTCTTCTGCGCAGCAGTAGTTACTCGGTGTTTTGCTTCGCCCCGAGATGCCGTCTCCCCGTGTTGTTAAAGCAATGACCCAAGATCTTCAGCGAAACTCTAAACTTTGCTGGCACGTTCTGCCAAAACTGGCAACATCTTTTTTATTGAGTATGGTGGTTAAGATAAACATTATTTTTGATGAGTATTTCCATATTAGCTCACCTGTATTTCAAATCTTGCCCGTTTTCGCAAGTTTCTCTATCACGTGAGTCATACCCACACGGAATATAGAACAAGAAGACAAAACGAACATTGTCGACTTGTGAGGGCCGTCCCTGTCAGCCAACCACCTGCGCTAATGCAACTCACGTCGCTCGCTGGGTGCTGGAGGACGCCTGTTCGTCATAATTCTCCTCTACGTCTACTGATCAATCACCATCAACAATTGCATTGACTCAGGTGGTAGTCGGAGTGAAATATGAAAACATGGCCCTCAAGACCGTGCGATGGTTGATCTACGTACGTAGCGTGAAACACTTCCCACCACATGCTGCAACCCGTCTGAATGGTAGGCCCTCTAACGACTGTCCCATCTGTATTCACTGCTGCCGCATTGGCCACTTGCTCGTCACTACCGCAACCGATGGCCACCTCCGACATACAACTGTGCTTATTCCCATAACTATCTATACATACTTCTTTCTATGTCCCTCGCCATGAAACTACTCCCACTTATGCACATGCTCCAAACCTTCGCAATGGCCGATCACTTGCGCCCCGACGTCTTCAGTCTCATTTGCTTCAACTCCATCGCTTCCCTTCGGCTTCCATTTCCACTCACACCAGACCAGAAATCTAGGGACTGCAGTTTCTACAGATGAAACTGCGACGAAGACCTTGCCCTCTTGGCCTCTGCTCACTTTAACCACCAGCGAAAGCCTTCTTGAAGTTGTCGTTGAACCACTGCTGTCACTGCACTGATCGACACAGGTGCCCTCATCACCATTATCAGTGCTGCCATCCGACGACGAATCAAATAGCTCCTTACTCCTACACCACCACGACAAAAAGAGAAAGAGACATTTATTAGGTCAGAAAAGACAAGTCGCCCGCATTGCATATGGCGGCACTGTTCCTGTCGTGGGCATATGTACAGTACGCTTCAGAATTGCTGACCCCCACAGAGCTGTAGACTTCACCGTGTTTGCTCATTGCCTACATGGTCTAACTTTCGGCCTTGATTTCCTGTCCGCATATTCAGCTTTTACTGACGGCTCTGCCGACGCCCTCTTCCTTAGGCTGCCGATTCTTTGGAAACTTATGATGCAACTCCCGACTGCTTAAGCCACATCAGCTTCGCTCGACTGCCGCCAATATCACTACCATATATCTAACGGTCGTCTTGCATGCCCGTTTGTGGTGGAAAGTACCTCATTATTCTACTGACCGACATTGCACTACAGTATGACGTCATCCGGGCCTCACACGGTTGTGGATATCACGGCCAACCGGACTTTCATCACTGTCGTTAACTTCGGTTTGAGGAAGAAAATTGCGCTCCAAGAAGTTTTGCTTGCCGAACATGAACATTTATATGACACCAACGTGGCGACATGTTCACCCGATGATTTAGCGAATCTACCAGGCCTCCAAGTATGCCTTTGGTTCTGATCACAATATTAAAAATATGATTGTGGCAGACATATTACCAGGACATCACGAACACCTCTATAGTGTTTTGTCTTCCTGCAGGCATGTTTTCGACTTTGCCGATCGTCTCCTTAAGTGCGACGCCTCGCTGTCCAGCATCATATTAATACTGGTGATGCTGCTCCTATTGACCGAAGGCCATATCGAGTATCTCTAACGAAACGCCAGGTAATTCAAACTAAAGCTAACAAGATGCTTGATGAAAGCATAATTTAGTCTTCTTTGAGCTCTTGGGCGTCGCCGGGGGTGTTTGTTTTGAAGGTTGGAGCTTGTCGCTTCTGCATCGGTTTCTGCCATCTGAGCAAAGTGATTAAGAAAGGAGTATACCCGCTACCACGAATAGACGATGCGTTTGAGTGTCTCTACAATGCCAACTACATCTCTATTGACCTTCGATCTAGATACTGGCAGACTGAAGTCAAGGTTACGGACAGAGAAAAAAGAAAACCGCGTTTATAACACCAGATCGTCTTCTCCAATTCAAAGTGATGCCCGCCCTTTGGATCATGCTACGCTCCAGTAAACTTTGAGCGTACACTGGACTTCCTGCTTCAATGTTTTATAGGGCGCATATACCTGTGCTGCATCGACAACGTCACCCGCCGTCGTTGCTTAGTGGATATTGTGTTGGGTTGCTAGGCACGAGGTCGCGGGATCTAATCGCGGCCACAGCGGCCACATTACGATGGGGACGAAATGCGAAAACACCCGTGTACTTAGATTTAGGCGCACGTTAAAGAACCCCAGGTGGTCAAAATTTGCGGAGTACCTCACCGCTGCGTGCCTTACAATCAGATCGGGGTTTTGGCACGTAAAACCTGAATTAAATTTTTTTTAATCGATGACGTCATTGTATGAATCGTCACTTACAGCGCATACATAGACGAGGGACAAAAAGGACGACGAAGACAAGCGCAAGTATATTTCTAGTTCGTCGGGCACCGCTAACACAGCGCTTCTCTTCGTCGTCCTTTTTGTCCCTCGTCTAATGTATGCGCTTAAAGTGCCGATTGATACCATGGAATACCAACTAGCCCGTACCCAAAGCTTGACGTCATTGTCTCTCGCTGTTTAATTCTATATGTCGTTTTGGCGCCGCCAAATTACGGTTCTTGGGCCATCTTGTCGACATTATGGAGTACAATCTGGTACAGACTAAATTACTGCTGCCCCATACTTTACAGCGCCGAAATCAGCCGCAGACGTTCAATGTTTTGTTGGGCCATGCTCTTATTTCCCCCGCTTTATCCAGGATTGTGCAGCTATTGGTCGAACCCTCACAGACCTTTTGAAGAAAGGCGTTGAGTTATCCGCCACGCGTGGGATAGTTACAGCGTGTGCGGGCAATGATTCCCCACGACAGCTCGGTAGCCACAACATTAGTACCCCCCCCCCCCCCCCCAACACCCTCTACGAATCAAAAAAGAGTTGCAGATTTGCTCGAAAGACGAAGCATCGATTGTGATAGAGAATTATTGGACACCAATACGAAGTAAGCGTGATAATTTCATTGGCCGTATAAGTTTGTAAACATTCGCTTACTAACTAAATTAATAATCACGGTGTCACGCGCGCACAGGCAAACATGAACGCATCTTACTCGATGGCCGCGGACACTCGCTGTCAGAACGCTGGCGTGAGCAAGAGCGGCAGCAGCAGCTAGCGAAGTGTCATTCCTGCTGCCTCTCGCTTAAACGGGAAGCTTCGAGAGCACAGCGCAAACGAAGCTGTCAGCCCTCGGTGCGCCTAGCCTGTGTGCCCATCACTGATCGCTTTCAAGATAGAGCCCGCGCCGCCGTGCTAGGCCGCCACAAGTGTAGAACGCCCCTCTCCCCCCCCCCCCCCCCCCCCCCCGTTGCTTTTCGCGCAGTGGAAGATGGCGCACTTTGTCCCCGCCTCCCCCCCTTGTGCGCGCCACCTTGCGTGAGACCAAGCCACGTTACTCGTCTCGTTCTCACACTTTTTCACTCGAACCCACAGCATACGGCGCGACCCATACGCGCTGCTATCGCACTTAGACTTTATACGGAACATCTGGGGTGTCCATGTAATTGCTATTGTAATGAAATGTTCAGCTTTGCAGTAGCGCATAACAGCAAAAAAAAGGAGACAAGCAGGCAAATAATAAATATATTACCAGTGGCCCTTTGCTTTCCCTGTAAGGAAGGAAGTCTCTGAGATGACCAGTCATTTCTTTCTTGCTTGCAGATACTGCTTAACTAATACTTTTACGTAAAGAGAGAGAAACTGAAATCAGTGAGCCCGCGTAAATACATCTCCTCTTGCAAGTGACATCATGATGGCCGTATGTCGATGTAGCTTCCAATCAAAGGCTAGGTAAACAAAACATAGTGACTTAGTATGAAGGTGTGAGTTGCGAACGAAACGGTGCTCTATTTATCGTCGCATAGTGTGATTTATTTCCCGCTTACGCACAGGAGTGTCATCGAAGTGCCCATCATACGTCTTAGAGGGGAAGAGAGGCTAACTCATGTGAAGAAACAACCATATGAGAAAGGATGTTCTTTCCTGTCTAGTCGTTTCTACACATCGATTTGCATCTCTTCCACTGTAAGATGTAAAAAGAACTATTCCTAGCAGCAAGTAGCGGTGGCCATCACATGCATATCAGCGCCGAAGGCGACAGTTGTTCGCAACGATACATGTGCAAGGGGCGGACAAACTGCTCGCATGTTCACTACGCCGCAAGCGTTAGTCGTTTCACGGAAGCGGAGGCAGTGCGAAAAGGCAGAGGCGTGCCAGTACGGAGTCGATACCTGTGAACCTACTTTACGAAATTGTCCATAGCACCGAATCACTAAGGTAGAACAAACTCTCTATCGAGGTAAAGATGGTATTGGTTTCTGACCGCAACGAGGACGCGGCAGCGACATTAGTACGAGTTTTAAAATGTGATGTTCGGGTGTTGAGCGTAACAAAAGTAATGCGCAATGCGCAAGCTCGTAATTTTATTTATTAGAATTTCTGCCACGGCCGTTCTTTCTTTTGAATGTGTAGGTGTAGCGCCTATACGTTCGCTCGAGGCAGGCGCCCGTTGTATTTTAGTAGAACAAGCTACAGACACAAGCAGCTGTAAGACAACTCATTGTTTGAAGAGCCTGGACATAACAACGCTGCGATGAATTCGAATACAGAACATGAACCGCACGATGGAGTTGTTGTCCGGCTTAACAGGAAGGCAGTGGAGTCAAGCCTGCACAACTTTCTCTGACAATTCTTTCGCACGGACGCTGACGCCGTTCAGGAAGCTTTTACCGCATTTGTTCACCTGTCGCACCAGGCGTCAAATACCTTTGGTTGATGATATATTGGCATAAGGCAGCAATAGGTACACAGGCCACGCTTCAGCGGGAAGATCTCTTTCGCTTTTTGGGGCAAAATGCATGCTCACACGCAGCTATGTGCGCGCCGGTTCCCATCCAGGGACAGAATTCTTTATATGCATCTTGCACGCTGCAACGTTCGGTACCTCTCCTAGTCTCCCTCGGAAGCATATTGCGATCGTAAAAAACAAGGACGGCGAATCGCGCCCAAGAATTGGAAAGCGATAAGAACATATTTTAAAGGGTAGTTACACGTTCAGCGATGCTTTTAAAATCGCTGCCATTAGATTTTCTGAAGCGATTTTCGGACATAGGGTGGCGCTATCGAACGTGCAATATACACGGGAACGTCATTTGCGCAGCGAGGCCTTGTCGACGTTTCTTTTTCTCAAAATGAGCGCTGAAGTTTCACGCAACAACTTACCGCCTGCAAGACATTGGCATTGATAAAAGAAAAAGACATGTACCGAATTCCCAGCGGAAAGTATGAAACCCGTATCATGGTAAAACTAGCCGGTATTCTTCAGTTTACTTATATTTCTTTTCTGTCACTGTTTTTATTCGTTCATTCATTATAAATGCTAGTTCAGTCGGTGGTTTATGGCGCAGAAGTAACCGAAACTATGGTCCGCCAGACACTAGGTTTAAAAAACAATTCCTAGTGGAGGACAAGCTTTTGAATTACTTTAGACTTCTCGAAAATTTTTCTTTCTAGAAATTAGAAACGTAACCTAGTTACTTTAGTGGGTCTTTTCGTTCCCTTTCGCTAGAAGCACAAACCTTCCCCTGACTGAGGATCTTATCGCTTGTGCAGTACTGTAAACAACATCTGATATGTACCGACATACACTGTAAATATACCATGCTCAGTGCTATAATGCGAAAATATATCTAACAAGTTATACATGTCCATAACCTTAAAAATCAATTTCGAAATCTGAACCAGATACAATGATGTACATACCAAAATGCAACAAAAGGAAGGAGAAATAGAGAAATAAGCGCACATTCTTTCTCAACAAAAAATAGAACGACGCTTGCTTATACTTAAGGTACAAGCTGTAATTATAATATGAATAATTAAAAAGTAAGATATTTTTTCGAACGTTCTAATTGTGACGTCTGCTTCACCTCTTTTAGCATACCATTACTTTGGTTTAGAACATATGGAATGTTACTTTTTTTATGCTTTGCAATCTGTAATTCATTCTTCGTTTCTAAAATTGAACCTCTTGTACGTGTCAAGGTAAGCTTCTTGAAATTTCTGGTAGTAGTCATCTATCTAACTTTATATGTGCGATTCCTTTCCTAAGTGTGTACAGTTCAGTAGTGCTAGAAAACCATATTATGAATTAAACTTAGTGCTTTCACGAGAACACAAGTTCTCAAGAGCTCGAATTGATTTAGTTTCTGAAGGAGTTAATTGTCAAAGTCAAAGGAGTTAATGGTGTGATATCTTTAGAGTGGTCGTACGCAAGACTAGGAAACAATATTTTATTAGGACTTAATCTCTGAATAATAAAGGTAGAATAATAAAGGTGATAAAGGCTTCAATACACTAGCTACAACCAATTCTAACTTGCGCTTCAAATATAGTTGACATGTACGTTCTAAAGTAAATATCAAATGAACATGCGCACCAAAAATTTGAAACAACTGACATGATGGACATGCGCTTGTAATTTAATGTTGAATTTGGTACTAATGCGAAGATACTCAGCTCTAAGTAATATGCATCTTATTCATGTACTACTCAATTGAAGTTCCATGCTCTTTTAGTTTTGGTTTTGTTTTTCTTGTGTTCTAGTAACGTCCCAAAGATAGAATTTAGAGAAAATATCACCGTATTTCTAAGATTCCGTAGGTTGTTCCTTCCGCACGAGTCTGTTCTGCAGAAAGTGTGTGTGTAGAGTTTGAAAACATCAACTAAGAGATACCATTCGTTGTCAATATCTTTATTGTCTTTCATTTACCTCTTCCTCCACAAAGAATGTACAATTTTCAAACGCTGTCCTTGAAAGGAAGTTTCGTGCTTTCAATGAAATTATTTGCAGTACCAGTGACCAACTTGCCCAGCAACTCATTATCAATTATTCCGACGTGGCTCAGAGCTCAGAATAGTCAAAACATTTTAGGCTACAATTTACACTTGGTTTAGTATTACGACTATGTTCAGATGGCAGTCCCTTTGTGAATCTGAGGCCTGTAGAACGCCTGAACAAGTCGCTGTAAACGAAACCTTTTTCGCATATTTGTTCCTGATTGCTCGATGAGCCGCTGTGCCCCGCTCATAGTAGGGCAGTAAACGTAGAAAAGTGGTGAAGCAGCTTTAGAGTTCCTTCCACTGTGCTGCACCTACTCTTCGTCACGCGAGCTTGTTTGTTGTTCATTCATCTCTGGGTACTTCTCTAACACGCTCACATTTTTCTAGGAAGTATTACAACCACTTCAGCAGAAGCTCACGTGGTGTTTGTTTTCTTGAATTCGGTTAATGTGCACTTCCGTTGTGCTGGGAAAGAGTTTCAGGGCTCATAAATAAAGGTATTGGAATCAAATGTAGAAAGTCACAAAAAGAAAGCTTCAGCGCAATGATACCTTTAGTCCCACGGAATACAAATCGTACGCAGGAGAGAATTCAAGGCTCATTTCTGAGCCGATTCGCGGATTTAGCCTAGCTGTGTAAATACCAGCAGCTTATAAAAAAAAAAACGTAGCTCGTGTATGCTGCTTCATTAAAATATAGACACAAAGTGGAGTCCAAGAGGGACAATTGAAACGTTTTAACCTTGAGTAACGGATACGTTTTTTGCTACGGAAGCTTTATTGGGCGTTTCAAAGAAAATCAGATAATTTGTATGGTTTAAGTTCACCTAAGTATAAACTGTCTTGCTGTGGCTACGTGCCCTACTTCAACAGCCGTATAGGGTTAGCTAAGCACAGCCTGCACTTGTCACAATAAATTATGAAGGCCGATATTCTTTGAAAAGTAGGGCAGTTTGTCGCGTGAGATTGCAGGTGTCTACAGATGGAGATTGTTCCTTTAATGAGACGTCTTTCAAAATACCAAGCACGGGTTCTCGGGACAGCGACTATGCCTTGCAATAACGTTGTGAAGACAGCGTTGATACATATGTCTCCGCTCCCTTTATGTGCATGTCTCTTATGGCTTTTTACATGCGGCCTGTACTTAGTCAATCGCCTCGCAAAGTTCATCGTGTTGCACTTGCACATCGAGTATCTTTGTAGCCCCATGGCATTCACGCGCAAGTGCCTGCACGGCACCATTTGTACACTGCTCGTGGAAACTACAGTGAGACACGTGGCCACGCCCAACCTCGGGAAAGAAATAGAGTACCAAATTTACAAATAGGGAATGCACGTCAAAGATAAAGAAATGACGATTCGCCGCGGCAGATATTTAGATGTGCTGATAAAACCTGGAAACTTGAAGGCATGTGGTCGGTGCACATGCTCATAACTCCGGATGTCGCTGACAGAGGCCCTTATTCCAACAGGACGGTAATCATTCCATGATAACAATGACCGTATTCCTGTAATATGAGAGTAAAAGCCTATGTTTTGTGCGAAACACGGTAGGACAGTGGCAAGAGTGTAGGGACAGCTCGAATCACAAATAAGGCGAAACGAAATAGGACCAGGTAGCCTGGCCATGGCATGCCTGCTGATATTCCTTTTACCGCTTTTCCATGTCTCTTCAGATCGACTATTTCTTTGGGACATTTTACTATACCGGCAACGTGCTCATATTGAGTTACAGTAAACCGAATTCCCGCCTCGTTACTGTAGGTGAACATCAAACGTTTAATCACATCCAAACCTCCGTTGTCTTCCTTCAGCCGATCAGTTTTGCAGTAAATAATTCGTTTCCTGCCCACGCCCCGATACCACAACGTTGTTTTAACGTGGTTTTCGCGCTGTTAGGCATAAGCGTGACTTTGTTCTGAAACCGAAGGATGTTGTGGAACATTAAATGTCATAAAAAAACGCCAATTCGTTCAGTATTAAAATTTCTATTTGTGTCCTTGACGGTTTGCAGAAAAGAGCCAATGTTTAAACGGGATAGCGGACAGACTAGAAGCAACACAATGGGCGTGATGTGGCGGAGGAAGCCAGAAAATTTACAAGCCTAGGCACGCTTGCATTCACTTTAGCATGTGTTAAATTTTTTTTTCGGTATTCTGCGGTTCCGAAATGAGAAGCGGCGCCAGGTTTTGTTCCTACTGAAAGCCGAATCCATCCGTAACGTTGCGATACGTACGATCTTTATAACATGTAAAATTCTGAAGCTCCCTTCTGCCAATGTTCGTTCTTCGGGCCCGTGAGGTACATTGAATAAATAAATAAATAAATAAATAAATAAATAAATAAATAAATAAATAAATAAATAAATAAATAAATAAATAAATAAATACACAAATAAATATCCCTCGCTATTTGTTGCCCACGCATCTGCTTCATCGTTCTCTTCAACGCGGGCAGCTGCCGCTTCAAGCAAAGTTTAATTTCATCACTGTAGCGTGCAGCCGGCGTCTTATGCTCCTTCGCTAACGACGCGAAAGCAGTTTGCTTATTAGGGAGGCGCGGGTGCACAGTTTGATTATGATAAATTTATCTGACTCAGCGCAATATGCTGTGGCGCAATTGTTTTAATTTCGTTTTCACTACGGTATCGCGATGATGGAATTTAATCAGTGAAAAATGAAGCCGTGGTAGCACATTTAGAGTGCGTATGTGTTGCAGGGCGTGTATGTGTTGGTGCAGTTCAGAAAAACATGCGTTAGACAAGATGCATCATCACGTATAATAAACCCCGACTAAGCAAAGCTTGTGAGCATTGTCAGTGGCAATTAAAACGTAACGTCAAAAGGAACAACTCGTGACCAAAGTTTTGCACGTTGGGCTTGTTGGTATATCATGACCGAGGCAAAAGGCGTAGCGCATCCGAAACAGGACAACAAAAAGGACACAGACGGCACACACATTTAGCGCCAAATGTGTGTTTAGTCTGTGTGCTTGTTTTGTCCTGTTTCGGGTGCGTTACGCCTTTTGCTTCCGTCGGGACAGCTCTTCTTCGTTATTAAATGCAAGAAATAAGCAGCTTAGTTACTGACACGGCTGGCTATCCCAAAATTATAGACAACGAAAATAAAGAACACAGTTCAATGCCTATAAGCAAATAGTAAAACACTAATAGAGCAAGTTCGTGGAACACCGAGAAGCAGACGACCAGAGCACAGCGCTGAACAGACGCCTTCTGGTGCAACCGCAGTGTGCCGGTAACGATTACAGGTTATCAGACTTGAATTTATCGAAACGTTATATTTGAGAAATGGCTGTCCCGTGGTACATGTTGGGACAAAGAGTAAGCTAAGCTCGAGATGTAAATCGATATGCTAACGGAGTAGATAATCCGCATTTCCTGTAGATACGTCGCATTACATCAATCTAAAATCATCTCATTGCGCTCGCAACCTTATTGCAGACGGCACGGGCACAAATGGTAGAAGCAGGGCTTCAGACAAACACTGCTTCTGCCTTAGTGTCGTTACCACAAGATTGGTTTCCTCGTAAGCAAACATGTTTGAGATCATGGCGCTCTTTCTCATAGCTTACGCTGCACGCACATTTACACAGCACATCTGCGCATGTTCGCTTTTAAGATCCTATAAACCCAAAGCCACGGTTTCCGGAAAAGCGAGTTCCGAGGAACACGAAGAATAAAGCACAAGGAGAGAGTGCTCCGATAAGAGAGAAATAAGCCGATTATAAGACGGCCCAGCAGTAGAGAACTCGAAGCGCAAGCACAATTCACAATACTGCAGGTTCTTCGCGAACTGCCACAAGAAACTCCACGGGATTTACGGACTTTAAAGTAGGACACAAATGCCACTGGTCTGGAAACACAGAAAAAGAATCTTCTCGCAACAGAGCAGCGCGCCACTTCGAAGGGCCTCCGCCTGGGCTTGTCCGCTAACAGAATGGCGCAGTTTAGTCGAAGCGCAGGAGCGATCCTGTTGCTTTCATGACGGGAACATTATTTATTTATTTATTTATTTACTTATTTATTTATTTACTTATTATAGACACTGTGATCTTAACGCAAGATCTTCGCAGAATGGTACAAATACAGCAATAAACAATGGCACGCACAATCAAGCACAATCTTTAGAAAAAAAGATCGGGAAGGTAAATTATCAAAAATAGGCAATAGAAAAGGTCATGATAGAAGCTGAAATTCAAAATATGTTAGTAAATGATGCGTTACAATTTGTTCTGAAAGGTTATTCCGGTCTATTATTGTTCCTGAGAAAATAAGAATACTAAAGCAATTGTTATGTGGTGTAATGGAGATAATTGATAGCGAGTATTTTCTTATGTAGTGCGAGCGGCTTGAAAACTAAGCATACGTGGGACATCAATGTTATAATAGCCGTTTAAAAGATGAAAAATAAAATTGGATGGTCAAATCGATTCCTACCCGACCCACGCCGGTTGTCCCCTTTGCGTTATCAGTTCAGGGATTCAAATATGACCATAAGAATTATAAATTTAACAGCTTATTCTTCAATACTCTCTAATTTTTTAACACTTTTTTAGTGAAAAGATCCCAATTGTTTATGGCATATTTTAAAGTAGGACGAATAATGGTGTTATATTCCAGGAAGCACACCGCTGGCGTGGACAATCTTAAAGACCGCCATAAGAAAAACAACGTGTGCAGGCATTGGACCTCGACAATATCTAGATGTTTGATGGAATAAAGATTATTGGTTATGCAACATCCGACGTATTGGCAGTGCGCTACTTCGGAAAGAAAATTCTTTGTTAGCGGAATAAGGGAAGAACAAAAGATTTTTCTGTAATGCTATTCTCATGAAGACGGTCTTGCCATAGTTACTTGACATTTGCCATTGTTCAGGCCAAGAAACTATTCTCGCGAAGTTCGCATTTAATACCACCTCATCATCAGTGAACTTTCGTGTTGGACCGCACACCTATTGCAGTGTTGTAAAGTCACATTTGGAGAGTGCTTCTGCGTACTCTCCCTGCATGTCACGACCAAAGGCATGGTCTTACGAGTGATGAGATTGGCCATGAGGACGCGTGTACTGCCAAATTCGATACGCCGGTCACTTAAATATTTCCGGGATTTCTTATCCTCACTAACCATCAAACAATATCACTACAGCACGACATGTGACGAGATACTGCTGCGGTATGTTCTCAGAACCCAAAACTATAAAATCATTTTTTTTTTGTTACACAGCCCAAAGACAACTTTCAAATCCACATTGAGAACGACGAAAGGCTGAACTCTGCGATTACGAAAGAGCGCTGTGGTTGTAATTTTGTTTAACCAAAGACTGTACAGTCGCCGACATTTCGAAGGTTATCGTGCATGATCAGGCAAAAATTTCGTGCCATCCCCCTCCCCTCGCTACCCATCCTCCTTCCGCAGGAAACCTGCGGGGGAAGCAGCGCAGTTTAGACGACTTCCTCTTCCACTGTTCTCTTATGCCGTTAACTCTCCCGGAATACATAGTTCCCTCTCATTTGCTTGTTTTTCTGGAACGAAATCCTTGACATACCACTCATGAAAGTTTTCTACCCCTACCAGATACGAACAAAAACCATGAAGCTGTGAACTACTTCGTGTCGTATGCAAACAAAAAAAAAAATGAATAAACCTCGTACAAGCGCTTGCAGTATGCGAGCGTCAAAGATTGAAAGAGTTCGGAGAAGAGCAGCTCGCCTTATTTTATCGAGTTTGAGGCGCAGAGCTAGATTCCGTTACTAATATATTTACTGAAGTTCAACTTCCTGTGCTTCCCGAGCGGTGAGGGAGTGCTAGGCTAAGATTTCCGTATGAATTACGCAGTGGTTCCTTCAACTTAAAAGTCTGACTGTATTTATTCAGTCTGCATGCTCAACTGCATTCTATTAACCTGACACTGTAAGTTCTCATAAAGAACAATTGGAACCTATCACAGCGCGAACGAACTGGTTTGAATATTCATTTTTTCCTCAATGTATACAGATGATTGGAATTCTCTGCCTTACGCAGTTGTCCAATAGGACTGCTTCAGTCAGTTTGAAGGTTCTTTACTGCGTCTCTTTTGCCCACCGTGTCTGCGTAGTGGCTTTGGCATTGCACTGCTAAATCTGAGGGCGTGGGTTCGAATCCCGGCCACAGCGGCCGCCTTTCGATGGGCCAGAAATGGAAAAAAACACCCGTGTACCATGCATTGGGCGTACGTTAAAGAACCCCAGGCAGTCAAAATTAATCTGGAGTTCCCCGCTACGGCGTGCCTCATAATTAGACCGTGATTCTTGCACGTGAAACAGAATATTATTTGTTTGTTATGCGTTTTTTCGTTCCGGCAATTGCTGACATAATAAAACTTAGTGTTATGGGTAATTGGCACCATAGCTTGCGGTATAGTTATTTTCCTCTTTCTTTGCGCTGTGACATTCTGTAATTGGCTCGTTTGATTGGTTTGTTTTGTGAGTTCCCCTGTCTTACTCAGTTGGAAATATCACTGCTCTGTAACTTGTAATGCTACTTATGGCTTGAATATAATATTGCCATTTATATATCTTTGTAAACGGCGTTTGTTAACATGTGGTCAAAATCGCTGCTTCCAATGCTTATTTATCATTTGTATTCACTACATATCTAGAGTCGCGTACCGCCTAGCTTGTTCTCGTTGTGCGTATGTTTGCACGGAAGCCGCCGATTATGGAAGAAAAGCAAAAACAGTCTGTCTACGCGCGCAGCTAGATTATGTTACTAATATATTTGCTTAAGTTCAACTTCCAGTGCTTCCCGAGCGGTGAAGGACTACTAGACTAATATTTCCGTATGAATTAGGAAGTAATCCCGTCAACTTAAGAATCGGACTGTATTTATTCAGAAGTAATAAAAGAACACACAAATACAAGTGCCTCTGTAGAGCATGCCGTTATTCACAGGGCACGTTCTCGAGTTGTCGCATGATCGCACTATTGCCATTTAGCGTAATATCATTGACAGACTTCAGCTGCACTCGATGTCTACTAAAAACTTAGCAGGCACTCTTATCCGCGATTATGGGAACCTGGCGCAAGCTTATGCAAGCTATCTAGCTGTGCCACTTGTTCACGCCTAGATGACTTCGGACGAAATCTTCTTTCATAGTGAACAAGGCAAGCCGAAAAGCCGAAACATGAATGTATATTTATTTTAGAAGTTTGTCAGTAGTTGCGTGGTGCTGTTGTTTTCCTTTGGTGCCATAATCGTTTATTTTCATATCATTTAATCGTAACTTGATGAATACCTGGTCTGTGGTACTCGAATACCTTCAATAGGTATGAGGAAACTTATTCATGTATTTATTTATTTATTTACTTGAACACCCTCAGGCGCCGAGGCACTGTAGATGGGAATCAAGCCGTAACAAAACAATACATTACTAAAATACCCGACAAGAAAGAACATTTCATTCGAAAAAAAAAAACATGAACATGGCAGGCAGCAAACATGTCACAATACAAATTGTAAACGAACATACCACGACGCGAGGTCATAAAGGGAACAAAAATCGGAATCTTTAAACTAGAATGAATGCTATTTAGTAAAGCAGAAAACAGTAAAAACAAGAAAGCGCCAAAACAAGAAAAAGGAACAAAGGGTAACATCACATGCGTGTCACTTTCACTATGAGGAATGGAAAGAAACAGCCCTTCACTTTTGGTTACACAGAGTCATCGCTACAAAAATTAAAATAAATAAATAAATAAATAAATGAATGAATGAATGAATGAATGAATGAATGAATGAATGAATGAATGGGGCAAGCAGTGCTTTCCGAATTAGAGTGAAATCGGTTATGGATGCAACTTCTAAGGGAAGGTGCTTCCATTCGTTACACGTACGAGGAGCAACGATTAAAAGAAATGCATTTGCACGATAATGAAAGAATTCACCCTTATGCCGATAATGATTACGGGATGAGTTATATGTCGAATTAAGAATGAATTGGTTACGTAACGGTTGCTGGTAATACATTTTGTGAACTAATTAGTGACAAGAAACCCTCTTTCGGAGTTAAAAGGCTGTTACAGATAAAGTTGTCTTCTTAGATGCAGCAATGGCAATGCGATTATAGTGTTTGAAAAAATAAACCACCCGCTATTATTTGAATTAGTTCAAGACCCATTGTAGGTTAGAATGGTTAGGGTCCCAAATGGAAGCAGCGTATTCTAGTTTAGAACGAACGAAGATTTTAGAGAGAAGTAGCTTTACTGACACGGCAGTTTTTATAAAGTTCCGCCTTAAATACCCTAGCATTCTGTTAACATTAGGAGCTGTTATACAGATATGTTGTTTACAATATAAAGTCGAAATAATCATCACATCAACGCATTGATGTGGCGACATAGATCCGAGGTGGAGGTTGTGTAATAATTATGAAGGTGCAGAAGTCCTTCGCCAGGATACACGCATGAGTTCGCACTTGTTAGTGTTTAAATCTGCTCACCTTTATATATATATATATATATATATATATATATATATATATATATATATACTTTGGTACTCGAATTTATTAAAAACAACGGTTTACTTTAAGGGTAAGTGCATATATTGTACAGCCGACGTTTCTCCGCCAGAATTTTTTAGATACACTGATGCTAAGTATTCTTGTATATTCTTTAGTATTTGCTTTATGTACGCATGTTTCCCTTTTCATGTTATCTGTGAGAATACTGGAAAAGGACGACGCATCAATCCATTGTCTACTAGTTGAGAGGAGTACTTCTATTTGCGACGACGAGAGCCTTCGGGCGCGCGCTCACTTTTCTTACGTGTTTCTCGATTTTCCCCCTCGATAAGTAAAATCGGCCGAGACAATTATTTCTTGTGCAGGAAGTCTTGCCATTTCTTTCAATTCTTAAAATGAGTAACAACCACCACAGCGCTATCGCAGAAAAGAGAGGTGTGGCGTTTTCAGTCACAAACACACACAAGAAAATGTATTGCATAGTACCAGAACATTACAAGCCGTGCTGTCAAAGAACCGTAACCGGCCACGTAAAACGTATTGGGATACTTTCGGGCTCGCAGTATCCGAAAGATAAATAACATACAAATATGCCGGAATATACAGGGTGTTTCAGCTAACTTTAGCCAGTCTAAAAATATGCCGATGCACTCTCAGACGACACGACCAAATGCATGTTGCTCACTTTTGTAAGTATGTGCCACTAAACTTTTTTTTTTATTTTGTCTAATTGGATAATTAGTCAAGATTAATTAACCTACCTCTGAAGCAACGAAGCTAGGAAAAACATTCCAATTAGGAAATTGCCGAGCGGTTTGCTAAATGTCCGAATAAACGCTTTCCGTCTTTCTATATATTAAGTATTAGTGTTCTTGCGCTTACTGCTGATGTCTGTGAAACGTAGAAAAAAAAAACTACGTGACATGCCCGCTTGCGCGTGCTGATTGCAGCGCTCCCAAATATTTCTCGCACAAACGAGGATAGCAACTATCAGGGTGTGCTGCCGCTTAAAAGGCGACAGGGCAGTGACGCGGGGGCGTTGACTGTGTCATTTACGCTACTGATGTGCTTCCGTCGCGGCGGTTCATGATAACGATAAGCAGGCGCAGCGATAGCACACCCGGCTAAATGCTATGTTCGTTTGTACGCGGAGCGTTTAGCATCGCTACAATCATGGCGCGCAAGCGGACATGTCACGTGGTACTTCTTGTATTTCGCAGGCATCTGCAGTAAGCGGAAAACACTAATGCCTAATAGATAGAGAGTTACAAACTGTTTAATCGGACGTTTTGCAAAACGCTCTGCAACTTTCTAACTGGCATTTTTCCCTAGCTTCGTTGCGTCAGAAGTTGGCTAATTAATCTTGCTTAATTATCTAATTAAACACTATGCAAAAAATAGTGTGACACACTACATACCGAATTGAGCAACATGCATTTGGTCCCGTCTTCTTAGAGTGAATAGGCATATTTTTTAAACTCTGGCTAAAGTTAGCTGAACACCCTGTATGGAAAAATATTGACAGGTATGTTCATAAGACAATTCTGCAGCAACACTACACACTTATACTATCAATTGTGTAGATTGAATCGATATGTTCAAACCTGAAGAACTTAACGAACCTTGGACAGCAACAAGGACGCGAATGGCGTTATCGCGAAGCGTGTCAAATCTCATAGATATGTAAATTTAGCTACATGTTCGTTCGCTATAGAAAATCAAAGTACTATTTTACTTACTTCAACGATAAAAGTAAAAGCGTTGCGGGCGTATACACAGGCAGGGAAATGATGGGAACACGAATGACCTAGTAATAATTCCAAACAAAGAGCGGGCGAGAGAGGAAGGAACCGAGTATATTACACAGAGAGGACAATGCTTTAAAATTGTTGTTACGAAGTAAAAGCACGCAGTAACATCGCTATGTCAGATAGACGCGGCGAATGTTGACGCTCTAAACGTTTAAGAAGAAGCTGCGAAAAAGTAAAAATGCACAAATTTGCAGAAATAAATGGACGGTATGCTAATTAAGAAAGGCAAAGCGCTATTAAAACTCTGTTTCATTAATGCTAGACTCCCCTCCCTAATGCGACATGCCACGATCGGCTCTTGAAGACGCACACTGGTGCAAGGCAGGCACGTTACTTTCGCAATAAGTTTTACGCTTGCCTTGTGCTTATTTTGCAAGCGTCAGCAAGTTTGGGCAATGACTTAGAAAACGTGAAAATATACAAAAAAAAGGCTACACAACATCCATTCTTCCCGTTGCCTTATACACGTCTTATCTCTTTCTTTTTTCATTCTTGCTTTTCTTGTTCTGCTGTCCTAGCAAATACGGCAGCCAAGTGGCTGATGTGCACATTGCCATAACCAAACGCCCGGCGTGTGGAGAGTTTCTAAAAGCCATGTCGCCGAATGGAAGGATAACGTCGCCCAAGCAGTTAACCCTTTCTTCTTTTCCCAGAAGAACGAAAGGTGAAAACTACATACAAAGGGTTCTGCTCGTAGGACCATACAAATCGCAACAGGCTTAACCGCTTCACCAATGTTGTAGGGTGCTTCCCACGGAGGAGCACAAACCGATAACCTGCTGATGCCACTGAAAACAGCACAAATTAAGGAAGGCTCCACCGCCTGAGTTTTCCAAGCACGTCCTACTTTTGCGCCCAAGAAAGGTAATCTAAAAGTGAGAAATAGCAATTTGCTAGAAAGCGCGCCGTTGTGAGAACACAAGAACCGGTTACTGCAGCGATCTAGCACTCTGAACATTCCGCTGGCGGTGGATTCACAAAAAAAAAAAAAAATTGCTACCGACTGCTCTGACTGATGCCTTGCGACCAGAGTCTCCATTTCTGCGCTGGTGCTGTAGTGCGCGAAAGAACAGATCGCGTGGCGTTTTGTGGCAGCTCAAACATTTTGTTTGTACTCAAAATAGAAAAGAAAACGCTAGTAACCGTAACTATCGCTTTCAAATAGGAAAATGGTAATACAGAAGAAGTTGATCTTTCGCTAACACGTGAATCTGTTTCTGTTCTTTTATTCTGTTTGCGCCAGTTTGCTCGCTACTAGAACCTCATTTAAACACTGCTAGTGCTGTTGCACGATGTAGTAATTAATATATACAACACAAGAACGACCATGTCACTCAAAGATAGCGCAATAAGAGACCACATGCCTCGGCCTGCCTTCCAGTGTTATGAATAACCATTGTGGGGACGTTTGAAGCTACCTGTGTACATCTGCCCATTAAAAAAATCAGTTTGGGACTTCAAAATCAAGCCTTTTCCTCCAACGCCATTCCTTATACGTTATCTAAACACAACTTAAACGCAAATTATATATATATATATATATATATATATATATATATATATATATATATATATATATATATAGTGCTACGTCTCAACGCCACAAAGGCGTTACTTAGACGTTCGCAAAAAGGCAAACCCCCGTCTATCCATCAGCGCTTATCCAGAGGTCAACGCAGCGTGGACACCGACTCTTGACGGGTCCACCAAAAGCCATCACCCCAGTCATTACCTGACATACTCAACTAAGAATGAAGGGAGCCCCCATCAATTGCTATATACCGAACGGTTTTGTCGCCCTGGGATTCGCAATTAATTAGACGTTTGCCACGAGGAACGCCCGCATCCTATGCTACCGAACAACAACGGCGACCTTGGACTCGTAGGTTGCAATCCTGCTACATATACTATACCATCGGGCTTCGGAGGCGGGGTTACTGCGGGGTGTTGCGAGCATGGGCGTGGTATCGCAATGGAGTCAGTCTTTAGATTCTCTATAGTCGATTCGCCTAGGGAAGCCGTCGGTATTACAAACAGAGACTTTTCCAGCAGTGAGACCGGGGGTCCTGATATGAACTCGGGACGTTTAACCTGCTCCTGCATGGAGTGGCTTCCGTAATAGGAGCCGTGTAACTAAGCCAATAAACCCCTTGTCCTTCATTCTTACAACCTGACATAGCCATCGATGGGCTTGGTGGATTCCTTGTTCTAAGGCCATCCTAAGCCGCAACTACATCTATCTATCTATCTATCTATCTATCTATCTATCTATCTATCTATCTATCTATCTATCTATCTATCTATCTATCTATCTATCTATCTATCTATCTATCTATCTATCTATCTATCTATCTATCTATCTATCTATCTATCTATCTATCTATCTATCTATCTATCTATCTATCTATCTATCTATCTATCTATCTATCTATCTATCTATCTATCTATCTATCTATCTATCTATCTATATCTATATATATATATATATATATATATATATATATATATATATATATATATATACATGATGTTAGTGCAGCATAGAATCACAGGATCCGGCCGGCGCACATGAAATAGTGCAAAGAATAGAAACACGTAGGAAAGATGACTGGACTTTACTGAAGTTTCCTTCCCCGGCAATCGTCGAACTTCGCGCGACTGACGAAGGCTGGGCGCGCTGCCGAAACGTCAGTAAATTCCTGTTATTCTTTCTTCTTGATATTTTGCGATATATATATATATTTCTGTTATTTTTTCTTCTTGATATTTTGTGATATATATATATATATATATATATATATATATATATATATCGATCATTACATAGCAAGGTCTCGAATCCGGTAGCATTATTGCCTTCAAGAAGCATGTGTGGGTTTATTGACCAGTTGCTTTCACCCAAGAAGATCACGTACTCCTGACACCTGCGGCAGAAAAAAATGTTTCATCCGCCATCAACGCCGTGAGTGGTAGCACTAGCTAGCACACCCACGTTTAATTCTTGTAGGTAAAACATAAATACCCCGAAAAGCAGATGGGAATACGGCACCGCAGTAGCTCAATTAGTAGAGCATCGCACGCGTAATGCGAAAACGTGGGTTTGTGGTCCACCTGCGGCCAGTCTTTTTTTTATCCACTTTCATTTCTATTCATTTATCCTTTCTTTAATTCATTTATTAAGTACAAGTGATTTCCCCTATGCTGTCCTTGGTGTCTTTGTTTGTTGGCTTCTTACGATATGACTAATAAATATCGGGCCTTCGGTTTCCTTTCCTCTCATTTATATATATAATAAGAACATAGTATAACGACAATAATAGGTAATTATGCCGGTAATAATGACATACTTGGCTGGTCGGTGAGGGGACAGAATGTTTTGACTGTAAATGTATAAAAAGGTAAGTGGAAGACCGGGGCAAAATATAGGGTGTGTACCACCAAGTATGGGCCCAGTCCTGGCCAGTGCCCCAGAGTGGGTATATGTTACTATGCAACAAGGCATTGCTTTGTTTGTTCAATAACGGCTCACTGATTGATTGGAAGGTAGCCTATATAAGAGCCAGTTGTCCCAATACACAGTTGAGAAACGCGCGCACATGTGCCGGAAACATACGAATTCTAGAAAAGGAAATTGTAAAAAAAAAAAAAAACAGGCCAAACCAGAAAAATCGGCCTGTATGTAAAAGCTTTAAGTAAGAGTTCATGTGCACTGGACAATAAAAAGCGGTACTTGGCATATAACGTAGGCTTTACATTTATCAAGTAGTCCCGGCATCAAACATACATTTCACGTATGCTCATGCATATCTACTATTCAATGCATACTAACAACACTGCTGGCTACGAGGAAATCCCGGAGGGCTGTCAAGGCACACCTCTGTTTGGTAGGGCATGACTATGGAGCATGTACTTTTGTAATGGAAAATTCATGTCTAAGTGGCCTAAGTTATCCTTGAAATGGACACGCTATTAGTCAAACTGTCGACGGTCCATGAGCACGTCACACTTGGTGCAGTTGGAGGTTATCTGCTTTTGTATTCGGTGCAAAGAAATGAGGTGAATAGGCAACGGCCAGTCGTAAACAGTGAAAGAATGGTATCCAATGCACGGCCAATGTTTATTTGGACAGAAAACCGTAGAGTAGGGTAGAGGGGTATAGAAGCAATATTATATGCATCTACATATGTGTCGTAGCCGTCTCTGCGCACACATTTTTTTCGACCTGCTTCTCTTGACATGCATCAAAGAACGCCTTCGTTACCATGACATCGCTGCATCGACGTCTCACACTGTGTATCCGCATGAAATGCTATTTCCATTTCCGCATAGTTTGTACACATTGTAGCGCGTAAGCATTAGCATTGCAGGACATTAAGGATAGCGACCTTCGTGCTGCATAAGCATAAACATTGCGTGAGATTCCACATTGCATAGGATGGAACTAATGACAATTGCATGCATCCAATTTAGTATAGTAAAACTCTTAACTGCTTCACATATATCCCACGTGCGTTGAATGCGCGCGATATTTGAGCACATAAGGCAGAGTCACTGCGTGACTGAGTGTCACAAAAAAACTTGACCTAAACGAAGAACGAAAAGAAGGAGAATAACTAAGACTGTTACGGCGTGTGTTATCATTTTAAAGCTGCACCGCGCGGCCTGTACAACGAGGCGGGTAGCTTCCGTCAAGAAAGCCTTCATAATTCTTATCGCCCCCGCCTTACAGCTCTCTCTAGTAGCCGAAGCACCGGCGTGGAGGTTTCTTGGGCGGAGCTTTGCGGAGGACGGCGGTTCAGACCAACGCATACACTGTACTGTGCTTCGTCTAGAGGTCAGCTATTGCGTGACTACTCGGCAAAACATTCAACATTAAGTTGAAACAGACGACGCTTCCTACTTATTCCTCGGTGTGCCCCCATACCCTTTTTTTTTCTTCGAACATTGGACACGCACCATTAACTACCTAGGCCTGTTATTGTCTGTATAGCTACTGTAGGCAAATACCAGCTAAATGTCTCGGCAACCATATTCTGAAAAAAAAATATTGTATTTATTGAAATAGAGGTAGACCTTTCCTCTTTTTTTTTTCGGAAATGTTAGCCGAATAGAGCCATTTACCATTATTCGTGAGCAAAGAATCTCGACCACTGTTCGTGAACAAAGCTATAGCAATAGTATACCGGGCCAACTGAGTCCCTTTGTCGCACACGCTGTGAAGTGAGCCTGGAAATTATTCAGACTACATGACTTTCATGCCTATCCAATGTACTCGGCGCCTACGAAGCAACCGACGAGGATACACCTTGTGGCATAGACTAACGAGAGTTAGTAGCCACACTTAGGTAAAAGGAAGGTTTGTCATGTTCAAAGTTCCCTTGTTTTTATTTTTTCAAGATATATCGGTCGTGCTAGATGCAATTTAATATTATTTTATTATTTCTCGGCGCGTGCGAGTTCAATATATACAGTTAATACAGCATATTCCTTAATGTTTTCAGCCCTGTACTCGGTGAAATAAGTAGTCTACCTCCAATCACCGGTGAAATTTAACAATAATGCATTGTCAACGTTTAAGCTACCTGCGGGAGGAAAAAAAAACATGGCAAATGCACTGTAAAGTGCACCAAGAAATCACACGTTTCCAAAGTGTGGACTATATTAGGGGCTTGCGAATAGTAATTTTTTTAGACTTAATGGAATTATAATCGAATAGTGTCAGAAGTGAATCGAATCGAATATTGAATACTTTTGTAATAATGAACAGCTGTTTTCATCATTAATAAAAAAAGCCATGTTCACATCTAAATCGGTAGAAAGTACCAGTCATTATACTACAAGTTATGAAGCCTTGAAAAACATAAATGGGGCGTTAGAAAAAAATTCGCCGCTTGTTCGTATGCTCGGGATCTTTCTACGAGTGCGAATGATCGCGTTCTCGTGTTTTCGTCTACAACGGAATTTACGGCAAACTTAGCTGCAATTTTATACATTCATTTAGGGACATTATACGATTACGAAACATTCCAGAACTATTGTAAAAATGTTCGTATTTACGAACAGAGGCTATTCGTAAACAGAATCAGAAAAGGCACTATACGATTCGTCATTTGAAAGTTTCGTATGTTCGCGCAGACCTAGTCTCTAAGATGTGGTAGACGTTCACAAATTTCGCATAGCATTCACCGGATTGTAGAAGGATTGTTAGACTTTTACTGTTGCAGTAATCATTTGTCGTGCAACAAAATGAACTGATTCAACCGAAACAAAAACCAAGAAGACCGCAAAAAAGGGCTGCTTGTTTTGTTAGTAGAAGCGTAGGGAGTTGCGAATTATTGTCTAACGTTATTTGTGGGTATTTTACGTCAGTAATTTGTCATTTTCCTGGCCTCGTTTCTTGGTGTCGGTAATGTTTGGTCCGGGTGCTGTTATCTCGCCACGCTGCACCTTCGTAGCGTTGTGCGGCGCTGTGCTGCTTTGTCGTGTGCCGTTTCGTCACAGCGCCATTTCGTAAATGTTATCACGTCCAGTGTTATTCAGTTGTGCCCATTTTCCTCTGCATAAGCATTCGGACCACGTTGCATGCGTGGCCAAAATGCTACACCGTTTCAACATTGTTCGCTTATCGCCTCACGGTGTGCATGTAGCGTGGGGCGATGGGCTAATACCATAATCGCATCGCCACTGCGGTGTCGTTTTGGACGTACGCACAACGACAGGGTAAATAGCCATAAAGGCCGGCGTGGGAAGCAGATACAAGACAGTAACGCAACCGAGGAGGCCCCAAGCGACGAGTGCAACGGCATCTACGGCAAGACAAGCTAACAGGGGTCCCACCGGTAATGTTTGCATGGTCTAATGCAGCGACAGGCATGGTCACATTACGCCGGGGGCTGTGCGCTATCCAAACAGCCCACGCGTAATCCAAAGTGTTCGCGTTAGCTCGGACCTCCTTGCTGCGGAGGGGTATTAGCTTTTCTCGCCCATCTAGCATCTCCTGCACATACGTACAGGCACACTTACTGATACACATGTGTACATCGACGCAGGGGTCTTATGGATGTGGAAGTTTGTGTCGCACTCCAGAAGCAGTGCACAGAATTTCCAGAAAAAAACGAGTCGGAAAGAAAGGAGGACACAGATTTCACAGTGTGAGATTTGTCGGGCGCAAGTTAGGTGCAGTTTACGCATGCGCAAAACATACGTAAAGCGGGTCCCGCACAGTATATCGTATTGCCGTAAGCAGGCAGAGGTTGCGCAACCATAAATGTTAAATTAGGAATTTTTCGCATATTTCTAGAGCTATTCCTCGCGGCTGTATTCTGACACTCTAACATTAATAAAAAATGTGACGCGTGTACTGAAACTTCAGGCAGCCACTTAGGCTGCCTGAGTGGTTGCTGATGTGCAGAGAGAGAGAGAGAGAGAAGTTTAATGATACGAAATGCTGAGAGGCCGGCCTGAGGTATATTCCTCTAGCCAGCTACTCGGCATTGGGGGAAGGGGGAGAGGGAAAGAAAGAGAGAAGAGGTGCATGATGGGTGACGATGACGATAGAAGGAAGATGTAGAACATATCGCAAGCAATTTGGCATGCTCAAAGTCTGCAATCCAAGCCCGTAGTTTTTAAAAAGTTCAGTAATGCCTGAATGGCCTTGAAACTTGATCGAGCATCTGGCCAAGGGCCTAAAATAACGTCCTCCGACAACGGCGCGCTGGCGAGACGCGTAAGGTCGTTGTCCAACCTTACACGCTCTTCCACGTACTTAAGGCAGTCACAAAGCACATGACCTATAGTCTCAGTCACATTGCACACCTCACAGTGTGGAGACTCGGTGCGTCGCATGAGGTGCACGTATCCGCGCGTAAACGCTACCCCCAGCCTTAGTCTGTGCAGAAGACTGGCACCGCTTCGATGTGCAGTGGTCAACAAACTAACGCAACTGCCGCCAGCGCGCGCTATTCCATCAATCACTCATTAGGTTTAGGATATTCGCAACATAATCTCATCACGAAATCTCGCCCTGGGCCACACGTGGCCCTGGCCTGATGTTCAGTCTGTAATGTTCGAGGTCATTCACTAAAGGGGATTTAAGTATTACTCCTAGCAGATTAAAGATTATAAAACTATCAATATTGCTGCAGTTTGCCCAAGAGACTAAATGCAGCAGTCTGTAGCTAGCCACGCGGTCAGCGGAAACTCCACTCGGACAGAAAAGTGGATGCTCCCGCGCCATCCTGCAACCAATTAGGTTTCGCTCTGGGCTGGCTCTTGCAGCATCTCGTTATACCGTCACCGATGCCACATCGGATAAATATGTGTTGGCGCGGTTACATACATAGATATCATTAGGTGGACCGTGAGCTCTCAGTGTTCTTTACTCCTGATTGCTACATCGCGCGGGGGGCACCATCGTCCTATCATCACCCAGTTTCGAACACTAACCCGAGTGACCAAGTATGCCGGTTATCGCAGTTGCACGTATGACTGTAATGGTGGCTCAGGTGCCTGCGATGTTACAGAACGCGTCGCGCGCGGCGGTCCTAGAACCCCAGTAAGAGCGTTCTCAGTCGCTTCACCTACGTGTATAGCAGTCATATCTGTATCCGTAATTTCTTGGCCCAGAGAGAAAATAAAGAAAATAAAGTGTGTTTCCGCCGACGTTTAATTCACTGTTAATGAGCTAGAAAATTGCGTTATCACTGAAACCCGCTGTATAACCCCTGCCGACGTGGTAATACGAGACCGTGAGAGTAAGAAAGCACCGATTGCTTGTTTGGTTGAGAAAACTTTACTGAGGCCCTGCAAGCCGCGCATTAGCCCGCAGCGGACGACTCCCATAAAGCACCAATACTGGGATAATTTAGAACGGTAATTGTGGGCAAATGATGAAAGACCGTTTCATAGGAAGGACTGAGAGACAACTAAAGTGAACGTACTCGTACCAATATTTTATGCACATTTGAAATTTGCTTTTCTGAAGTGAAAAGAAAAGAATGTTATGGCAGTGCCTTGTCCTACAATATTAAAAAAAAGGTGCCGATGCGATGTCAGAGATGTATAGCAACCAATAAAAATCCATGTTTTATTCCAACTGTGTTCCAAACTTTGTCTTTTTTAGTTTAGACCTATCCATCAAGTTTTTTACCAGCAGCATAAGATTTTAAGCAAGCTTTTTAAGCGAAACTAACTATGTATAACTTGTATTATTAATGCTTTCAATATTGATCTAAGATTACTTTGCGCTCATTTTGCACATAAATTTAGAAGCCTTGTCAACTTTATCCGCCATGCGACTTGCAAAGATAAAATCGCACCTGGACCACTTCTAGGAAATTCACCTGGGCCGGTATTCTGTAGCGATGCCTTTTCCGATTCTATGCTTTTTCAGGCTTTTCGCGCTAGACCAGTGGTCAGAGCGACAGTCTGCGCACATTACCAACGGGATCAGGCGGCCGTGTGTGGTGGATGATAAGAACAGCATAGAATAAGGCATAAAGCATCGCTACAAAATAGCGGCCCTGGTGACTTACTGAAATTAGCTTTTAAAGTCGATCCATGGCCGGACTTCTTCCTAGAGCCCTGTCTTCCTGCCACTGGTTAAGGCATTGTCGCTATTGCACTGTAAAAGTCATGCGATTCGCAGAGAAAATGAGAGGGCCATCGAAAAAAACATTGAACGGGTAAATCTGAAATAAACTGCGTGAACTCTTGCACATACGGTCGCACTCTAACAATAGTCAGTAACACAACAGTTCGTCATAAGTTTTGATGGGGATGTCAGGAAGGAAGATTCAGTAACAGTAGTGCTAGAATTCACCGTTCCCCTTGTGCAGCCAGCGCTG
Organism: Dermacentor andersoni; assembly: GCF_023375885.2. Lineage (NCBI taxonomy): Eukaryota > Metazoa > Arthropoda > Arachnida > Ixodida > Ixodidae > Dermacentor > Dermacentor andersoni. The sequence goes on from NC_092818.1 coordinate 135,772,088, forward strand.
AGTGCATAACTCAGAATAGTACATAGAGAGAGAGAGAGAGAGAAGGGAAGACAGAAAGGCAGGGAGGTTAACTAGACTGAGTCCAGTTTGCTACCCTACACGTGGGGAGGGGAATGGGGAGTGAAAGAGGGAGAGAGAGAACTTAGGTATAGGATGTCTACAGTCTGGCACTCAAGTCTGTTTCCCTCAGGTAGCGAAAAAGCGCTCGAACTGCTTTCTGGGCCAATGAACTATGAGGCCAGGCCCCCAAGATCTTCGCTTCCGTAAATGGCCTGTCATCCAGTCTATTTAAGGCACACTGGAGAGTCTCGCGTTGATTATCGAAGCGAGAACAGTGGCACAGAAGGTGACTGATGGTCTCTTCACACTTGCACTTCGCGCACATTGGTGAATCCGCCATTCCAATACGATAGCTGTAGGAGTTGGTGAATGCTACTCCTACCCACAGCCGACACAGCAGTGTTGCGTCACGTCGTGGAAGGTTCGCTGGTAATGTAAGTTTCAGTGATGGGTCGAGGCTGTGTAAACGACACTTAGAGTTCTGAGGTGTATGCCAGCAACCTAACGTGATTGTACGAGCGAGACTGCGAAGCTCTCTTGCAGCGTCGACTCTGGATAAAGGTATAAGGAGTGTCGGTGAGCCAGCCTGGGCACGTCGGGCAGCGTCATCGGCGAGGTGATTACCAACGATGCCACAATGTCCCGGCAGCCACTGAAATATGATATTATGTCCTCTTTCAGAAGCGCAATGGCAGGTTTCGTGGATTTGTGACACCAGCTGTTCATAATTGCCACGTCGTAAACTTCTCAAGCTCTGGAGGGCTGCTTTCGAGTCACAAAATATTGCCCATTTGTTGGGCGGTTCTTTTTCAATGTATTCGACAGCAGCGCGAAGAGCGGCCAGTTCAGAGCCTGTAGATGTCGTTACGTGTGATGTCTTAAACTTGATGACGACCGATTGAGATGGTAGAACAACGGCGCCCGTAGAATTTTCCGAGACGGAACCATCCGTGTAAACATGAATGCGGTTAGAGTATGAACAATGCAGAAGTTCCAATGTGATCTGCTTGAGAGCCGCGGTGGTCAGGCTAGCTTTCTTCACTATTCCTGGAACAGCAAGGTACACAGGAGGCTTCTTCAAGCACCACATAGGGGATGGCGTTCTTGTTGCGGGTGAGTGCCTCAAAGACAAAGAGTGCCGGTTAGCCGCAATTGATCTGGAGAACGCTGCCCTGGGTCTTTTCTCAGGCAATCGAGCGAGATGGTGGTCAGGGACTCTGGATATATGGCGAACATGCACCCGGAGCGCGTCGATATCTATATAGGTCCTTATTGGGTGGTCTCTCGCGGTGGCAATTGTTCCCACGGTTGAAGCATTTCAAGGTAGCCCCAGACATGTTCGAAGGGCTTGGCCTTGAATGCTCTGTAGGACATGGATGTTAGTTTTGTTAGCATTGGACAGCACTGGTGCGCTGTATCGCAAGTATCCTAGGAAGAGCGTCCTGTATAGTTGAAGCATAGATGCCACGGATGTGCCCCACGTTTTACCGGCGAGAAACCTTAGCATATGGGAGATAGAAGTAAGCCTCTTCTTCAAATATGTGATGTGGGGGCTCCATGAAAGGTCTCTGTCTATAATAACGCCTAGTAATCGGTGAGTTTTTACGTAGGAAATTGGTTGGTGGTCAATAGAAATGGGGTACCAGGTCATGGGCTTGTGGGTAAAGGCGACTAAGGCGCACTTCTCGGTCGAAATGCTGAGGCCTTGCGCACGCAGGTACGATGATGTTAGGGTCACGGCTTTTTGGAGCCGTGCACGCACCTGGAGACGTGTAACTGTCGAGACCCATATGCATATGTCGTCAGCATATATGGAAAGGTTTACTGTATGTGGTAGAACGTCGGCAAGGCCAAGGATTGCAAGGTTGAACAAAGTGGGGCTAAGAACCCCACCCTGAGGGACGCCACGGTAAGTGTAATGGTCAGCAGTTCGGCCATCTGCACTGTGCACAAAGAAGGATCTTTTGAATAGATAGCTCCGAATCCACCGAAACATGCGTCCACCTATTCCATTATTTTCCAGGGCATCAAGGATGGCTTCATGCGTTACAGTATCATAGGCGCTTTTCACGTCGAGGAATAGTGCAACCGATATACGCTTGTGGTGTTTTTCCTGTTGTACAGATGAGACTAGGTCGATGACGTTGTCAATAGAGGAACGGCCTCTTCTAAAACCAGCCATGGCATCGGGGTATACGTTGTGGCGCTCAAGATACCATTCTAGGCGGGTGAGAATCATTCTTTCCATGACCTTCCCAACACAGCTGGACAGCGCAATGGGTCGGTAGGACGCCAGGTCAAGTGGCGACTTTCCAGGCTTCAGGAGTAGTATCAAGCGGCTGGACTTCCACCGCTCAGGAACGACGCCATCATTCCATGACTGGTTATAACATTCCAGCAGTCTGCTTCGGCCATCTTCACCTAGGTGGCATAAAGCAGCGTAGGTGATGCCATCTGGTCCTGGCGACGATGAGCGCCTGCATGAGGCCAGAGCAGCGTCCAATTCCTCAAGTTATAGCTGACTATTACGCTTAACAGCTAGTAATTTTCGAAAAAGCGCAGGTCGATGAAGTATCGTTTGCTAAATAAATATAGCATTATGGTCATTACTCACATGAACAACATAGAGCCTTTGAAATTCTCAACCCTCGCTCCAAGCGCGAGCTGAAGAGATCATCAGTCACCTTCTGTGCCACTGTTCTCGCTTCGATAATCAACGCGAGACTCTCCAGTGTGCCTTAAATAGACTGGATGACAGGCCATTTACGGAAGCGAAGATCTTGGGAGCCTGGCCTCACAGTTCATTGGCCCAGAAAGCAGTTCGAGCGCTTTTTCGCTACCTGAGGGCAACAGACTTGAGTGCCCGACTATAGACATCCTACACCTAAGTTCTCTCTCTCCCTCTTTCACTCCCCATTCCCCTCCCCACGTGTAGGGTAGCAACCTGGACTCAGTCTGGTTAACCTTCCTGCCTTTCCGTCTTCCTTTCTCTCTCTCTCTCTCTCTCTCTTCGCCAGATGCCTAACACATCCCCGCCGTGGTTGCTTAGTGGCTTTGGTGTTGCGCTGCTAAGAGCGAGGTCGTGGGATCAAACCCCGGCCATGGCGGTCGCATTTCGATGGGGGCGAAATGCAAAAAATACCCGCGTACTTACATGTAGGTGCACGTTAAAGGTCCCCAGGTGGTCAAACTTGGCCCGGAGTCCTCCACTACACCGTGCCTCATAATCAGAGCGTGGTTTTATCACATATAACCACATAACTTTTTTTTGCTAACACAATTTTTTACGTGAGCTATAATATGGATACCTTTCACACAAGAAGCGCCATCCCTTTTCGGGATGCTTAGAGTGTTCCCTCGTGCGAGTGCACAAACGAGCCCGCGTGTACGTGTGCATGCACAGCGTGTTATTTCCGTTCGCGTGCCGTCTTTGTACCTGTCGCATAAAGAACATTCATATCTGCTGCGCTCTATAGACGCGAGTGTTCCCGGTGTCTGGGTGACGTCATCTTTTCAATTCCTTCGTGTTTTTGCGCGGATGTCACAGTATTAAGTTTCGTTGTTTTCTTTGTTGCTTGTTTCTTGTTTTCTTCATATATAAGCCTATTGCTGTCGAATAATATGTAGTCTGAAGACAGCGCTTCGGCTTCGTTACCTTCGCGTTTCTTCTGTCCCTTGTTCATGTAGTGCGATATTCGCCATCATGACATGACTGAGCTGTTACAACTTGGCGAAATTGCCACTGTTCCGCTACTTATTGTCTGTATACATCGTGGCGCGAGCACGGCAAGGCAACTTTTTTTATGATAAAGCCTTCCGAAATCCAATGCATCGTCTGCGGCATAACCCTCCCTTCAACTGAAATCACTGCACAGAAACTTCAGGCATGTTCTCATACACCCGTTTTATACCTTCTATCCCTATTTCGTTTAATTGGCCTAAAGTGTACGAACGGATAGGAGCTTGCGTGTTCTGTACATAATCGTGATCGGTTGCGATCGACTCAGTCACCGTTCACTTACCTTTGCATCCGAAGCTCGCTGTTCGTTGTGCTACTAGCATTCTACAAACGGCTACACACACACACAAAAATAAAAAATAAAGCGGTACTCCCACGCAATCAAGCGTATATCGTTTGACTCATTCCACGGAGCTAAACAGCGTTTCTTTTTTTTTTTTTTTGCTAAACATCCCTCCGTCTTCTCATTCAAGTCAAAGTTTCTCACAACTGATAACTAGAAACGGGTAGGCAATGCAATGATAAATATACTCTCCCCACTGCGTGCATGAGTGATGACTAGAAATCGGGATCTGCAGAAATTTTCCAGAAGCAAGCTTTTGTGTCGCTCTTCGAACGAACGAAAAATGTGGCAAGTGGAGATAAGGCACAGCCTGGGTCCTCAAAAGCATTCTCAGTTGCTCAATAATTGACGGTTGAAGTGCTAAGCATTATTCCTGATTTTGAACTGAGGGCAGAAAGAAAACGGAATGAAGCATCCCGCAAAATAAAGAAACAATTCATCTATAGTACCAAATGAATCAACAAACGTTGTTTATTTGCTCCAAATCGACCTTGCGCGTTGATTCCGTATCAGTTTCCAGCCATCCGGTTCTTCGCTCTCATGATTTATTCTACTGCAAAGGCAATCAGGAAAACTTATCCTCTATGACAGAGCAGCGACGTCAAAAACTGATGAATGGGATTGCGCGCTGCAAGGAACGCAAATAAATTAGCCGAAGTAAGCCCACCGAAGGGCAATTTATTAGACGTATGTAATTCCTTACGCGCAAAGATTGGGCTGCGATCTTCGGACTCCGCGTGGCCGTAATCGATTTGGATGGACCACAATTTTCTCGCCGTCACGCGGACGCTATCAACACGTAAGAGAGAAGTGACGGTTGATGAGCAGTGAGTGCTATCTCGACTCGCACGGCTAGCAAAAACTTGGAGCTCGACAATGTGTGCTCTACGATCATTTCCGTGTGCAATATGACTTTCTCTTATCTTAGAGACCAGCAGTGTACGTCGCATCTGCAGAACAAAACAACAATATTGCCTCGTCATGCTGCAGCTGCAAAAATCTTAGAGGCTTTATCGGGTATCCAGTGCTTACGGAAGGAAAATATTGCAGCAGCCGTATTATAGTTTGTCGCCTTTTAGCTCAGCGCACAGCAGACACTACAGTCGCTTAACTACAGTCGCTACAGGCTTAACGGGCGCCGTCTACCAAGAACCCCTGGTTCTATATAGCTTGCATCTGAGCATGACCAGCCACAGTGTTGTCACTGAATTAATTTTAGTTACCGAGGTTTCAAAAGCTGCAATCGCCGGCGATTGCCGATCGCATAATAAGGGAGCAGCAAATCAGCGTAAGCAGCAAATCACTGAGGGGAGGTTGCTTCGACCCATGGTATTTGTAATTTTTCTCTGCGGCCCATCGGCGGCTTTCTCAGGCGATCACCATCGATCGCAGCTTCTGAAGCCTCGGTAACCGGCTACAGCAACAAACAAACAAAATTTTGGAACTTTCATGAGTGTTGTGGCACATGCTCAGATGCAAGATATCCATAACCAAGTGTTGTTGGTAGACGGTGCTAGTGCAGCTGAAAGTATACGCCGTCCGAGAGAAAGAGAGGGATAGACATGGGCTGTGAAAAGCAGGGAGGTAAACCGGAGGGCTTCTGATTGGCTACCCTGCACTGGGGAAAGGAAAAAAAAAAAACGAAAAGCACAAGGAATAGCGGAGAGATAAAGCAATGGCACGAAAGAAAAATAAATAGAGAAACTTGGGGACCGTCCACGAGAGCTATAATTTCTAGGCACTCGAAAGCTCTAGAGAAATGTGCTGATGACTGTACGCGAAGAATAGGTCAGTTCAGGGTAATGGGCATTGATTGTTAACCGCTTTTATTACGTGTTATCGCTTTTTGACCTGGAGACTTATGCGACGTCGACGTATTGCCGCGTTTTTTTATTTTTTTGTCGAAGATTAGCTAGAAGTTTCTCAACCTTCTGTTAAGGCTAAAAGGCGAGAATCACCTCTGTCCTCAGACACCGCTCATTAAATTCTACCTGGGAGGAGTGGGGCGAAGGGGGGGTGGAATAAACTAGACATAACCAAACAAATCAACTTGTACATAACTACATTGGCAACACAGCGTTAAAAGCACCAGGATATAAGTAAAAAATAATAATAAAAAGCTGTAAATAAAGGATCACGCAAAGTTTTATTCGCTCTCCTACCGCCTATGTTACTGACGCGTCGGTCTTTTCTGCCTTCGAAGTGACACGGGCCGCGACCAGGGTCTTAGTTTTATTTTGAACGCTCACGCTATCGCAACAATAATAATAATGCCACGCCTAGTTCTTTACCGGTTTCTGGCGTTTGTTTTCGCCAAATTACCGCTGTTATTAAAATGTCACTCGGCTCAAGGCACGCCTTCGGCATCTGAAATTTATTTCATGTTGCTGCCAATTTTGCAGCAAAGTAAGCCTGTCCGATCGTATTACGCACCATCGTGGGCAGTTCCGTGCATTCTCATATACACGCGAGCACAAGAACTTATACTGATATGTAGGGTATAAACATCTACGGCTATAAATAGCGAAAACCATTGACCTGTAAGATTAGGTTTGAAGAGCGGCGACTTTGCTCCTAGCTATCGTTGTGATGTGAGTGTTCTAATTTTCCTGGGCACAAGTTCTTGGAAATAAAGAGCTAGCCTGAATTCACACTCTTACCGCTGTTTGTCATCTGCGTCGCATTACAACGTGTTAATAATAATATTCAGCTAACCGTGTCCGGAACGGTCGGCTGGTATTTTTTTTTTCCCACTCGGAATACGCTGCTCACGGAATCGAACGTCTCAGTTCATGGCTAACTAACGAGCACGTTTTCGTTTTCACCACCTGCAGTAGATGCGATATCACCGTTATGCTGGCTCGTACGTTTTCATTAATTAAATCATTCACACATTCTTTCATTTTTATTTCCTGAAAGCCCCCCAAGGAGGTAGTAGATAAGGGTGGGTTTCTACAGAATAAAATATTAATTAAATTATGGGGTTTTACGTGCCAAAACCACTTTCTGATTATGAGGCACGCCGTAGTGGAGGACTCCGGAAATTTCGACCACCTGGGGTACTTTAACGTGCACCTAAATATAAGTACACGGGCGTTTTCGCATTACAGAATAAGATATAGTTGTCAGAAAAATTCAATGTGAAAGATTACTCGTTCCACATTGCATGAAGGCTGATGGGAACGTGATAGCAACGATGTTGTGGAAGATGCCGTTCCACTTAGCTCAGAGTTCGCATCACCTTTAGTTACCAGATTTGTCACCTTTTGACCAGACCGAATGACCAGGAGTTCCACTTGCCACCTTTTATTTTTTTTTTCACCAGACACTGTCAAAGGCACCGTACACCACGTGGATGTTTACGCAGCTCGCACTTCAGCGCTCGCGAAAAAATACAGGCTGTCTTTATTCTTGCACTAAAAACACCTTGGCTGTCATTAATTTTTTTTTCAATAAAATCAAATGTAAATGAATATTTCATCCACGAAGTGGAGAAATAGGTGAAGCGGTGGGTGGTCGTGCCTGCCCGAATTCAACGTCGCCGCCGCTTATGCTTGTAGTTTTCAGGAAAAAAAATATTATAATGATTGGGCTATGTCCGGCTTTCCCAGTCGGCGCAATGAAGCACGCAAGAACAGCGACGGCCTTCAAGCGCGTTGTTTTTTTTTATGCAGTATCTTTAAGGGCACCGTTACGCAGAAAATTGTCTTGGTCCAAAACTATAGATTACATTTGTAGTAAAGCGTTAAAAAAACTTGGTTACATCCGCCAGTCTTTGTCTGCTGCTCCAAGGAACAGTAAATTAGTAGTATACAAAAAACTGGTTCGCCCAATTTTAGAATATGCTTCCATCGTATGAAACCCATATAAATAATGCGATATTAAATGTGTTGAATCGGTCCAGAGGAAGGCAATTCATTTTCTTTACCGTCGCTTCGACCGAGACTTTTCACGTCAGCTGCTTTTGCTGAATTAAACCTTCAGTTCCTTTCTAGAAGGCGACACATAGATTCTGTGAAGATTTCCTCTACTTATAAGAACTCTCTTTGTCACCTATTCGATACCCCCCCCCTCCTCCTTTTTTTTTAACGCCTGCTTGCCTGACTTCAAATAGAGCTTACCATGCCTCTAATGTTAGACCACTCCATCCACGCACTAACACTGTCAAATACCGTTTTTGCCCCGCATGATTGAACACTGGAATTTGTTACCTGCCGAAGTTCGTTTGTTACTCATTTCTCAATTTTTAAATGTTATTGCTGATGTATAGTTCCTTTACATTCTTAAATTTCTATGTTCCTGTTCTGCATATCATAATTAGTTCTACTGGCATGTACACCTACTCCTTCCATAGCCCTAATGGGCTGCAGTATGCATAAATAAAAATAAAATAAAATAAAAAAATATCCGGTGTCGTCGGCCTTGTTCTTGCCTTGACCGTGCGTTGGATGTGAACGAAAACTCCCGATGGAAGCAAACAAATAATTAAATTCGCAAATAGGTCAAAGAATATTCGCATTTACACCAAATTTCTCAGAGACGTTCCTGTAACCAAAGGAAAGTAATTTAGCTGAAGAGAAAATTGGGATTTTAGGTGGAAATCGAACCTAGTATCTTCGGAATGCGAAACCGCCACGAAGGCTCATTTGTTCAAGCTTGCAAAAGAGGGTCGTAGTGAATGTTTTATGGTCTTTCACTTAGTAAAGTGTCACAGAGAAATGTACTGTTGCGTTCGTGGTAATTATGGGTGCTGTAATTAAGAATGAGATAATTCGACTGAAGTGCATGCGAGTGTTGGGGTGGATCATTTTACTTTTTTTTTTTTTTTTATTGCGATAAAGGCTTGCCCTTAAGGCATAATTCTTGGAGCTTATATGTATATTATATGTGTGCTGTGAGGCCTGTGTTGTGTATGAATTGAAGCAGTGTTTTGTGGAATCTGTTGTCATGTATCCAGCGGTCATAGCTGGTTGTCACACTGTAGCGGAGGCCGGCTTGCAGTAGGAGACGCGAGCGTTCCGATTGTAAACCCGTACATGTCCATATTAGGTGGTATGCATCTGATTCCACCACAGGAATGGAGCAGTATGGACACGTAGCACCCAGTGGTAAATGCGACCAGTTCCACCTTGAGACAACAGCCGGTGTAAGGGCCACCCCGGCCCGAAGCCTCCTAAGCACAACTTCCTCCGCCCTAGTAAGATGAAGGGGGAGGGAGCAGACACACGGTGGGATAAGAGCGCGTGTGTCCTGCCGGAGAACATTTTTACGGGCTCGCAGCGAGTTACGGGGTTGGGGTGGGAGGGGAATAGGTGGAGGATCAGGATTAGGAGGACAGTGTGCCAGCTGGTCAGCAGCAATGTTGTGAGGGTTTGCTGAATGGCCTTGAATCCAGTGTACCTTGACGCAAGTAGCTGTCTTACTATTCATAGTGTGTATTCTTTCGCAGATTTCCATCGCCTTATCAACCTTCTTGAGTTCCTGAATAGCCGCTAAAGAATCAGTGAAGATATCTAGTTGCTTGATGGTAGGCAGCTTAGATGTCGCATCTTGCACAGCGTCGTGGATGGCTTGAAGTTCCATTACTAGAGCGCTGGCTTCCGTAGATAAATAGCGGTGGTGGCCGGTGATGAAATTATGCGTAGTACTCAGGAATGATGTCCTTCCGCCGTCTGGGAGAATGGCAGCATCCGTATAGACTTTGCAGGTGTTAACGCATGATGCATCGACTTTGTTGTGTTCGTCAATAATAAATGTTGTATCGCTGCGTCGTAACTTCGTTGGCTTATTAGTTGTGATGCTGGTGAATTCCCAGGGAGGCATTGGATAGGGCTGATTGTCAATCCGAGAGCCGCGGTGAAAATGAGCATGCAACGCAGCGACAGCCGGAATAAGTTGCTTTTTTATTTCACGTGCTTTTTCACGTTGCAAAATTAGCTCTGCAATTGTGTTGAGCTGGGCATGTTCCTGTAAGGTTGGTATCGGAGTGATGCGGGGCAGTGCTGTGATTGTGCGCATAGCATCGCGATTAATCGTCTCCAACTGTGCCAGCTGTGCCAAAGTCAGCCGTTGAAATTGTGCTTGATATAAAATTCGTGGCTGCAAGACTGCACGCACCAACCGTCGAGCTACGTCAGTACGAGCTCCAGCTGCTTTTGCTGCAATGCGACGAATAAGGTGAAGTGTTTTTGTCGAACTCTGTCTGGTTTTACGGAGCCAGTGTGCACCACTGCCGGATTGGTGAATATCGAGACCCAGTATGCGGATCTCAGAAGCCTCAGGGATTGTCACTGCGCCGAGTCTAAATGTGAAGGGGTGCTGCGTGATTCTTGTGCGTCCTTTCTTGTTGGCCACCACAACATAGCTTGATTTTTGGGCGGAAATGTCCAATCCTGCTTTCCGAGCGTAGTTGTTCAGCACATCAAGGGCTTCTTGAAGCTGTTGAGTTTGTCTAGATAAATCTTTATGCACGGACCACAAAGTGACGTCATCCGCATAGATTAAGAACCTCACATCCGGAATCCGATGTAGCTGCCAGGCCAGAGGTATTAAAGCAACGTTGAAGAGAAGAGGAGCCAGAACCGAACCTTGTGGGACTCCTCTGTTCGATGTGAAGTATCCCTCTTGCCTTCCATCTACTCTAATCGCAAATGTGCGATTCTGAAGGAATGAGTAGATGAATCTTATCACCCGCGGTGGAAGTCCCAGGTCGATGAGGTTAGATATAATGATTTCATGGTCGATATTGTCATAAGCTTTCGTTATGTCTGTTGCTACTACCGTGCGCACAGCATGACTGTGTGGAGAAACCTGTAAAACATCGTCTGATAACATAGAAAGGCCGTCTTCAGTTCCCAAGTAAGAACGGAATCCAATTTGAGCAGGATGATATTTATCGTGGCGTTCAAGCCACCAGGAAACTCGTGTGGCCAGCATCTTTTCAGCGAGTTTGCAGACAGTTGAGGTTAGTGAAATTGGGCGTAAAGACTGCAGGCTATTTGGAGACTTTCCTGGTTTCGGAATCGCGACAACAATTGAATGCTTCCAATCAGGTGGAACGTTTCCAGTCTCCCATACTTTATTAATAGCCTGAAGAAGTGCGTCGAGAGCTGCTCCTTCCATGTTCTTGAAAACCTCATAAGGAATACCATCGGGACCAGGTGTTGTTCGTTGCTTCGAAGTTTCAATCGCCGCTATTAGTTCGGCCATGTTGAAAGGGCTGGATATTTGGGATTTAGAGGTTGTGGCAGACTCATCAATATCGGGGCAGTTTATAGGTGACGCTTGATCGTATTTCGGGAAAAACGCTCTAGCAGCGTGTTCTGCAAATTGATGTGGCGAACTCTGCATCGCTAACCTAACGCTCGCTGCAGGGTCAGGTTGCTTATGACCGCGTTCCATTGACCGGAACGTACGCCAAAGTGCTCTGTTTCCAATGCCCGATCCAAGATTCTCGCACCACTCATACCATCGTCGTCGAGAAAGTTGCTTTTCGTGCTGACGCGCCTTCGCCGCTATATGGTTAGCACGTGCACGGCTACCTGGTGCATCGGGATTCCTCGACGCATACAATTCTGCCTGACGTCGCTTTGCCCAAAGTTGCAAAAGGGTGAGGTCCGGTTGAGGTTGTTCCTCGTCAACTGTGGTCACAGTGGTGTTCCTCCGTAGCAGTTCTTGCAAAGCGGGAAGAATGAATGAATGTATGCATATATGTATATGTGATGCATCGATAAGCAGGTTGTGTTCTGACTTGGTAAAGAGCCTTAGAGAAACGTACTGACGCGTACATAGTAAATATAGGTATGCTAATTAGGAATGAAGCAATTAGACTGATGCAGAGGCGTGTGGTTGTACGTTGCATCTAAACGACCGGATGCATGTGTATACATACATATGAGAGCACGAGAACCAGTCAGTAAGCCTTCAATGCCGTCTCGTTTTACTCAAAGGCGAAGCTTAAGCCTCTGACAAGTTTTCTTTTTCAATGTTTTTGTACGTCCCGCACCGTACCGCCGCTGACCATTTTCTTCTGGTAGTACGAATAAAGAATACGCACGCAGTTGGTAAGGTGGCGCTACATGCCCATTCGAAGCTGCAGAGCTGGTTTCCCATTCGCGGGAAATCTGAACAAATAGCTAGCAAGAAAAGTCACTACACGATCTCAGATGACGAGATGGTTTCATTGCGCACTTTGTTCACGCAGTTGCAATGCACTGCTGTGTTAATTTGAACATGGGGTCTGATCTGAAAATGAACCAGCTGCTAGTTTGCGCTTCCTCGTCTCAGTTTGTTTCATTGTTCCTATCAGGGGTTCCCTTGTCCCCGTTAGTGTGGGCCGTAGACAGGGCGCGAACAATAACGTGCACCAACTAGCCATATTGATCGCTTTGTTAGGGATGCGAAACATACTTGCTTTTAGGGCTGTTCCAAGTCGTTTAGGCTGCTACGTGGAGAAGCAACTGCACTTCCTAGGTGATAGCGCTGCGCAGCGGTTCTACTAACTACTGACAATCACTGAGCAGCAACAAAACAGTATCCCTGAGACTGTCGCAACCTCGGAATCACTGTACGTCGGAAGTTGTTTGGTTTTGTTACTACTAAGCTGTTCAAGAGTAAAACCAACACCTTTCTTGTCAACCGCTGGATTATATACTTTTCTATTGCTTTACGGCGTAACGCATTGTTTCGAGTCGACAAAGCAGACAGTAGTTCTGTGTGCGCTTCACATACCCTAAACGTTGAGTTATATGGCCTTACTTCAGTTTATATGGCATGCTGTTTCAAATTCCGACTAAAAGAACAAAAAGAAGAAAAAAAATAAGAAGAAAGGGAAAAGCAGCTTTTGCCTCCCATGAAACCGCTATCCAGCGGCATATTGCATTTTCACCCTTGACGCCTGCCTTTGTTTGCCGGCTGGAGGACGATGAAGGCAAGAAAGCCCAATATGTGCCGCCTAGCTCCCTTTACTATGGTCATTTAAGAGCACACTGTTCCACCCTGTGCTCCGGGGGGACACCATTTTAGTAAGCTTATCATTATCTTCACTAACCCACGCTCTTTAATGAGAAATGAATTTAAGTATATGAAATTTACTTGCATGATTTTTCCATTGCACTGTGTCCCCCGGGCCGGAATCGGCATTCCGTCTTTCTACACAAGCATGGCCAACAGCTTGATTTGTAATCTGCAATGTAAACAACGCGCGAGAAAACGAACACAAATGAAAAAATAGGACCAGCCGCTCTCCAGTTTTTTCCACTGTTTATCATTTGTAATAACAGATGACCTTGTGAGCCCTGCCTTTGCAAAACAGACTTCGGCGAAGCAGATGGCGGCAGCACTGAGAAATCTTAGCAACACTGAAAACTTTGTTGATTGTAACGCATTGGAGCTCCGAATCATGGTTAAGGAGATTTTTCAAGTTTTCAATGCCTCAGTGAGTCGTAAGAGGCTATCATTAAAGGTGCAACAGAAAAATAAAGAAAAAAATGGTTCCCTACAGTCATGACCTACACGCTTTCCACAACGGAAAGCTTATTTCTATCTCTGTCCCAAGGTTAAAATTGACGACATTCCTACTAATTCAGAATACAGAAAAAAATATCGCAGTTCCACCCAAAAGGCAAAGCCTTGCTACAGACATCGCAAAGTATTCGACTATTACCCAAAGCTCTAAGTTGGAAGGCTACTTTTTATATCTATACTATTGCTGAAGCTTGGCCAATTTAACGTCACAAGAAAGTCACGTCGTTTTAGATATGTCGTTTTTAGAGGTTTTTAGATATGTAGACGACTATTTAATCCTTTGGGGCGCAGATTATTCTTCAACTGACAATGATGAAATCAGCACGGTATTAGGCCTTCTTAAATTCACGGCAATGACCTATCTTTTACCCACGAGATTGCGGTTGACAACGGGCTATAGCTTTTATATTTGAATATGACGTTTTTAACACAGTTGCGATTCGCACCACATTTGTAAGGACAATCGGCGCCCTCAAGTAAACGCCTTTCACGCTGTTCCACTTCCACTTTTGCCGCCCTACTTCTATTCACTGCTGCTAATTCATGCGCTGCTATTTTCGGTTCCACTCCATATTTGGGTCCTTCTTGAAGCACGCCAGCTATGTTCTCAGGGATATGGACGTCATCCACTATACGTGTAGCCTGCTTTCTTGCTTCTTGTTAATATTGACATTCGCGAGTATAGCGCTCGTCTTTCCTTTCCGTGTGCCCCTCTGTCTTTTTTTTTTTCGAGTTTTTGCGCTAAAAGCACCATGTTAAGTTTGATGTTGGTGTTTGTTCCGTGTGCTTGTTGATCTCCATTTCATGAAAGTTTAAAAATGAGCTGCAGAAGAAGTGAATGCCTAAAACTCTGGCTTATCACACAGCAGTTCGACTTACACTAGAGGTAAACGCGGTCCTTTCGAGTGGCGGGTGCGAAAGAGAGGCGTCGTTACGGCCTCTCCCTCGTTTTGGTTGAATCACAGAGCGATCTTTCGCGACAGACTTGGTGTTTACAAATGTGTCGCACTTCCTCGTGCATACGCCATTCTTCTCTCGACAAATATTGGGTATCGGCGTGACACAACTGCGCGGACCTCTCACGGTGTGCATACACCAAATATGGTGTCTGCATTTCGGCATAGCATGTGAAAAGTTTAACGCGTGTAAATGAATATTACATGAGATTAAACGTGTGGCCTCTGCGGTGCATAATCATAAACATTGTATGAGGTCCTACGCATCGCATTCAATTGTACAGTGCTCCGCTACAAACTTCTGTAAAGCTTCACTCCAACATGTGTGGTAAAACTGGATAGTGTTTTTCTTTCTTTCTTTCTTTTTACCACAGCACTACGACCGGACAACCAGGTATTTAAAGAAGGGGTCGGTGAGTTTAAAAGAGGCTTGGTTAGTTCAAAACGCTTCTTTTATTAGAATTTCAACCGGTTGGGCACTTGGTTAGTTTGACGAAGAGTGGTCTTTGACAGTTTGTGTTTGCCTAAGTGCGCGCGCGCGTGCGTGGGTTCTTCGAGAGATAACTTAGCTCTCGAATGTTTTTTTCTTTTCCGGAGAATTTGATTACCAGCAGTAGCGCACTTCGTTCATCGCATTACCGGCATCCATCTTCTACCGCTCTGTTAGCTCCTGAAGCATTTCACTGCCGGTTAGGTTAAGGACAATGATACTTAGACGTTCCGTCATCCGAGACTTCTTACTCAAAAGTTTTTTCTACGCGTTTCCCACAAAGCATTCCATGACATGTTGTTGCCGGCGGGCTGTTATTAGACTAAAGGAGTATGACGATGACAGGTTAGTGAGCTAAGAGGGTCAATAACTCTCCAACAACTCTCTGAAAGCACTCATGCTAAATAGTCCTGATGTGTTGAAATGAAGTCGCTTTACGGTCGAATAGAAAATTTAAGTTGCGTTTGACCGTGGTTCCCTCGGCACACCAGCTCTATGAAATAGGCGGAAAAGTTCTTATTAGGTTGATATATTCATATATCACCGAATATATCGGAATATCAGCGATCCCCGTCCTCACCACGGGACTCAGAAGTGGTCGGCACACCGAGCTTGTCACCATGCCTCCCGGTGACGCGCCCACCTCTGCAACGGCTTCGCCTTGTCTAACTGCTCCAATCGCCATGGTCACCCCACATCGCGAACAAGGTGTGTTCTCTCGCCTGGAGGGCCAGGATGTTGAGGACTGGATCAAACTCTATGAACACGCCAGTGCTAATAACAGGTGGGACCCAACGATTATGCTCGCCAATGTCATCTTTTATCTCGGCGGCACCCCACGCGTGTGGCACCAAAAGCATGACGACGAGATAACCAGTTGGGACAATTTCAAATAGAAGCTACGGGAACTGTTCGGTGACGCAATTGGGCGCAAGGCTGCCGCGAGAAAGGCTCTTGCGTCTCGTGTTCAGTCATCTACGGAGGCGTACGTTTCCTACATCCTCGACGTCTTAGCTCTATGCCGCAAAGCTGACGATGCTATGTCCGAAGCCGATAAAATGTCACATATTCTAAAAGGCATCGCCGACGACGCTTTCAATTTGCTTGTTTTCGGCAATGTCTCGACTATCGACGCCATCATCAAAGAATGCCGTCGCCTTGAACAAGCTAAGAGCCGCCGTATCACACAACACATCACGCGGTTACCCAGCACCTCCAGCAGAATGTTGCGTGTGGAAAGACACAGACAGAAGAGGCTATTTACAGGCTATTTACACTGGAGCCAGGCAGCCAGGCCGACACTCGCTCGCGCCAAGCGCACTGACCAACATCATCGTCGTTCTCGCGGCGGCTCGTTTCTTGAGCATCGCTCGATGATATGGTAATACTATATTCATATGTCACGACGTCTGGTATGTGCCATCCTTTCGTACAAATTACGGTCGTCAAATGCTCCGACATAACATTGCAACTCTTCTTAATCGGCGCAATGAGCACTGAGGACCTAACAATACGGTTATTTTTTTAGTGCAAGTTTGCGCCTCCTTCCTCCCTTTTTCTTTTCTTATTGTTATTCTTCGTTTTGCATTATTCAGTGTTCCTGAGCGTTTCATGATAATTCTGCCGACTTCACTTATTTGTTATCGCAAGAGGATGTTCACAATTTTTTTTATTTAATATGATGTTTACCTATGCACTGTAGTCTTTTTTTTATTGTTCTGTCCGCGTTCTGTTGCTGCCGGTTTTTATGTACGGGGGTGCGCCCCTCTCTCAAGCCAGTCATAGGCTTTTTGGGTGCACCCCTAACATCCCTGATGTTGAAATAAAGATATTTGTATATTAGGTTGCCGAAAATAGGCACTTCCCAGCTATTGCAATTACCAGTGACTGCATGAACTCTACGGTCAGAAATTAAAACAAAAAACTTAAAATAAACACTACTAGGCGCTGCAGAATCTTCAAAGCTGAAAGGAATGCAGGAAACTGAAATGGGGGGTGGAGGGGAGTATGCACTACACAGGAGACGTCAAAGCCTTCAAATTCAGTTTCAGTCCCAGGTTTGTTTGCTTTTTAGCTCAGGGAACAACTTTTGCTCCTAATAGATATTTTCGTTTTTGTTCAGGCACACGTCTACTTACGTGAAGCCTCTTGCGTGGTGCGCCTCTGGTGCCTTGGTCAACAGCGATCGTCGTTTCAGGCGTGCACTACTCACACAACTAAAACTCAGGTTAGATATCGGGTTTCTTTTAGCCTATCCTAATGTCACAATCTTCGCTCTACCCAAATCGATAGCTATACCGCTACGCGCCACCAGAAAAACTTGGCTAATGTGTGCTGTACAAACAATTAGCCTATTTCTGCTTGCAGCGTAATTCTTGAAATCTTTTTCTCGAATTTGCATATCACGTGGGATACAAATCTTCTGTCAATGATGCTCAGTTGTAGCCGGCGCAGCGCGTGCGCACACCATCTTTTGTTGCTGCGTTTACAACAGTTCCTAACATACGTTTTCTTACTGTATTGAATACCCAATGGTCAAACTTGCGCATGCGTGCTTCGTTATCACACTCATCTATTTTTATTTTCTCAGCGAAGACAGTAAAGGTTCTCGAAGTAAAATGGAAGTACATCATTTTCTCAATCCTACCGTACTCTCTATAGTAGCAGGCAGCCCGATTTTCATATTTCAATAAATTACAAGTACAACGCCCTTGTTTGTTCACTTACGAGATTTTTACTGTGTGTGAGAGAGAGAGATACTGATGGTAGTTGGTTCATAGTCATCATCATCAGCAGCAGCCTGGTTACGCTCACTGCAGGGCAAAGGCCTCTCCCATACTTCTCCAACTACCCCGGTCATGTACTAATTGCGGCCATGTTGTCCCTGAAAACTTCTTAATTTCATCCGCCCACCTAACTTTTTGGAATCCAGTCCGCAACCCTTAATGACCATCCGGTATCTTCCCTCCTCATTACATGTCCTGCCCATGCCCATGCCCATGCCCATTTTTTTTTCTTGATTGCAACTTAGATGCCATTAACTCACGTTTGTTCCCTCACCCAATCTGCTCTTTTCTTATCCCTTAACGTTACACCCATAATTCTTCTTTCCATAGCTCGTTGCGTCATCCTCAATTTAAGTAGAACCCTTTTCGTAAGCCTCCAGGTTTTTGCGCCGTACGTGAGCACTGGTAGGACACAGCTGTTATACACTTTTCTCTTGAGGCATAATGGCAACCTGCTGTTCATGATCTGAGAATGTCTGCCAAAGGCAGCCCAGCCCATTTTTATTCTTCTGATTATTTCAGTCTCATAATCCGGATCCGCGGTCACCACCTGTCCTAAAAGATGTATTCCCTTACCACTTCTAAAGCCTCGCTACCTATTGTAAGCTGCTGTTCTCTTCGTAGCATTGGAGAGATCGTATCTCCATGCCTGACGCCTTTCTTTATTGGGATTTTGTTGCTTTCTTTATGGAGGACTTCGGTGGCTGTGGAGCCGCTGTAGATATCTTTCAGTATTTTTACATACGGCTCGTCTACACCCTGATTCCGTAGTGCATCCATGATTGTTGAGGTTTCAATTGAATCAAACGCTTTCTCGTAATCAATGAAAGATATATATAAGGGTTGGCTATACCCCGCACATTTCTCTATCACCTGATTGATAGTGTGAATATGGTCTATTGTTGAGAAGCCTTTACGGAATCCTGTCTGGTCCTATGGCGGACAGAAGTCTAAGGTGTACCTGGTTCTATTTGTGATTACCTTAGTTAATACTTTGTAGGCAACGGACAGTAAGCTGATCGGTCTATAATTTTTCAAGTCTTTGGCATCGTCTTTCTTATTGATTAGGATTATGTTAGCGTGCTTCTAAGATTCCGGTACGCTCGAAGTCATGAGGCATTGCGTATACAGGGTGGTCAGTTTTTCTAGAACAATCTGCCCGCCATCCTTCAACAACAAATCTGCTGTTACCTGATCCTCCCCAGCTGCCTTCCCCCTTTGCATAGCTTCCAAGGCTTTCTTTACTTCTTCCAGCGTTACTTGCGGGATTTCAAATTCCCCTAGACTATTCTCTTTTCCATTATCGTTGTGGGTGCCACTGGTACTGTATAAATCCCTATAGAACTCCTCAGCCACTTGAACTATCCCATCCACGTTAGTAATGATATTGCCGGCTTTGTCTGTTAACGCATGCATCTGATTCTTGCCTATTCCTAGTTTCTTCTTCACTGCTTGTAGCCTTCCTCCGTTCCTGAGAGCATGTTCAATTCTACTTATATTATACTTCCTTATGTCAGCTGTCTTACGCTTGTTGATTAACTTGGTAGTTGGTTGCCATTTATAAAGAACAGAAAAACTGAGCTATCGCTTCTACGCTACAGTGGACGTAAATTTCAACGCTGTCGAAATCAAAAGCGCAGAGCATCGTATTTTTATTGCAGTTGGTGGAATTTAAGACAACACGTTTCCTAAACGCCTGCACATAATGTTTGTCGAACGTAGTGTAAGAGTGTTCATAGAACTGCCGCCGCTCCCAGAATTCCACACTACAAGTGGATTTGGTTGCAAAGATTGCTGTTGCGAGTGAAGACAGCATGTCCCTTTGTAGTTTTGACTTCTTATTCGAGTACGACGTGCTCGCAATATTGAAATACACATTCCTGCGGAAAAAAGTACGCGTCCGAATCGAGTAAATACTGGGTACTTGTTGCATACAGGGAGGGCAAGATATCGCAACGTGACCGACAGCAATGAACAAAGATGACACTAATCTTACTGAACTGAAGCGCATACTAAGTGTTCACTTCGTTATCATGCGATAGTTTGGAAAACAAACTATCCGTGTCGAAGTAGTGCATGTAATCAATCACTATTTACTTTTTTTTTGTCATTAGACTATGCAGTGAGAAATACCCCGAGATGAACTGTTCAAGTTTTGCTGCTCCAGCTTCAACAGAGGGCACTCACCACTTGTTTTGGCATTGCTACCAAGGAGTGGGCTGCTCGAGAAAGTATACTAATAGCTGCTAAGTTACGAACTGATGAGAAAGACAAGTATAAGTATTGGCTCACGGACGATGAGCTCCTTAAGTCGCTACTGCAAGTTCTTCGTCAGGAGAGTCTTGTGCGTGCTGCGTAGTATACGAACTACACGGTACAGAAATTACGCTAAAAAATAAACACGTGACATTTATTCGCGCATTACAAAGCTGACGAGCTTAAATTATGCTACAGCTAGTGGGGGTCCGACGGTCTAATCTTGCAATCATGCTCGCTGCCTATCTGTAGTGCGCCCGCCCGGGTCAATGGTCGAGAACGCGGAACGGCGTTTCTCTATCTTGCTGTCCAGGTCTCTCCACGCCATCTCTGAAGCCTATGTGCCGAACGCAGGGCTGCCATTGCCGAGCAACTAGCGAATTTCTGCAACGACCTGCACACTGGTAAGTCTTACCTGCTAATGAGCACAGGTTTGAGTTTCATGGATTTTAACTACTCGTATATTCTATGTCAGAGAGAGCTGTCTTCATTGCGGCGACTCCCACTCGTATATACAAACACACGGCCGAGATACGCCTCTCTCAACGCTTCGAGAGGCTAAATAACATTAGTCATAGGTAACGTTAACCATGCTGGTCAACGACAAAATAAAAAAGAAGCTTTGATATATGGTGCAAGTTAGAATTATAAAACCTACGGTTTTTGGTTGTCAGAGGTCTGAAGACCGAACACGAAAGGCCTTAAGATGGTAACTCGCACCGTGTATTTTTGAATGCGTTTCGTTTTTTTTTTTCATTTTTGTACAGCGTGGCTAACGTTAGCTGGGACATCTGCATAGCTCCAAGTGCGTCATGTGTCACGTGGTAACGACGCAATCTGTGCACACGACCCAAGCGTGATCCAGTGATGGTATCTTTTATTTGCACAATGATAACAAAGTAAGGCAGCAGAACCACTGGAAAGATAGAAGCGATATTTGTATTACACGTTTTCGTTACATTACGTTGCATAAATCTAACGTTACGTGCAGTTTTCCCAAGCGACGCGCTATGCTCAACCAAATGAAAGACGTTTCTCGTAAAAGAACTAACTCAGCTAAGAGGGAGAAATGACAAATTTAGTTGAACAAAAGCAGGAAGGTTGACTTCAGCGAGCTTTACTGTAATTTAATAACACACCGATTGGTAAGTAGAGAATATTATAGCCAGCTATCCCAACACACAGTTCAGAAGTTGTCACTGCCCATTTTCCCATAAATACTCACACACATGCTACAAAGAAATAAGTATACCAAGTCGAGAAAAAACAAACGTAAACAAGAAAAGGAACCAAACAAGTAGAAGCGGCCCCTAGGCACCTGCGTTGAGTGAAACTTCACGTACACTACTTGGTAAGAACAGTACTGTACGTTTAACGCATGAATGTCATTGTTTTCCATTCGCACTCATATCAAACACTCAGATTGCATACAGTTCGTAAAAATCTACAAATCAAGTCGAATTAATGAGGTTGCTGTCTCCTGAAAACTACCGTAGGCTTGACTTATCTCTATTCAGCGAGGGATGGCCATGGGCCTGAACCTCCGTAATGCAAAATTCACGTTTGTCCGAGCAGCTTAACTAGAAAATGGACTCACTGTTGATCGTACTGCAAAGAGTACAGGAGCAAGTGTTCCACAGAAACGCCTGGAGTGTCACACGAGGTGCAATTGTAGGTTACCTTCTTTTTCACACGGTGTAAAGAACGAGCTATGCTGACCATGTCCACGCTGTAAAATGTGCCCGTTCTTTTCACGTATTTTCTTTTTTTCCTGCTATAATTAAGGCACTATGCCTGTATTGAGAGAAAACGGCGAGATTCCGTTTATCAAGACTCGTGCGCATAGGGGAAAGAAAGGTAGAGTTAAATGGTGAAAGCGCAATGCCTGAAACACAAATGGGGGGGAGGGGGGGGAGGAGCTTGCACAGCGCGCATGCGCAGTTTTTCTGCCCCCTTCCCCGACAAACGTGGGCTCCCCTGTGGGATACACTGCAATTAGGAAGCGTACCGCAGAGTACCGACCAGGCATGTGGTGGCGGCAAGAAATACGGCTTCACCGCTTCACTAAGACCTAGGATTCTGTCTTCTTTGTCTGCCGAGCAGCTACGGTTGGTTGAATACGCTTTGAGTTTGATTATGGTTTGGAGAGTTGCGCTTACTTGAAACCTTGGCGCGGGTTAATTAAAAGCAGTACTTTGCTCTTGTGCTACAAATACGTACTCGCTATACTGGGCATTCGTGTTGTGTGCCTCGAGGACATCGTTAGTGATGAAGGACACGTTATCTGACTGCCATGCAGTGTTATTGACCGTTCTCATACAGCAACGCAATTGGGTTGCACTACATCTTCTTTCTTCTTTCGTTCTGTTTACTTTTGTTAAACTGCACCTGCATGTGTGCTAACTGCGGTTTATTATATTTGTGTACGTACCTCTATGCGTATCTCGGGCATGAATCCCTGATTTCATGTATTTGTCGTCCATGTCAGGCGGGCGAATATCATAAGAACTTGGTTTCCGGCAGACACACTTGAGGATATGCTTGTCAATTCGGTGACGACTACAGTTCCGGAAAATAATTTATTGCACTGCTCATTCCTGCTCTGGAAATATTGTAGCTTATGTTGCACTGACATGTCATATTCCTTGCACTCACAGAATGGAAGTTTACGAATGCACTTGTTTAGGGTTGAACACGTATAAGCGATCCTGCGTAGTGATGATAAAGCGCATATTATATTGAAAATTTTTGCACCTAAGGGGCACTTGTAAATTTGCTCTTCTTGTCACAAATTCTAACCTCACTGTATCACTGGTAAGTAAACTAGCACCCTCACGGTAACTTAACAAAGAGTCCAACGCAACAATATTTATCAAAAAAGAGGTCAGTGCTTTATTCACAGCATCTGCTGTCTGTCTTCTACAGATGAAGCGTGATGCCCGCCATGCGCTCTGTTTTCTGTCGTCGGCGTCGCTATGCAAGCGCTGATAGCATCGCGTATTGCAACCTATTTCCGAAATTTAAAAACTTCGGCTTCAAGTTCCTTTTTTGTTGGGCTTAACTCCTTGCAGAGCACTTCATCGGATCAAGTCAGGTCGTGGCACAAGGATCAACGGCCAGACCATCGGGTCACAAGACGGTGCTAAACCTGTAGCATCATACCACGGAAGCCTAGTGGGACAGTTTGGTACGATATGCTTATTTCCTGCCTCAAGCACCTTTCTTCTAGTGTCAAAATAAAGTGAACCGTAGCGTGGTGAGAGCGCACAGCGCAAAATTTGCATGCTCCCTATTATATCCTGTGTGATTATTTTCGGCCGCACAACCCAAGCATCCCGTCGTTCTCCAGCATGGACTTCAGCAATATTGAAACTCTAGCTTCAACTGCCTCTTTTTTCCCCTTCAAACAGTCAGCAAACTCTCTTCTGCAATAAACCAGTTTCTTTCTACCTTATTACCTATTTACTACACTAGTTTGTCAGCAGCATTTTTGCTGATAGCAACATAGCAAGGTTGTCTACAACTTCACTTCATGTGGACATTGTAGGATGTGTAGCTGGACACATTAAACATCGTTCTGAGTGCATACTCGAAATAGTTTGCCAATCAGACGCATTGGCATCCGTGGGCGCCGTGTAGTCTAACACTAACCAATTACTCTTGTGCATTATTCTTTCGATTTGCCTCGTTTATCTGCTCTTAGACTGCTTCCCCTCTTCTCTATCGAGCTACAGTGAATCATATATATATATATATATATATATGATGATATATGATATATATATATATATATATATATATATATATATATATATATATATATATATATATATATATATATATATATATATATATATATATATATGACTCACTGTAGCTCGATAAAGAAGAATTAGGCACAAGTTGCATGCAATAAGGGCTAATATACTTTCTTCTTGGCATCAGCTGTTGCGTTGGTTTTGTTGCAAAACCCCTTTTTCAAGGCGCTTTCCATTTTAGTTGCCTTAGATCAAATGTATAACTAGCAAACTGCAATGTAAATGGTACTTGAAAACGGGAACAGTAATAACACACACTTTTCCGGTACACAGGATACTCTGATAAGGAATAATAAGTGCCGCAGGTTTTCTTTTATAAAAACACACAATTCAAATATTTACATAAAGCACGGCTAAAATTCTGCTAAATATGACGGCCTCAAATTGTGATGCCTGGCTATGAAAAACAGAAGGCAGTATTTTTTTTACAGGGCAGTTTCTGCGAAAATGATGCCCTCTTATTGCGGTGCAACGAAATGAGATAGCAGACTCATATTTTAATGCGAAAGCGTCAAATGGTCTACTGAGCCAGAACGCCGGCGTCTGTCGTCTGGAGCAGCGAAACGGCACCTAAATTCCCATTGGCTGCGACGCCACGTCAGGAGCGCGCCTCGACGGAGAAGAGCGGGCGGAAGGGTAGACCTGCCGCAACCACAGTAGAGCGCCAGCTAGATGTTGCGCCAGGGGAGAGGGCCCCGCCGTGCCGTCACATCACCCTCGCTCTCTCTTTCGGAAACTGGCGCGCAGTCCGTATCTTTCTCTCTCTCTCTCTCGCTCTCACGTCCATTGGGCTTAGCTGCGGCGCGCGCCAACCGGCCTTGGTGGCCGCTACTGCTTCCTCGGTCTCTCGTCGCGCAGGACGTCGGTGGCATGCGGCGTTGGCACCGCAGGCTGCTGCTGCTTGCTGTCTCGGGCAGCACAGCACGTACCACCTAGGGTACATTACTCGCAGCGCAAAACTCGAACGACTGCTCAGCGGCGTTCAATTGGACATTAATGATTTCGCATTCATAATTCATAGCAAGTGCTTAGGTGTCCTCAGTTTCTTTTACGGTAAATTTCTGTAAATGTGACTGCGCGTTTTCGCGGCGCTGTTCAATCATATTACGGGGGTCTGAATTTTTTTACGGCAAATTATTGTATTTAGGACGGCGCGTTATCGCAAGGCTGTGGAATGAAACAAGGGATGTCTGTACATTGTACGGGAAGTAATTGGCAGTCGGTGGTGCCGAAAAAAGTATAGTAAAAACAACTGCATACTTTCTGCATTGCAGTCGTATATGGTGCACAAGGGCAATGAATGTACGGTCGATCTTTATGTTCACAGAAAACCATACAGTAGGGTCTGCTCAATAAGGCAATGACGTCTTCGTTTTCTCCTTAAACAACATATCTTCAGAGAGTGTCGTATGCGAATTTAGTAGATCGTTCTTGGGCGTCAGATTGGACGAATGCTAGGGGGGTCAGGGTACAGTTCAGGGCAGCCCTCCCTCCCCCCCCCCCCCCCCTTAGCTCAACGATAACGAGAGAGAGAGAGAGAGAGAGAGCAAGGACAGGAAAAATGGGGGAATAGAAAGAGGAAATGAGGGAGAGAGTGAGCACCGAGTGCGTGTCGGAGGGACACTATAAACGGTCTATATATGTGAAATGTTAAAAACTGTCTATATATAATCCGATACCCTCCACGTGGTGAAATTGGTATAGTAGCTAAAGATGCAATTAGGGATGATGACGACGTAGAGAAGAATGCAAGCCGGTGAATACAGGTTAGTTCCGATTTGTGATAGCCACCTAAGGAGTTTCTTACTACTTGAAACTTGCTGGGATAAAATATCCAATAATGCACTGCTATTCAAAAGGAGCGCCATCCAAACTCACACATCTAATGAACTAAAGGGTCGTATATTTGAAGTCGCGTCCGAGTTTATTCTTGTCACTGTTCTCCTCGACCACTATGCTCTGAGACGCAGCCTGGCGCGCTGAATTATGGAAGTGTTTTATCATCGAGAACAAAAGTTAACTTGACTGTATTGAGTCTCAGCACCAGATACTATAGCAAATAAGTGGTAGCGTTGAAGAAATCAGCCAAAACTTCGTGCAGGTGCAGTTTGACGAAATAATTTCGGTGTGAAACGCCTAATATAAAAAGAAACCAAAGACAGCCACAAGCGATAGCACTATTTCAAAGGAGTTGGCACTTTGGGCAGGATAAATTTTCAAGTAGTCTTTTCAAGAAAACAATAATCAGAGTGGCCTCCAGCAGCGCGGTACCGCTATAAGTGAGCCGTATATATGCGGTCAACGTTAAACTACATTTCGGAAATGAAAAGAAGTACCCAACGCGCATCGCGTTTTTCTTATGTATACGTACATTGAAAGCAATGCAAACGTGCCCCTCTGGGTTTATAGATAACTATGCTCGGTAAAACGGTCACGCTGACGGGTGGCTCGAAAACCCATTGACTCACAAATCAAATATTCAAGCTGTGCGTGCTGACGCGCTCCGACCGCTTTACTTGGCGGGCAAATTTTTTGACGGGTTGTGTAGCAGCTGTCCGAAGCAGTACCTTGGCTTCCACTGGAAATGTACGATTCCGAGCACGCGCAAGCTTTCCAAGTTGACGGCAAAGGGTTAGACGTGCTTTGTCATCGTGTTGCTTTTTTTTTTTTCCAGCAGTCGTATTGCCCGCGGGCTTCCCTGTGGTCTGGTCGCCAGAAATCGCATTCGCTGCGGTGAAAGCTTCGTGCGGTTGCCCGCACAACTTATGAAATCTCTGTGCGGCGACTGCTATATGTTGCGTTCGTTTATGTATGTATTGTTGAGCTGCCTGCGTCGAAGCCAGTGAGGTCTGCCATGCGTACAAATGCTTCAGTTTCAAGGCAAAGCGCGAGAAACACGGGCGCTGAAAAGGATGAGGACCATGTAGAGTGCTACTTCCGATTGAATTTTTTTTTATATTGCGCTAGAAAACACGCGTATAAGCGTTCACCATTCATATCTACGGCGCATGCGTCAGAAAACATTCCATATGTAGATAGCTGACTAACAACATTGCCCCTTCGAGGTGACGCCCGAGCCGCACACTCTGATAAAGAAACACACGCCCACATAGAAAACAATGCCATGGCAGCAATAACAGACCAAAAAAAAAAAAAAAAAAGATAGTGCAGCGCAAAATAGGGACATCGTCAGAAGGACAAATATAACAATGCAAAAAAGAAATTGCATAAAAGGAACCTAACGCCATGAAACAGCTAAAACACTTCTCTGGGCAATAAAAAGTTAAAAGAGGTGTAAAAACAGGCTCAAAAAGGTCAGCGTATGCACAAGAACTCTATGGAGAGGAAAGAAAGAGACGGGGGAAAACAAAGAAGAGAATCAGCGTCTGTGATTATTCTCTCCTTTGTTTCCTCTGTCTCTTCATTTACTCTTACTCAGCTATCTACAGGCGGAATGTTTTCTGACGCATGCGCTGTGGTTACGCATGGTGAATGCTTATGCACGGGTTTTCTTGCGCAATAAATTCGGTTGGAAGTAGCGTTCTGTATGTCGTCATTCCTTTTAGTGTAAGTGTTCTTTGCACATTACTTGCCTTGGGATGTCGCCGTGCCAACTAGCTGGGATACAGAACCTAGTTCCGTACACTAACTTAATTTCAGTTTTCCTCACTTGCACAGTTGCTGACGGTCAATTATACTCTAGACATCCGGTTCATGGCAAGGCGTCAGTGATTTGCCGCACTGCTGTGTTTCTCAGGCTGCAAAATGATTTCTAGTTCTCTAAATTGCCACGGCACATTACTTGAAGTATTCGCTTGTTTCTTATTCCCTGCTGAAAGGTTTTATTTGCAGTTCAGTAATATCATTTGCTTTCTGTTCTGCTAATAAAAAATCGTTAGAAGTCATACACCATTATTTCTTATGAATAATACGGAGCCAATTAACGGAATGAGTACAGAATATGGTTAGGGGGCATTCTTGATTGATTGATTGATTGATTGAAATAAGGGTATTCGCGTGGACTTCCGCGCAGCTGTAGATGGAATACCCGTCCTGTTTGTACAGTGTATCTTCTCTTGATCCTAAAGCAACTCTCACTAGGTTTGGGTATTGTAACAGGCAAGCGTGGTGCGTAGATTACGCGCTGACAATCGCGTGTGCAAGGTATTCATCGCACCAATGTACATCGCAAAAAGCGCTGCATATCCAAATGGTAGCCCGCGAGTCCTTACTTTCGGGAGGACCCCACTTTCTGGCAGACAAATAACGTCACACAGAAGGCGTGTCCCTCCACGCCGAGTGCCCGCAACGTAACTAACTATGAGAACTGTCTTCGTTAACTTATTCAATGCTGCCGCAGTTCCATGTGTGATACGCCGTTTCATTACATAACTTAAAGTGCAGGCTCTCTTTGCGTCTTCTTTTCCTCTGTATCTACGCCTTTTGTTTCCACTGCAAGTGACGTACTTCCTGGTTGTTCCTGCACCCTTTTCGAATGCCAGTCGTTTTTCTTTTCTACCACGCGCAAAATGACATTTATTTTCCAACGTGAGCTGCTCCGTTTGCGCCCTTACATGATTATCTAGGAGAGTGTCAGCCTATATCAGGTAGCATAACTGCGTGGCTCAAAACAGCAGCAACGCAAAAACTAAACAAATAAATAACACAGGACCGCCCTCGCAGAACGTGCTAGACTGCCACCGGAAGTTCGTCGCGCCGCGATGAAGGGAAGATGCAAAAAAAAAAAGAAAGAAAGGAAAATACTCATACCTGACGCGGCGTCTCTGCTCCTATATGAGAGAATGCGTCATGGAGTGAATGTCACTTGCGGTCATTAATATAGGCAATGGGGGAGAGTGTCTAAGCTGGATCGCTTCCCAGCTCGCCTCCCAGCAGCATGAATTTGCGATATTTCGGGTTCTCCTAACTGCGCTTATATTTAACCACTTTGAAGAAAAAAAAAAGAACACTTGCGGTAACACGCTCCAAAGATGACTCTTGACAACTACCAGTGTGTAGGAAATTTCTGATAGACACAGGTGATGTGTCCTTTTAAACTACCGGTACTTGAATGCCAAGAAGCCATAGTAAGCTTAGAATAATTACGTGCTCGAAAAGGCTCACAGAAGGTTGGCACAGTCAGCAACAATAAGCGATAGAAATATCTAATTGCAGGTATCCAAGCCGTCATTTTTGGGTTGCATACCTACCTCACGACTGTGGCAAAGATTGCAAACATTGAGACTACATAGCAAGAAAGAAGCGAATGATCCTTCCTTAAATAATTTAGTTTTTGATTTATCGCAACACCATTTGGGGGTCATTATCTATTTTCAGCGTCTTCGAGTAGCAGGCGGAAAATTATTTCCAAAATCTTGTTTCTAAGCGTTTCTTTAGTGTGCCTAATTTAAGTGATTGACGCTATGTCATCTTCTTGAGGGACGCTTTCACAATAGTAAATATTCATAGAAAATAGTACGGCGCAGTCTGGTTCACAGGTTTTCGCTTCAGGAGTTAACAATTTCGAACAAAGGAACACGCCTGTCATTTATATCTTACGCATGACGCAGAACGCGCGGAAAACTATTATAGAAGTATTAATAACACGACAAAAATCACATCCGATTATATATATATATATATATATATATATATATATATATATATATATATATATATATATATATATATATATATATATATATATATATATATATAGCATATGCAGATGTAAACGCTAGGTACATAATTAATAATGACAAGCAGATATGCAATACATATATGATAGACGAAAGAAAGGAGGAAACCTGAGCCCTATCGAACTTTAACAGGGGACCAGCTGACTCTGTCGTAATAACTTCGAAGGCCTTTGCGCAACAGGAGGACATAAACTACGATTGCCGGAACAATGAATCCAGGCTGATACAAAGTATGGGCTAAAAAGAACAGGCTAGAAAATTCTCGGCGCTTTCCGTTCTTGCGGTAATGTAACACATAGGAAATGTAGCGAAGGAAACAGAGTGAGCCGAACCCAGGCAAGCAGAGAAGTACAGTTTTTACGCGAAATTTGTTCCTTTGTGTTCGAGGAAGAATACATGTAGTGGTCTTAGGATTTTCGAACAAGAAGGGAGCTATAATGAGAAATGGAATTCAATGCAGCAGCATTTATGGCAGTTGTAAGCACAACACTTTTGAGACAAGGCATGAAACGAAGACAAACGAGGTAACGCAAGTGTCTGAAAAAAATGAAAAAGAAAGATAAACAGATAAAGAAGCATCTGGAAACACTCCCGCGTTCGAGATCATTTCAGGGACCATCTCTGGATTTTTTTTTTGTTAAGTACGTCCGCACTGTTCAACAGAATTTGCTTTTGCATATTCGTGAGAACTTTCTGAGTCAGGAATAGGCTTCATCATATTGCAGTGAGAGGAGAGCAAATCTCCATGCGTGCAAAAGTGAAAGCTCATTACCAATAGAAAAGGATGCTTCTTGAAGTTCTCTAGGTCAGTGCATTTTCAAAAAGAAAGGAAAATTCTTATAAAGAGCGACACGCACGCACACACACACACAGAAATATCACCGAGCAGTCAGTTTTCTTTTTTTCTCAGTTTCTTTTCACTGCTACCTGACTTTAATTTTATTTCCAACAGCATTCCTCTTCTATGGGTGCCACGCACTTGGGCTTCAACTTAAGACGAACTCTACTTTCGTTCGCAACGCTTCTCGGCTTTCACTACGCGCCACCTCATTACGCCGCGCACTCCGCATAATTTGAAAATGTGCTTCTTGAAATCAAGAGAAGAAAAAGTCGGCCCTCGTCAGAGTAAGTGTGAGCAGGACCGGTTTTGTACTGAAAGATTCAAAGCGACTTTCACTTGCTACTTTTTGGAAAACTTCCTTTTCAGGAGAGCTGATGACCTCCAATATAAGGAAAGGCTGTTTTCGGGACGTTCCCAATTATCCACCTAAAGATAATCGCCACATTTCTCTGTGATTAGAATAATTTTTACAAGACTGCCAGGAAAAAGGAGATCAACTTGTTTCTTCACTTAGTTATTTGAGCATCTAGCTACAGTTGTTATCTTGAGAAAGGAACTTCTGTATGTAGATTTTGTTGGCAAATAAATTCTGTCGCAACCTTGTGCTTTGAGTTTTTGATAAATTTGCTTTTGGCATACCACCACATAGGCTCTTAATTGGTCCAGATGCTACATCGATCGGCTTGAAAAGGCAGCGGTTCCGGATTCAGTTTCCACGCCAGGGCAAATTTTACTACAACAAAAGCTCTCATTCTGAGAAACGTGTGCGGATGTACTCTGCTGCTCCGCGATACTTGCTGATGGATGATAATTTGTTTTTATTTTCACATATGTGCATCTCCACACTCTATATGCGAAAATTTAGTCGAAGTTTGTAATGAAGCCAGTCGGACGCTCGAGTAGCGAGAACTTTCTGACAGTTTAATGCGATTATAATTTTTTGCCTACATGAACCCCCGATTTAAATCCGGTCCGGTCATTTTTAACCACTACCCATCCTTATTATTGTCTAACCGCGATGAGGGCAGCTAAAAATATCAAGAAACATTCAGTTGTACAGGACGCCAGCTGAAAGAAAAGTGACAGCACTCCTTCTCTCACGTTTCTGTTTGAAGATTGTCCCGCGAAGAGGAGAAAGACTTTTCTATCATGCATTTTTCAGTGAAGTTGCTGAGTTACCAAAAAAGTGTACTCCAAGTGGATACGTCTGACAAACTCACAGGCTGCATTAATTAAATTTCAATAGGTGTCGCACATTAATCAATGAACAAGTTATTTAGTGAATTCTTGTTAACTATATATGTGTTTCGATTATTCGAGCAAGTAATGTCCGCCTATCCGGACAATTCTACTCAAAGACGGGAATTATGTTATCTGCAACAAGCAATTTTTTTGGAAAATTCCATAAAACTGAAAGAAATGATCAGCCCGTATAAGCACTTATGCGCAAGTGCGAAACAGTACCATAACAAGTTGAACACTACTGTATAATGATAGCCTTGCAGCATCAAGCCACAGGAATTTAAGTTACAGCCTGCATTCATCACATATGAAAAAAATCTTGAGCCATGCCACTCTGTGAAGGCGAATGAACAGCGAAGCTGTATACATCGTGGCCGAGAAAACTTGTGGCAAGGACTTTATTGCATCACTCTTAGTCACTTAGTAATGACGGTTACAATGGCTTTGTGGTCGCTATTGACATGCACTGATTGGCATACTCTCAGCTAGAAGCACATTCTTTGATAATGTCGAATCGATGCACGTACGCCGCTGGGTTATCGGTTGGGCTGGATCAGTGTGGCATCGCAAGCGGTATTTCCGCGACACGAAAGGCCTAAACCACTATCTTTTCGGTCCCGACACATCCATTATAACACGATCCCAGCGGTAGTGTCATTGCAACTAACCCACGCAAAGTGAGTATCCATGAATCTCACGGGGGCTATGAGCCCATGCAATGCTTTCCATTGCTTACGGTGGTATGAATTGCTTACGGGGGTATGCGCCATTGATGGTGACAGTTTTCGACATGCTCTTCCGTATGTTGTATGTGTGATTGGAAAGAATGTAAGCACTGTTTGCTTCACTTTACTGAGTGCGTGTAGCCTCTGCCTTACGGGGCTATGAACTATTGGATTTCTTTCTTGCTTGCTTATCTGGGGTACCATTGCTTACGGGGGCATGAGTCATTGATGACGATAGTTTTTGTTGACAGAGAAGAAAAATGCACGGAACCGTAGCCGCATACAGGTTTGCTGTAAAAGGCTTCATGCACAAATATGCGCTTTGAAGGACAGGGATAAGAACAGTTAAAGACGGGAGATCTTTATCACGGTAGCTGTTGATAACACCGATCAACCTAGACGTCATCTGATATTTGTCTCTAAGGCTGTGCATTTATTGAATCTGCATTCTTCTAGGATAGGTATGTCTTTTTTCTGATCTCGTTCTTAGAGTTGTTGTAAAGGATATACTTATGTGTTTTATTGAACCACTTGGTAATGTTAGAGGTTGTCTCTCTTCGCATTTCCTTGTAATACGTGGCTACAATATATGCGCCAATCGAGCACTTGGGAAATTCAAAAGTTGCAACACTGTTGTAGCAACACTATCTCGCTGATTGAATTTCCAACCGCAGGACCGGCGTTCTGTTAGTGATCTTATATAAAAAACGCACAGGTGCGGAAACTCTACAGTAGGCGAGGAAAGCTTACCCAGTGTGTTCTACGGCCTCTCGCATAGTACACGTGCTGACTCGGAAAGTAACCACTCATCTGACTGCCACCAAATCAATTGCAGGTTTTATTTCCAGTTCTGATCTAGCGGCATTCTTCTCCGTTTGCCGGCTCATATGAATACAAGGTGAACAGCAAGCCTTTCTAATCAACTAGCCTTTTGGGAATACGCCACTTCATCTGCCATTTGTTTGTTTGCGGCATGGAGCGCGCGCGCTTCGATGATTGCAGAAACAGCGAAACGCTCTCTCGAGCTTTATTACAGCGCATCGTGCAGCAACACGTGTGGCATAGACACCGACTGTTCGATATAAGCCGAACTACAATCAAACTTCTTGCCCAACGCCTTCGCATAACCGATAAGAAATGCAGGATCCGAAATTTCCGGTGAAGGAAACACGCCACGACTCCCGCGTACTGAAATTGACGTTTGATGCAGGGATGCCGAGAACCTGAGAGAACGTAGGTAACATGCCTGTGACCCTGTGCATCTGTTCTCGAGCCGCGAATGTGACGCGACAGATTCGGGTCGCTGCGAATTCCTTGCAGGTTCCTGCCCTCTACAGCGGTTGAAACG
Organism: Dermacentor andersoni; assembly: GCF_023375885.2. Classification (NCBI taxonomy): domain Eukaryota; kingdom Metazoa; phylum Arthropoda; class Arachnida; order Ixodida; family Ixodidae; genus Dermacentor; species Dermacentor andersoni. The sequence continues at coordinate 135,805,916 of NC_092818.1, forward strand.
ACTTTTCGCAACATTGCTCGCTTTGAGGGTCTGTTAAATTAGCTTTGCAAATGAAACAGCGTAACATATGCAAAAGACCAACAACTTTACAGGGCAGCGCTTCATGAAATGCTTTCTTTTTTCTGACACATTTAGTGTTCCAAACCTTCTTTTATATTTCTACAATGAATGACACTATAAAGGCCTGCCTATATAAATGACAGCAACTACGTATGATCAGCAAGACTGACTGCCTAGCGCATGCGTTTCCATATCGATTATTTCAGAGAACCGTGAGCTTGGAGGAATGCGATAAAAATATGCACGTAATGTTGGCATATGCACAAGATAAGGACTCAAATAAAAGGAAAAAGGTTTTTATGAAGAGCCGTTCATTCTGTTTGCTTTCTTCAAGAAGGTAACTCTAAATGGGCGTTGTTTCGGAGTTAAGAAATATTGTTCAACGAATAAAATATAGGAAGACCACACCAAACAAGTATTGCATTTCTATTCGAAGCGGGTGTTGTGAAAGGCAGTTTGATGTATGACTGTGCGATGTATGGGCAAAATTCACAACCAGGACGTATAGCCATTGGTAGACAGTCTCTCGCTTCGCTAACGATACGCTTTTACGCAAAGGATTTCCGACAGCGGTAGTGTCATTAACTAAAGATTTTAAAGAAAGACCTAACTGCAACAAGAAACCGAAAAGCAGAGACTGTCTGTTTCATGTTATTTGCCTATAAGCTACAGCATAAAAGGATCGAGTTAAAAAAAGTTACAGGGTTTTACGTGCCACAACCACTACCTGATTATGAGGCACGCCGTAGTGGGAGGCTCCCGAAATCCGGACCACCTGGAATTTTTTAACGTGCGCCTAAATCTGAGCAGACGGGTGTTTGCGCATTTGCCCCCATCGAACTACGGCCGCCGTGGCCGTGATTCCATCCTGCGACCTCGTGTTTAGCAGCCTAACACCATAGTCGCTCACCAACCACGGCGGGTGGGGATCGAGTTGGATATACGCGATACTTCACATGATTAAATATTCCAAGAGCTGCTGTCATCTCTACCACAAACCTGGTAAGCGCACGGCATGTACAGGAGGTAAAAATCAAGGCTTTAAGCCAATGTCGTAGGTGGTAAGCTGAGATGGCTGCCTATATTTTTTTACCAATTGATTAATAGCTCCCGGAAACCATAACATTACTATAATCTAGTTTCTCTTCTGCGATTGAAAAATTTTGTGCATACTCAATAAATTAAATTTATTGACACAAACGAAGGAAAAAAGAGTGCTTGAAATCTTTTAGGAATTCATGTTGCTGAAATACTGCTCAAGAAATACTGCAAAGTTTTCGTGAAAAGCGAACAAAGAAAAATATCTTATGTGTGATATTTACCATAGGCGCATCGCGTTTTGTGCGTTTTAAATTAACGCAAGCCAACACAATATAAGCGTTGTCCTGAACGCTCCAATCAAAAAGAAATGCAGCTGCACGCAACTAATCGTGTAGAATAAAGAATGCCAGCGTGGAAGTTAGAACACTCACACTGTTAGTTGTTTACATGTCAAATTACTATTGGCTGCCTCATATTGTGCGATAACACGAGTTAGGCAGACGGAACGCAAACCAAGGCGTTTTAGACCATAAAAGACCTATGTAGAGTGAGTGCTGTTTAACTTGTATATTGCCTCCAATACCTCTTTTCCAGCATACTTCTTCATGAAACATACGTGTTCAGTGATTACAAGTATGAAAATATGCTATGGTGACAAAAAGTCATATCACGTACAAAAAAAAAAATGTCTTGCATCAGCCAAGATTTTGTTGCCCTGTGTTAAAGAGATCCTAAATTCCTCAAGGAAAATTTGGAAGTATACTCTATTACCCGCTTGTTCAATTTGTTCACAATTGTACTTTATCGTGTTCTTTTCATACATGTTGCACACCTAGGGTTTGTATGGTCCAAGCCGCATTGTTCTTTCAAGGTACCCATGCCTCGCTTTCTTTCAATAAAGAAATCGTTTGCGACGAGCACGCATATATATACTCCATATTTCCTAAAGATTTTGGTTCTCAATCCAGTTTCAGTTCAGTTCAGTGAAATTTCAGTTCTTTTGCTTAAGGTGTGTGCAAACTAAGTTGCCTAACTTTCTTATATTACCCAGAATAATTAGTGCCCAAGCGTGAACACGCTTATAATCATACCTGTTGGACAAAATACAGTGACGTATCTTGGGCGTGCACATATTGTGACTCGCACGTTTCTCCTCAAGCTCTACGAGGTACCCCCATTTCATCTGCATAAGACGGGCGCCACAAATGCGGCCTCACCGATTGTCAGCACAGCAAAAAGTGCGCTTCTATGCATTAGTAACTCGGCTGAGCGAATTACATGACTTCAACCTGTTCGAAGTTTAGCATCTGCTTGGCGCTTGCTCTTATGGCTGTGTATTCTATCTACGTTTATTTATTCGCAAATGTGAAGAAACACTGCTTTGTGGCCTGAAGGTTGCGTTCACAAATCCACACTCACTCTAACTGCAAATGACCGATATTGCCGAATGCAGTGCCAGCTGTGACGAAAACTCTTGTCTAACGCATCGCTCTAAGCCAGTTAGACGGAAGACATTTCGCTTTGGACAAGACCTTGGGACCATGGTCTCGCATATCACCACTGCAAAAGACCTCAAAGTGCTGCTGTGATTCCTGAAGGCAAGTGCAGTGAGCGGGAGGCTGTGGCACAGCGATGAAAATTGTAATTGCTGGGCACTCCAGTGCCAATCAGCTCTTGACTTTCTCTCCTTTTCTGAACCTTTTGCTCTCCTTTCTCCTTCACCAGTGCAAAGTAGACAATCGGGCTAGGTTCTAGTTAGGCTCCTTGCATTTAATTTATTACTTCTTTTCTCTTTCTTTCTCTACCCATCATGCTCCCGTTTGTTATCCAGCAGCTGGGCGGAGAACTGCAGAGTAACAAACGAGGTGTCGTATCTGCCTAAACTGACAGCTTTTCTTTTTGAAGCGATTAGCATTATTTGGGGAACTGTACCAAGCATGCGGCTTGGCTGTTTGTCTATTTGTCCTCGGCTAATTAATCTCTTTCACGCCAACTTATGTAACTTGGTAATGCTCGGTCTAATGGGTAGACCACCATGATGCTGTGTTGAAAGAACCGGGTTGAAAACATACCGTTGGACGAACTTTGGTCGCTAAGTATCTGTCGCTGGGCACGTGCAGCTCTTCAATGAACGTCTTTCATGCACGGCTCCTAAAACCTGCCACTCAGAATATGCTCTACCTGCGCAATCAAGGCCTGGAGATTTCATCTGACAAATGCGTACGTGGGGCGCTTACACGTAAGCCCATGACGCACTACACATCATTAATTAATGAGCAGATGATACCGTATGTTCGGTGATACAAGTTCTTGGGTTTCATAACTGACAGGGACATCTCATGTAGCCGCATGTATTGTACCTGAAAAAGCGGTTGACAAGCATCTGTAAACTTTTGAAGTTCTTCGCTAGAAAGACCTGGAGAATGTCCATAAGCGCTATGCTGCAACTATGTAGAGTACTTTTTCTCGGCTTTTGTGGTACAGCTAGCTAGCATTAACCAACGAAAGTAAAACAAGCTGACGTACTCTACAAAAACTTCAGGTCCAGGCACTCCGATTTGTCTAAGTCTTCCTCGAAGTGTGTAAACGGCAGCAACTATTGTAATCGATACAGACGACCTCATCAAGACCTACATCGCCGTTGAAGCGTTAAGGGTGCACATAATGCACATTGCACGGACTCCTTGCAACATTCTAGCCTCTCTACCTACGGAGAGAGCACGTGCCTCGTTCTGTCGTTACGGCATCCGCACATCGTGAAGCTATACCATCTTGTTTCACACCTGCAGCGTGACCTTCGAACTACTCCTTGTTGCCTCGTTCAGTCAAATATCAACCTGACAATACCTAGCGTCCAGAAGAAAAGCAGATATGTCATCGCCGGCTCCTAAAAAGCTTACCTTACTCCTAATAAATGAGAAGTACCGGTAACACATCCTCATATACACCGACGACTCCGTCCTGCCGAAGAGCACTACCTCAACTGTCGTCACTTCAGAAAAAGCCAGCACTCTCAGGTTGCAAACTTATCATTTGACGACGTTGATGGCAACAGAACTTGCAGCCCTTCGAGTCCCATTACACATTATTAATGACGAACCAACACACAAATGGTCCATTTTGTGCGACTCGAAGACAGCACTGCAATGTTTGCTGCCAGTGTTATGACGTGGTCCGCATGAACAGTTGGTGGTCGAAATTACAGAGGCCTTACACCACCTGTCTGAGAAAGTACACGAAAACATTTTACAATGGCTACTAAGTGACTGTGGCATTATTGGCAATGAACGTGCCGATCAAGCTGCTCGTTTCGCTCATGGAGACGACAACCGCCTATCCATCCCGCCGTTTAGTACAGATGCTGCAAGGATTCTTCGCTTACTTGCACGCTAATGAAGTACATCAGAGTGGAATTAACCAGATTTTATTCACGGCCGTTCATATACCATGGGCCCAACTTTAAGCCTTCGACTTCCACCAAGACTTCTCCGAAGAGACCCGAACCTTTTGTGCAGGCTATGGGTTGGGTGTCGCGTTTACCAATACCTATTCGTTCCGCATAGGGACTGCCGACACCGCAGCATGTGACGATTGCGGCAACGAAGAAACAATTCGTCACGTTCTATGTCAGTTCCCACAGTACAGTGCGCAGAGACAACCATTTTCCGTCGTGCTCAACCAGTTGGACGACCAGCCTCTGTCGGAAGAAATAATTTTACAACATCGTCGGGACTCAACATCGCATCAGAAGGCTGTGCAAGCAGTACTGCTCCTCTTGAGATCGACCGGCCTCTGTGAACGCCTGTAATTTGAACGCCTTTTCTTTTACCCGTTCCAGCTCTTTTTTTTTTCTATCTCTCTTTGCCCTGCTTACAACGCCCATATCCCCCCCCCCCCCAAGTGCAGTATAGCAAACCAGATGTTCGCCCCTGGTTACCTCCCTGCCTTTCCTCTATGTCCGTTTTAGCGTCAACTTGGGTGACTTGGTATGTGCCACTTCGAATGTATCGCTCTCCAATGGACCTTTCTGACGCCAACAAGGTTGTATGTGCTGCTTTTCAACGAAACGCTTTGAGGCCAACTTCGCTAATTGGGAATATACCGCTGGATATGCGTTGCTCTTCAGTCACAAAAAAGTCATCCTGAGGCGGTTTCTGTCAGATTTTAGTATTAGTATTTTATTTTAGCATTTCAGCGATTTTCTAAGACGTGCAGCCGATGTTAACGCTGGGCTTCTAACAAATAGTGCTTCGTTTTTCTGTCAGAAGTTTAGAACAAAGATTGATGGAATGGCTGACAACAATGGTCTCGACCAGCCGAATCGTTTGAAAAGTGCCTTCAGCAGGAAATGACAACAAAGGTATAGGAGAAAAGGGGTGAAAGAGAATGACAGACAACTCCTACACGAAATATCTTCACGTGGAAGCACCATCTACGAAACATGCTTGCTATATTATTGCTCACAAAGTGTCGTTTGGTGGACCATGTGATGGAATAAATTGCACGCCGGTGACAATAAATATAGAAAGGGTTAGTTAGCACGGGTGTTGCTCTGCACATTGTACCATTTTTCCTCATTTGTAACGCAGTCATCTCGCAAACATAGCGATCTCGCTGGCCTGTATGGACTTTAGGTTCGGAATAATACCTTCTCGCAATCTTTCTGCTCTACTTAACATTTACGTAGCAGACTTGTATAAGCGCGTCAGATATTAGGGATGTAGCCACGTAAACCAAAAGTGCTAGGGCAAACAAGTTTTAAAAAATATGTTTCTTGACAAATGCCCCGACTACACAGGATATTCATAGCCCATAAAATCGTATGCGACGTGGTACACCTACTTTAGTCTAGGAAATCAAGTGGCTCTGTTAACATAAACAGATAATGCGAACCGAAGCCTTTGGAGCAGCTCGTCTGCCATGGAACACATTTTCGGATACCTTTCCAGTGCTCATTTCAATTCTCAGAAATCGGGCACGAGAACTCCGAGTCAAGAAACTTCTGTTGATTAAAAACAGTGTATTTCCAATTTCGAACTTATTTCCGTGTTTCAGCTTTCTCTCCTTGTCCCAACAGCTGACAAGTGTTCCCTGAACACTTGTATAGAAAGAAAGTTTCCTTAAGGCTCCGGAAAGTCTTGACAGGAGAGTCCCTGAAGGTTGTTCCTTGAATGTCTAGACTCTAGAATCTTAAACGCTTCAAACAAACACATGCACTAACCATATTCAGTTGCGTAATATGACCTCTCATGAGGTTTACTACATGGTTTTGCATTGTTTGAGTTTAGTGTCAAGTATAAAGATTACCCTGGGTAATTAGGTTCTATATGAGGATATGGTCGCACATATTTCGATCGAGTTTATTTAGCATAGTCGGTTCCGTGTGCTAAGTACTGAGTAAATCTCTAGCAAAACGCGTGCTGTAGGCACTTGATGAAAACATTAAAAAAGTGACGCTCGCTTCCATTGCTACTGATTGACGAAAGAAACCACGCCGAGATCAGGCGTCATATAAGGTTTGACGCCCGAGCTGAAACAAACAAGTTGCGCAATGACCAAGAAATCGAGTTTGGTAAAAATCTATTCGAGAAAAGGCAGCATGCGGATTCTACAGTAGCCGGTCTTCAGTACTGTATTCTAGGGAGCGTTGAAGAAGCTGAAGGACGCCATCGCCTAGCTGTGCTGAGGAACCTCAGAAAACAGAGTTTAGTTGCTGGAACATTATATTGAGATATAGGGTGGCTAACATTGATGTGAGTGTGCCAGCGAATCGTGGGTGACACGTCCTATGCTGAGTTCTCGACGTCTACAGTTCTACAAAATGAAAACTTCTGCTATTTATTATTTATTACATACTGAAGACCGGTGGAATCGAGCAACATAGAAAAAAGAATAAGAACAGCAGTTGGGCAGGCTTTGCGACGGAACCATTATTTTGCATTGAAATGTATCAAATGTATGGAGCCCGCAGAGAGCTGTCGTCTTGCCGTTGGGACCAGCGGAACAAATCTGCGCCGGAAAAGCGGGTGCAGCGGCTCATCCATCATGCATTCACCTGCCCAGCACATCCTCAAGCCAGATTTGAACTTGCCAGAAAAGGCCTCCTTCGTCTTCAGCAGTTTCAGACCGCGGACACGCGCGTATTTTTGGTTACATTTTCTTCTTATGTGCGAAGACAGCCGGTTCACCGATGTGAAGCCGACTTAGGGATGCAAGAAGGGAAAAGTATGAAGCAAATCCAAAGACGCGATGTCGATCCTAACTGCTTATTTTATACGCCGACCAAATCGACGGAAGAAGTGGTGGATGCGAAGTAATTCCACATCACGAGCACTTTAACACACTCAGCATGGCACATCTTTTCTGTGCTAAGAGCAATTTTGCGAGTAATGAAGGCTGTCCGCATTCTCCAACAAACGATGAAGCATCAATCATCGAAGCGCGCACTGAAGAGGCACCATCACGGCGAATCTCTTGGCATTTACGAAAAGGAGTCGAGAAAGACCTTGAAACAACTAATGCTGTTTAGAGGGTTCGTCGCATATAAATAGCACTCCCTACGAAGAATTTGATCGAGGCCACTTACGATTAGGAGCCATAATGTTTGCCGAATCTGTGATGGTTAATCATCTGGCTATAGGTTTATTGCATCCTTCCGGTGGTTTATGGTGCACTCGCTACAGCAGATTCACATGCCCTGTTATAAGGCCCTTAAAGCCACCGTCTCTATAATAGAAAGCTACGATGAAATGTTCCAGAAACTAGTGATACTTAAAGCCTATTGCGTGGCGCCTAAAATACTTCTGATTTGACATGTGCAGTAAAACTTAATGGTTATATATGGAGTGTGTCATAGGAAAGCACATAAACATGTACGCCTGGTGAACTACAGTCGGCCAGCACTCGCCGAGCAGTTTCTAGTCTTCGTGTCGTCTTTCTCAGCAATATTTTACATTAGGAGGGTAAGTGGAATGCTTTGGAGACTTCCGAGGGCAGTGTATACAAAACTATTAGTTGGATTTTCATTGTTTTCCTTTTTTTCCTTAAAGGGAAACTCAAAATAAACACTAAGTTATTCCAGGCTCATAAAACTATTCATTCAGAGTTTTATTGTCCTTGATTTTGTGTTGCAAGGATCAATACTAGAAAATTAAATTAGGCGAAAATTTCGCTTTGTAAATTGTTTTTCCTGAGAATCCCCCTCCCCCGCACCGTTACGTCAGTGGGACGTTTCAGAGGTTTCAAAGCATCTTCTTATATTTGGGCGAGTGTGACGTAGTAAATATTCACGAACGTTCCCGATTTCAGTCGCTGGCTCCTTAAAAATATATTGTAATCCATAGCAACCTACGAAAATGGTGAGGTCCGAGCAGATGCCATTGAAATCTGGGACGCCATGGCAAGCTGGCGCGAGAAATCGAAGGTGGCGTCGCGACTTGTGTGTTTATGAGTCTTCCTTGATTGATTATGCTTCCTATCATGGCAAGAGTGCCTTTACTCAACAAGTGTTTCTTTTTGGTGCATATTTAAAACATTATTGAACGGTTAGCTGTGGATTCCCCACTTAAAAATAAAATGAAGCGGTCCGCATACTCCAAATTTATGACGACGGCGACTCGTCATCGCCCTCGCAACCCCAAAATTCTACAGTCTTCCTCCTCTGGACCCCGGCACACACCGATGTCCCGCTCGCGGGCAACGAGGCGGCCCACGCCACGGCTCGAGGTCTCACACGCCGAGCCGCCGCAGATTATGTGGCCGCCGCCCCCGCCCCCGAGAGCGGGGCATCGGATCTGCCTGATCGGGACACTACAACAGAAATGCGGCAACAAGAATCACAATGGGCGTGGGGCGATCGCCTGACCACGTTCAGAGATCTCACCCAACACTACAGACTCCAAAGACGCACATTCCCGCCACCACACGACAGGTTAAATAGGAATGAGGCCGTAACATTACGCTTGCTCCAGACAGGCAGCTACCCTAGCCCCGCGGTCCTACATCACATCTACCCAGGTTTATATCCAACAGATGCCTGTAAAGCTTGCGGACAGCGAGCAACGCTGCGACATATGCTGTGGGAATGTGCCGGCAACCACGGTAATGGGACCACATCCGTTCGCGACGCGTCCGTAATCGCGGCCGTTACCACAGTACGGGAAGCCTCGAGCTCGCTTCTCCCCGACGCCGCCCCAGCTGCGGGGCCCGCCGGGGACCTTCTCCATCGGCGTCGCCACCGCTGGGAGGCGGCTCTGAAAAGTTCAGAGTTGGCAGACCAGCTCTGGGCCGTCCGGCAAGCCAAAGATGCCGCCCGAGTCCAAGGACTTGGAGCCGCCACCTGAGGCCACCACAACGAAACTGCCGGCCATTCATTAATAAAGTTTCTTCTCTCTCTCTCTCTCTGACTCGTTCAGGATATTTACCTGTTTTTGCTGGAGTGCATTTCTGTAATACATTTTTGTAATGAACAACTACAAACGTCGTATCTTAGCAGGCTGAAATTTTACGCTATCAAATGGAAACTCTTGCCCTCTCCAATTAAGACAAACCAATAATTAATCGGAGTTTAATGGCGCAAAACCGACTAAGGCCATGGTGGGCCAGTCACAGGACAGTAAAAGATGCAATGTTAAGACAGTAATAGCTGCGTTATTTTAAAGTTGATGTAAATACCCAGTTTTATCTAAGAACTCAAGCAAGTCAGTGAACGGCACTAGCGGCTCATCCCCCAATATTAAGGCAGGGTGGAAAAGTATATGCAAATGATACGAAATGTTGAAATGTTTCCGCCTCTTTGTTTCAGTATGTGGACAACACATAATAATGTAGTTTACTGTAAGCGAGTCATGGCATTTCTCTCAAGTTGGTGGGTTCTCTTTTCGAAATAGAAAATGGTGTGTTAGATGCGTGTGTCAAATTCTAAGTCAACATAAGATCACCTCATAGAACCGTTCTTGGTGATTGCATGAGTTCCACTCGCAAAGCAGAGGTTTAGTCATATGTAACTCGCTATTTATGCACGAGTTCTATTTTTGTTGTCATTTTGATGTTAGGACCTTTCGAATCGCTCGGATACTGTCTTTGTATGGAAGCGTTATGTGAGTTATGCTTTTGTGCGCTGCCATGGATGCGCGTCTATCTGCTGCTTCATTCCCTGGTATCCCAACATGGCTTGGGATCCAGCAGAATCGTATGGTTCTTCCGTATTATTTATGAAAGACCATGTTTAAGATATCGCCAAGCAGAGGTTCAGAGGAGAGTTGAAGTTTAAAGCTCTCAGGGCACTTAATGAATTGGTATAAATGATAGCATTCTTCTGCGTGTCGGCGTTAACTCTCTTAACTGCCACCCATATTGCATAAACTTCGGCAGCAAAGACTGAAGCAAGATTATTTATCCGAATGCTATTTTCGCAATTTTGTTATTATGATTCTGACACCCACGTATTCTTGCGTTTTAGAGCCGTCAGTGTAAAATTCCGTGCAATATTTATATTTTTCGTGAATATGTAGGAACTCTTGTATTAAGTGTTCTGGTGGAATGATTTGTTCCTTTGGATGTGGTAGTGTCCAATCGTATAACTGTGTAAATTTGTGCCACGGGGGAAATCCTGGCGGTCTTTGAGTAACCTGCAAGACCTCATGAGGAATATCATAAGTTCGACAGTATTCCTCGTGTCGTAAGATAAGTGGCCGAATCATGTTCGGTTTACTTGTGTAGTGTACCCGTGATTGGCACTGTGTTACGATGTTGTAGCATATGTGTTGTGGTGATGACTGAATTTTCAGTACATAGCAAAGTGTAAGTAGTGCTCTGCGATGCTGCAAGGAAGGCTCATTGCAGTCGACTTATAAACTTTGAACAGCCGATGTTCTGTAGACACCGCTCGCCAATCGCAGGCCGAGATTAGGAACTGGATCAAGTCGCTTTATGTAGGACTGCCTAGCTGCACCATAAACTACACTACCATAGTCGAGGATGCTACGTACAAGGGACCGGTACATACGTAGTAGACATGTGCGGTCAGATCCCCAGTGCTTGCGCGATAATATTTTGAGAATATTTAGTACTTTGTTTGCCTTGATTTTAGTTGTGTTAATGTGGGCCAGGAAGTTCTGTTTTGTGTCAAAAGTTACGCCTAAAGATTTGTAGCCTTCTTTGACCGGCAGCGTTGTACCATCCAATGTCAGAACTAGATCGCAATGTAGCACTCACTTCTGGGAAAACAGAACTGGCACAGATTTGCGGGTTGAAAAACGGAAACCATTTTTGTCAGCCCATTGTCTGAGATTATTCATCGCTATTTGCAGTTGTATTTCGCAAGTGGGTATATATGAGGCGCGGAAAGCCACTTGCAAATCGTCGAAATAAATTGAGTGCACAACGGAGGATGGGATGATTTTATTAATAGGGTTCATTTTGACTACGAAGAGTGTCGTGCTCAGAATGCAACCTTGTGGCACGCCATTTTCTTGGGCAAAAGTGCGTGAAAGTATTGTGACCAGGCGTACCTGAAATGTTCTATTTGACATGAAATCAGACAGACAGTTTCGCATCCTTCCACAGATTCCCAAGTCAGACAGGTCCCTCAAAATTGCATATCGCCACTTGGTTTCGTACGCTTTCTCTAAATCGAAGAAAACCGCGAGACAGTATTGTTTGTGTAGCAATGCATCACGTATTTCATGTTCTAGTCGGATGAGATGGTCAGTGGTGGAGCAGCCTTTTTGTATCCACACCGGTGCATGTCTATTAGGCTTCTTGACTCAAGGATGAATGTCAGTCTTATGTTTATGATGCTCTCATAGGATTTTGCTATGCAACTTGTTAGTGCAATGGGTCTGTAGCTGCTTGGGGATGTTGTGAGTTTGCCAGATTTTGGAAAATGTACTACTACTACTGCATTTTTCCAATCTGTAGGCATTACCCCAGACTCCCATACCTTGTTTAAAAATTTAAGAAGTGCCTCTACCGATGCTTGAGATAGGTGTGCCAGCATTTCCTTCACAATGCTGGCACACCAAAGGCAGCAGGTCAAGACTTGCTGCCGTTTTTTTTACTGGAAGAAGGTGTTCAATTCATGTATTGTGAGGGTGTTATTATATATTTCATCTGAAGCCCAAAGGATGGACAGTCTCTGTTTTTTCGCCGACTCTTTATATTTGAAGCATGTATTTGAGTAGTTTGCTGAGCCGGAGGTGTTGTAAAAGTGCTCGCCTCGTAAGTTGGCCTGGTCCTGTAGAGCTGCTAGTGTCGCTGGACGTGTCAGTAGTGGTATTGTGTATGATGAGTACTCTCCTCTCAATTTCCTCACTTGGTCCCACATTCGTTTTGATGTGGTCGTACTATTAATTGAAGATAAGTATTTTTGCCACGATGATTTCTCCGCCTGTTTTCGAATAAATCGTGCTTTGGCTTTGGCCTCTTTAAAGTTAAAAGGTTGCCATAGGTGGGGTATCTCCGTAGGAGTCTCGAGGCCTTATTTTGTTCTTTTTTAGCTTCGGCACACTACTTTAACCACCAGGGTCTTAGCTTTTTGCGCACAATACCGGATGACGGGGTCATCGCCTTTTCTGCGGCTGAGATTATGACCTCAGTGAATGTTTTGTTAAGTTCGTGAACGCTTAGTTCTTCCGAAAAGACATCTAGTTTCGCGTTCTCCATAAAAACCGGCCAGTTAGCGAGCTGTAATTTCCATCGGCGTGGCCTAGTGCTGAATGTTGGTGTTGATGAAAAGAGTTTAATGACTGCGGATCATTATTACCATATGATCACTACCATATGACGTTTCGAGGGCTTCCCATTTTAGATAAAAAATACAGAAGGTGAGCAAGAAGCTAAATCTAAACAACTATAATTGCGGGAAGCCGGTGAAAGGTAGGTCGGTGCGCCTGAATTTAGAAGGCAGATGTCATTGAATAGAATGAAATCTTCCACCAGCTGTCCTCTTTGGTCAGTTTTGACACTACCCAATAGAGTAAAGTAAGCATTAAAATCCCCTACTAAAACAAGTGGCTCCGGTAATTGATCTGCTAAATTTTCTAAGTGTTTAGTAGTAAAATGGGTGTGGGGTGGAATATAGAATCAGCAAATGGTGATAATGTTGTGAGACAGAATGGTGACGTCTACGGCCTCGAAAGATGTGTTCAATTGGACATTTCGGGTAGGAGTGCCGCCCTGCATGATTATAGCGACTCCTCCTGACTAACGGCTCAAACATTCGCGGTCGCTTCGGACAACGGTAAAACCTTTGAGAATTTGTCTTTTTCGGACCGATATTCGTTTCCTGAAGACACATTGCAACTGGTGAAAAGATGTTTATGTTGTCTTTGATGTCACCTAGATTGTGTATGAGTCCTCTACAATTCCAATGGACAAGAAAAGCCATTTTGAACCTGAAAGGTAAACAATGTCACTACCAAAAAACAAGAGATAAGGTGTTATGTGACATAGATTTAAAGAAGGCTAATACAAAAGAGTGATAACGTTTAGGTTATTCCTTTCTTATTTAACATGGTTATTAAACCTTTATCCCTCTTTCCACGCTCGAGCGAGCACTTGTCGTTGGGTGTCGATGACACCGGGGCTTTTCCGTCGACCTCCATCGCTCTCTCTGAGGAGCTGGAGGACTGAGATTTGGGCGCCGAGGCACGTGTCTCGGGTCTTGGAGTTTGGTTGATTTTAGGGTCCTGTGGGACTGCTGTCTGCAGGACCTTTGAAGAGGATAGAGTAGCGCTGGCTGCTTCCACCACGGAGGCGGGAGGGGCCACTGCCCGACCACTATACTATAGGCTCGGCGTACTCCTAAGGCCGCTGTGACAGTACCTCCACCTGCGTCGTATCAGCATAACTTTTTCGCGAAAGGTATGGCAATCGCTTTCTCGCTTCAAAGAACGAGATTTTTTCTTCAACAGTTAGTGCAATTACTTGTTTTTATTTTTTCTAGCAAGGGCAAGACCATGAGTAAGTTGGATGGTCTCCTTTTGTGTTAACACAAAGTGGGGAAGAGGTGCGAATGGCAGATTGGTGATCGTTGGAGCTGCATTTAGCACAAGTTGTTTGGGCTCGGCATGCGTGTGAAGCATGTCCAGACCTTTGGCCTTTGAAACATCGTCCAGGGTTTGGGATATATGGTCTGACATCTACTTTTACATAACCTGCGTTCAGCGAATAGGCATTACGCTTGTTCCAAAGGTGGGTATAACATGTTTTGTCGGGATTGCTTGGGCGTTTCTGTGGATCACAATTTGTTGTACCTTGATAACATTTTGTTCCTGGAAACCTTCCAGCAGTTCCTCATCGCTCAAGCCAAGAAAGTCCTCCTGAGATATCACCCTTCTGCTTGTATTGAGTGTTCTGTGGGATGAAATTGTCACTGTTGCGTCGCCAATACTGGTTAGTGCCGAGAGCTTCTGTGCTTGATCTTTGTCGTTTAGTTCCAGGAGGAGGGCCCCGCTAGATATTTTTGAGGCCTTGTATGAGAGCCCGATTTTGCCGTTCAGGCACTTGGCCACCAGGAATGTAGAGAGCTTTCTTGCTGGTATGTTGTCTTCGCTGTGGAGTACACCGTACTTAGGAAATAATGGAGCGTTGCTCCGAAAAGAGAACTGGAACGCTGCTTCGGTGCGGCATCTTTTCAGATGCGCATCATGGACCTCAGAGGTTGGCGCTGCCATAAGAAAAATGTGTATGTTCGGCCACAGTGCCGATCGTCCACCACGGAGCCCAACGAGGGGACATGGCAGAGCTTGAATACAAGTCTGCACGACGCCAGTCATACGCCGTCACTATAACCAAATATGGTGTACCCAAGATAGGATAGCCACTCAATGTTAACCTTAGCAGCGAATGAGTAAGGAAGTAAATGGAAGAGAGAAGGTGACAGGAATGGTCAAAAAGTGAGAGAGAAAGACGAAGATTTGAGGAGAGAGATACAGGTAAAGGCGAGTGCCGATTTCTCCCATATGGGTCAGTACGGGGATGCCGTCTACGTGAAGCAGAGGCCAAAGACGTGTGTTGCCTCCGCCGGGGGGCCTTGAAGGTCCGAACACCAGGCATCGGTTCAAACCCCCAGGATACCCCTTTCCCCGGACACGGCTAAGCCGCGCACGGCTACATGCGGGAGGGTCCAACCCTCACGTGCTCGGGTATGTGGCGTCGCAACACACCAAACGCCTGCTGACGCAGACGTCCCTGCAGGGTGGGATTATCTCTCTCTCATCTATTTTCATAGCTTCGGCAATGCTTCGTGCACATTTTACAATTAACCTTTTTGAATTTATAGAGTGCCACCGGAGGTGTGAAGGAAGGCTTGGCGTATATAACGTAGCGGTCTTCCGTTCAGGGTTAGCGTCATCTCGTGGCCTATAGCAAGCGCTGGTTATTGATATGCAGGTTATTCGACATGCTATCTAATTTTCTGCCAACCATTGCACATGGCTGGTAAAAAATTGCTGGCTGGAAGCCATGGCAGATGGCTTGTGCTTTGAAAGGCTCCGAAAGGAAGACGTGCTGTCTGCAGCTTAATACAGTTTCGTAGCGCCAGCTTCAACCACGTGAAAAGGCGTAAGTACCAAACTTAAGATGACAAAGACTTCTAGCCTCCAGCAATGCAATATAGTGAAAAAAGGGTAAGTACTTCCAGATTAGAAAGTGATAAAGATTTTGGCGAGAAACCTAGAATTACGTTCAAGATTGCGCTAGTGAAATAGTGGAGGTACTTATGTCGGCGGAATGACTTGGAAGCAACATCCTTATTTCTGGGCACAGTTGCGCTATTCTCACGTTGATCACATTGTAGTTACCAAGCCTATTTTTGACGCCTTTTAGTTACTTTGGTTGCTACTGAAGTTTGAAATTTTGCAATCCGCTGCTACTATGTGGCGTGTGAAATCGCAATATAACGTTGCGAAAACTCAAGCGCCACTGGAATTCTTCGTAACACGAGTTCATTCACTTCACTGGATGATAAAGCGCACCCTTCGACGACAATTTCAATCCGACCTTATCATTTATCACAGCATTAACAACAAGTTGCCACACCGGCTAACAATAAGAGTCTTCGCGAAAAGGTCAATACCCGCTGACATTTCCATGCAGAAACACGGGGTGTACTAGTAGCAAAATGTGAATCACAATGTTGCGGCCTCGGCCCAACGCAAACATATTGTAAGATGACCTTAGTGGTTTTCCATGTCGCCCCCATCTGTCATTCGAGACTAAGGAACAGAAAGAAAATGTCTGAATTGAACTTTAGGTTGCGATGCGCGCCTAAAATGAGTGCCTCCGCGCAGACAGTTTCGTTGTGACCGCATCGGCGGCTATTCAGCGAACATAAACTGAGGTAACTTTTGAAGCTACAGCCTGCCACATGCGGCGAGGAAACCATTTCTCAGGGGCGGGCTTCTCCTTTGGAAATGCTTTAGGCTGCGCCTTTCGCACATTCATTATTTGCTAAGCAATCCAAAAACAACGAGAAAACTTCGCTTTTATTGCTGCCGTACTATGAAAGATCTAAAGCGTACCAGAAACAAAAAGAACCGCCTACTTGAAGGAAATTTCTTCGCGCTATAGTACTGGGCTTCACTTGAAAAACTACTTTTTTCTTTCTCTAAAAACTTTTACGAGCTTTTCTAGGCCCAAGAACGTTACATTCTAGACTATTGTGTGCTTGTTTGTTTTCCTTTCTCACATCATCCACCCTGACTTCAGCAACATCACCATCAGCACGCTTTTACAATTCTACTTAATGATTGCTGGGGTGTTACGCGCCAAAACACCGATTTGATTATGATGCACGCCGTAGTGGGAGAACGTGCCCCCACTGCACGGGGCATCGGTGTTTTTGCATCTCGCCCCCGTCGAAATGCGGCCGTCGCGGTCGGAATTTAAACCCACGACTTGGTGATTTTACAATTGTAAAATCAATGAGAATGCACACAGTACTTCTCCATTTCTCTTTAACTAGCACGGTTTGTCATAAAGCACATTAGTTAAACAAATGCGTGCAGTCCATCGTGAAGAAGCTGTACAAGTGGCCAGTGAAACTTATTACACAAACACAATTTACCTAAAGCAGTAGCCAGCGATTTCAATGAACATGGTCATATACTCGACAAAGCAAGGCTCTATATACTACAAACAAATTTCCGTTCACCTCGCGAAAGGAAATATACGGAATCATACCTCATACACAAGTTTAATTGCCTCTACCCGACGGCAATTAATTAGACACGTAGAAACTTAGAATCTTCAAAAGCGGTAACCTAAATCTGAAATTCTCATATCATCAAAAAAGGCACAAAATACATCATGCTACCAGCCAACCTTAATTCTTAACCTCACCTATTCCTCCTATCCACTCCCTAACCACTAACTCGACAGGGCCCAAGCGGTAGACTGGACGCAGTTGCAAACCAAGACCTTCCACAACCCCGTCAATCTCCAGGACGATATATCCAAACATCTATTCAGACGATAACTGCAAACTGTACAGCAGCTGGGGCTCACGCATCTCTTAGACACATTGTCGGCGAATGAAAGGTTATATGCAGAGAAAATGCAGTTTCTCGAGATGAAGCTGTGGCGCGATGGACGGCCGCGTTGCGCTGCTGAAACCTCAAAGATCAACTATGGGCCATCCAGCAAGCCCATGAGGCGGCGAGGAGACAGGATCTCCGGACGTCATCGGGGGCGGCCTAGGCCCAGACCACAAATTTGTCGGATCTTCAATAAATTTGTTACCACCACCACCACCACCCATTCCTCCATTTCGAAAATTTTTTCCTGCCTACTACTCAATTTAATATACTCTTTAATGTGTTTACGCTTATATCAACTGTACGACCCCTTTTTTCCGAGTACACCTGCCCCCGCCCGCTTCTGCTCACGTCACCCTCCTATTTGTTGTTCTGGTTTTGGTTCCCGCCCTCTTTTTGTCTGTTTTTATTATATATATCTTTAAACACCCTCACCAACACATTCCAAAGACCCAGACGCCACGATACCCTTTTCGGCGCCTCAGTCACATAGTGTATCCCCACTTCTGTATACCGCTGTAACGACACCTACGTTGAGCTACTGGAGTTAATGTCCCTTGAAAGGCTATGCCGCTGCCTTCCAGTTACCCCTTGCATTGAGCCCCAGACCCCTTGTTGCCATCTTAACTCCTTCAAAATTACTCGAAGCACTGCTGCTACACTACTGAAGTCATTCTTTCAAGTGACGTCCTTTTGGGTCTTTTTGTTACTCGCACACTGAACGCCTGACCGGCTCATCTAAAGCCACAATAACATGCCGCCAACGACACTCCTGAAGGTTTCCTAACCTCTCGCTTCCCCAACACGCTCCCATGCCCTTCTTTTTCTTTTCTTGTTCTTTTTTCCTCTTGGTGTTTTCCTTTGTTTTTCTCTCTCCTTCTCTTTCTTTTCTTTTCTCCCCCTTTCCCACTTTCCCGATCTTTTCCCCTCGTCTTAGGAATCACGCTCACAGACGTCAGGAGACAGCGCTCATTCTCCTTGAAGTCTCTCCCTTTACAACCAGCCGCCAACGACAACAACCACAGGTGACGTCACTGTACTAACCCTTTAAAGAAAGGAATGAATAAATGGTGGCAGCATGTATACGACTACCCAATAAAATTATTTGGCCATTGCTACATTCTGTTCGATACGTTGATTTGTTTACTTATGTACTGCAAACGATTGACCAGCGAACGACACGAGCGAGGAGGTAAATGAAAAGAAGGGAGGAAAGGTTGGCCTTAAGAGCATGTTTCTAGCCTGCAACTCCTCGCCGGGATAAGGGAAAGAGAAAGGGAAAAGAAGAGGGAGGTGGCTGGTGACGAAGCTATATATACACGTATATAGTACAATGAGCTGTATACACGTTGCTCAATACGTGGCACGTGCCCCACATAGGCGCTACAAGCAGGAGTAACGCGTCTATGAAAATCGTTATTGGGTAAACATCTTCCGTTCTATACGGGAGGTGTAGCGCAAAAAGGGAAAGGCAAGACGGCTAATGACGAAGCCCCGTGCCATCGTCTTCTGTTATTATGCTTCACCTAATGCAATACCAACTACTCCATCACTTTGCACATTCAGCACATTCGCATTGTGACCGAACGTGTCCTAAATATAAGCGTCCAAGCCCGTCTCGCATCACAATACAAGAGGGATTCTATAGTGCATTGTTCCTTGCCTACGTGCCTCTATGGTATCAAAATCTTCCCCGAAAAGAGGCGAGAGTCCAAATGGCCTACTATAAACATTACTGTCTTTCACTCATCTTGATCTCTCACTCACAGTACAATCGACCTACCTGGACAGTTTACATTTACTATATAACTAACAATGCTAAGAAAGCTCTAGTAAATCTTCGAAGGAACCTTTCACAAGCACCCTTGAAACTAAAACGCTTGGACTACCTATCACTAATCTATTCAAAACGGGAGTGCGCTGCATCAGTTTGGGACCACATAGCCATGGAAACTTAAAATACTTATTAGAAAAAATTCTGAACTCTGCTCGTTTTATCCTATATACCTAAATATAATAGAACTGCTAGTATAAGAAGCATGAAACCTAGTCTCGACCTACCATCATTAACACATCACCCTAAAGTTGCCCGCCTGTTTATATTTCCACACATACTTCCTTATCGTTCCCTGCGCGATCAACAGATGTTTTTTTATCCCCATTAAGTGTCTTCTCGGCTAAACTATCTCCACAAAACTGGAATTCCATAATGCTTTCAGTCATTCTTACCACGAACATCCGAAGAGCGGAATCACCTTCTCGTGCACATGGCCACCACAGTTGACAACGAAAACTTCGACATTTGTTTAGCTCACATTGCATAACGAAGCCGTTTTCCTGTATACTATATTTCTTTCTCCTTTTTGATTGTTGTAAGGAAATAAGAGTGAGACGGTGTGTTTAGTCCGCCATTTTAATGAACTTTCTTTTCTTCTCCTACCGCAACCCAAGTCTCGGTCGTCGTCTTTGTCATCTTTACGGAGGTTCCGCTTCAGGCACATTACACTCTCCGCGGCTTTGATTGTCTCCCATCCTGTGGTAATATGGAATCACGTCGCAGATGGCGCTGGATTCAATCTGCTCCCCTGGTGCTTCGTAATAAATGGCCTTCAGAATACCTACTTGCTTCACTGTTTTGATCACCATGTAGGGGCCGGTGAATAGAAACTTCGAGCCGTCCAGTCCTTTGCGTACAAGGACTAAGTGCCCTGGTTCGATGCCTGGAATTTTATACCGATGTTTCGAGTCGTAACATTTCTTCAGTGACAGCTTGTGCTGAGGCTGTTGTTCTTACGTTTTGGCATGACCTTGTAGAATTACCTTGCCTGCTACTCCCAGGAGATGATCCACCGGTAGCCATGGGCTGGTTCCATAGGCAGCAAAAATGAGCTGTGCACCCAAGGCTAGCCGTATAGGAGCGGTTGTGATGCCAGACATCAGCTTCCAGAGCGCATTTCCATCCACCAGGGAAATTTGGATATAATGTTACGTATGTCTTCAAGTCGCGGATCAATCGCTCGGCCAGAGCGTTACCCTCAGGATAGTACGGTGTAGAGAATCGCAGGGTGATCCCCTTTTTTTCTGCCCAAGCTCCTAGCCTTTGACTTCTGAATACTGGACCGTTGACAGCGACAATGGCTTTAGTATTCTTAAACATTTCCCGTTGCACAAGCGAAATGACAGCGTTGGAGCCTTCTTTTCTTGGTTTCGCAGCTGCCATTCGTGTACATCGGTGAATAGCAGCCAGACAAGCTTGCGTCTTACGCACTCCTACCCCTTTCTTTTTAAGCTCGGGAAAGTCTAGGTGCACAACTTCAGATGGCACATTGGAGCACAGGTATGGTAGTTTCTTTTTATTTTGGCCTATAATTTATTTTTCTCACTGCGCAGTCATGGCAAGCTTTTACATAATCGTGTTCACCACTTTTTATGTTTTTCCACGTGAACCGTTGCAGCACTTTCATATATGTCTTTCAAAAGCCGTCGTCCCCTCTCGAGTCGGAGCTGTCGTGATAAAGATTCGAAATATTCTGGCGACTTGTTTCTGGTACCTCCAACTTTCCATCCTTCAATACAATCTCTTCTGTGTCTTCCCATACACTTGCGACATGCTGATTTTCAATTATCTAAGTCTCCAGAATCTGCAATCTTGATAAAGCGTCTGCGTCGGGGAACTTCTTTCCTGGGCGGCGAACGACGTCGAAGGTGAACTGCTGGATTTCGCTGACGCAATGAGCAATCCTTTCCTTCGGTTGAGTAATGTTCAGCAAATAAGTTAAAGCTTGGTTGTTCATAAACAAGTTAAAGTGTTGACTTTCGAGATACGGGCGAATGTACCGCAACACCATGATGACAGCCAATGCCTCTTTTTCCATGGTATTGTAGTTTCTTTCCGGTTCTGAAGGTGTATGAGCAATATCCAATTACATTCAGCTGACGTCCACTTAGTTTACTGGCATCTCGTTGATAGAGGACTGCGCCGGTTCCATAGAGGGATGCGTAAGTACACAACTCAAAAGAGATATTAAAGTCTGGGAGTACTAAGACAGGATCCGACGATATTGTCTTCACTAGTTCTTGATAAATGTCTTCGCATTCCTTACTCCAAATGATCGGGATGTCTTTTTGGGTCAGTGCTGTCAAACACTTTGTTTTCGTGGCAAAGCTAGACCAAGGAAAACGCTCAGAGTGCAAGTCTCGAGGTTTCGTCAAAATTTTAATCCTCTGGACTGACTCTTCCTTCGTACTTTTTGTATGACCGTCAAATGTCCTCCTTAGAAAAACCACTGATCTCTTGAAAAATTCGCTGTTTTTAAAACTGATCTCAACTTTGCTTTCGCTAAAGCATTCAAAACTTGCGATAAATGCAGATCATGTTCGTCTTTTTTTTTCCACAGTAGACAATAATGTAGTCGGCGTACACATTGCAGCATTTACCAGTCACAGGTTCCAACATGGTGTTTATCATTTTTTGGAACCATGCCCCTGAATTGTTCCAGCCAAATGGCAGCCTGTTATATTCATGTATATCAAATGGGGTCACAAAGGCGGTGTATTTTTGTCTTCTTCCTGGTGTGGTATCAGCCAATACCCTTTACAAAAGACAATTCTCGAAAACCAGTTACACGCCCTGTTTCATTATTATTGTCATCAATGCAGGGAATAGAAAACGGAAACAGGTCTGTTTACTCATTAAGCATACAATAACCAGTACAAAGCCTGAATGTTCCATTTTTCTTTGGCACTGTTGTAATGGGAGTAGCATATGCCGGCGTTGACGGTCTTATAATTCCAGCTGCAAGCATCTGCTGTAGTTCCTTTTTCAACCACATCTTCCTTTCGTGTGATAGACTGTACGGTTTCTTGTAGATAACAGCTGTGTATCTTAACTTAAATGGCAGTTCAATAAACGAGGTTGCAGGAGGGTAAGGTCGAATGCGTACCAGTTCTGTATAAATACTGGGAACATCCTCTGACGTTTTCACAACTCAGAGATTTTCGCTTGTTCCACTGTTATCTTCCTCTCGCGCGTGATCGATAGTGAGTTCGTCCTGCCTTGAGATGTTGACCCTCAAAAGCTTCCTTTCTGGCTTTGACAATATGAACATGAACTGGACATCGTTCATTACTGTTGCTTCAATAGGAATAGTGGCACCTTTAAGTTCAACTGGAATTGTTGCCCAGTTTTCTAGAGCCATGCTTTTCCATCATAACTATGCACCTCAATAATCTTGTTTGTGCGGATTTGACTTCTCTCTACTAGACTTCAGTTTATCAAGCTCACAGATGCGCCTGTATCCACAAGAACATCTACCTCATTTATATTTACTATCATTCTCGCACAAAGAATGCTGTTCTTTATCAGATATACAGTGGCATATTTTTCAGGTAGTTCGGGCTGCTGAGATGCACAATGGGTGCGTATATTCGGGGTTTCCACATTCGGGCGTTTCGGCCTATGTAGTGCATTTGGTGGAGCTGCATGATAGCTGTTTGGCTGTCTGACGGCGATGCTTCGAGCTTCGAGTACCGCGTGATGTGGTTTCTACAAAAATGTCTTTTAGACAGTAAAGAATGCCTTCTGCAGTCTTGACCTGCCGAGCTTGCAATTATGTTTGACAGTCTTTACTCATAGCAAGCAACAGAAGAGGCCCGACTGATGTTTCTGGTAAATTAGGATCGGCGAGTTGAAGTAGTCTCCTTTTTTCAGAATAGTAGTCACGGAGACTGCCACTAGTGTGCTTACATGCAATTGCCTTATCCCACTGTTTTAATACATTTAAGAAAAAAAAACAGGACAACAGGCTCTTCCATTCAGTCTACTCGTCACTGACGTGTTCCACAAGTAGAATTTGGTACCACTTCCTTGCAGTGCCATACAGAAAGACGCGTAAGTTAAATATCTTGTCTTTGTCAGTCACCCGCTGGTTCTACGCACAAACGTACTCGTAAACGTCCAGCCACGAAGTTGGAACTGCTGATGTCCCATCGAACATGTCTAGTTTTACGGTGTCGCCTCACTGATAGTTCTTACGCTGCATCACTTGTACCATAGCAGACATAAGCAGTTTTTCGTTTTCTAACTGTTCACGTTGAGTCTGGGTAAGCTGCAGAATTACTGTGGTGAAATGTGGTTGAAGATAAACAGCACCTCTTAATTGAATTGGTTGAAAGAAGTCAAAGTACTCTTCCATGTTGACAGACATATTCAGGGTAGCTTGCTCAAGGAGTCCGGCCACAGTTGTAACCGACTTGGTTGCGATCCAGGGTCCAAGCTGACTAGCTTTGTCAGCCATATTGTTTGTGCTTGCGATTGAGCCGTTGTTAAGGCGTTTTAGCGAGAGCCCGCTCGTAAGAGGTCTTCCTATGCCGGGAACAGGGCGCATAAAAGTATCAGTGTATGCAGATGACATCACTTTGTTTTTACAAGATGGGGACAGTCTTTTAGAGGTATTTCGTATTTATAATCAACATGCTTCAATGTCAGGGGGCTTAATAAGTATGAGAAAATGTGAAGCATTAAATTTAGGTCGCGTGGAAATAACGCTACCAGGGGACATTAAACAGACCGAGCAAATGCAAATACTAGGTATCAAATTTTGTACAAGTGGTGTTTCACCTCACACGTGGCGAGACATTGTCAGCTCCATTAAAGAACAGTCGGAAGCAGTGACTGCGTCGCCACTGCCGCTGGTAGAAAGGGCTTTCTTCATTAAGAACGTATTGTGCAGTAAACTGTAGTTTGCTGCGAGGGTAGCTCTCCCACCGTCAGCAACAGTACGAGTAGTAAAGTCGCTTATTTTCTCATGGTTCTGGCTAAACAAGTCGCAATATGTAGAGCAGGAATTTTTGCGTCTGCAGAAATCCAGCGGAGGATGGAGCTTGCCGTGCATAGTTACATTCGGTAGGCTGTTGTGCACTAAAAGTACATGTGATCTTTTTGATCATAATGAGTATCCTGGTAGGCTTCTGTTCCTTTATTGGCTGGGCCATTACCGCCGGACGCTTATGCCACAGAGTACAGGCAACTTGCTTCCGACGGCGGTAACGCCAGCACCGCAATATGCGGCCGCTGGGCGCTTGTAAAGCCAGCTTGTACAACTAAAAATTACAAAGTGGCGTGCGACACCAGTTTCTAGGCTTTGTGAAA
The DNA here is from genome assembly GCF_023375885.2 of Dermacentor andersoni. NCBI lineage: Eukaryota > Metazoa > Arthropoda > Arachnida > Ixodida > Ixodidae > Dermacentor > Dermacentor andersoni. Next base: position 135,830,705 of record NC_092818.1, read on the forward strand.
TGTTGTGTGAGACAGCTGTACCTCCACGGACAGCTACTACACAAACATGGACAGCCGTGCTTTCGCCTAATTTGCCCTCTCAAGTGAAGGATTTTCATTGGCGATATCAGTGGGGCATTCTATCTACAAGAGACAGGCTTGAACGCTGGCATATGGTAGCGAATGATAAATGCATATATTGCGCACAAACAGAGACCAACGCGCATGCAGTAAAGGACTGCGTTGTAGCACGTACCTTGTGGAAGCTAGTTGCAAGAATGTTTGGAATATCCATCGTGTGGCCACCACAGCGCCGACATCGGTTTGCGAGTCTCGTATACTACAGCGCTAGCCACGTTTTGTGGTGCTTCCGCAACATCGCGGACCGATCTCGGCAGTCAAATAGAGCAATGTACCCCAGAATGTGAGAACTACGGGTGATAGTATGGGGTCATCTTGAAGAACAGTTGTTCAAACTAGGTGAAGCCGAGTTTCTTTGCCGCTGGACTACGCGGTACATAACCGTCTCCCTAGGCAAAGTCTTTCTACAGCCAGAATAACGCTTAGTTCTGTTGCGTGAGTTGAGACTGTATTTGTATGTGCCCCGGGTATCTTTCATAAATTCGAGGCTGACAATAATGCTTTTGCGTGGGCGCTGTAATGAGTTTTGTTGTTGTTGTTGTTGTGTGTGGCAAAGCCAGTGTCAAGCAGACACCATTTATTATTTCACTTGCTAATCTGTTTTCTTTACATCAAGTATGACGTATTACATGTGCAGTACCTTATATTGTACTTTTCGTTCATACCACAGTTGTGAGCGTGCCTACGGGTGAATAAATTTCCTTGTCAGCTCTTCACTGCCGATCTGGTAAGTTCGGACGTATCCGCGTCCATCATAGTGTCGGCCGGTTCCAATATGGACACACATCAGCTTCAGGTTGTAACTGCTGCGCCAAAAATGTATGCAAATAAGAATGAGACGGTCTACTTAGTCCGCCATTTTAATGAGCTCTCTCTTCTTCTCCTCCCGCACCCCAAGTCTTAGTCGTCGTCTTTATTCACGGAGGTTCCGCTTCAGGCACTTCACAATTGTATGTTGTTTTTCTCCTTGACTGTAAGCGCTTCCCTCATTAGTGCCGTATGGCCTTTTAGGTGTACTAAATAAATAAATAAATAAATAAATAAATAAATAAATAAATAAATAAATATTGAGGGCACACGCACCAGCAAGGAGTGTCACTTGGGCTATCATATATATTAAGGCCGATGAAGCATAATAGCAAAAACTTAGGGCGATTTAACTTAAAGTTATTCCAAACTGTTTCTATTCCAATTCTGCATCCAGCCCTTCACGATTGGTCAAATGTTCCTCGGGGCAGCCCCACTTCTCCTGTGTGTCCGGCGACATCACAAAAACAGTGAAAACTCTCCATCTGATAAGACGAGTAGACAATCATTATGTATGATTATACCGGACAAGACAGAAATTACTATTTCCAATTCTAAGCCTTGTTTCGCCATTAGCCCACCGCTATTGGTCAACGATTTCTCAGGATGCGCCAACTTCACCTGTCTGTCACGCGACGTCACGAAACCGGGAAAACTCAAAGTGACGTGTACGTATTAAATATTTATTATAAGGGGGAAACAAGTTGATCTTTTTTTTTTTTTTTTTGAATAGGCTGAGACTACCCCGGTCCAAAAGGAATAGAAGGCTGCCTGCCGATCGTTCTGGCAATGGATACTCGGAGCTGCCGGTGAGAATGAATTTATTTGGTATAACAAAAAATACTTGCGTGGAGGTCTAACGTTGTCGGGCTCTTTCTGCCGCGTATATAACGTCGCTCTGCCAACTTGTCTTCATTGAGGATCCATTCTAGTGACATTTTTAATCTTCCGTTGCACCCCGCAGCGATTTTCTACCAGCCACGGCAAGGTAAGCGAGGGAAAGACGACCAAATGCAGACGCCGGCGCCGCCCTGCTCATCCGGTTATCTACTTTGAGTGCGCGAGCTTGACCCCACCAAAACCGTCTCCACTTTTGTGTGTTCCTCGCCTCTTGTTAGCCGATTAGGTAAGGAAAACCAGTCACGGTCGGTAATGCTATGCGCTTTGAAAGCAAGAAAAGAAATCAAATATAAATTAAACAAAATAAAACGAAAACAAAAAGACCTCTAAACGAGGAGGGCGTTCGATTGGACTGTTCGAACAACGGTGCGGGTCACCGCCCGATGTGTGCGTCGGCGGTTGCGTAAATTTAACGTTAGAGAATCGGAATAAAAACAGATTGGAATAGTTTTACGTTATAGGGCCCCCAGGCACTTTTACTTACGCTGAAATTTATTAAATTCTTTTTTTTTCCTGTTACAACGATTAACCGTCATGTATTGCCCGAAACATACTGTCGGCGTCAAATGAAACGTGAACAACGGAGCGCCTAACTGAAGGTACTGGTGCGCACCGTCCAGTCATCGCCATCGGTAGGCGCGGTCGTCCCGCTTGAAGGCCCTGCGCGATGATGCTTCCCATTTTCGTTTCTGTTCTGGTTCTCTTTTATTTCAAAGCGACGAAAGAAAAATCGAAGAGAAGCCAAAACATTACGGTATAGGACGAGCAGTATCAACCAGTGCGGCAAAAGCGTGCGTGCCTTATTGGCGTCAAATGAAACGCGAACAGAGGTTCGCCTTACGCAGTCATCTTTAATGCGCCGTCATCTTTTTTCACTTTCAGATAATAGGGGGCCCCAGAGCAGAAGCGAAAATATCGCAGTATAGAGGCAAACGGCAAGCGTGCGCCCGTGAATGGTGATGACAGGATGGCGCGCCACTTTACCTTCAGTCAGGCACTCCGCTGTTCACGTTTCATTTGACGCTGATATTACCTTTGATTATACAGCGAGAGGTTGACATGACAAAGTCGGCAGTTACTCATCAAAAGAAATTTATGGGCTGGCTTTCTGTATTTAATTCGCTTTGGGTTTTTGCACCATCTTGCCGGGGAAACACACACCACTTTAAATATTCGTACGCGTATGTGTCACTTGCACGTTAGCTTGGACTTGTACTCGTGCTCAACTTGCACTTCTCTCTGTGTGTGTGTGTGTTCAACTTGTAATCCTGCATGTTCCCTACATACACACCTATCTTCGACAACTCACACGCCTAGTTTTATGCCAACTCTTGCCTTATAATGATGCACCGCATATTACATGAATACCCAGATATATACGTAATTGCGCTGGCGTCAATACTGTGTTACACTTACGCGATAAAAGCCCTTTGCCGGCGTAGCTAGGATGAAGGATTTCCTTTGGGGATGTCCTTGGTGGTCTTGACTGTTTGCGGAAGTTATCGAGCCAGTGCTTTTACATCTTCAATTAATCCGGATTGGGGCATCATCGTTGTCGACACATCCAACATGTGGTAACAGTGGTGTGCAAAAGAAAAAGAATGTATTATTAAAGAATATATTGTACAACGTGCACAACCGAGATACGAAGCGTGCTAAAATAGTGTACAAAACATAAGAAATTAGTGCATAGCTTCCTCCACCTGGACAAGGCTTATGCCTTGTCCAGGCTGAGGTAGCTTTAATGGCTTCGAAAGAAAAAAGGACTTCTGAGGAGTAAGATAATGAAATTATTTGAAGCGAAGGCCACAATCTAAGCCCGAACATACGGCCCGTCACAGCGTACAAGCTCGAGCGTAATTAGGGGCCCGCATGACTGCATCCAGAAGGCTGGTGACCGGGCTAGTGAAACGCAGCGCGTGTCGTGACCCCGACGCCACGGGCTTCCTTCTCGTGGATATCTCCTTGAGATGTACCCTCGCTAAACAGAGCTTCCATTTCTGGAATACAGCTTCCATTTCTGGACTACACCAGCGGGATTCTTGTGTCATAAGAGCATTATCAATGAAATAACTAGCTAATGTAGCTGACTTTATAGCAGTGAATTTGTTGAGAGCTGAACGACAAGGTCTGAAAACCTGCCGCTGTGAAAGTTCGATACCGTTTTATCCGCCTCACTTCGAGCTTGGACAGTGTATACAACAAATGACCCCGCGAGAACTGCACGCTTTAGCGTTTAAACTTCACAGACCTAACTATGATTGCACCTGCAAGAGTTGTCAGATCTATCCGGACACGCATGCATTCGATGTGTCTTGATTCGGCAACGTTGACGGCAGCCTTTTCCACATGCATGTAATTCAAGATTATACAACTGCTGTAGCTGTAGATATAAGGCGAAAGAAAAAAAAAACCTTGCCGTAAATAACGGCGACCACGCACGTAATACATCATACCGTTTCCTGTCAGACTCGGAAATTAAGGATCTCTGTCGTCTCCGTTTGCAGGATGGTCAGCGGCGCCTCCCGGTATAACTTTGAACGCTTACATGACACACGTCCTTCCGTATCTTTCATTGTTTACAACAATTAAAGCTGTAGTAGAAGTGAAGTATAGCATTAAAATTAACGTGCGAAGCATTCCAGCTTTCTTGTGACGCAGATGCCACGGCAACCTGCAGGTATCTTAAAAAATTACACGACTGTTTATCTGCGCAAGATAGCTCAAATAAGAAAGAAAGAAAGAAAGAAAGAAAGAAGGAAAGAAAGAAAGAAAGAAAGAAATAAAGAAAGAGAGAAAGAAAGAAGGAAAGAAAGAAAGAAAGGGAAGAAAGAAATGTGTTCTGTTGAACAAACGACTCTGCTATTGTAGTTCTATAAGCTGTTGTTACCATAAATGCCCTATTTCTTGGAGTGACTCGGTTTGGTAGAACAGAAGCACATTTATGGAGTAACAGGCTGTGTGTGCGTTTGTATAGGATATGTGAGTGACTGCTTATCTTCGTTTACAGCATTTTTATGGCTTGCCCATTATGACCACAAGGGTTAGGGAAGGGGACACTGGTGGCTCGCTATGACGTGTTCTTAGGTTCAAGAAAGCTACGGTTCTCCACAACCTCATTACCACAAAACAGCGGTGGGGTACGTGCTTTCATCGCAGTTTCACCTTTATGCAAACAAAAACTACCAATTGCGGTAATTGCACAAGCTGAACTCGCCGCTGTAAAACGAACGATCGGTCCTTAACGTATAGCCACATATGGCAGCAGCGAAATGACGGCGTGTCGAAATAACATCGAACTTAAAGTATCGAGAGATCGCATCGTACTCTCTCGAGTATAAATCGTTTTCATTGTGGAAGTCGACTACAGTTCAATGTTTTGCAGTACAGGCTTCTTGCTTGTCATTCCAATTGCTTTGCCGCTGTAGTTTGTGCAACGCGCACAGATGTCGGGGTCATTGGCTCTTACCTTTTCTCCGACTGAGTGCGCATACTTATTGTGTCTGTTCTTCAATTTGAGTGTATGCTATTGTCACTGATTGTTCCTTCGCGTAAAGCTGCGGGGTTCTATACCATCACTCTCGCTTAGGAAACTTACGTTCACGCAAAGCACACTCTAAAACCAATAAATAAAGCAGACAACAACAACAACAACAACAGCAACAACCACAACGAAAAAGCAACAATTGAAACCAACAGTAGGTCTATTATCTGTTTCTTCTTTTGTTGCGCGGTTCCTTAGATTTTTCACAAAATTCCCGATTCTGTTCAATGTTTCATCCCAAGGCGTTGTCATTAAAAAAAAAAATCCTATGAATATAGTATACACTGCATTAGCATATCAAGACGATGTTGTTAATAACATAAGAATGCTTGGTATTTCCGCTTTTTCAGTACGTTTATTCATCTAAAGAGGTTTCCTCCTAATTATCCGGGTTTACGCTTGCATGTGACTACTACGCTTTTGCATATTCAAGAACGTGATCACGAATTACGAAGTTTTGTTCGTTTGCATAGAACTAAACTTCACTTTTGTTTTCCCAACGCATTTATTTAGGGCTATGCCCTTAAACGTTCTAATAAGTTCTGCAAGTTATTTTGAGTGGTTATCATCAAGACCAAACCACCTGGAAGTGGCACAGCTGGTTTAATATTCGTCGTGGAAAATCCTTACACCCGAT